>NC_138768.1:727965334-728705334 GCF_965119305.1 Pelophylax lessonae | reverse complement strand
CACACCTCTCCTGCAGCTGCAGCACCCCCCTTTTCTCTGCCCCCACCTTGTCTCAGTAGTCGACAGCAGAGGGGACAGAACTCCTTTGCCAGATCCAGTGCTTCCCTGTGCAGCTGCAGAAAAGCTTGTCTTTGCCCACCCAGTAGTCCACAGCAGAGAGGAGGCCTACCTCCTCCTACAGATCCTGCACCTCTCTGTGCAGCCGCAACACCACCTTGTCTCTGCCTCCCCTGGTCTCAGCATTCAGCAGACTTATTCCTGGCAGAAGCACAAGGTAAGGGGGTGCATTGTGATGTAAGGAAGGGTGGGTGACTCTTGACTTCTGATGGTGGGGGGGTCTTGACATCTAATGTAAGGGTGTAAGGAGGCGTGGGGTGCTCTGGACAATATCTAATCTTACAGATATAACCGGCCCTTTGAGGGCAACCACAGTGCTCATGTGGCCCGCAATGAAATTGAGTTTGACACCCCTGAGTTACAGCTTCTGCAGTAATTTACTGTAAGGTTGACAATGCTGCCTGAGTGGATCCTTAAAGCGGAGCACCAGTCTCCTAAATAAAAATTAAAAGTCAGCAGCTACAAAAACTGTAGCTGCTGACTTTTAATGAACAGCCACTCACCTGTCCGACGATCCAGCGATGTGCTCACCCCAGCTATTTTGTCCCTGTGTCCTCTCCCACCGGCACTGGCATCCATACTCTGGGCACCTCTGCACATGCGCCCGCTGCACATGCGGAAGCGGTGCTGTGCATTGTTACTGGTCCTGCAGTCTTGTTGGACATGTTGTTTGTCCCAGAAGACTTCAGGAGGGGAGGGGGAATTCTGTTTCCAATCGCCTAGGTAATTGGAGCAGAAGTGGGATCGGGTACCTGTCAAAATCAGGTACCCGCTCCCCCCCTCCTCCTCAAAAGCTCCATTTCACAAACAGGAGTGGGGGAGGAGGCCTTAAAGCAGAACTTCCCTTTTTAGGTGGAGCTCCACTTTAAGCAGCATTATCACCCACAGAATACATGCCCCTGCTGTGCTCTACAATCAGACTCGCCAACATATGGTACATCCGCATGTTCAACTTGGTAGTGCCTTCTGCCTCAGCACTGCCAACCTTCCCTGTGCGAGACAGAGGCTCATTTATTGACCAATCACTGCTTTGGAACATGCACCCACAGCTGGCAGGATCAACACGTCCAATTATCATTAAAGAAATAGACAAGACAGAAGACACTTTACTACTTATGGTTACAATGCTTTACATTTTTCTTAGACAGTTGTTACAGTTTTGCTATATGTACACATTAAAAGTTGTTAATGAGGTAATATTAGATGGAATTACGTTTTAATACTATTAGTGGAGATCAAACACATCCAGAGTATACGGATGTTTTTTTAAACGGGTTCCTCATAATGGCATTTAGCTTTCCAGGAGGCATCATGTGAATATTTTGCTTGGAAAAGGCTATAAAAAAAATTCAGTAACTAAATGGATCAAGGATATTCTGTAAATAGAACATAGGAAAACCCTGTACAAGGTTTAACATAACAATCCATTTTGTTCTTAGTAATAGAGGGCATTCATTTGAAGTAGTTTGCTTCCTGCTACCTTAAAGGCTCCCTGTTGTGTACACATCCTACAAGAACCATACCTTTTGTTTCTGCTCCAATATTGTCATTGAGTAATGTGTATGTTTGGATGAAGATATTTCAAACCTATCCAAAAGGAAGCTTAACTTATTTATTTTATTTAAATAATATGGAAAGAGCAATACACTGGAGCACATGGGAGCACAGCTGGGATTCAATGCTTGCAAGGTCCTAAATTTGATTTGCTAGACTTTTTTTCTTGGATGCCAGGATGCACTACAGTGATTTTTAACCGATACTATAACTACAGTAGTAATATTTGAAGTTTATGGTTAGTGGACACTTTAAAGTTGCAGATCACACCAATAGCAGTTGTGCAATGCCCTCTACATAGTGTTATCAGATTTACAGACTTGTTGGTGACCTGGTGACACTTGGATATTTACTAAGGCCCTCCAACTATAGCTTACAGCTCTAAGGCAACAATTGCTAGTAGGTGGGTGTCAAGGCTGATGGCGGCACAATTGCCACATTCCAAAATTATACAATACAAAAAACACAAAAAGTCCCACAGGGATTTTTAGGGCATAGGCCAGCCAAAGAAGACGTTAGTAAAGTAAATCCTTTACTTTACATTACCTACTTCTTTGGCTGGCCTATACCCTAAAAATCCCTGTGGGACTTTTTGTGCTTTTTGTATTACAGCTCTAAGGATGTCAATCTCAGTGCTATCCATGGTCCTCATTCTCATACATTCCCTATAGACAGGTCAGCATTAGAAATCAAAATACCCTATGCCTGAACAGTTATGTCCTTTCGTACATTTATGTCATGTGAGGGTTTTAGTAAAGACTACTGCACTATTGAAGCCAGCATACAAAACTAAATTTTAGTTGTGCAAAACAAGAAAGAAAAGATGATTTCATGTTTTCTTATATATGCCGCGATTTCCGCCTTCCGAATTGCGGTAACATTGCGCAAACAAAACACAGGTCGCATGACGCCCAAAAAAGGTACAAGAGCTTCTTTGGGGCATCATGCGACCCGCGATTTTGTTTGCGCAATGTTACCGCCATTAGGTAGGCGGAAATTGCGGCAACATTGCACAGCGTTTGGGGTGCCATTACAAATCAACGGCAACGCACATTTGCAATGATTTCCGGATCGCGGGCAGAATCGCGGTGATTCTGTCCACGATCCGCTACGCTAACATGTGAACGTAGCCTAAAGCCTGTTGACGCTATGTTCACATGTTAGCATATCTGCCCGCGATCCGTAAATCATTGCAAATGGCGGGACGCCTGTGCGTTGCCGTTGATTTGCAATGGCACCCCAAACGCTGTTCGATGTTACCGTGATTTCCGCCTGCCAAATCGCGGTAACATTGCGCAAACAAAATCGTGGGTCGCATGACGCCCCAAAGAAGCTCTTGTACCTTTTTTGGGCGTCATGCGACCCGCGATTTTGTTTGCACGATGTTACCGCGATTCGGCAGGCGGAAATCGCGGCAACATCGCACAGCGTTTGGGGTGCAATGGCAACGCACAGGCGTCCCGCGATTTGCAATGATTTCCGGATCGCGGGCAGAATCGCAGGGATTCTGCCCACGATCTGCTACGCTAACAACATGTGAACATAGCCTAAATGACATCCCTTGAACATGCTTCTTTTTGCAGTTCTCTTGCAAAGTTTAGCCACAAATAGCTAGAGGAGGCCAAAGGGATAAAAATTAGGAAAACTTTTTTACGATTTGTGAACATTGAGGATTAGTGCTACCCCTTTTACCCTGCTTTCCTGGGCATTGACCCATGATGGCAATAATGGCAATGCCTACAGATGTACGGTACATGTAGTGTGACATAGATATGCAATGACCAAATACTGTATTGAAGTTGATTGTTGCCTTTTAACCAAAAAGTGAGAAACTACCAATGACAACTTGGTGATCTTAGAGTAAAGTTTTTAGATGTTGTGACGTACCATAAAAATTAACTGAACAATTGCACACTTTAAGAAGATGTATAATTATAATTTATATTTTACCGTCTTGTTCTCTGTGTGGTGCTTTGTCCCATGTTTCTAAATACTTTCTAATTATGAGTAACGATCTGTCCCTCGCTCCTGCTACAGCTGATCCGACAATAGCTTTGAAGGAGATGGTTGATTTATAGGTGTAGCTTGTTTAAGCTGTGAACACATTCCCAAGACAAGCAACAGTAAGAGAAATGTAGAGGCTGATATGCCCCCTCCTGCTGCAGTCCTTCTGCCACTGCTTGCCAGTGGAAAGTGTTCACAGCCAAAGAAAACTGCAGCTATGAATCTGCCGTTGCCTTCAAAGCTGTTGTTAGCTGGGCCATGGTGGGGGGGGGGGGACTTGGTACTCATAACTAAAACACTTAAAAACATGTGACAATGTATTACATGTACTTTGGCCCATAGGGGACAGAACTGGTAAGCAAGAAATATAAGGATGGATCTTTTTTTTTTAATATATACAAATGGTTTTCTATTGAGCTCAGAATAATGAGCAATATGACGTCATGTAAATAATGAGTATTATCAAAGGGAAATTTTACATGCCACTATAGGCACAAGTCTGGTATAAAATAGAGGTAGAAAATTGTATATATCTCAATTTGAAAAAAAAATAAAAGATAAATAATTTTATCGCAACAAACAGAAAAGTATGAAGTTAAATAATTCTTTAGAGTACTGCTAAACACATACAGAAGTATCATCTCACAGAACATGTTAAATTAAATGAAATAATGCAAGATTATACAGAAAAATAAAAGCTTAAGAAAATTGGACTATTGCAATATAATATGTATACAACAGAACGTCAATACAAGTTCCAGTAATCCCAGATTTCAGTAATCCCATTTAATATAAAAAATGGGCATGGAATGATAGACCTTCAAAGAAAACCCCTAAATATAATTTCTTTTGCTAAAGTATTATGTATCATAAACAATTGATATTTTTCATATAAAGTACTATTTTTATGGTTTTTTTTTTTTTGTATCATCCTTTCTTGCATATCAGCAGTGCTGATCTCCTGCAGTCACTTCCTCTCTCCATGCATGCACTCCAACAACTGCAGCACTTTCTTTCTCGGGGTGCAATTTCAGATGGTGACAGCAATGGAACATATCTATATAATCTTTATCGGCATACCCAGTTGTAGTTTCTTTTTGGAGAACATGTAACATGGTGACAAGGCAGGAGGCAGGATCAATAATTATTATTTTATTGAAAGCTGTAACAGAGCAAAGATTCGAGTAACAAGCTTCAGCACACAAAAGTATTAATGCTTTCCCTTGGCAGGTTTTTTTTAAACAGGATTTCTGCTGCATCAATGTTTGACTTATTATATAAGAGCATGCTAAAAGCGTCAGGAATTTTTTTTTTTTTTACAACCTATATGATGTTAAATAGCTGACCCTATCCCACAGATTCACATAATATACTGTATACAGACATGATTTATAGGTAGTGCTGTCATAGCTATTTAGTAATCGTCCAATCACCTGTCCTTCTCTGTATCCTCCCCCCTGAAATGGAAGAGCAAACAAACCATGTGAAAGAGCTTTTGTGAGTTGTAGAAGCTGCTGTCACTTGCAGGCAGACACTGCACAACACAGCTTATTACTGCTTAAAAGTAATGAGCAAATGTGATATATGATGTATTTAAGAGCTATACATTTAAATGTTTTACACTAGCCTTCCATGTAACAAGAATTACCATTGTCAGTATATACATTTTAAGATGATTACTTTTTTGCTAGGCTATTTTTTAACAAATTTGATATATTATATATTTTTTTTTTTTCACTTTTTGAAGCTTCTAAGGTTATTCTGAAGTAGCTGTATGTGCCCGATGTTTCCAATAGTATTACATTTTTCAAGCATATGAAATAGGGAATTTTGTTGCCAAACTCCTTAGAAGCTCTATGTGAAAGTTCTAAAATCTAAAACAAATTATTATTCTTGGGCTGCTTCCTAGGGGGGCAAAAGTTTAGGGGGACAACGCTTCTTGATTTTTTTATTATATTTACTTTGTTTACAATGTAGAAAAAAAGCAGAATACCATTTAAACAGTAGGATTTCAGTACAGAAGCTGGGCTAGATAGAGCGCCGATGAAAGAAAGATCTCTAACTTTTCTTTTTCTTTTAACTGTATTTTTATTGAAAATTTTCGGTTAAGTACAGAATACAACATTTCCGTATTACAATAATTAGGAATCATATTATGGGAAAAAAAAGGATACATGTTTTGTGGATCTCTTGCATAGGAGAAGGACAAGAGTAATACAAAGCACAATATATTTTTTGTTTCAAACTCTTTTTATTGAGAATACAGAGATACATAATACAACATAATGAAAGTAGCATAAGGATACAGGAACATTTTACATGAACAAAGTAAATAGGGTCATTGTAGATTCAACTATTGAATAAGAAAGAAACTGTAACCTGATAGTTTTAATGTTAAGTAATATATAATAATACATCACCTGGAAACTATGGGCGAGGAATCAACGAGCGTAGATGTGGTCCAGTAATATTGTTATTTTGCGGTAGGGTCGTCTTGTTGGGGAGGCTGAATTATATGTGAGCTATAGTGTTGATGCCTCCCATGATATTACTGTGCAGTTCTTACTGCCCTTGGGCAGTATGTTTTTCAGCTGTAAAAACGCTCTAACTCTGAGAAAAGCTGAAAAAAAGCTTAAAAAACACTGAAAAACGCGGCTATTCAGCGTTTATTAGTGTTTTTGAGTCATAAGCTCTTATGGGTGTATAGTTTTGCTAAAAAAAAAAAAAAGCTAAAAGACACTACAGCTAAAAAATGCCAGAAAACACTGAAAAATGCCAAATAGAGCTACAGCTTTCTACAGCTAGCACTAATGGCTTTTTCATTTTTTTAAGTTCAGTGTGCATGAGGCCCTAAAGGCAGAAAAACTGTAGCACTTTTTTTTTTGCTTTTGTGAAAAGGAATGCAGATTTCGAAGGCTTGTTAAGTTAGGGATAAAGGAAAAAGATATTACACTGGAGGTGATGGGATTGAATTGAAAGTTTAGAGTTGCTACTGGTCTTTAAACCGAGAGGATGGGTAATGTACAGTGTGTAGCAATCTAGATGCAGACCTGTTGTATTTTATAATTCCACAGTGCAAATTCTGTTTGATTTGGTTGCTTTTTTTGGTATAGCTTTCTATACTAAATTACAATTCACAGTGAATTCAAAGAATGCAACAAAATCTACATGAAAAAGCTGTATGACACAATAAGGTCATTTAGGTCCCGTTCACACTTGAGTGTTTTGTAACTCAAAAATGCTCAACAAGCAAAAAACCTATTTTCAATAGTCCTTGAGCATCCTATTGTTTGTAGCAAAAAGCCTGTTGCTTGGAAAAGTACATGAGGGTAGAATTGAGCGTTTTTGTTCCCATAGACCTAAATGAAAATGCCTTAAAAGCGCGACATGAGCTTTTTTCAAGCTCTTTTTCAAATGTTTTGTCATGCGTTATTTGCTCAAACACCCCTTTTTCAGCAGGACTCCACTCCTTTTAGTTGAAAAATGGCTGAAAAAACGCCTGACAAAAGCTGCAAAAATTTGAAAATCTGCTCCAAAAAATGTTACAAAAACTTGAAAAAGCACTTGAAAATGTGATGCTTAGGTGTGAACGTATGTCCAATATGTCTTCACTATGTACAGTACAATATTGTAGTTCTCAAATATTGCTGTTGAATTTTTCAAAACAGTTGACAGGACAGTCCATGTATTTTCTCCAAAACACACGTCACATCCACTCATTGAAGTCAACCCTACAACATATGTCAGTAAACACTCAAACCATGTCCTAGTTATCAGCACTGATTTCTCAAACAAACCGATAACAGAGATATGGACAGTTGTCTTCACAATCTTTGTGTTTGCTTTGACAATGACGTCCAATGGTCAGTTGTGTAAACTGTTCTTACTCTTAACAGAGTTGTTTAGGCATAAAGGGAATGTATAGTCTTGTCAGTGTTTTTAGATATACATGTAAAGGAGATCAGCATGATATGAACAGCCAGTGTGTATTAATGTCTACAAAACCTTGATTCTTTGTTGGGAATAAATATGTACAGTATCTCACAAAAGTGAGTACACCCCTCACATTTTTGTAAATATTTTATTATACCTTTTCATGTGACAACACTGAAGAAATTAGTTTTTGCTACAATGTAAAGTAGTGAGTGTACAGCTTGTATTACAGTGTAAATTTGCTGTTCCCTCAAAATAATTCAACACATAGCCATTAATGTCAAAACCACTGGCAACAAAAGTAAGTACACCCCTAAGTGAAAATTTTACAAACTGGGCACAAAGTGTCAATATTTTGTGTGGCCACCGTTATTTTCCAGCACTGCCTTAACCCTCTTGGGCATGGAGTTCACCAGAGCTTCACAGGTTGCCACTGGAGTCCTCTTCTACTCCTCCATGACAACATCACGGAACTGGGGGATGTTAGAGACCTTGAACTCCTCTACCTTTCATTTGAGGATGCCCCACTGATGCTCAATATAGTTTAGGTCTGGAGACATGCTTGGCCAGTCCATCACCTTTACCCTCAGCTTCTTTAGCATGGCAGTTGTCGTCTTGGAGGCGTGTTTGGGGTCGTTATCATGTTGGAATACTGCCATGTAGCCCAGTCCCCGAAGGGGACTCAGAAAAACTATATATGTCCCCTTTGTTTTATATATACACCGATTTCTGAGTTTGGTTGGAGTTCATCCATCCCCACCTGAGTGATCTATGTTGGGCTGTCCGAGAGAGCTTTGAGAGGATAATCCCCAGGCTGCTACAGCTGATATATGCGATCTCTGACCCTTTATGGGTCTGTCGCTGAGGTGAGAGACCAATCTAGCCGGTGGTGGGATATATGCACACATTTTCTTACCACCTTGGTTTTTTTACTACCTTGTTGGAAGTTTCTTCTTTTCATCTTTATTTGGACACTTATGGACTTTATTCTAGACTCTTTTGATATTTATTACACCATCAATATCACCTGTTTATATATTGATTAAGTATTTCTGGCGCAGCACTTTTATAGGTATTTGCATATTTTTTGTGAGGTGTTACACAATTTGTGTTTGCAGCCGGATTATTGCACTGATATTTGTATACTTATTTGCACCAGTATTAATTTGCTGTTTCAATTGTTTATACCATTTTTGTTTTTTTCACTAGTTGGTTGCGCTGATAATTTATTGATTATTATTCCAAATAAGCAGCTCTGATGGGATGTCTCTAAATCCTGTCATCTTTTTAACCTCCATCCCCGCCAGGGAAAAAATTGGAATCTTCACCCTAGGAAATTCCTCCACTTGGAGAATCCTTGAGAGGTACACCTCCACCCCTGATCTTTGTTCCTGTATCACCCAGGAGCACAGATGTCTTAAAGCGTTTGTTACCCCAACACTTTATATTCCTGATATATGTCTGCTATACCATGTACTTGTATGAGAAAGTATCCTGTTCTCTTCTGTTCTGTTCTGTATTGCTTCCTTTAATATGAAATCCCTGGTGACCTCTGCTTTGCTATTAAAACCACACTAAGCAGAGGAACACAACATGGTCAGTTCTCTAACTATGCTGGAAACTTAATGTACTCTCCTCCAATGAACAGACTTGACCTGATACGCCCCTGTTGTATAGCCATACACTGGGAAGCGCAGTGTGATGCTGTTCCACCCCCCCCCCCCCCTTTCAGCTCTTTTACAGCTGAGAACAGAGGGAATGTGATCACTTATAAAAAGGGCAAAAAGCTATTTGTAATTAATTTTCATATCTATATAAAATGTTTTGCCTTTCATTTCTATTTTAAACTGAATGGATTGTTTTACAAAGTGATCGTTTACAATCACTTTAATTGACCCACGAGGTAGTATAAATATATATCTGGCAAAGCTAATCCTTCATCAGTTTTAGGCTGCTGTAATGTTGTAAGCTTCCATTTACACCTCCCATTGGCCTATATAAATCTAGTAAACTGGGAATTTAACCTTTTAAAAATCATTTTAGGTGCTACCACTAGGGAATGCGAAAAAATATACAAGCACTTAAGCAGCAAAATCATTTAATTACGTTTATTCTACCCACCATTGGCAGAGGCAACTTACTCCAGATCACCAGCTTACACCTAATATATTCCATCAATGGGTTCACATTAGCAATCAATGCATTAGATGGTTGTCTTGTTAAACTTTTGCCAATTAATCTTAAACCCTGAAAGATTACCAAAAGTATCTATTATACTTGTTGCTTAACCCAATGTATTCTATACCTCCCACATATATAATATAATCTGCATAAAGGCCAAATTACTCCGCATTACCTGCCAAAATTATCCCCTGATATAATTCAGTTTGCCTAAACCACAAGAATCTATTGTGATGGCAAAGAAGAGGGGGATAATTGGCACTCTTGCCGCATTTACCTCTATGCAAGTTTATCTGGGGGGAGTCAGTAATCCATAAACTAACAACCTTGACCGTGGGAGTGCATATAGCACCTTAACCCATTGTCTAAACCCATAGCCAAAACCAAACAGTTTCAATGTTGCCTGCATAAAAATCCATTTTATAGAGTCAAAGGTCCTGGCGGTATCCAAAGATGCCAGGGCACTTGTCTCTAATATATATTCCCGCAATTGTGCTAGTAAATTGCGTTCTTTGTATGTTTATAGATGCTGATTTACCTGGTATAAAGCCTGTCTGACCAGTATGAATTATAGATATTACAATATTAGGTTGCTTAGCCAAAATCTTTGCCAAAATTTATAAACGCAGTTTAACAGCAATATTGGCCTAAATTATGAACATTCATCAGGGTCCTTGTCAGTCTTTGGAATGAGAATTACCGTAGACTCATACAGCTTGTCAATTCTCTATGAACTAAAGCCTCTCTATATACTTTAGTCAAGATTGGCGTCACAATATCCACATACTGACTATACACCTCAAGAGGAATACCATTTGATCCTAAGGATTTACCAAGTGCCAAATAAAAAAATAGTCTGCCACCTCCTCCATAATCTCCCCATCCTTTTACACTGCTTGTTCCTCTAGATACCTGTCCATATCTGCCTCAGTATTTGTTAATGAAGTAGCATACATTTAACATACGGTAATACTTATAGAAACAACTAAGATTTTCTTCCATTGAATGCACTACAACCCCCAGCCCATTTCTTATTTTTGGAATTACCAAGGTCGATTTCTGTTGCTTAGCAATGAATGCCAAGAGTTTACTAGACTGCTTACCATGCTCAAAAAATTGATGCTTCATAAAAAATAATTTCCGCTTGGCATTGATGGCTAATTTATTTCTATACAATCTAAGTAGACTTTTCTATCATGCTTAATTGTCACTAGAGGGATTAGATATAAATTCGTCCTCAGCCTGAGCACATGTACTAGTCAGCTCATCTTCACCATTGGCAGAGGCAACTTACTCCAGATCACCAGCTTACACCTAATATATTCCATCAATGGGTTCACATTAGCAATCAATGCATTAGATGGTTGTCTTGTTAAACTTTTGCCAATTAATCTTAAACCCTGAAAGATTACCAAAAGTATCTATTATACTTGTTGCTTAACCCAATGTATTCTATACCTCCCACATATATAATATAATCTGCATAAAGGCCAAATTACTCCGCATTACCTCCCAAAATTATCCCCTGATATAATTCAGTTTGCCTAAACCATAAAATAATTTCCGCTTGGCATTGATGGCTAATTTATTTCTATACAATCTAAGTAGACTTTTCTATCATGCTTAATTGTCACTAGAGGGATTAGATATAAATTCGTCCTCAGCCTGAGCACATGTACTAGTCAGCTCATCTTCCCTCTACCTAGTAGTATGTTTAATATAAGATAATGCCCCCACATATATGCCTAAATGTCTCTCAAAACACAATTGGGAAGTCCCAATGTGCTTCAAGAAAGACATTTTCCACCTGGAGCTGACCTAGAATAGACTCTGGTGTGTGGATTTCCTTATTCTCTATAAATCTGAGCAACCAATCTCAAAAAAGTTTTTCCTAAAGTATCACAACCAGTTACATGTGTCTGGGCCAGCCTACCATATCTATCCAAGACCGGATCCAACAACATATTAAAGTCAGCCATACAAATAACATGTGCCTCCAGGTGATGAGTCATTAAAAGCACTGCTGCTTTTAACACATACAAATTCACAGGTGGCGAATTATAAATCCCCATAAGCACAAAAGACAAGGAGTATAATATTGCATATATAAGTACATATCTACCCTCCGGGTCACGCATATCTACAGAAGGTTTCAAACTTTTTTTTTTAGTGGCAGAGCCACTTTCAGTTACATACAACTACTGGCTCATCTATAAACATCTTCATGTAAAATCGAAATATTAGCAAATATAGTTATTTATAAAGGAAAAGGAATTGGCAGCACTCCAGGTCAAAATCCAGATTTATTGACTGGACATCCAAATCGTGACGAGGTAGACGCGTTTCACACACGGACTGTGTGCTTAATCATTACTTTGGTAATGATTTTCCTTTATCAAGTTTTCACGGAGGCGAGCCGGGGCATGCACCGGTGTGAGTCATCAGGCAATTACACCACCTTGAGCAGTGAGTTCTTGTCTTTTCAATAGTTATTTATACATATTCATATTTAAAAGCCATAATAATATGCACTTCCTAAAAAAAAACTAGAACTTTCCTTTTGATATAAACTATTCCATTTGAGCTTTGGTTGTATGTTTAGGGTGTTGTCCTGCTGGAAGGGGAACCTCGGCCCCAGTCTCAAGTCTTTTGCAGACTTTAAGAGGTTTTCTTCTAAGATTGACCTGTATTTGGCTCCATGCATCTTCCCATCAACTCTGACCAGCTTCCCTGTCCCCGCTGAAGAAAAGTATCCCCACAACATGATGCTGCCACCACCATGTTTCGCAGGAAGAGAATGGTGTGTTCAGGGTAATGTGCAGTTTTAGTTTTCTGCCACATATAGCATTTTGCTTTTAGACCAAAATGTTTTGTTTCATCTGACCAGAGCACCTTCTTCCACAGGTTTGCTGTGTCCCCCACATGGCTTCTCGCAAACTGCAAACAGGACTTCTTATGGCTTTCTTTCAACAGTGGTTTTCTTCTTGCCACTCTTTCATAAAGGCCAGATTTGTGGAGTGCACGACTAATAAATGTCCTGTGGACAGAATCTCCCACGTGAGCTGTGGATCTCTGCAGCTCCTCCAGAGTTACCATGGGCCTCTTTGCTACTTCTCTGATTAATGCTCTGCTTGTCCGGCCTGTCAGTTTTGTGGACAGCCATGCCTTGGTAGGTTTGGAGTTGTGCCATGCTTTTTCCATTTTCGGATGGTGGATTAAACAGTGCTCCATGAGATGTTCAAAGCTTGGGATATTGTTATATAACCTAACCCTTCTTTAAACTTCTCCCCAACTTTATCCCTGACCTGTCTGGTGTGTTCCATGGCCTTCATGATGCTGTTTGTTCACTAAGGTTCTTCAATAAACCTCTGAGGGCTTTATTCATACTGAAAATAAATGACACACAGGTGGACTCTATTTACTAATTAGGTGACTTCTGAAGGTGAATGGTTCGGCTTGATTTTAGTTAGGGGTATCAGTGTAAATTGGGCTGAATACAAATACACACCACACTTTTCAGATATTTGTTTGTAAAAAATTTTGAACACCATTTATCATTTTACTACAACTTCACAATGATGTGCCACTTTGTGTTGGTCTATCACATAAAATCCCAATAAAATACATTTAAGTTTTTGGTTGTAACATGACAAAATTCGGAAAATGTCAAGGGGTATGAATACTTTTTCAAGGTACTGTATTGTTTACTGCCCTTTGTGACCTGGGTATTTGGAGTTTCTAAAAGGTTTCCACCAATAGATTTGTATGTATTCTCACTGCTTTCCTACACACCCATGAGCTAATTTGGCTTGATTGTTATTTGCCCCATGGAGTGCTTCCACGTGTTTCTTTTGTTATGTTTTTTTCATATCAGTATTCATAATGTACATTTGCCGATATTATACTGATCATGTACAGTATATGTCTCAGTGCCTTATGCTGTTTGTCCTTTTTGTAACTTTATTATAAGGAAATCTTGATAAAAAGAGATTAAACATAATAAATGTTTGCTTTTGGGATTAATACAGTTTGAAATAAGCTTTATACAAGGCAGAGGCACATTTCTATTAAAAAATTTGAAGTGTGTAGGTGTACATTTGTTTTTATTAAAATACATTTTTATTGAAAATTTACCAGTCAGAATGGGGAAAGAAAAAGGAAAAAAAGAGCAAAAGATATTAAACAAAATGCACAGAGATTTCCCATAGGCGAAATGTTAAAGAAACATAATACAGTAAAAAGTTCTGGCTGCAAGTAATACAAGAGTGCAAGAGTGCCCATATGAAAGTGAGTGTGTGGGAAACTCTCATTTCCCAGATTCAATAGGCCCAGAGCAGGGTAAGGTTAAGTTAGCACTCCTGTAAGTTTGGAGATGAGTTAGATAGATATTTCGCCAAAAGAATTTGCAAGACTACAGTATGTGGAATAGAGTGCCTATGTGCCTGCACTCTCACCAGCAGTAAGGGGAATTGGAGGAGGAAAAGAAAGATAATCATGTCTAAAAATAAATAAAAAAATAAATTAGAAGCAATAGTAACAATTTATGAAAAAGTTTCTGCACATAGAGTTTGTATTTTTTCACTTCTGGTTAGAGTAAGCTATAATTAAACACTGCAGTAAAATGCATAAATTACAACATACAATTAAAACAGATGTATTTGTCTAAGAGCAGAAGCACGAAAAAGGGATTTATGTTACATGTTGGTTATGATACTTATGGTTTGTACATAAGAAAATCGGGCAAACATTTTCATCTGAGGAACTATCATACGATTTTCTAAAAGTTGTACACTTTTAGAAAACACACTTTTGCACACTAATACCGACTAGTATTCCAGTGTTTCTCCTCTTCCTCAGTTTCTCTCCATCAATTTAATTTAACTCCAGTATTGACTGCGGGGGGGGGGGGGGGTCAAACAAGGATGCTGTATAGGTGATCAACACCCTTCTTATCAACATATCAACACTGATGTCATCACTGGTTGTTAGAACACCGGTGGCTGGAAGGTTGAAATGGTGCACAATAAAAACCTGGCTTTGTTTAACTAAAAGGCAGGCTTGATCCATCTGCAAGCTTGTTTACATTTTTGTATAATTTTTAGGCGTTTTCCCAAGGCACCCCTGAAGAAATGTCAAGGCACCCTGATTGAATAAGGCTGTTCTAGAGTGTTTCGGTTGAGTGCTGTGGCTGAGCCTGGGGAGCCCCAGTGCTAGCTACTCTCCTGGGAATAAAATTGTGCCACTCAACTCTCAAACATCCAGCTGGTCACTCCTAGAGTGCGTGCTTCCATGTATTTTACATACGTTATGTTAAATGGAAACAAGGGAATATGCTCCAGGAAAAAAAGTGTATTTAGAATTTTTTGGTCAAAAAGTTAAAAGCATTAAAGCACATGGGAAAGTGGGAAATAAAGAATGCCTTTCAGTATGCGGTTGTATACTGACATCCAACTGCCCTTTTATGAACATGGTCAGTTTGTTGTGATGCTGCTTGTAGAGTTCTTTGGATACATACATTTTTTTCTTCTGGTTATAGTCATTATTCAACTCCCTATGTGATGTCTTCCCCTGTGCTAATATGTAATGGTGCAAGCAGTAGGCACAAGTTTTGTTATTTAAAAACGTAGTACACAGTGGAACAAAAAGAAGTAAAGCACAACAAAGTAGTAAAGAGAATTAACCCAAAGCAGCTAAAAAAAAAATTCTTTGTATTGTCAAAAAGCAGAAGTTAAATTCTGCTGTGGTTTGCTGCACTTCATAGCCATTTTACTTTCCACAGACTTATTAAAAAACTTGTACGGTTCATAAGTGCTTATGATTGGCAAAAAGTCACCTTTCTATGCTGGATGCTATTTAAATGTTTGTTCTTCCATAGATAATATTTCTCATTCAGTTTAAATAGCTTTTCTTTTTTTTTGCCTCCCAGTTTAGAGAGAAGATATCATCATGGTTCCATGTGGACCAGTTTTGTCATTAGCTCGAAGTGTACTTCGCAGGAAGATTGTAACATTGGACAGTCTTGAGGATTCCAAACTATGTCGCTGCCTTTCTACTGTGGACCTTATTGCTCTTGGAGTTGGAAGTACTCTCGGGGCTGGAGTCTATGTTCTTGCTGGAGAAGTTGCCAAATCGAACTCTGGTCCCAGCATTGTGATTTCCTTCCTGATTGCTGCACTAGCTTCTGTAATGGCAGGTCTCTGCTATGCTGAATTTGGAGCCCGCGTGCCAAAGACTGGCTCTGCATACCTTTATACATATGTCACAGTGGGGGAACTCTGGGCTTTTATTACAGGCTGGAATCTCATTTTATCTTATGTCATTGGTAAGTATCTTCAAAAACCTTTGCCAACATAAACATGTTGATAAAAAAAGTTTGACTCTAAGGGCTCGTTCAAGCCATACGTGTATTACGGAAACTGATGGTAAAACCATGCAGATTTCACTTGCAGAGGCATCAGTTTATGTTTTTTTCATGTGCGTTTCAGTCAGTTTTTATGCATGTTTACATCAGTTTTCATGTGCGTCTTTTTTATGAACAAACTGAAATCACATCATGTGTCCTCACTTCCTGTGTCATCACCCCCTCATCACTGCCCCCCTCATTAGGGATCCCCACATCAGAGACTCCTCATCAAGTTCTCCTCATCAGTGACTCGCTCACATCAGAAATTTCTCATCAGAGCCCCCACATGGGTTTCCCCCTCATCAAAGAATCCTCATCAGTGACCCCTACCATCAGTGTCTCTCTCATCTGTCCCCCCACCATTAGTCTCCCACCATCAGTGTCCCACTCATCTGTCTCTCAATATCAGTGCCCCCTTATCTGCCCCCCACCATCAGTGCCCTCCTTTCCGTCCCCCGCCATCAGTGTCCCCCACCCTCAGTGTTCCCCTCTTCTGTTCCCCACTATCAGTAACCCCTCATCTATCTCCCACCATCAGTAACCCCCCATCTGTCTCTCACCATCTGTGTCTCCCACTATCAGTGTCCTCCACTATTGGTGTGCCATTATCTGTCCTCCGCCATCAGCGACCCCTCATCTGTAACCCACTATTAATAACCACTCATCTGTCCCCCATCATCAGTGTCCCCTACCATAAGTGCCCCCTTAGCTATCACCCCCCATCAGTGTCCTTTCATCTGTCCCCACCATCAGTGTCCTTTTATTTGTCCCCCACCATCAGTGTCCTTTCATCCGTCCCCCGCCAGTGTCCTTTCATCTGTCCTCCACCATCAGTGTCCCCACCATCAGTGTCCTTTCATCTGTCCCCACCATCAGTGTACTTTCATCTGTCCCCCACCTTCAATGTCCTTTCATCTGTCCATCACCATCAGTGCCCTTTCATCTGTCCCCCACCATCAGTGCCCCCCCATCCGTGTCTTTTCATCTGTCCCCCACCATCTGTGTCCTTTCATCTGCCCCTCACCATCAGCGTACTTTCATCTGTCCCCCGCTATCAGCGTCCTTTCATCAGCGGATTTTTTGTGCAGAAAAATGCAGGCACTGACATTGTACTTATGTGTTAGCTATGACCAACCATAGTGTTAAAATAATATCCTGGCGCTCACATCGGTCAAGGGATCGCCCCTCTGTACACCCAAGGGAGTGTGCTAGTGTGCAAGTACTAGGCAGTAAATGTACTGTGAACGGGCAGCAGGTAGTTAAACAGGATCTGAACTTTGGAAGCTGGGCCCAAAAAGGGGAAGTAGAGGGCAAAGGACAAGTCACCATTATTACTAACTTAGTATGCCTTGTTCCTTTCTGGAGGCAACCATCTTGGTAGTGACAGTTGTTGGTAGTGACTTGGTAGTAAAGATGAGTAAGCAGCACAGTAGTAGCACTAAATCTTACTCCAAATATCCATAAACTATCTGTCCGAGACAGCAAAGCCTTAGAAGTCCCAAGCTGTAGATATACAGCTAAGTTCAAGGCACAAGATGTACACTAATATTTTCTGGGAGAAATGTAATGTAAATGGTAGATTTTCAAGGTACTGCTTAGGCACAATTAACATTTATAGATGTTCCCTATAAGATAGCAAATCTTCACTTTTTGAGTTCAAGTCCACCTTAGAGGACTGGTGGGTTAGCTTCCTTTCCCATGGCCATATTGAGGGTGGCTACTGTATACTCCCCAGTTGTTTGTTCTGCATTACTGACAAGCTATCAGAGCCTAGAACCTTTAAATGTATATGTTGTTTACTTTCCCATTGTATGTGTCATTATACAGTAGTTGTATGCATAAAAAGGATATGTAGAAATATTGTCTTACACGTGAAATTATCTCTAATTGGCTGTTTAAATAGAATAATACTACGTTCGGCT
Organism: Pelophylax lessonae; assembly: GCF_965119305.1. Classification (NCBI taxonomy): domain Eukaryota; kingdom Metazoa; phylum Chordata; class Amphibia; order Anura; family Ranidae; genus Pelophylax; species Pelophylax lessonae. The sequence continues at coordinate 728,687,220 of NC_138768.1, read as the reverse complement.
GGAGTGCACTTGGAATGAATAGGTTGCCTTTGATTTTAGAACTGCTTCTATACCCCCCTGGTCTTCTTCCATCTTTCCCTAGACTGTCTGTCATGTCTTAGACAGCCTACCATTCCTTTTCTATGCTTTATGTTACCTGCAGACACTGAATGGCAGCCAGCTGTACATGCATAGTCCAGTAACTGAACGATGGCTATTACAAACAATTCTTGTACAAACATGTTTGCATTGGGTGAACTTGCATGTTTGTGGTTAGGAGAGGGAAGGGTGCACTACAGATAGCAACCTATCAAAGGTAAAACAGTACCAATTGGTTAGGAATCTCCATCCAAACTGATTGACTTTTTCTTGAAGCAAGTTTGGCCATCGGACATCAGGGAAGGTCTACAAACAAAATGTCCTAAAAGACTAAAGGAACTGGCCACAAATGGCAGCCAGCTGTACATGTGCAATCGAGCCACTGAATGATGGTTGTTACAAACAATTCTAGTACAAATATGTAAGTTTGCATTGAGTGAACTTGCATGTTTGTGCTTAGGAGAGGGAAGGGTTCACCACAGATAGACAAAACAGGACCAATTGGTTAGGGATCTCCATCCCAGCTGATTGATCTCTTCCTGTAGCAATCTTGGCCATTAGGCATCAGGGAAGGTCTACAAACAAAGTTCCCTAAAAGGCTAAAGGAACTGGCCACACATGGCAGCGAGCTGTACATGTGCAATCCAGCCACTGAACAATGATTATTGTGAACAATTCTTGTACAAGCAAATAAGTGTGCATTGGATGAACTTGTATGTTTGTGTCATGGAAAGGAGATGGGGGGAACTTCAGACATCGGTCTATCCAAGGGAAACTATGCCAACTGGTTAAGGATCTCTATCCTATCTAATTTATTATTTTGATGAAGCAGGCTTGAACATCAGGCATCAGGAGAAATCTACAGACATACAAAGTTTCCTATAAGGCAAAATAAACTGACCACACTCTAAAATATCCGAAGCACTGATATATTTATTCATGTGCACAGTATGCACCCTGCCATGATCAAGCCCCTTCTTGGTAAATTACATTACAGAGGGTGGAGTGCATGTTGTGCACCTGAACAAAAACTATATCTGTGCTTGAGATATTTCAGTGTGGCCAATTCCCTTTGCCTTTTATTATAATGTTGTGAAGATAAATAAGCTCCTGTGCAGTTATGCACCATGAGAGGAGAACAAGCCAGAGGGAACAGCAATTTCTGTTCTCTTTTCCTTTCATACAGAGTTTCCTGATAGACAGCTGGGGCAAATGCCCTCTACTGTTTGTAGGTTCCTTTACAAAGTGTATTTTCCAATGCAACACTAGAAACCCAGTAATTGACGAGGTGAACGAGGTGAGAGGAGTTGGGCACTAAAGAGCAAAACACAAATCTCTGGTCATTATCTTAACCCTGTCCAGCTAGTAGGTTTGTCTATATAAACCTTGTTTTTTTTTCCTTTTTTAATATCTGCTCACCTTAACTGAGTAGCAGCAATTGCTTAATTTCATACTATATGTATACACAAAAAAAGCTAAGGGTTTATCTTGTAGAGTAGGCGTGTGTGTGCTTGCTTGCTGTGTGAAGGTTGTCCTATTGCATTATTTTATCCTTTGAAGTCTGTGTACCATCTAATATGAAAAGTAAATTGTGTAATAAGTATGTGGTTGACGCTCTCTGAACATTCTCCTCTGCTTTGTCTACAGGCACTTCCAGTGTAGCAAGAGCATGGAGTGGTACATTTGATGAACTTCTGGGGAAGCAGATTGGCCAGTTTTTTAGAACCTATTTTAGGATGAACTCCCCTGGTCTAGCTGAATACCCTGACTTTTTTGCAGTTTGCCTTATTTTGCTTTTGTCAGGTAAGAATGTAATGACATTCAGGTCTTCTTTGCCTCCTATGAGCTGTATAATGACACCAATGGAAGCGCTATTCTTAGCACTTCCACAACCACTTTTAGACTTTTGAAGGGTATCTGATCCCCTCTTGAACCTCTTGATAATGAAAAAATAAACTTGCAACTGATGCATGAGCTTAACACTCTTGATAATTTAGCATCTCTCAATGTTTTATAGGTGTTTGATTGGGTATGTCTTTGCTGCCTTCATATTTTTTTTACACACACAGAACAAGCCATAATTGCTGGTCTTAGTGTCACATTTATATCTTAAAAACTATTCATGCTGAGAAAATAGCAAGGATAACCTATCCCTCTCCATTCACCTGTCAGCACATGTGCATGTAGTGGTGTCTGATTGGCTCCTAGTGTTGACCCTCCCTCTTAAATCAAATATACAGGGGTTTACAAGAGGCTGACATCAAGGCAGGGATAAAGGACAGGAGTGCTTCTGCTAGAAGGGTCCTCTGTAATTTCATTGGAGTCATCCAAAATGAGAGCTGGAGGTGCACTAGAGCAGCACTTTTAAGAGAGAAGAAGGCTCTGAGGAACAAAAAATGTACAAAGAAAGGCACTTCTAAGGGAAGTAATCTAGTAATTTTAATGTAACACAACGGTAAAAACACTTACAGAATGTATTAGTAAATATGGCTCATTAATAAGTTTGGTGCTCCTGGCATGTTATTCCATGTCTCTGTGCCAACCAGCAGCTGCAGAAATGGAATGTCCATGGGAGCAAGATGGCCGTCGCACTTTTGGAACCACTGTGGAACACACAGGGGTTGCGTGGAACACAAACACCGGAAGTGACGTCAGCCTGGGGGGCGGTGGCGCGTTTCAGAGCATGCTTAAAAGCTCTTTCTTCCAAAGCATGCTCCGAAAGTGTTTTAAACCATCGTGTTACAATAAAATTACCCGAACTTCTGTACTTAGATGTGCCTTTCTTTGATATCAAGGCAGATTAAAGCATTTACCATAGATTTAAAAATATATATTGTTATATATAACAAATAGTAGTACATTATGTTTTACACTGTATATCTGTATGGAGTTCAGCTTTAAAGGCAGACAAACATGCAGTTTTACTGCTTATATATAATTTGAGACCACATTTGCTACTGCAGCAGCAAAGAAATGAAGTAGTGAACACATTCTTGTTTTCTTTCAATAGATTTTTATCAAAATTGTAAAATTAAGTAACTTGACGTCCAATGAAATTATCAGCACATTACAGTCTGCAATTCAGAATGGATAGGTTGCAGGGCTGACATTCTTGTGCCTATATAATATGATTTCATTATAGTAAGTATACAAATATAGGTTGGTGGTTTCAAGAAACGTTTAGTTATCTCAAACAGTAAACAATCTTAAACTGGCCATAGACTGCTAGAATTTTGGCCCTCACAACATGGGAAAATTGCTGGCGGAAAAGTGTCTGCAGCCAATCAGGTGCAGTCATTGTTTGGAGGGGGGGGGGGGTAGAATGCAATAGCCCACACTACAGATTAGTCCAGTGTGTATGACCAGCTTTAGCTTTGCATTGATTTTAATACCAAAAGCTATGGGCCAAGAGGAGAGTTTTGGTGATGTAGGAGTGGACTGGCAGGACCATGGGAAATAAGGAAGAATTTTAAAATGCAGTACAACAGAGGTTTATAATACAATTCAAAGCCATGTTACTCTTCATAGTTGTTCACATCCTGTTGCACAGCACATGATCTGTCAAGACAGTTATGCTAATTCTATGAATCACAAACTTAAGATGAAAAGTAGGCTATCCTGACAGAAGTCCCCATAATCTTTAAAAGTTAATGTCTCAAACATAATCATGCTTCTAATTATCAGGAGATTAAGACCATGTGAATTAACTTTATAAGATCATATGCTACACATTTCCTTCTAATTTGAAAATTATAAAACACTCTCCAATTATGCTTTAATTTACATGTTTGAAAATGAAAAATTACAGGATCTGGCTTTCAGTTTTAAATGATGTGCCTTAAATGCTACTTTCATTAAAATGAACCTATGATCAAGCTATGGACAGCCAATGAATTACATTGAATATTAAAAATAAAGCTGGTCATACAGCTATACACTATACCAGTGATGGCGAACCTTGGCACCCCAGATGTTTTGGAACTACATTTCTCATGATGGCATTGCACTCTGCAGTGTAGATGAGCATCATGGGAAATGTAGTTCCAAAACATCTGGGAGGGACCAAGGTTCGCCATCACTGCACTATACTGTCCGACAAGTAAGATTTTTAAACTTCCTTTAATAGACTAATCTGTCTAGCAGAGTAGCAGTTGGAGAGGTAAAGTAGCAGTTGGAGAGGTAAAGTAGCAGTTGGAGAGGTAACACTAATCATTTACTACTGACAGGGGTGCTTACATTGTTATTATTTTGATGAAGCAGCATCATTTCTCCTCAAGCATCAGGAGAAATCTACAGACATACAAAGTTTCCTAAAAGGCAAAATAAACTGACCACATTAAATAGATTTATCAAATAGATTTATTCATGTGCACAGTATGCACCCTGCCATGATCAAGCCCCAACAACTTTTATTATTTTCTGTAAAATGTCTGCCCCAAAACTAAAACAAATATTGTTTCTGTAACTGCTTGAAAATTTTAGCTGGAATTCGACTTTAATTTGTTAGTCAAGTCCTTCAAAAACAGCTGGGGCATCTATTACTACTCTCTACCAAGACTGACAATGCTACTGATTGAAAGTGTCTCCATTGCTCCTCCATCCAGAGTGGAGACACCCTAAGAAAGGAAGTATTAATAGACTGGTATGCTACAATATATTACATTTTTTGTTTTTAGGTTTAATACTGCTTGAAGCTATGGATCTATATTAAACACATTTTCCTGTCACATCATGGCAGCACACACTGGGTTGTGACTCCGCCCCCTCACAACTGATAGGACTGGATAGGTATAAAATCTAAAGAGGGACCCCTCCCAGCATTCTCCATTTTTTCCTCATTAACGAAGTACTGGACCGGTCCTCCTTACCGCCTTCACCCCAGCCAGGTTGGCCTCTCCTGGGTGGAAGTCCCTGCCTGTACAGTCTCTAACAAGAGCTTCATGGAGGGAGCCCCACTCTGATGGTCTCAGGGTGCTTAGTGCCATTCAAGCCTTAAATAGGCTTAGAGATAGTGCAGCGACCTCCATTCATTCTCTTATTTCCTCACTCCCTCTTATTTTCTTCCTATTTATTTATTTACTAGGTCTCCTTTTACCTTTTACTTTTTTCCCCAGCAGTCTGGCTGGGCCTAGTAGTTCCATGGCCCGGGTATCCAAGATGGCTGCCGCTTCCATACTGAGCATGTGCGACCGGAAGTGATGCGGCAAACATCCTCATTTTGCCAGTACCCAAGATGGCGCTGGCTGCCGCATCTGGCTTCTGGGCATGTGTGGAAGTGATGTCACTTCCTCCGTGGGCAGCGCTTTATTTAAATCAGGAAACAACCTGCAAAAAGCGAGTTATTTCTCAGTGTGTGCTGCCATGATGCGACAGGAAAACGGAAAATTGTATACTCACCTTTCCGTAATTTTCCTTTCCTGGCGCATCTTCATGGCAGCACAAATTAACCCTCCCTTTTTCTTCTTTGTAGAGGATAGTTAAGGAGAATGCTGGGAGGGGTCCCTCTTTAGATTTTATTGCTATCCAGTCCTATCAGTTGTGAGGGGGCCAGTGTGTGCTGCCATGAAGATGCGCCAGGAAAGGAAAATTACGGAAAGGTGAGTATACAATTTTCCGTTTTCAAGTAACTCCTGTGCTTTAAAAGATCACAAAACAGGCTCCGGGTCTGTGTCAATGGGCTTTTGTTCGTATCAGAAGGGTTTAGCACTCCCATGCAATTCATGGGAATACAAAACCTGCTTGAAGCCGGTCGAATGGAGGGTCTCTGAATGGTCTCAGACGCATGTCAAACTGATGCCATCAACATAAGTTCAAAGCCCATCAACCCAGGCCCGTAGTCAGGGCTAATGTTAGAAATCGCGGGGCCCCATACAGACTACCTGGCAGGGCCCCCTCAAGAAAATATTAAAGATATATTTAGCTAAAATTACAACAAAATCACTATTATCAGACACAAATATAACATAACTCGCATAATTCCTGCTAAATCTAAAAAAAAAAAACTATGTTAAATAAAATAGAAGATGAGATGAGAAAAATATACAGGCTGGGCAGTTGGGAGCTCAGTGATCAGAGAGAAAGAGAGAGAGAAACAACGTTACAATTTACAAATAAACTCCTGAGCAGAGATAAGTGCTGGGATTAGTGAGGGACAACTGTCTCTTTCTCAACAGATAAAAGCTGGTAGCATGGAGAGGGACAGATCAGATTCAGGTGCTGGAGGAAGATTTCTGTAATTGTTGTCCATCACTAATCCCCCTCTCTGTGTGGGTCCCCCTGTGTGCTCGGGCCCCCTACAAGAGGGCTGGTGGTCCCCCCCCCCTATCAGCGGCCCTGCCCATAGTGTATTACAAAAAGGCATTTTTATGCTATTCTGTAAATTGGTTTCTCTCATAAGGTCATTTATTATCTTTCTTACATGATTTAGTTTTTGGAAGTGATTGAAGGACACATAGAAGCAAACCTGAAACGTTTTTCTAACTCGCCATGCAACAAACAGATCATTTCCTAAAATACATGTGTGTTTGGGTGCCGTATGGAATAAATGGCACCACACTAGTGATCATGTTGGAACATGCATTGTGGAAATGTGCCTTAAAATACACATTGCAATGCATCAGAGTGGTTGGGCCTAATGATTAGCTTTTACACCTTGTAAATATCATTTTCTATTTTCTAGGATTGTTGTCTTTTGGGGTGAAAGAATCTGCTTGGGTGAACAAGGTGTTCACAGCTATCAATGTGCTTGTCCTCTTGTTTGTGATGATTGCTGGGTTTGTGAAAGGAGATCTCCACAACTGGAAGATAACGGAGTCGTTTCTCCAGAATATCTCTGCTCCACCAGGGTAAGGCACACTTTCTTCAGATGCCTCATTTTGCATTGTAATTGTAATTATGAACACTATATAGCTTCTATATTGTCCAATAAAAATAGTGTACAGCTGGTGGTGTTACAAGCTGTCTGTATTATATCTAATATTATCCATCCAATTTGCCAATATATTCTGCTTGTATACTGCATAAATGACGCTGCAATACAGGAGATCAGAAGCAGAGCTAGTGATTGTTAGTACATCTGTGGCAGAATCTGGGATTTGAGGCCTGCTGTCACCATATGTCATTTAGTATTTCTCCCTCATGCCTTCCATGCCTATTTGCACCTATAGCTCCCTGTAACCCACAGTAAAAAATATATATTGGAACAAGTTGTGTTTTCAATCAGATGAAAAGCAAGGCTTTGTGCTGTTTAACAATGAACTACATTCACTGGCCACTTCATTAGGTACACCTTGCTAGTACCGGGGTAAACCTCCTTTTGCCTTCAGAACTGCCTCAATTCTTCAATGCATAGATTCAGCAAGGCGTTGGAAACATTCCTCAGAGATTTTGGTCCATATTGACATGATAGCATCACGCAGTTGCTGCAGATTTGTCGGCTGCACATCCATGATGAGAATCTCCCATTCCACCACATCTGAAAAGGTGCTCTATTGGATGTAGATATGGTGACTGTGGAGGCCATTGGAGTACAGTGACCTCATTGTTATGTTCAAGAAACCAGTGGTGAGATGATTTGAGCTTTGTGGCAAGGTGCATTATTCTGCTGGAAGGAGCTTTTAGATTATGGGCACACTGTAGTCATAAAGGGATAGACATGGTCAGCAACATTGCCATAGTGGCCAACATTCTAAAAAAATATTTAGGGACACTTTTTTGTCTGTAGGTGGAGTTTTTTTAATTAGAGGCAAAGAATTCATTTGTAGGTGTGGCCCAGATGGAGAGGAGTAATGGCCGTGGTTTAAACTATGCTAAATAGTGGGCATGGTGTAAAGGGGTGTGGTTAAATAGAGTCTGAGGTGAAGAGGGATGGAGGGAGAAGGTAGAGAGAAAGAAAAGAGAGAAAGAAAAAAGGAAGAGAGAGAGAGAAAGGGATGGAGGGAGAGAGAAAGAAAGAAGGAAGAGAGAAAGAGAAGATAGAGCGAGAGAGGGAGAGAGAAAAAAAAGTGCTAGGGAGGGATGAAGAGAGAAGGAAGGAAAGAAAGAGGGAGGGACAGCCGACCCAGATCCTACACCACAATAGCAATATGTGTATGCCAGAAAGTTTAACAATCAGCAGATAAAGATACTTCAAACACCATACCCCCAGGCAGATCCCATCAAACAGATACAGATGGTCAGAGAGTGTGCAGGCATGATACAGGAGATGGTCAGAGAGTGTGCGGGCATGATAAAGGAGATGGTAAGAGAGTGTGCAGGCATGATAAAGGAGATGGTAAGAGAGTGTGCAAGCATGATACAGGAGATGGTCAGAGAGTGTGCGGGCATGATACAGGAGATGGTCAGAGAGTGTGCAGGCATGATAAAGGAGATGGTAAGAGAGTGTGCGGGCATAATACAGGAGATGGTCAGAGAGTGTACGGGCATGAAACAGGAGATGGTCAGAGAGTGTGTGGTGGGCATGATACAGGAGATGGTCAGAGAGTGTGCAGGCATGATCCAGGAGATGGTCAGTGTGTGCGGACATGGTACAGGAGACAGTCAGAGAGGGTGTGGACATGGTACAGGACTTCATGTGCACCTCCAATCCCAACACAGCTCTGTACCCCCCAACACACAGAACGTCCAGCAGATCACCCCACTCACCTGCAATTGTGGTGCCTGCATCATCTCCCCATGCACCTCTGGCTGTCAGCTCACTAACGATGAAAGGCTTTATTTAACAAGGATGCAAGGTACAGCAAAAAAAAAAAAAAATATATAGTTAGTAAACTTACCCTGACCACCACATTTAGCTCTGAATTTGAAGATATTAAAAATATGATTAAAAGACATCTACCTATTTTGTTTGAGGACAGTGTGTGCGCATCTCTATTACAGGATGGCATTAAAATTGTCCCCAAACAAGCTCCCACATTGGGAAGCTCTTTATCACCGAGTTTTTTCAATCTATCTGTACGGCAATCCACCACTTGGTTGCACTTCAAGGGCAACTTCCAATGTGGCAGTAGGGATTGCTCTTGTTGTGGACACATTATAAAGGCGATGTAGTTCAGTCATACACCAATAATAAAGAACATAAAATTAGATGTTTTTATAATTGTAACACTACATACGTCAGATATGTTGTAACATGCAAAGTCTGTCATGTACAATATATTGGACGCACGATTAGACGCCTGAGAGGCCGATTTTATGAACATCTATTCGGTATTTCTAAAAATCATTCTACAAATGTGGCCCGACATTTCAATGACCACCATGGAGGGGATACGTCTGTGGTGGGTGTACAGATTTTAGAGAAAATCCATTCACCAAAAAGAGGAGGAGATTTGTTTAAATTATTATGCAAACGGGAGGTGTTTTGGATATTTTTCTTTAAAACCAGGATTCCCTATGGTTTAAATCATGAATGGGATGTTACACACTACTATGAATAGACTATCATTAATAAGATATGTGAACACACTTTCCTTGTAATGCAATTTGACACACAGATATTTATAGTATTAATTTGGTTTTCTAACCATGTTCCCGGTGTTATAATTCCTAATATATATATTCTAATTTTCGAATGTCTATATACCGGATTGGAAGGAGATAGATTTTTCTTTCCCCACACACTAGATTGGAAGCAGATTGATCGTTACGATCATCCTCCCATGTCTTCATCAATTATATAGGATTGCCTCTAAAAATAGTGTGCAAGAGTTGGGTGTCTATACGGATAGCTTGGTCGATCTAATTTTCTGGCCTTTTGTCCTTTTTTCTCTTTTCTGGAGTTGTTTTTCTCCATTAAGTGATTTTATTTTGGACACTTTCGTTTCATTCACCTAATATTTTCAGAATTAGATATTTATACTTTTATATTAGAATGATTATACTTTATATTTTATCATTACACTTCACTTTATTTTTATATTTTTATAGTCTATATCAAATTCACTTTTTTTTTTTCTTTCTAATTAATGGTTTTATTATTCTTTTCTTGTAATCCTATATTCTCAAGACACTATTTTTCCATTTTTTAATTATGCGCATATATTTACTTTATAGTTACGTGCATAAATTTTTTCAGACAAATTCCTTTTGCCACAATAAGTGATTGTTGATTTTTTGCTTTCATGTCTGTGTAATATTGGTTTGATATCATATTGTACTCATTTATGGGTATATGTTAAATACGAATATGTGCCTGCTATATGTATTGTCAAGTGCTATGTTGCTTTTATCTGATTGTTTGATGTAGCAGAATGGAAGCAACAGACTTTACAATTAAGTGAGTGGACACACCTGTAGCTCAAATATTTAAATGGGATCTTCTGTTGCAGTTGTTGTAGTGAACAAGCACACTATGAGTCGTGTCAAACATGTCTACCATTTTGTGAAAATGGATGGTGCGCTTTATCTAAGTGATTATGTACAGTATATTGTACAGGTAACTCACATATGCAAATTCAAATTAAACAAAGTAATAAGAAGCTAAATGTGATTAAATAAAGTCCCAAACACAACGTTTCTATATGCTTAAAAAACAATCCAGTGATTTAAATGATGACAGATGGTGATGAACTCAAATGGTGACTTTGATTCCCTCCACCTGTTGGAATTCCTCCTTACCGGACGGAATGCAAGTAAGTGCTCTTCTGTGCAAAAACAAACAATCCCTGTGCTCAAACCAAAATTAGTGCTCTCCACCGTGCATGCAAAGTAGCCTGCTGGGCCTCTTACCAGATAGGTATGAATAAAGCACTCTGCCACAATACTCCCAGAAGAGTGTATCTCTCTGTCCAGATGATGATAGCAGCCACTTGGTGAGATTCCACAGAAAGATCGTATCACGTTAGTTGGTCCCTGGGATTCCTCGCCGCACTTCTTTCACTTGTTATTCTTTTTCCGCGTAGTCCTGAAGAACAAGGCTGGTCACCGTCCCCCAGGTGACGGTGGGCATGGCATGACAGGTCCTCTTTATTGTGAGATCTGGGGTCAAAAAGACCTCACACCTCACAACTACACTAAAAAAGAAAAAAAAAAAATTGTTGAAAGAGGAAAAAAGAAAAAGAAAAAAGAAAAAGCGTCCCTTTAAACCGGTTGCTAGGCAACGTCTTTTGACGTAGCTCCGGTCCTCCAAGACCATAGAGTCGAGTGAGGGCCATCTGCTGCCATAACCCCAGTATTTATCTTTTAATGGCCGACGCATATAGTCGTTAGGCGGTCAGTAAGTGATTGCATGTATATGGCAAACAGGTGACGATGATTGATGAGGTGACAGGTGATGATGATTGATGAGGTGACAGGTGATGATGATTGATGAGGTGACAAGTGACGATGATTGATGGGGTGACAGATGACAATCACTGACGGGGTGACATGTGACGATGATTGATGGGGTGACAAGTGACGATCACTGATGGGGTGACAAGTGACGATGATTGATAGGGTGACAGATGACGATGACTGATGGGGTGACAGGTGACGGTGATTGATGGGGTGACAGGTGACGGGCGATGGTCACTGATGGGTGACAGGTGACGGGCGATGGTGCACGGCGGTACTGATGGCAGTCTCTGGTGACCGGTGAACTTTAGGCTATGTCCACATGTGAGCGTAGCGATCATGGGCAGAATCACTGCGATTCTGCCCGCGATCCAGAAATCATTGCAAATTGCGGGACGCCTGTGCGTTGCCCGTGATTTGCAATAGCACCCCAAACGCTGTGCGATGTTGCTGCGATTTCCGCCTGCCGAATCAAGGTAACATCACGCAAACAACGCATGACGCCCCAAAGAAGCTCTTGTACCTTTTTTGGGCGTTATGCGTTGTTTGCGCGATGTTACCGCGATTCGGCAGGCGGAAATGGCGGCAACATCGCACAGCGTTTGGGGTGCTATTGCAAATCACGGGCAATGCACAGGCGTCCCGCAATTTGCAATGATTTCTGGATCGCGGCAGAATCGCTGTGATTCTGCCCGCGATCGCTGCGCTCACATGTGAACGTAGCCTTATGGGTGTCAATTTCTGGGCACTGATGAGGTGACTGTTGGGTGACAGGTGACATTGGGGGGGGGGGGGCTGAGGACTGTGTGGGGACCTTTATTGGTGTGATTTTACTTTTTACAGGTACACAGAGCAGTAAATCTGTAAATCTGGAAACTGTATGAGAGGAGAAGAGCTAGTAACAGTGAGTTACTGCTCTTTGTTTACATTTTGTGATCGGCTGTGAATGGATTCACAGCCGATCACATAGTAAACAGTCACTGTCAGTGACTGTTTACTACTGCCGGTGACAGCTGTGTTCCTATGTCATTGCAACATAGCCGATCACGGGGGAAACAGCCATGCCTATTGGCTGTTTCCCCCCTGCCGGTGACCGGCTGTGTCCCGGGGACACGCCGACACCGGCAGTGCACGGCGGCGCGCCCGCGATCGCGCGCCTGCCCTGCATTTCCTGGGTCACGTCATATGACGTCCGCCCAGGATAATAGCCGCACCGTCCCGCCGTCATATGACGGCGGGCGGGCGGTAAGTGGTTAATCACATTTAGCTTCTTATTACTTTGTTTAATTTGAATTTGCATATGTGAGTTACCTGTACAATATAATGTACATAATCACTTAGATAAAGCGCACCATCCATTTTCACATCATACATTCAATTCATCTGGGAGCAGCTTATCACAGACCAGCGCACTTTTTTTCATACACATGTCTACCATTTTGCTGTTCCTTGCCACTTCTTACCTGCCCGCCGTCAAATGACGGCAGAACGGTGTATCCATTGTTCTGGGATGCCGTCATATGACGGCGCACCAGAACAGCCTCTCTTGCGCGCCCCCGGGGGTGCGCAGAGCGGTGATCCTGGCCGCGCCATGTCCTAGCAATACCGATCTCGGTAAAGAGTCAATGAAATGACTCTTTACACATGTGATCGGCTGTGTCCAATCACAGCCGGTCACATGTAAATAAGGAAGTGCCGTTATTCGGCTCTCCTCGCCTCTGACAGTGTGAGGTGAGGAGAGCCGATCAGCGGGTCCTCCTTGCAATAAAAAAGCAAATGAGCTGGAACTGGAGTATCAATGACTACCATTGATATAGTTACATAGTTAGTCAGGTTGAAAAAAGACACAAGTCCATCTAGTTCAACCAATATATACACTCACCAGCCACATTAGGTACACCTGTTCAATTGCTTGGTAACACAAATTACTACTCAATGCATTTAGGCATTTAGACAAGGTGAAGACGATTTGCCGAAGCTCAAACCGAGCATCAGAGTGGGGAAGAAAGGGGATTTAAATGGCTTTGAACGTGGCATGGAAAACAAAATATGTAGGTGGTTATTGCCTTTCTGTCTGAAAATGCTAGCTGCCATCATACATCAATTATTTTCTGTGTCAGTGGCCCAAAACCTTTTAAAGAGTTCAGACTTCATGGCCTACTGAATATATTTGTTACAGGTGTAGCACCCTCCTAGGTAGGTGCTAGAAAAAGGCATATATTAGCCCTGCCTGCTTATCAGGGGGGCTGGATTTGTTAGATGTGCTGTCAAATGTCTCCAGGTTTGGCCTGTTGAGTCTGGGGAGTCTCCCCACTGTATCCAATGAGGGATCGTGTTGGACAGAGGAGGAAACCTAGCCAATAGCACACCAGGGTTTACGACTGTCCCAGTGGGCGGGGTTTGCCGCAGTGCACCCTGGGATTGGAAATAAATCTGTGGGGAGCATGTGACAGAGCGTCCTTTGGTGGGAGCATCAGTCCCAGGAGGAGGTGGTGGCTGTCTCTCCTCCTGTTAATGTGAGAAGGTGGTCCAGGCAGTCGGCCTAGGGACCAGAGGTTGAGCTGGGCTGCAAGGGATCCAACGTTGCTGACCGAGAGGAGCTGCTGGGCAGAGATTTTCAGAAAAAACAGTGTCATGAGTACTCAAGATCTGCCCAGGGGTCTGCCTAGGAGAGGGGACCACTCCAGAGAGGTCAAAGGGGGGATCCAGGAGCCAGCTAACCAGGAGTGCACAGTAAAGGGGGTGCCAAGTAGTAAAAGGGGGCAACAGGAAGGGCCCTGAAGTGTTCTCAGCAGTACAGTTTCATTAAAGTCAGCTACCTCAGGATGGAGTACTTTGGGGAGCTTAAAGGGACTTTTCCACAGTCAGAGGTGAAGTTCTAGTAACGGGCCTAGCCGGGGCCCGCATCAGTCAGCATTAACCAGCGTCAGTGAAGTGTTAACCAGCGTTAGTGAAGCGCTAACCAGCATTTTTCAGTGTCCCTGCCTAATTGTGCATAGTTCAGTTGTTGGAGTATCTCACTTCTCCCTTCTTCCATCCAAGTTCTCAAATAAACCCTAAAAACCAAAGAATCTGGACTGGTTCCTGTCTGAGGTGCTCACACTTGAAAACATGCTTAAAGGTACTGTTGTTGCTAGCGGTACACACTGAGCAGCTCCCTTGGGAGTAGTGCTACACAGGTCATTATTGAAATTGAAATTATTGCCAAAGGATCAGCATGTAAGTCAGGCCACTAGCATTTTAGAAGGAAGTCAGCAATTGCAGCCTCCATATTTCTTTCAGCACAGTTTTTTATGGTGAAAATGTAAAATCATATATTTATTTCTACATTGCATTTCACCTATTTGTAGCCTACTCCTAATTATGCAAACAATAATGAACTTTGTAAATTGACTTCATAAAGATCCCCACATATTTACTTCACTGAATTCTGTGACACATATTCACTATGCCGTATGAGTCAGGCATTGTTGTGTCACACATTTAACAGAGCCTGCCTTGTGAACTACAGAGGTGCTAAGAGGCAGGGTTTCAGGAGGCGAAGTCAGTATGGGATTGCTTGCAGGCAACACAGTACCATGAGATTGTGTAGGCCTCAGAAATTGAGAGGAGAAGCTGAAAAGCACGTAGGGAATACAGAAAGTTGTGGAAAGCGATGGTCAGCAGACAGGCAGTACTAACTAAGTATAACATGATAAGAGAATTTTCAATTAAGCTTATATTGAATTGTCAAATATAATTATGGTTTGTATTTTTATTACCATGCTGATGTTATAAAATGAGAGTGCATGCTGTGACCAAAGAACTCCTTTAAATGGGCCTTTCAGCCAAGGGCAGCAATTAGAGTAAATCTGTCACAAATTTACACTGGCCACAGATGGGTAGAATTTCAAACAAAAATTCTTAGGAAAAGAAGGTTCTAAGAATATTTACCCATTTTTCTAATCATTAGTTAGGTCAGACCGACATTTGTTTTCAGCCACAGTGATGATAAAATTTGGAGGAGCAGGATAGCATTTTTTTTTTTTTAACGAATGCATTTCTAAAAGTGTATGAGGTTTTTATTTGATAAAGACATTCATTTCAAAATTAAATGTTCTAAGCATTTTTGTATGAATTTTCCTAAGACTTTTTTTTAAGGCTGGCCATACGTGATTCATTTTTTTTTTTTCATTCAACCAGCAGGTTGAATGAAAAAAAAAATAAAAAAATTAGATGATTCCCCCTTCCACACAATCAAGGTTAAGGGGGGGAATCACTCCCACTGAATTATTGTATTCTGACAGTGGGAAGCCTTCCCCACCAGCAGAATACAATAATCGCAATAGCCGGCAGCACTGGGGGCACTGAACCAGCTGAATTTCGATCCATGTATGACTGACTTAAGATTTTTCCTAAGAATTTTAGTTTGAAATTCTATCCATGGCCAACTTTAGGTAATTGATAAAAATATAAAAACAGAAGTTAATGTCGGGTAAAACAATTTGTTAAATTAATCAGTAGACCCAGACACCTGAAAATCTGAGAAAATCTTGTAGTTTCCTTTATCTAGTCAGTGAGGACAACCTTCCCATCAGGGAAATTTGTAGATCAGAGATGGCAAGGATAAAGCACAGACTTCCATAAAAATTCAGCTGCCTATAACTTTGGATATCATTTAATATAGTGATCAATTTAAAGTATATGTAAAACCTAACAATACATTTATGTTATTTGTTCCCTTTTGATTTGTTAAATATAAAAGTGTTGTGTTATGTCTGTTCTATAAGTTCAAAAAATTTCTGTTATCCTGCCAGAAATAATATTAGCTGGTACTTTCCTGTGCTTTCTGCCTATGCTGCACACTTTCAATGACATTGTTTCCAGCTACATCTATGGGTTTACGAACCCCTCTCAACTATTATGGAGATGAGGAAGTGGGGAAGGAGGGGTTGGTGTTCTGTAGTTCTCTCCTAGGGTGACAACAATATTCTGGCATAGATATAGTACAGTGAGTGACTGATGGCATCCTAGGAGAGGAAGTGTGTTACTGGTAAAATAAAATAAAGGTGAAAAATAAGAAGAAAATTAAGGGTAGAAAAACAAAACAAAAAAAAGAACGCAGCTACCACATCTAAAGCCCCGTACACACGCAACGATTATCGGCCGACCGGTTGTCCGTCTTTTGTCCAGAGTGGTGTTTTGTTGGTTGGAATGTGCCTAGACTGCACACGAATTTTCTCGCCCGACAAAATTCTACTTCAGAAGTGATGTCATGTGTTGGTTTGCTTTCTTTGTATTCTTTCTTCTCTGAGCATGCCCAGTCTTGCTCATAAGATTTTTCCCTGTCGAAATCTGTACTGACTGCACGAAAATCGGCCGTGTTTTGACGGTGGACAAAAATTTTATAGCCTGCACACCAGATTTTTTTCGGCCGAAAAGTCGGAGTCGGTTGTCGGAAGCATCATACTAACAAGCCGAAAATCGGCGGATTGGTCATCGGACGAAAATTCCCTGCCGATTTTCTATGCGTGTGTACGAGGCTTTAGCCTGCAATATGTTACATGGTTGCTCTTGAGTTTAGATACACTTTTAATATGTAATAATAATATGTAGTTGGAATTGCTCAGATTTGTAATTGGTTCGTTTTAAGAGGTGTTCTTCGTTTTAAATGCACTTTTAATATGTGGGTAGAATTGCCCAGATTTGTAATATGTTGATTTTAAAGGGGAGGGGGGCTTGTTCTTGGGTTTACATGCACTTTTTATATGTACAGGTAGTTGGAACTGCCCAAATTTGTAATAGGTTTATTTTAAGGAAGACTGGGTTGGACTGATAACTTTTTAGTGAAGGTTCTGGATGTGTACTTTTATAGGTCTTGGCAAAAGATAACAATCTCTACCTTGCAATTCAAAGACAATTTAAAGTGATTTGTAAGATTACTCCGAATTACAGAGGAGGTTTTTTCCTGTCTGCAGGCAGTTCATAGAATATTATCATACCCTAAGATTTTAATCCCATAACACCTTAGTATAAATAGAATGATGGTAAACAGATGACTTTGGATTGGATGCTGTAAAATATTGCTCATTGCACATTTTCCTTTGAGTTTAAGGTATTGATCTAAGTTACATATTATATTGTTTTTTTATGTATGTGTGATTATGACATAAAAAGTATATTGATTATAATGTAAGTATTTGTGAAACAAAAAAACCCTTGAAACATAAACGTTTTAATCGTTTGTATCTTTTACCTATCAGAAATTTTGTGTCCTATGAAAATGTGACAAGTAAACATGGTGTCGGAGGCTTCATGCCATATGGAATGACTGGGATGCTGGCTGGAGCTGCTACCTGCTTCTACGCCTTCGTTGGATTTGACTGCATTGCAACAACCGGTGAGAACTAGTGGGCAGGCTTTAAATAGACCCTGAGGCCTTGATCGGCATGTTGAGCAAAGCTGGCTAGAATGTCAGCACAGACTAGGAAGATGATATTTAAGTTAACTCTAAAGACTGGAATACAAATGAATGAAAAGCTGTGAAATTATACAAATATATGGCTCGTAATTCAGTTTTTGTTTTTTTGTTCTTTATACATTCTTGCATGTTTGCCATCTTTTTTTTTTTATAACAAAAGATAATTTTATAAAAGGTAAATAATTGAGTCATGGGTATTGCCTGTACTTTTTTAGGATACATTGTGAATTTTATATTTTCCAGTGAGCAAAAATACCCTAACAAATAAATTAATTTATTTGCTCACTTTTGGTCTGCAAAATATACCATTGAATGCATTTTTATATATCTTTACCATATAAAAATGGTTAAAAACAAAAATCAAATTACCTGTTGATTTTTACAGAACTTTTGTGAGCTGATGCATTTCCTGTGCTATCTGCCTGTGCACAAGGAGTGGTTTTGGAGATGGGGAGGGGGAATGAGATGAGGACTAGTCTGTGATCTTTTAATCCATCAGAAATGAAGTAGGCAGGGCTGACACCAGGTGCTTAGGAATTCAGAGCTGTGTTGTCATGTGAAAAGGAATTTAAGAACATACTATGTTTCAGGCACACCAGCAGTTATTTTATCTGTACTTGCAGTGTGTATAAAACATAGGGAAGAGTGCATGTATTCCCGAGAATGCATTTTAAGTAGGGTATTTAAGTTAGGGCTCTGGCTAGTGTGTTATTTTTCTGGCACAACAGTTCTTAAGATTCACTAAAAGCAAGTTAAAGTGATTGTAAAGTCTCATTTGTTTTTATTAAAATAACAAACATGTTATACTTACCTGCTCTGTGCAGTGGTTTTGCAAAGAGCAGCTCCGATCCTCCTCTTCTTGGGTCCTCTGCCAGTGCTCCTGGCCCCTCCCTCCTGTGGAGTGCACCCACAGCAAGCAGCTTGCTATGGGGACACCCGAGCCGAGCTGCAGCTCCATGTATCCATTCAGACACAAGCTGCTTGTTCGGCCCCTATCCCGGATGTCTGAGGCATTCGTGGACATCGGAAAGAGGAGGAGGCCAAGGTAAGTATTAGGGGGCCGAGGGGGGCTGCTGCACACAGAAGGCTTTTTATCTTAATGCATAGAATGCATTACGATAAAAAACCTTCTGACTTTAAAACCCCTTTAAAATAACAGTGTTCCTGGATTGTCTTTAATATTATTATATCCTACAAATTATTGCACACCCTACAACTTAACTTACTTCTCCTCTATTGGAATTTGTAAAATGCTAAGCATACATTTTAGAAAATAATTATAAATGCTCATATATTTACAGAAAGAAATTATGTTTTTGTAAATCTGTAGATTGTGAGTGCAAAGTTCCTGCAGACTTTACCTTCAGCTCAATGTCTTTCAGTTAGAGAGCTGGAAGAAGAGAAACAGTCAATAGACTACGAGTGTAATGATGATGACCACATTTATGTTCTATTGAGAACCATCTGCCACCAGATGGCCATGAATGAACAAGTAAAACCAAAATTAAGCAGCGCTAGCATATAAAAACTGTAATAACAATTTAGTGATATATGTGAAATAAATAAATGGATAAATAGTCCTTGTGGAATCAGTGAAGAAATCCAAATAAAGTGCAGAAATAAATAACTTAAAGGTGCTCCAAGGTGATGTTGACCCCTCTTGGCTCCCCACTCACCACAATGCCAGATTGTAAGCGCTTGAAGTATATGCTACACAGAGCCTCCTTTCATGGACTATCATTCGGTATATTCATATATCCTCGGATAGAAGTGGGTGTGATCCGCCTCCGTATCCACCATTAAAATATAAAAGGACCGCACATAGTGAAGTATGTATTTAAAATTAATTGCCAAATTAAAGGTCTAAAAACATACTTACAAACAGAATAAGTGGTATCGCATTAATCACAGTACTCGTGGGCGCCGCAATTGGCGTGCGTTCCATTGTGTGACCAGGAAGTGCTTTACCGGAAGTGACGATACGTCTAGTCCGTGCCGGAAGTTGCGTCAACGCGTTTCGCCATCCCTCTGGGCGTTTTCAATTTTTTCTAAATTTTCGCTCTTTTTTTGTTTATAGCGCAAAAAGTAAAAATCGCACAGGTGATCAAATAGCACCCAAAGAAAGCTCTGTTTGTGGGAAAAAAAAGGACGTAAATTTGATTTGGGTACAGTGTCGCAGGACCGCGCAATTGTCCATTAAAGTCACGCAGTGCTGAATCGCAAAATAGGCCCTGGTCTTTGAGCAGCCAAATCCTCCAGGACTTAAGTGGTTAAGGCAAAAAACATATTTCTGATTTTATTTTCAAAATAGTAAGTAAGTAGCTCCGAAATTAGAATGGGAAGGCAAACACACATGAAATTGACTTTCACAGTGACAATGAAAGCAGTGTGCAGCACAGATGATGACACCTCACTGACACGTCCCCTCATGAGTCACCGAGCAACAGTCTCTCTCCACACCAGGTGGTCACTTCAGGCCGATTGGCTCCCTTGCACCATGACTTCACACGACACACCCAGGCACCGCCTCCACTAGACCAACCCCCTGCCAGTGCTGCCCGAACACACTGTAGCAGGCACTTGGATTGTCTCTGCCAGCTTTAGACTGGAACTGTGCACCCGCAGTTCTGAACTGAGCGTCACAGCTATATTTTACCGGCAACCTTTACTGGCACTGGCACTGGCATTTGCTGGCAGGAGAAAAGTGCCTGTTTTTTTTCTGGCTGCCAGAAAAAATGCTGGCCATTGGCAACACTGGTTTAGATATGCTTAAAAGAGTAGTTATTTGTAGGAAGGGATGTATGAGGTGATTATATTATTATGAAATCTTTCCATTCTTGGAATATACGTCAAAATGCTGATAAAATTCTATGACTTTGGTTCTAATTTCCTTTTCATCTCTGGTCATGTTGAAACATTGATTACTGAATCTTTCTCAACCTGTGCTTTAAACTGTTTACTTGCAGGGGAGGAAGTACGGAATCCACAGAGAGCAATACCCATTGGAATTGTGACCTCCCTGTTGGTGTGCTTTATGGCGTATTTTGGAGTATCAGCAGCTCTGACCCTAATGATGCCATATTACTTGTTAGATGAGAAGAGCCCACTGCCTGTTGCATTTGAGTATGTGGGCTGGGGTCCTGCTAAATATGTTGTGGCTGTCGGTTCTCTTTGTGCTCTCTCAACCAGGTAAATACCTAACTACAATATCTAAAAGGTGAACAAGACTGTGACAGAGTTCATTGTGTTGAAAATAGTGTATTGTGCTGAATAAGGAACATAGTATAAAGAATGACTTTCTCTAGATCATACTAAAGCTGGGGTTCTTGTTGCGGTATTAAGCACAAAATTGTAATATATTGCAGTTTACCAATCGTTGGATGTGATGACACACCTCCTCTTTTAGTGAGACACAACTCTGGATGAAGGAGAACAGGGGTCACAGCAGACAGCAGCATTGTCCGTTGGGGGGGGATGTAAGATGTACTAGCATATTTAAATACATTTACAAATGGAAGCCAAACTCCACATCACACAATATACTCAGTAAAAGCTGTTTTTTTTTTTCTTTTGGAACAAGGGTTTTACATGAAAAAATAAAAATCTGATCATTGTAAGCATCCCTGCTAATAATTTGTCTCATCCATGTATACTGATACAGCTGGAAGAGAGCTAAAAAAGAAAATTATTGCAGCCATCACATCTAAGAACTGGTGAGCTGCAATATATTAAATATTTGCTTTTGGGTTTAATACCACTTTTGCTAAAATATAATTGCAGCCTGATTCTCCAAATCTGTTTGAACCAAGAAGGGGAGATAAATTGTCAGAGTGTCAAGACCCTTTTCTATATTCATCTTCCAGTTACTGTATACAGTTGTTATGCAAACACGTAAATACATATGAAACGCAAAGTGCATGATGAGATCTATGTCATTATATTCAGTTGCATGTTTTACATGTCTGCATTTTTCCACACAGTTCCAGTGGCATTGACCCTAGGGGCACAGATCAGTCATGCATTTGGCATGCTGTTTTTTTTTTTTTTAACATATTTTTAAGTTCTTAAAAAATAAAAAATAGTAGGGTTAGGGACTAAAGAAGTGTTATGAGCATGAGCAAGGATAATTTGCAATATGCAGTAACTCATAGCAACCAATTAGAAATCACTACTAACTGAACCAACTATGCTGCCCGTATACACATAAAAAATGAGAAAGTTCACCCATATACAGTGCATCTTGAAAGTATTCACGGCGCTTCAGTTTTTCCACATTTTGTTATGTTACAGCCTTATTCCAAAATGGATTGCATTCATTATTTACCTCAAAATTCTACAAACAATACCCCACAACGACGGCATGAAAGAAGTTTGAAATCATTGCAAATTTATTGAAAACAAAAAATAAAAAAAAAATCACATGTGTGTGTATATATATATATATATATATATATATATATATATATGTGTGTGTATATAAGTAAATTTAGCCTTTGCTCAATACTTTGTTGAACCACCTTTGGCACCAATTACAGCCTCAGTCTTTTTGAGTATGATGCTACAAGCTTGGCACACCTATTTTTGGGCAGTTTCTCCCATTCTTCTTTGCAGGACCGCTCCAGCGCCATCACTTTGTATGGGGAGCGTCAGTGCACAGTCATTTTCCGATCTCTCCAGAGATGTTTAATCGGGTTCAAGTCTTGGCTCTGGCTTGGCCACTTAAGGACATTCACAGAGTTGTTCCGCTCCTTTGTTATCTTGGCTGCGTGCTTAGGGTTGTTGCCCTTTTGGAAGATGAACCTACATCCTGAACTGAAGTTCAGATCACTCTGGAGTAGGTTTTCATCAAGGATGTCTCTGTACATTGCTGTGTTCATCTTTCCCTCGATCCTGACTAGTCTCCCAGTTCCTGCCATTGAAAGACATCCCCACAGCATGATGCTGCCACCACCATGCTTCACTGTAGGGTTGGTATTGGCCAGGTGATAAGTGGTGCCCGGTTTCCCCCAGACATGACGCTTGACATTCAGGCCAAAGAGTTCAATCTTTGTTTCATCAGACCAGAGAATTTTGTTTTTCATGGTTTGAGGGTCCTTCAGGTCCACAGAGAAAAGCTGGAGCCCTGTCATCGTGTTCTTGGTCACCTCCCTGACTAAGGCTCTTCTCCCCCGTTTTCTCAGTTTGGCCGGATGGTTCCAAACTTCTTCCATTTATGGATGATGGAGGCCACTGTGCTCTTTGGGATCTTCAATGCTGCAGAATTTTTTCTGTACTCTTTCCTAGATCTGTGCCTCAATACATTCCTGTCTCGGAGGTCTACAGACAATTCCTTGAACTTCATGGCTTGGTTTGTGCTCTGACGTGCACTGTTAACTGTGGGACCTTATATAGACAGGTGTGTGCCTTTCCAAATCATGTCCAATCAACTGAATTTACCACAGGTGGGCCCCAGTCAAGTTGTATAAACATCTCAAAGATGATCAGTGGAAACAGGATGCACCTGAGCTCAACTTTGGGTGTCATGGCAAAGGCTGTGAATACTTATGTACATGTGATCAAACAAACTTCCTTCACGTTGTCATTATGGGGTATTGTTTGTAGAATTTTGGGGAAAATAAAGAATTTAATCAATTTTGGAATACGGGTGTAACATACAGTATCTCACAAAAGTGGGTACACCCCTCACATTTTTATAATTATTTTATTATATCTTTTCAACAACACTGAAGAAATGACACTTTGCTACAATGTAAAGTAGTGAGTGTACAGCTTGTATAACAGTGTAAATTTTCTGTTCCCTCAAAATAACTTAACACACAGCCATTAATGTCTGAACCACTGGCAACAAAAGTGAGTACACCCCTAAGTTAAAATGTCCAAATTGGGCCCAAAGTGTTAATATTTTGTGTGGCCATCATTTTTTCCAGCACTGCCTTAACCCTCTTGGGCATGGAGTTCACCAGAGCTTCACAGGTTGCCACTGGAATCCTCTTCCACTCCTCCATGACGACATTACGGAGCTGGTGGATGTTAGAGACCTTGCGCTCCTCCACCTTCTGTTTGAAGATGCCCCACAGATTCCCTATGGGGTTTAGGTCTGGAGACATGCTTGGCCAGTCCATCACCTTTACCCTCAGCTTCTTTAGCAAGGCAGTGGTCATCTTGGAGGTGCGTTTGGAGTCATTATCATGTTGGACTACTGCCCTGCGGCCCAGTTTCCGAAGGGAGGGGACCATGCTCTGCTTCAGTATGTCACAGTACTTGTTGGTATTCATAGTTCCCTCAATGAACTGTAGCTCCCCAGCGCTGGCAGCACTCATTCAGCCCCAGACCATGACACTCCCAATACCATGCTTGACTGTAGACAAGACACACTTGTCTTTGTACTCCTCACCTGGTTGCCGCCACACACGCTTAACACCATCTGAACCAAATAGGTTTATCTTGGTCTCATCAGACCACAGGACATGGTTCCAGTAATCAATGTCCTTAGTCTGCTTGTCTTCAGCAAACTGTTTGCGGGCTTTCTTGTGCATCATCTTTAGAAGAGGCGTCCTTCTGGGACAACAGCCATGCAGACCAATTTGATGCAGTGTGTGGCGTATTGTCTGAGCACTGACAGGCTGACCCCCCCACTCCTTCAACCTCTGCAGCAATGCTGGCAGCACTCATACGTCTATTCCCAAAAAGACAACCTCTGGATATGATGCTGAGGACATGCACTCAACTTCTTTGGTCGACCATGCCAAGGCATATTCTGAGTGGAACCTGTCCTGTTAAACTGCTGTATGATCTTGGCTACCGTGCTTCAGCTCAGTTTCAGGATCTTGGCAATATTCTCATAGCCTAGGCCATCTTTATGTAGAGCAATAATTATTTTTTTTTTAGATCCTCAGAGAGTTCTTTGCCAAGAGGCACCATGTTGAACTTCCAGTGACCAGTATGAGAGAGTGAGAGCGATAATACCAAATTTAACACCTGCTCCCCATTCACACCTGAGACCTTGTAACACTAACAAGTCACATGACACCGGGGAGGGAAAATGGCTAATTGGGCAAAATTTGGACATTTTCACTTAGGAGTGTACTCACTTTTGTTACCAGCGGTTTAGACATTAATGGCTGTGTGTTGAATTATTTTGAGGGGACTGCAAATTTACACTGTTATACAAGCTGTACACTCACTACTTTACATTGTAGATAAATGTCATTTCTTCAGTGTTGTCACATGAAAAGATATATAAAAATATTTACAAAAATGTGAGGGGTGTACTCACTTTTGTGAGATACTGTAGCAAAAGGTGGAAAAGTGAAGTGCCATGAATACTTTCAGGATGCACTGTATGCCATCATTATCTGCCCATTTATGTTGTCATGTTGAGACTTTTGTTTGTGCCCTTTGTACATGGCTAAATCTGTAAAAGCTGAACTTTAGGCAGCTATAAAATACACCAATGAATGCAATTATCTGTTTATTAAAAAATCACCTTGTGAATGTTGTTTAACGGTGGATACTGTTGATTAACAAGTCAAATTTTTGCTGCTAGTCATCCCCTGAAAAGCAGTACTCAGTCTAGGATAGTTAGAAGCAGCATTGGGAGCCAGGCAGGTGTGATATATATATATATATATATATATATATATATATATATATATATATATATATATATATATATATATATATATATACGTGCTGACAGATAGCAAGCCAATAGAAGGAGTGCAGAGAGATGACTTATTGCTGTTCTGCTGCTCCTTTATCAGCAACCTGGATGTACAGGCTGACAGGGATTTGTACATTTCAGAACTTGACTGACAAAAGGAGAAACCTTTGTCAAGTAAAACTACATATATGTATTTTATCTGTGTGTTTATCTGTTTGCCCACAGTTCAGCTTTACATTTGTTAGCATCTTGCTTATCTGTTTTGTTTTTTAATTGTTCAAGTTGTATGGCACACTTTTCATCCAACATTATAAGTGTTATATTGAGCTCTTCAAATCCAGACCCACTTTTCAATTAGCGATCTCCTTGCCTGACCTGGCTCAGCTTCCTGGACCTGCTGAAGCTTAATGGGGTGGTGGATATATGTGCATCTGTCATAAGCCAATGCAATACGAATTTGCTTTCATAATAATATGCACTTACAAAGAGTCAGCCTTCTGCATTTATTACAGTGATCTGAATGATGGTTTTCAGCACATGTGTTTCTGCTATGGGGCTTCTTTACTTTCCTTTTCTCTAGACTATGGAATTCTCATCTTCTAGTTTCAACTACCCCTTACAACTCATATCTATAGGATTTTTAAAACTGTGTACAAAGAGCATCCTATTTAAATAAATGACTACAGCTATAAAAATAAAAAAGCGTAAGTGCGTACTCCCCAGTGGGGACAGTGTATAGCACAATTGCTCCGATCTCCATCCCAGTCCCTCAGTGCATAAACACTCATTTTTTTGTATCAGTTTAGTTGACTATTTGCCTGTGCTCATCTTTAGAATGTATTGTAATCATAAATAAAATGAGGAGGAATTTCTCAATTATCTACTTGTTTAAAGTAATCTCACTTGTTTCACCTAGGAAAACTTTAAATATAATTAAGGGGTACTTGAAAGTTGAGTTAAGATACCCTTGTCTAGATCATCACAGTGATGTTTATGCTTGCCTTGTAAATATGTAAAAGTTATTAAATTTGCAGAAAAACTCAGATCTTCACAGTGTGACTGTTAACAGAAAATAGAGCACAGCTTAAGGCCGAGCATTACTGGTCCCTTTCTGTTACCAAGGATGTCCCCAAGGGGTAAGCTGACAATGTTGCTCATCCCAAACTGATTTAATCACTATCCAGTTAATGTTTATGATGACAATATATTTTACATTGAAATACTAGGGGTAGTCCATCCAAAACTGAACTTTAGTAGATACGGTTGAATTGAACCACCTAATTTCTTATATCTCTTACAGACTCCATCACTTTTGCTAAACTCTCCATAATATAAATTAAAACTTCAAAAATGAAAACCTAAAATAAAGGGTTTCCTAGAAAGAGGATGTTAAATTCTCACCCCTCCTGCTGCTCATGCTGCTGTTTGCTGCAGTAGTAAGCAGGAGCATGGTGAAAACGTCACTTCTGGGAGTGTCAGATTCATGGTTCACCACTGTGCTAGATGGCTTGATCCATTACCCCTACATCACTACTTTGTCCTGTATTGAAATGGGAGGTTGATGGGAGGAGCTGCAACATGCTATGGGAAACCAGAAATTTGACACTCCCAGAAGTCTCTCCATCAAGGCAATTTTTCCTTACAACTGCATCAAACAGTGTTCCAGGCAGCAGGAGAGGTTAGAAGGTTCTTCTTTGTTATGATCCCTTTCATTAAACATTTTAGGTTTAACAAGAGAGTTTCTTTAACAGTAAAAGTGAGGCACCCAAAGTAGAAGGAACCCAAGAAGTTGGAAGATATCTAGTTGGAGTCCTTTATAAACAAAACAAAAAAAGATTAGTTTTGGGTTGACTGCTAAAACTTGGTAAATCAGGCATCAGGAATGCTCTGTACTGTATACAGTGACACCTGCTTTGATTAGGATGGGTGAAGTTGAAATCTTGCTTCTTCTGATGTTCTAGGCTATCAGGCTCCATTAATTCTCTATAATCTTGAGGCTTTGTTTACCGTGGTGGTGGCCAGTTAACTGTAATTATCAATTAATTTCCGTCTCAGTCTTGCATGACCAGTGTTTGCCTTGTTGCATGTGTTTGATCTTTATTCAGTCTGCTCGGATCCATTTTTCCAATGCCTCGTGTAATCTATGCTATGGCGGAGGATGGCTTGCTTTTCAAATCCCTAGCTCAGATCAGTCCCAGGACGAAGACCCCTGTAATTGCCACCCTGTCGTCTGGTGCAGTGGCAGGTGAGATTGCTCAGAAGTAAACTTTTTATTAATGACACAAAAAAAAGGAAACCTTTTTTTACTGTGTAAATTGATTATATTTGCTTTGTTTGTTTCACCTTCTTAGAGCTCTGAACTTTTCCTACACATGCTGTACTTAAATCCATTTTACATCCTAAATTTTTTTTTGTACTTTCCTCCATCATTTTTTTATGATGTACCCTTGAGAACCACATAAAGCTAAAACTTTATCCATCCATAGGAAATGATTGCAGTTGTGCCAGGATGCTGGTGGGTTAATTCATATACTGGTTCCTTTAATTTCTTGTGGACTGCTGTAATTGGATCTCTCTGCCAAATTTTACAACTCCAAACCCCCTTCTGTTACTATTAAACCAAGCAGGTAAAACAAATAAGTAAATGGTAAATCCGTCAACCAAGTTGTGATGCTTTCACAATGGCCTCTGCAAGGGAGTAAACTTATGACAGAGACATCTCTCTTCAGTGTTCCTGAAAGATTTTAGAAACTGGGTATTTGCGTGTCTTCACAAAAATGCAGTATTAGTTTGGAGTGGAAGTGACCTTTAAATACCTGACATTTAAGTACTCTGTAGGTACGTGTGGTTCCAAGGGTATATGAGCTACTTAACAAGCCTTGTTTCATTCCCTTTTAGGCTTGCTTAGAGTACACTCTTGTAGTTCTTTAGTGCTGAAAGCAACTTTTCAACATCCATCATTTTTCTATTCTAGCCTGCTGGGCTCTATGTTTCCTCTTCCCCGAATTCTGTTTGCCATGGCAAGAGACGGTTTACTATTTAGATTTCTTTCCAACGTGAGTAAACGGCAGTCACCAGTTGCTGCCACATTGACTGCCGGTGTGATCTCTGGTAAGATGTGATAACAAACAGGATTTCTTGGACCGGGCTCATGAAGGTTTGCATGCAAGTTAGTTTATGGAACCTGCTTTTAGCCTTCTCTGCATGTAGGTCTTAGGTGAGCTACTGCCATAATTTAGGATTTATGCAAATTCAGAATTAATTGTACATAATTGACAGGTACATTAATCATTATTAAAATCCTCTAAGTCTTTTTTTTTGTCAATTACTACTTCTTAAACAAGGTATATATGCATGCATTATAATAATATATATGCATGTATTATATTTTAAAGCAAAGTATGATATTATATCTAATAACATATGGAGTACTTTTAAAGTGTACATGTTGCCTATAACAAGCTTTTTTTCTTTTGGACTGAATCAGTATGATTGTACACCTAGCATATTGGTTCACATATCAACAACATTAAGCTTTCGGGAATGGTCAATGATGTTAGTAACTAAGTATTAGACTGATTTCTACTCACAAAATGTCCAATGTATATGAGTGACATGTACACTTAAAGAATATCTGACTTATCTACAAACTTGCAAACTGAAACAAATTGGTAGCCACTATTTATTTGTGTCCTCAACCTTTATCTCTTTAATTGCCAGCAATAAAATTTAACATGACTTTAGAAATAAGTGATTGTAATATGTAATATGGGGTAGTCCTGCATCACCAGCCAGCTGTGTAAGTTAAAGCAACACTTTATTTTCCAAACGCCAAACAAAAACCGCTTACTTCAGCATGGAAAAACTAAACAAAACAATCCACCATTCTAGAACACAAAAATAAGCTTTTGGCTCACCGCTGTCCCGCACTTGTCCCACCAAAGGATTTTAAAGTTCCCACCAGTTGAGGGCTCCAAAAGTGTTACAAGAGCTCAGCAACAGTGTCTTAGTCACAAGGCAGCCCACAGTCCTCCCACAACTATGCCCTCCTTCACTTCAACTCACATACATCTGCTTACTGCTTACTGTTCCTTTTTAAGCCTCTCCTGCAGTCTAATTAACCCTTTCAGGACCAAAATCCACATGATCTGGGTTGGAGACTCCTTCCCACCCAAAGTCTCTCCAAGTTTTTGAACTCTAGGTCCCATATAAGGACTTAACAATCTTGTGAAAACTAAAAGTAAAATTTTCCCTTTATAACTGGAACCCCTCACCCTGCATGGGTGAGAATCCCTGAGCACTCCAAAACTGTACTCTTATCGGCCCCCTTAAAGGGACCACAGCCCAAATTAAGGGGACACATATCTCAAATTCAAGACCCAAGATCCCTGGTATCCTGTATATTTAGTATTTTATTTCGTGGAAAAGCAAGTGATGTGAAGCAATGCATAGAAATTAGTTTAGGATAATCAGTAAATGGTTTGTTCCAGCTTTTCTGAAAGAAAACCCAAGACTTTGTAAACCACACCAAACTCTAACTCCAATCTGCTTATATTAAAACCAAGTCCCTCAAATCTGAGTGAAGAAATCAAGATTAATAAGAGTTTTGCCTTAGTGAACAAAAGGACATTTCCAAAACTATAGTCAAGTATTATAGTAGGGGCACCTTTTTTACTAGCCTGGAGCAGCCCATAGATGAGTCAGTTTATTTTTTTGTTCAACCAGCAGGGTTAAACTAAAAAAACTGACCGAATTCCCCCATCCACACACTCAAGGTGGATGGGGGTAGCCTTTCTGCTAAACTGGATGAATTTTGATCTATGTATGGCCAGCTTAAATCAAATGTTTGCAAATTAACAATAATGTACCTTTCTGAAATGTACAATTTCACCCTTCTTGCATCTCTAAAAAATATTAGCAGTGTCTGCTGATCTATGAGAACTTTCATACAAGACATGTAATGAGAACACCATTTTAGTATTCTGTTATTAATTATTAGACCATGTATATAATTAAAATATACAAATAAATGGGATATTCCACAAGAAATGATCAGCAAGCCCATCTATTTTCTATAGAACGTCACATTTCTACCATCTGTCTCTGAGCATATGTCAAGAATTTTATTTTATAGATTAATTTCAGACCATCAAGAATTATGTTTTGGTCATATCTATCTATGTCTAAGACGTAAGCGGTTATCTGGTTTTGGCTGTTTTGTAAAGCTGGCAAAACATTGGGAGGTTTATGAGATTGCAGCCTTGACTTAAAGAGGACAGAGTAAATGGTGTTGCATGCTACAGATTTGTACCTTGTTGGTGAATTTTCTTTTTTTTTCATGTAAAATGTCCATCATGGCATAAATACTACTGAATAAAACTTTCCCATATTTAGCCCAGTGGAATGACTCTGAAAGCCTATCCTGACTCTAAACTCATCAGGGGCACCAAATGTGTTTCTTCTACGTGGTAGAATGCATTGTAAAGATTGAAATTACCGAAAGTAACTAAAACATCAAGTTGAAAAAACCATTGCTAAAGTAATAAAACATGATGGGCATTTTGCGGATTTCTGCGCATGTTTTTCATACATGTACACAATAGGGTGTTGCCTGCAAGACCAATCTTGCTTTGGAATTGGTAAACATTTTTCTTTGCATGTGTATTGCTAGTGTATTCTATACAAAGTGTATTAAACAATTTGTCAATGTGGACACCAATTCTAAACATGACAAGAATTACCAGTAAGTGAAGTCTGCTTCCAAAGATTAAAAATCATTTCCACTATTTAATGAAATAATACAGTTTTGACCTAATGGCCCCTGGTATTTAGTCATATACTAGGGTGGGGAGTAATGCTAGTTCCTGTTGAACTGATTACTATGACTTACCATGTCTGAATGGCAATCACTGAGGCACTAAAAATCAACAGTTCTGAAATCTGCAAATATTTTGATTCAAGCAAGGTGCTTTTTTTTTAAACCCCCCACCCCAACCACCACCTCCTGACTGTGTTGATGGGGGAGTCTAGCGACTTTCTTTGGGGTTGCAGAAAAGAAAATCGCAGCATCTATGGCTGGCTTTAGGGGCCAGTAGATGTCACTTCATGCGCTAAATGTGATTAATTTCACTCTGTAAATGTAAGGCCCACAGGTTCTCTATACAATTCAAATTAAGAGTTCATTCTGCAGGTAACAGTTTGGGCTCAGGCAGTAAATTTAATGTTTGGATTGGGCATAAATGCAGTCATTTCTTTGAACCTCCAAATCCTGTACTGATTCAAGTACATCTTGATGTGATGTTTCCTGTGGATTATAGGTTTTTGTAAGGTCATGAAAGAATATGATCTAAATCAATCTTAATAGGTTGATCATAGGAAGATATTTCCAGTCCTAGTTTCTATGGTAAATGGTTATACTCACATTCTAAATGCTAACATGCTTTGCTTTTTTCACTTTCTGCCCTTTTAGCTATAATGGCGTTTTTGTTTGACCTGAAAGCTTTGGTTGACATGATGTCCATCGGAACACTCCTGGCCTATTCTCTTGTTGCAGCCTGTGTTCTTATTCTCCGGTACAGTACATACTATTCATGTCATTTTCCATTACAGCAAGGAAATTGAGAGAGTATGACATTTATCTTCATAGTACTACTTAATTACTAGTTCTTCTGCATGTTCCCACTCCCTTAGTAATAATAATGTACTATGCAATCCGGCAGCAAGTAGATATTTTTTTCTAATGCAACTGTTCCAGTAAACCTAAGCCCTATGGGGTTGACTTACTAAAGGCAAATAGGCTATACACTTTGCAAGAGAATTTTCCCTTAGCTTAGTGAATAAGGTGAAAAGAGCCCTTTAAGAGGAGATATTATAGTGAAATACAAATATCTCAATGGTGATTCTAGCATAGAGGGAAAACTATGCTAGGCTCAGCAATAGCATGCAATGCTAAGGTGCATCAAGCAAAACCAGTGGTCCGGCCACATATTGAGTATGTTGTCCAGTTCTGGTCAGTAGTCCTCAGGAAGGATGTGATGGAGCTGGAGAGAGTCCAGAGAAGGGCAACAAAGCTAAAAAGGGGACTGAAGGACCTCAGTTACAAGGAACGACTACAAGCAATAAACGTATTTTCCCTGGAAAAGAGCCCTTTAAGAGGAAATATTATAGCAATATACAAATATCTCAATGGTGATTCTAGCATAGAGGGAAAACTATTATTTCTCAGGTAATTTAAAAGGACATGTGGTCACTCAATGAATTTGGAAGAGAAGAGGTTTAACCCTAAACTGTATAAGGGGTTCTTTAATGTTAGAACAGTAAGGGTGGTAAACTCCCTTCCACAGTTAGTGGTGTCAGTGGGAAATGTCAATAATTTTGAAAAACTCTTAAATTGGCATCTTAGAGAATGCAATATACATGGATATGGGAAATAGTATTGAAATAAACCCACGCTCACATAAATTAAACTGGATGGGCAGGTGTCTTTATTCAACATTTCCAACCATGTAACTACGTAATAGCCTTGCCTCTGTTATTGATTAATCACAGCCATGTGCTGAACATTTGCTATAACAGATAATAGATTAATAAATCGGAAGTCAAATTAAATTTTTTGTAAGTTTTGAGTGGGGGAGAGGTTGGAACACCTGGTTGAGAATGATTTCCCTTCACTTTCTGATGGTCTGTAACATGTTTGAACAAAAATTCAACATCAAAATGATCCAAAGATAAAGTTATCTGCAAATTTGTGCAAATTATGCTTCTTGTAAAATCAAAGTTGCCCCAACACATCCTGTCTGCCAAGGGTCCTTTTAGTCTGATGGATAACATCATTGATCAGTAGAAAGAGGGAAGAATGGGGTCGAGATGGTGTAGCACCCTGAGTACCTTAGCACCCTTCATCTCTGTATCTACTGCCAAAACTGTTTACTTTCAGGCTCTTTCTCCAGGAGGGAGTTTTTAACATAGTAGCTCAGAAAAGAAAGAAAAGGAGCAAATAACAGACAGGTAGACATGTGGAAATTAGTTCAGGGCTTCAACTTTTGGCTCTGTATGTAAATATGAGAGGATCATTTGCAACATTTCATATTTGCCTGACTAGAACAAAAATAATAAAAAAAATGTACAAGCTAACTGTATTTTACTTATTCGTGAGCACAATAAATAATGAAAAAAAGAAAAACGACGCATTTTCTTTTAACTAGACAAACACTTTGGTTTTATCATTTATTATAAAGTTGTTGTGTTGTTCATTGGATATACTATTGTCACTGTAGCTGAAACACTGACATCAGCTTTTGCTATGTTCACCTTCCAGTTGGACCTTTCGGTCTGTCCAGACTTTTTTTTTTCTATTCCCCTTCATGCATTCCAAATTTAAACTTATCCTTAGTTGCCCTTGCAGCTGTCTAGATCAGTATGCCTACAACAGCCACAAATTAATGAATGCTTGTGTGACTGGCTATCTTGGTAAAACCTCCATTGTGTTATAATTCTGTTAATAAAATAAAAAAATTTTAATCAATGCCCTAATACAGTTTTTTCTCATTTTCTGGCATGACCTCTATGGTTTATTTTAGCTGTATACAGAGGAATGCAATATAATGTATGATAGAAGAGTAATCGGTGTTTGTTATTTTGTAAATAATGTAACTAAACAGCCTTATGATCTCATCCCTGGACTTAGATTGTGTTCCAGGGGAATAAAGGGTGGGAATCAGGGCGAACGATAGTCAGAAAATGTTTTCAAATTTTAATTTAAAAAATCTGTCAATTAAGACCCTAAATTCATATCTGTCCAGCAGGTAGAACATATTTTCCAGTGTCTTCCTTATCTTCAGTTAAACAAACCCTGTTGTTTACAAAGCCCAATAGCTCAGGCTAAAATGACAAAGCTGCTAAATTCACAGATGTGTTTTTCTCATGCAGTGCAGTGTAATTTAAAGGTTTTTTTTTTTAGTGTTGAGGAAGGGTTAGAGGTACTGTCAGTTTATGGTATTCTGTGTCCTCGTCCCTGTACATGTATAACGCCTAAAGAAGGGATCTAGGTTATCCCAGAAGCTTGCATCTTTATTGACTTTAGTTAGCTAATAAAGGGCATCTCCTAAATGCTAAACCTTCTGCATTAATTGCTGATTTACAATACTCTTCTTCTGATATATATATATATATATATATATATATATATATTAGAAAACCCAATGTAACAGTTAAAAATGTGTAAAGATAAATAACCATCATAGTTTATCGTTGAAATATGCTTTTAGTTTTTTTTTTAACTTGGATTCCTCTATTTAACTAGATGCTTAGGTCATTCGAATAAACACAACTGGTCAATGTCTCACATATTCATGGCTGGGCATTCAAATAATTTTTTAATTTTTGCCACTGTAGTCCAGTGATGAGACAAAATGATTATATTTGGAAAGTATTACAATACATAATGTGACCAAGAATTGAAATACAGAAACAAGTATGTGTTCCTAACACAAGGAGGGGGTTGATGAAAGCTTTACTGTGAAAATTATTTGAAGATTTTTGGGTACTGCATGGCATATCTGATGGTTGTACCCAGTCCCAGAGGGTGCTTGCATATGGCCAGTAACAACCTCTATACATGCATGCTGGCAGTTTGCTATTACAGATCAAATAACTTGACACTCCTCACTCGTCATCCAGAATTCAACATGCAAAATAGGTAAGAAGAAAATGGCTAAGCAATGGAGTGCCAAATTGGATGTTTAAAAATAATAATAATAATAATAATAATACCAGTTACTATAAATAGAAATCACAAGGCTCTCACAAACTGAAAAAGTAGTTACACTACAGGAGATGGACTTACATTTTTTAAGCTGCTCAAACATATCTACTTTGCCATAGACTTACCGTAATGTTCTATTTACTTTTCAAATATTTTTATTGAAAATAGTCATTGAACTGGATTAAATATCAAAAAATGTCCATACGGCATAAGTAGTAATGGTATAAAAAATTATCAAATTGAAACAATATTGAGAACATCAATGGGAATGTAGGCCTGAAGAAAAAGACTGCCCCCCTGGGACAGCGAGGAGGCGGGGGGGATCAACCTCCCCCCCAGGCACCCCAACTGGGATCTATGTGCGCCAGGGAAAGAGATAGCCCCACACCACCCAAAAGGGAGTTGCAGGCCAGCGAGATAAGGTTTGAGAAAGTGTGCTCAATAATAATATAATGTACGGCATACATAAAACAACAAGAAGTAATGTTATATTTAGTAATCAATGCAATAATATTTGCTTAATTACAATATGTGCTTCTCTGCACAGGTATCAGCCTGGATTGGGATATGAGAAACCAAAAGGTGCTCCAGAGAAAGAAATGTTATCTGCATCAGAAAGGGAATCAATGATGAACGAGTCTCAAATCATGATGCTACAGGAACAAGGATTTAGTTTTCATTCTCTTATGTATCCTGCCAGTGTGCCAACAGAACAGTCTGCCTCTGTGGTCAGCATACTAGTGGGGCTGCTGGGTAAGCTGGAAATCTGTGTTTGCTTCTGCCTATTAAGTTATGTCAGATCCACCAAGTGTGGTAAGCAGCTGGGCGCTAATGTTTTTATCCAAGTAACATCCCACTACTAGGGTTGAGTAAATATGTCCCCAAATTTCATCCATATAAATTAAACTACTCTGCTGTGTTTTACCAGTTTTTCCATTACAGTTTACATTTTTGCATGGCAGAGAAAAGAAACCCTAATAGGAACATTATCAGCCTATTACGGTGTAATACAGTGTTTTTTTAGTTTTTTTTTGAAAGAAGAGGAAAAAAAAGCCTGCTAAGTTCCCCAGTATTTCTCCTCCCTTTCCATCCTAACATACATCTAGAAACGTGCCAAAGTAAAAAACAGGAAAATATTTTACTTAACCACTTAGCCTATTTCTGGCACTTGTTGTTTACAAGTTAGAGTCAGTATTTTTTGCTACAAAATTACTTAGAACCCCTAAACGTTCTATATAATTTTTTAGCAAAGACCCTAGAGAATAAAATGGCGGCCATTGCAATATTTTATGTCACACGGTATTTGAGCAGCAGTCTTTTAAATGCAATTTTTTGGGGAAAAATACATTTCACTGAATTTAAAAAAACAAAACAGTAAAGTTAGCCCAATTTTTTTGTTTATTGTGAAAGATAATGTTACTCCAAGTAAATAGATACCTAACATGTTACGCTTTAAAATTGCAGGCACTCGTGGAATGGCCACAAACTACTGTAATTAAAAATCTCCATTGGCGACCGTTTCAAATTTTTTAGTCATTACCAGTTTAGAGTTACAGAGGAGGGCTTTTGCTAGAATTATTGCTCCTGCTTTAACAATTGCAACAATACCTCACGTGTGACTTGAGCACTGTTTACATTTGCAGACGTGACTTACGTATGCATTTTCTTAAGTGCGTGAGCATGCGGGTACAGGAGTGCAGAGTGAAGAACTTCCTGCGCCTTTGTGTCTACACATGTTAAATCTAGCAAGTTGCAAAATACTTTTTTATAGTTTAGATTCACTTTAAAGCAAACTAGGGTCTAGTCTTCTAATACTGTGACTGGAACATCCTGCTCTTAGTTTTCTGTGGCTCATGTCACTGTACAGAACTAAAGGAAGTGTCTAGCACCAGTGTTCTCATGAAGTGTATACCCATTGTGCTCCTGAAATACTTTTACACCAGGGTAGTGTATGAAGATATAACCCTGTGCAGCGCCCCGTGACCACCCCCCTCCCAATTTCCAGGGCCGGATGTTAGTAGCCAGTCCTGAGCACTTTGAACACAGCAGCCCAATCACTTCATAGCCTCCCACCATGTAAAGCGGCAGGTTTCCTTTAGGCGTGTAGCGTACTCCAGTGTCGATATTGACCTCTTTCAGCCCAACATGGCTAGGACCCATGCCCAATGCAAAGACTTTCTAGTCAGAAGTGCAGACTCTGAAATGCGCCATGCTTCTCTCTTTATAGCAGTCTCGCAGCACGTGGATCAAAGATGGTTGTGCACATGACTGTGACTGTCTTCTCCATGTTAGAGCAGCAACCCCTCCCCCTGTAAATAGGATTGGTCCAAATGCGCAGTAGAAACTTCAGCGCCCACCTCTTTCTTCCAACAGCGTGCCAAAACTCTTCTGGAGTCTGCCTTAACCCCTTCAGCATTGGCATAAAGTGAAAAAAGACAAGTCTGATACTCTCCCAAGAGCAAAAAGACAATTTGGTTTATCCCCACATGGTTCAAAAGGACAAAAACACAGTCTCTGATGCACAAAGATATTACTTGCCACTTTCCCATGGAGCCAAACAAAATTTCTGTGTAACTGCAGTCTGTTGCTTGGGGCAACCACAGCACAAATAACGTAGAGCCCCACGTTGGGTGCCAAAATGTAAGGCCCTCCCCAACCTCCAGAGGCCTGGTGGTGACCCCCGGAGACAGGGAGGGACAACATTCCTCCTCAGGGTGCAGGTTAATAGGCATGGAGGGTGGTGTACAAGGTGGAAAGGTGGGCGCCAGTTACTTTTATGCTTGAACAAAGTTTATTTCTCACAACAGGAAAAAATGTGCACAGCTAGTCTTTATTTAGTATCCCTATGTGTTGTGATTCTTTTCATTGGGCCTCCATTTATTTTTTTATGTTGGTCACAAAGACGCTTCCCAAATCAGTCTGGAGCACCTTCCCAACCACCCCTACACCAGAAACATGGGACTTTCAGAAAGACACTACAAACAGGATTTTGTATTAATTTTCTTCTGTTCCTTTTGCTATTGACAAAACCATTGCAGGTACTCACACATTAAAACAAATTTGAAATCCCTGTTGTTGCAGAGAATGAGAATTTAGATTAAAGATGGATGGCGGGTGGCTTGTTAGGACTTCATAGCTACATAATTAAGCAGATATGCAATATCAAAGTAACAAGTACTGCCTTTGGTGCATGAATCATAATTATGGCCCTTATTATATTGAATTAATTTATTAATGGGATTCTAAAACCAGCAAATGAATAAAAGTACTTGTATATTTCTTTCGACAGCATGCATTATTTGTGCATTAAGTGTCTTGACGACGTATGGAGTGACAGCAATAAGCAATGTGGAGGCATGGAGTGTCGCTCTTCTTGCAATATTCGTCTTACTCATCTGCTTTATTGTGTTAATCATCTGGAGGCAACCACAGAACCAACATAAAGTTGCTTTCATGGTAAATTTCTCTTATACTAAACAGTGCTTATTTACCATTAACACTGAACTCCAGACAAACAGCTAAATGCACAGATGAAATATGTAGCTGGTTTACATGCCAAGATTTGTATTTCTGTTCATCCAGTACTGAGATTTACATAGTTCTGCTACACAGCACAGCCTGGCAGGGGAACTGATCTTTCTATGCTGCAATACATTAAAGTGGGTTGTAAACCCTCACATATACCCAGTGCAGTGAACAGCCTCAGATGATACACAGAGATTAAGCAAATCCTCCTACATAGGTTTTACTTGTTCATCTGCAGCCCTTTGTTTCCTACACCCCTTCAAAAGGGCAGAATCGTGTTAAAATTCCTCTACATCTGTTAGTATCACAGAGGAGGGGGCAGTTACACGTGTGTGAGAGCTGATTGGGAGAAAGGAAGACACCCCCCCCCCTCCACACAGCAGAAGAACTGTGTTGTAAATAGACAAGCTGTGTGCTGAGTTCCCTTCCCAACACAAATTTTATCTCGTGTCAGGAAAATTTGTCATGACTCACGCCAACAGGAATGAAGCACCAGAGATAAAAGACACTTAGAGCTTTGGAGAAAAATGAGTAAACACTACAGATATATGTGCTTTGCTCAACTTTCATGACTGAGGTTTACAACCACTTTAACATTTATAGGGCTTTTCATCACCATACCCTGTGACTGGACAGTGGCAGTGAAAGGAGAAGCTCTTTCCTTTCTAATAGGATAGTCCTTGCGCTGTAGCACAACTGATTATGCTGCTTTCCCTCCCTCTTAAAAAGAAAGACCACCTTTGTGACCAGGTTTCATGTTACACCCATATTCCCAGTATATCATTACATACATCAGCACCTCCCCACCTCAAATTACCCCCCCCCCCCTCCCCACACACACACACACACACACACACACACACAGACCTAACTGAATAAAATGGGGTTTCCTCCTGGTAGTTCCTTATTTTCATTTGAATTTAGTGCAACTGTTGTAATAGAACAGTGCCTATAAAGTCAATTTTGTCCTAGTTTTTTCCCAACTGTTGTAATACATTGTTTACATCCTCCAGCCCCATAAATGTAGGTCCGCACCTCATTAGGCACCTGAGACAGGGGGAAATGTCTGCAATAGCCTGTGCATTGCATTTATGATGCACAGATAGCAGTTGTAATGCTTTGCAGGCTCCAATGCAAAAAAAAAAAAATGTGCATTTTTTTTTCTCTTATTCAAATGAGTGCATTTACAGTGGCAAGAAAAAGAATGTGAACCCCTTAGAATGAACTGGTTTTCTGACATCATTTGTCAGAACAGAAATGATCTGATTCTTATCTAAGTCTCAAAAATAGACAAACACAACTTGGTTAAACTGATAACACAAACAATTCTAAATCAGTTTAGAGTTCAGCTTTAAAATATCAAT
Organism: Pelophylax lessonae; assembly: GCF_965119305.1. Lineage (NCBI taxonomy): Eukaryota > Metazoa > Chordata > Amphibia > Anura > Ranidae > Pelophylax > Pelophylax lessonae. The sequence goes on along the minus strand of NC_138768.1, from coordinate 728,647,093 downwards.
AAACCCAAAAATTATTGTAACTTCCCCATTTTTAATGGTAGCGCTCTGCAGGCTGATCATTCATCTGCAGAGCTGCCACATGTCTGTGCATGCTACTGTTATGTGTTTCAAATTGAGATATGACATCCCTGTTCCCCTCACCTCCAGCATACCCACATGATATAATTCCCATAGCAACCCTGCCAATTAGTTTCATCAGTCCTCCCCTTAGTTTACAACCCAAGCCAATTGCACTTCTCTGGACCCTATTGTGTACTCCTGAAAATGCCTGTGTGTTTGCATGGCCCCTTGCAGTCTAAAACAGGGGCCCATATGACAAGGTAATAACACAGGTGCACAGTTGGCAGTTTTCTCCCATATTAGGAAGTTCTTGAATAAGGATCTTCATTGCAAGATCACCAGGCAAAACAGGAAAGTTACAGACTAAGCAGTTGTATACCCCGCTTGGTGATTTTTACCTACAGGTAAGCCTATAATAAGACTTACCTGTAGGTAAAATTAATATATCCTAAACCTACACAGTTTAGGAGATATTCACCCTACATGCAGCTGCTGACATCAACGGTGCATGCGCTCTAAAGGTCCGGCATATCATGCCTGAACTTCAGAGCTTCTTGCCGGAACAGAGGGCTCCTGCGTGCATGCGCTGGAGTGACGTCGTCGCGGCTCCGGCCACTTACAGTGCCGGGGCCCACGAACCCGGGAGAAATGCCGGGGGGAACATGTCAGTCCCCTCAGTGGTGATTGGGGTCCACTGTGGGGGCTTCATTCTAAAGTAAGTATTTCATAATGTGCTAGTATGCGATGCATACCAGCACAATATGTCATTGTCTTGCAGGGTTTTTTTTTTTTCAGTGGTTTACTACCGCTTTAAAAAGGCTTTCAAGCAACTTTTGAAATGATATTAAAATGCAAAAATGTATATACGATTTTGGTGATTGGGGTTAGATCTACTTCAGGGCATCTAAAATTCACACAGGACAGAAAGCCGGATCAAAATGAATCTTGGAAAAATATGTAGCTACAGATACAAGATGTGTTTAAAATCCATTGTTTGGTATTACTTGCTAAATTGTGTAAAGCAAAATGTATTCATCTCTTCTGTAGGTCCCACTCCTACCTTTTCTGCCAGTTTTTAGCGTACTGGTAAATGTTTATTTAATGGTACAGCTAAGTGGTGACACCTGGATAAGATTTAGCATCTGGATGGCTCTTGGTAAGTAGGATTACAATTTAAAGTTATGTTTTAGGCAAAATGAGTAGTCTTTCCATGCAAAAGTTGGAAGAATGGAAAACCTATTTGTGATGTATTTCCTCTAGAGTTGAATGTGCAGCTACAGGAGAGTACTTTGGGTGAATGCTTGACCATTGGCTTTAGCAGCCAGCCAATGGGAGTCATGTTGATATGGCATGGGTGCCTGAAGGCCCTGGTAGTGAGGAGGTTTGTGAGCTTAACCCCCTTCTAACCATCGGTGCCCCACATTGTGAGACCGATATCGCAGCATGGGGCATCCCATGTACCTTGCCTGAGATGTCACTGAAGAGGAGTAGAAAGAGTTTGAGGCGTTGGGAGTTGATAAGCTCACGAACATGTGAAAAGTTATAAAGAGAAGACTACGGCACTGTTGTAATACCACTAAAAGAGAGAAACAATTTTGATTATTTATCCAAACAAAAAACTCATTGTGGCATGTAAGGTTTGGTGAATTAGAGTACAAATGGTGGCTGTACCGCTTAAAAAGGTTCTGAGTACCTAATACAAATATAAATACACAAAGAAGAGGGCACCTCCATCTAATGTAAATTATTTAATTTATTTAAGTAAATGTCATTTGAGATAGAAAGAAAAGAAAAGTGTTTGCACTCACTTATTAGATATGGCTGTAGTGCGTGTAATCCTGTGAAGTATCAGTAACATCCAGGCTAATGGCAACTGATGGCTGGAGAGGCTGGTATAAGCAGGATTGATGCATGTTGGAGGCAAAACGGCAGCTGATGGAGAGTGTCAGGACAGCTGGGGTGGTGTGCTTGAGGATGCTGCAGTGCAAGCTGACAGGCAGTATGGCGGCTTCTGTGTCCTGTGTATTTTCGTTTATGGTGGATTCGATGAAGGCTGTAGTGTTGCTGGGAGCTGGAACGCAGGCTACCCTGCAGTGTAGCGGCGTCCAGGGGCGTGGTTATGCATTTCAGGGCATTAGCTAATGGTTTGACAAAGGAACGGAGCTCTGAAACGTGCAACCACGCCCACACCCCCCACCAACGAGCCTGGTCGACCATATCAAGGGGGCTGACTGGATCTGTACACTGCTAAACTGAAGGGTAGCCTGCGTTCCAGATCCAAGCAACACTACAGCCTTCATTGAATCAACCGCAGACTAAAGGACACAGAAGCCGCTATACTGCCTGTTAGCTTGCTCTCCAGCTTCCTCCAGCACACCACCCCAGCTGGCACTCTCCAGCAGCTGCTGTTTTGCCTCCAACATCCTGTCACACATCAACCCTGCTTATACCAACTGCTCCATCCATCAGTTGCCACCAGCCTGGATGTTACTGATACTCCACAGGATTACACTCACTACAGCCATCCCCATTAGGTGAGTGCAAAAACTTTTTTCTTTTTTCTTTTGTCTCTATCCCAAATTACATTTACTTAAATAACCTAAATTATTTACATTAGATGGAGGCAACCTCTTTTTTGTGTATTTACATATAAATAGTTCACTTCTTGCGTCAGGGAGAATCTCGAAATGTCACTGGAAGTACCCACTCGGAGTTACAGAGTAGCCCAATATGAGGAATGTGCGTTAAAGAAGAGGAACGTACAGAAAGGGTTAACTGTACAAATAAAGCATGCTTGCTTCTAAGTCAGAGTACTGTCTTAGCAATGATTTCACATGACAGCGGCCTCTGCCTGTGAGTACAGGCATAAGTGACCGCTACTGGTGAGTTCCCACTTGGGCATGTTAAGTCCTGCCCACATATTAAATCTTTCATAAAATACATGAGGATATATTTGTCCTCATCCCAAGAGGTTAATGCTGTATTATGTTCATTGTTTCCCAAGCTCCATATTACATACAGCACTGCAGGTATTAAAGGAAGCAAATCCATGTGCTTCTCAGAGTATTTTGCAATTATAGTAAAACCTTGGATTGAAACATGCTTGTAATCCAAAGCACTCTTATATCAAAGCAAATTTCCCGTAAGAAATAATATAAACTCAGATGATTCGTTCCACAACCATTTATTCATAAGTCTTTCAGTTTATAGTCCATAGAAAATGATTATAACAATGTGTGTATACCATAAAATGTCCATCCACAAATGGCAGCCTCCACAAGGGGATTAGAAAATCCATCAGGAGCTACAGAGAATAAAAGAGAAAAGAGGTGCCTTTAAGTGTAGCAATATGGCTACATTAAACGAAGGTAAAACATTTAGCAACTCACATGGTTGATGATTAAAACAGGCACATCTAAGTATGCAGGCATCCGGGGTAAAGCTGCCCACACAGACCGTCCTCCGCACCACTGGCTCTCACTGCTGTCAGTCTGCAATTGTGACTAGGAAGACTTCCCTGCAGTAGAGCGATCTGAAAGTGAGGCTTGAAGCGCTCGTGGAGCGCAGCGTGGAAGGGATGACGTCGATGGCGGTGCGGAGGATGGTCTATGTGGACCGCTTTAACCCGGATGCCTGCATAGTTAGATGTGCCTTTTTTAACCACTTCAGCCCCGGAAGGTTTTACCTCCTTCCTGACCAGGCCCTATTTTGCGATTCGGCACTGCGTTACTTTAATGGACAATTGTGCGGTCGTGCGATGCTGTACCAAAACAAAATTGATGTCCTTTTTTCCCCACAAATAGAGCTTTCTTTTGGTGGTATTTGATCTTCTGTGTAATTTTTATTTCTCTAGCGCTCATTGACAGACGTAGTCCTCGGTGATACACCACCTTCGGGTTATGTTGCCTCCACAGGAGCAGGACTAGACAGGAAATTAAAAAGCTCTGGCCACACCCCAGGGGCAGTCCCAGAGGGTATATCCTCTTTCTCTCTGCCTCAGCAAATCAGTTATTTTCTGTCTAGTTAGGAGTAAGGACCTAGATACCTTGCTGGGATCTTAGGTCCTGGCAAGAATTTTTTCTTAAAGGATTTTTTTAGACAGCTTTTTTCTCCAGTGTTCCTGTGAGATCTTCAAGCAAGAAAGCTGAACTGGGCGACGGACTGGATGTTGAGATCCGGTGGTCACCCCAGTTCAGCCTACGAGCGCGTGCAGGCCATAGCTCCGCGCTGGGTCGGCCGCGACAAAGTCCCATTAAAGGACTGTCCACGCGAGTTAAACGTCTCGCTGAAACGCCAAAGACCATGAGTCACGGCGTCCGTATCGGTCGACAGCCCTCCCGCCCCGGTGGAGAGGGGTACTGTCAGGAGTTGGTGCCCGCCTGGTTCCGGTATGGTGAGTAGTATGTTCCCCCTTTCCCCCTGACGGGTTTTGTGGTGAACGCGGGCCCCTCTCTGTATGGTAAGATAGAGTCCCTTTCTATCCTACAACATGACACAGATCCTCCTACTTTGAGTGTGATTTTATGTGTGCAAAAAGCCAGGAGGCTTGGTTTGGGAGCTAACAATCTAATTGTATACATGTTTTAAAGATGTAATCTGTGGCATTCTGGGAATCTTATGGGTTAAGAATAAGCTACCTACCAGTCAGAAGCCACGGACATGTAGACTGCCTTCCTAATCAGATCTCCAGCTATTAGCAGGCCTCCCGAACGGCCATGCGGTCCGCCAGGGCCGGTACCGCCAACCACGCCATATCCCCATGCAGTGAGAGTGTTGTGTGCCCTGCAGCACACCGCTATTCAGTACGGGCCGCCGCCATTTTTTTTGCTGGATCGCACGAGCCGCCATTTTGGCGTAGCCTCGTGTCTCCAGCATGGGGGCGGCCATGTTTGAGGTGATCCAAACACCTCGTGGAGCTTGGGGGAGGCGCCGGAAGGCGTACAGAGGGGCGGAGCCGCCTCCTTTTTTCCTGGGCAGCCAGCCAAAAGACTTCCTGTTTGTCAAGACAGCGCTGTAACCTGTTGCAGTTAAACTCTGAGCATCAAGTGGTGAGCCTGGGGGTCTATCTCTCTCTCTCTCTTGATCAATAGGGATCCCTAGCAGGTAACACTAAGGGGCTTTTGTGGCGCTGGGGGTCGAAAAAAAAAAAAAAAAAAAGTTTTATTTTTTGAATTATATTATCCAGGAAGTAACTGGAATTATCATGGACCCTGCCACACATATTCCCCCACCTGTTTCCCTCGAGGGGGCCACGGGACCCGCCGGTGCACAGAGTATAGAGTCATTTACAGCAATTTTGGAGTCTATGGTGGCTCGGGTGGAGGCGGCCTGTCAGGGACGGGGGTCAAGGAAGCGACCCCCGCCTACCCCTATACCATCTGACACCTCTGATTCAGATTCAGAGGTGGTCACGGCAATTGCAGGTTCCTCTGCAAGGGCTGTTATCCCAGGTAAAGCCCCCTCAGACAGTGAGGAGGACGCTTCTTCTCCTGCTATTATTCAGGAAGAAGCATTGGTGGACGCACTAGTTGTGGCAGTGCAGGAAACCTTAAAACTTGAGGCTTTACCGGCAGAGGCAACTGAAACAGAGATTCCTTTTGGTACTAATAAGCCCATCAAGATGATGAAGGCTTTTCCTGTACCTAAATGTTTCGGTAATCAGATTAAAGAATGGACGGTACCACCAGTCGTGGATCCGCCTATTTCCAGGCTGAATAAAGCCACGGTTATTCCAGTGGAGGACACTTCGTCCTTTAAGGATCCGGTGGATCGAAAGATGGAAGCAGAGTCCCGCACCATCTTCTCTCTGATAGGGTCAGCTTTTAGACCAGTAATTGTTATTGGTCTAGTTTCCCAGACACTTACGGAATGGGCGAAAATGGTACGCCAAGATCTTAGGGGAAAAGATATTCCCCAGGAGACATCTGATTTGATGGAACAGATTATACAAGGGCTACAGTTTATCTTTGACGCAGCCTTGGACACTACTCCCTTATTAGGGCATGCATCTAAGACAGCGGTGATCCTCAGACGTGTGCTGTGGTTAAAATGCTGGTCAGCTGACCTAGGTTCCAAGAAGACCTTGACAAATCTCCCCTTTCAGGGGAATCGTCTATTTGGGGCCAACCTAGATGAAATCATTAAGGATGCCACTGGGGGCAAGAGCACTTTTTTGCCACAGGCTGCTAAAGCTAAGGGACCTCGCAACAAGCGAGGACCTTTCTTTACCGCCCATAAAGGGCGCCCGGCTGGTACTAGCGGGAAAGGCAAGACTCCTCCAGGAGGGTTCAAGAAGGGGACCAACCCAGCCAAACCCGAAGCAAAGGAGTACACAGCCTGAAGGTGCGCCCCCACCCGGTTTCAGGGTGGGGGGACGTTTTCACCGGTATTCAGGACATTAGATCGAGCATCAACCACTACTACCGGTGCGATTCTTCCCTTCCAACATTTAAGTTCTACAGGAAGCGGTAGTTACCGTTCCCTGAATAGATCTTTTCCTTTACCTTTTCCCAAGATTAGTCCCGATACCTCACAGGAATCGGATCTGGTTGACCAGATAGGCCAAGTAGCCTCTAGTCGGGTGACTTCGGTCCCTGAGGTTCAACCAGAAAAGATCACCTTTCCTGATAACTATCAGGTATCTGATAAATGTGTGGGAACAGAAAACGACCAGACTTTCTCGGATGGTCGGGGCCAGATACTTCTAGGGACGCCTGGTTCAGATTCAATCAGCGCCAGTGGTCCTAGAGATTCTAGGCTGGCCTCCTCAAGCCGGCCTGGCCGACTTGGACATGTTAGTCGTACACGTTCCGTGGGAACTTTGTCTCAGGGAGTGTCTGTGGTCTCAAGGACCAATTTACCATCATGCTTTACAGTCGCTGGGTTTAATGGCCTGGCCATTGAGACCCAAGTACTGAAGGACAGAGGTTTGTCAGCTTCAGTCATTCCTACCCTTATTAAAGCAAGGAAAGCGACTTCCAGCAAAGTCTATTATCACACATGGAAAACTTATATTGCGTGGTGCGAATCTTTAGGATTTCCTCCACGTACCTATTCGGTGTCTCGAATATTGGCCTTTTTGCAACAAGGGGTTGAGCAGAAGCTAGCCTTGAGCACCATCAAGGGTCAAGTTTCAGCATTAGCAATCTTCTTTCAGAAGCCTTTAGCTACCAAATCCTTGGTGCGGAATTTCATCCAGGGGGTGCGGCACCTGGCTCCTCCAGTCCGCGCGCCCTTACCGCCTTGGGATCTTAATTTGGTTTTGTCGGTTCTACAGAAACCTCCCTTTGAAAACATCAGGGAGATTCCCTTGCTTACTTTATCCCAGAAGGTGGCCTTCTTGGTGGCTATTACTTCTGCTCGCAGGGTGTCAGAACTGGCTGCATTATCATGCCAGTCCCCATACCTAGTGATTCATAGGGATAAGGTAGTACTTCATCTTAAGCCATCTTTTCTTCCCAAGGTGGTTTCAGATTTTCATCTGAATGAAGATATTGTACTACCTTCCTTGTGTCCTCAGCCCAAGCATCATCGGGAACATGCGTTGCATTCCTTAGATGTGGTTCGGGCAATCAGGGTATACCTGAAGGCTACGGAATCATTCCGTAAGACGGATTCACTTGTTGTGATCACGGATGGTCCCAGAAAGGGTTTGCCTGCATCTGCCGCGACCATTGCCAAATGGATTAGACAAGCGGTGGTACAGGCTTATTCTATTAAGGGTCAGAGTCCTCCGTTCCCTGTTAGGGCGCACTCCACTCGAGCGCTCAGTACTTCCTGGGCCTTTCGCCATCAGGCGTCAGTGGTCCAGGTATGTAAGGCGGCCACCTGGTCGTCAGTACATACCTTTACAAAATTCTATAAAATTGATGTGACGGCATCGGCGGATGCCTCATTTGGCCGCAAGGTTTTGCAGGCCGCAATTTGAGGAGACCGGTGGTCTACCTCGAGGGTTTTTTTCTGTTTGAAAAAAAAAAAAAAAATTGTTTTCTCTTTTTTTGTTGAGTCTCATCATTAAGGATGAGCATTGTAAACTTCTAGTTGGCACCGGTTGGGCCTTCTAGATTGGGATTTGATTTCCATTTTCCCACCCCTCAGTTGTGATACTGCTCTGGGACGTCCCGAAGGTGGTGTATCACCGAGGACTACGTCTGTCAATGAGCGCTAGAGAAAAATGGATTTTTGTAAAATCTTACCGTAAAATCCTTTTCTCTTAGCTCATTGACAGACGTAGTCCCCGCCCCTCTGTTTTTTTGAGTTGGGTTAAAATCTCTAAAGACTGCTTTTTCACATAACTGATTTGCTGAGGCAGAGAGAGAGAGGATATACCCTCTGGGACTGCCCCTGGGGTGTGGCCAGAGCTTTTTAATTTCCTGTCTAGTCCTGCTCCTGTGGAGGCAACATAACCCGAAGGTGGTGTATCACCGAGGACTACGTCTGTCAATGAGCTAAGAGAAAAGGATTTTACGGTAAGATTTTACAAAAATCCATTTTTTTTGCACTATAAATAAAAAAAGAGCTACAATTGTGAAAAAAACTAAATTTTTCACATTCTGCTATAGGACATTCCCCAAAAAAATTAAAAAAATCTAAAATTTTTAACATTTTAGGCCAATTTGTTTTCTGCTACATATTTTTGGTAACAAAAATCACAATAAGCATATTTTGATTGGTTTGCGCAAAAGTTATCGCGTCTACTAACTACGGGAAAGATTGATGTCATTTTTATAGTTTTTTTTTTTACTAGTAATGGCAGCGATCTGCAATTTTTAGCAGGACTACGACATTGCGGTGGACAGATCAGAACCCTAACTGACATTTCTGACACTTTTAGGGGTACCAGTGACATTACTACAGTAATCAGTGCTAAAAATATGCACTGTTACTGTAATAATGCCTTCGGCAGGGAAGGGGTTAACCCTGGGGGTGATCAAAGGGGTTAATGTAAGCCTATATGCCTACTAACTGTGTGTGTGGGGGGGGTTCTGTGACAGGCACAGACAGATCGCATTTTTAGCTTAGCTGAAACTGCTGATCTGTCCCTGCCTGTCTCACAGAAGATCCGCCTTTGTTTACATTAGCAGGCAGGTCCTCTCTCCATTTACCGGACGATCACGGGAGGAAGGTGGCAATCGTCGCCTCTCCTCCCGTGGCCCGCCTCCGGCTTTGTCTAAACACAGCAGGAGCGTGGCCACATGCACTCCTACTACGTCACTACGTAGTCCAGTCACTACGTGACTGGACACAGGGGGGCCGCTCTGCCGCAGTAATATTACTGTGGGCGGTCAGGAAGCGGTTAATCATCAACCATGTGAGTTGTTAAATATTGTGCCTTCAATAAATGTAACCATATTGCTACACTTAGAGGTGGCTCTTTTCTCTTTTATGCTCAGTTGTGACATTACGTTACTTGTATATAAAGACATCGCTTGTTTATCAAGTCAAAATTTGATAGAAAATTTTGCTTGTCTTGCAAAACACTCTCAAACCAAATTACTCTCAATCTAGGGTTCTGCTGTATATATAATTAGAATAGACCTATAAGTAATAAAGTAATAAAAACAACTTTTTTGTATAACATTATTACTGAATGCATTGTAAACAGTGATAAACAGTACTATGCTTTTAGTTTTGGATAGAGTAGGAAGATGCTAAAACTAGTTTTCTTTTCTGGCTGCGTCCAGTTGGGGAGGTTTTCCATTCACTTCCTATTCCAGAGACAGTGTCACTATTTTAAGAGAGTATGGGGTTGTACTGCTTTCAGGATATTTAAATAGAACTTCTTCCAATTCACAGATACAAATTAATCCAGGTATATAAAGTGTTGATATGCGTTTTATGCAAATACATATATGTAAATTAATTCAAGTATATAAGGTGCTTCTCTGTGTTTCCTAGATGTGCAAATCACTCGTGCAAATATTTCTTCATTAAATAATCACATTAATAAAATTAAATATTGTGCTGGTGTCTTAATTGCAGTAACCAAGTAAAAAGATAAATAAATCAATTGTGCTCAATAGCTTAAAGTGAAAATGTGCATCCTTAAAAGATATATATATGTGACCTTTATGCCCCATACACACATGCAGATTATCTGCAGACTTTTGTCTGCAGACTTACCAAAACCATATAATATGAGGTCAAACCTAAACACTTTCAATTTGTATGCAATCCGGCAGGCCCTTGCACTACATAGAAAAGGTAAGTCTGCAGACAAAAGTCTGCAGATAATCTGCACGTGTGTACAGGGCATTAGTATAAGTGCTTCCTTCTATACCACATATATATCTTGGTGTGACGATATAAGTGCTGTATACATAATCTTGACAAAATAAGTAAATAAATAAATAGTGTCCCGTTAAAAACATAATTAATTGGGTGATTGGTAGTGTTGATTATCTTTCTCCACCTTTAGTTTCTGTGATTGGGAGTTCTTTTCAGTGGTCAAACTTCTAAGTGCTGTAAATGCTCACCTCAATAAGGTTAATAATACACTTGTATCATTAGACCTGTGTGGTTTCCGCTGGTCCTTATCACCGTGTAGTCCTGCTCCTTCTAGGGGAATCGCAGTGTCTCCTGGTCTGTGTTAGTCTCCTTTAACTTTGGTGGGCTTCTTGTGGGGGCTTTTTCTGGATCCTCCCTTGTTCGGTTTGGTGATTTTGTGCCTCTGCTCCTTAAGGCTCATCAAAACAGTGGGGCCATCATGGTGTAGTATATAACGATTTTTTATTTATAAAAACAGAGCAGACTTACATGTAAATACGCTGCTTGCTGTATTCGGACAAGCGCTGGGGACCTCCGTCCCGTTCCGTAACGTCACTTCCAGGTTCCTACACGTTACGTCACGACACCACGTGACTTCCTCAGTGTCACTATTTTGGTGACAGTGCTCACCAGTAAAAATATGGTGGATGCACACTGTGAGGATGAAGACCGTTACAAAAAGTTGACTTGCTCTTTCCAAAGCTAGATTCAAAATCCTTCTGGCTTTACATGCATTGTAAAACCCATGGCAATTAATGTTCTGCTATTTGTGCCCTGTTGAGGAGATTTTCTTTCACTTTCTTTCCCAGAGACACAAACAGAAGTGAAAGAAAATCTCTAAAAAGTGCAGTTAATTCCCCCTCTTAGACAGTTGTCGCCCAGGTGTGCAATTGGAAGATTTACCCATCACATTCTGTTGATGACAATGGTCACTGGGTCAAAGAGACATGGTGAATATTCCCAGTGGGCATACAGAAAGCATAAAAGCCAAATTGAACTCAATCCATCCCACACTTGCACCTCAATCACCAGTGTTGCAAGCAAGGTGCTCAGTTTATAGTGACACTGTGTACATTTGATGAAAGATAAAAGCCAGCACACTAGATTTCAGTTGAACTTTTAGTAAATGTTGATCTTCTGTTAAACTGAAACCTGGCATGCTGGCTTTCTTTTTTTTTTCTGTTTAATACAGTGCATGATATATACAAAAATAATTATTATTAAACATTTTTTTCAGGTTTTCTGATTTACTTTGCTTATGGCATTAGAAATAGTCTTGAAGGGAAACCCAAAACACACGAAGAAGATGATGAAGATGATGGTGATTCAGAAAATAGTGGTTTGGAAGAGAAAACTCCAGAAAAGGAAAATGAAGAGGAAAACGCCAAAGAAAGTGATCATTTTATTTTACGTGAAAGGACAAGTGAATGCTAGTGATTAGCAAGTCTTGAAAGAATAGAAGATGCCTCTTTCATGCCGCACACTGCACCTGCATTAGGTTAAGTTGTCCAGTGTTTGATATTAAAAGAACTGTGTACAAAATGCTGGAACGATGACAGATCACAGTAAGATAGAAGTCTTTTCTGTGGATCTATGTGTTCTACCAAAAATAACATACTTGTAACTCTGTTTTCTATGTCTCCATAGAAATATGAGAGGTGTTTTGAGGTCTTGCTGCTAAAATGCTTTATTTTTAGTGTACATATCATACTGTGCAAGAGCTTTTCAGCAACTGAATGAAAGTTAAAATGTGAGAAGCTCAAATAGAAAAATGATTTTTGTTACTTTTTTTTTTTTTTTTTGATTAGGCAGCATGCCACATTCCCGAAGGTCTTTTTTTTAATTTAAATTGAATGTACAAACATAGCTTAATTATTTTTTATTAGCACTAGTTTAATATTGTATTGGGATTATCACCTTCAAATCTACACAACAGATGTTTCTCAGGAATGATTCTTAACTTTTTTTAAATGAGTCTTAACTGTGTGTTGGGAAACTTGCTTGCAGTGTTAAAGTAATTATATCAACTGAGCTAGCAAGTATGCCCATGCATATATACAGGGGCTGGACCGATTGTAGTATCTCCCAGTTTTTTAAATAATGCCAAGGCATAACCTTATAACCTTTTCTCACTCAATATGGAATATCTACAAAGTCAACTTCAATCTATAGATGGGTTATAATCTTTTGTATGCATTATCACTACTGCCTTATGTGAAGTCAGGACTGCACAATGTTTTTTACAGTTAAATAAGGCTTAGTAACCCATTTGTCCATTTCCATACTTTCCAAAAAACCAGGTCAGAGCTGAGTCATAATTTCAATAATCTGAACAATCCAGCAGTTTAATTATGTTGATATGCAGCTTGAGCATGTCATAGATAAGAACTCTGAGTTAACAGAATAAACACATCATAAATTTTTACAATTTTTGCTGATTAACCTTTGACGTGTATTTTTTTTATCAGGGGGTTAGGATGAAACAATAGTACCACACAATGTCTAGAATTATTTATTTTATTCTGATAAACCTAGAATAAAAAGCCAATATGTTTTGCGGGTTTGTACATTACCCCCTTCCTCCAAGCTTGAAGTGGTTATTGGAATGGAAAATGGTGGACATGGAGGAATAATGTGGTCATTAAATCATTTTTTCTATTGAAAAAAAGATTCATTAGCTAGCTGTGAGAACTTCTGAAGCTTGTTTCATTAGAAGGAACAATTAACTTCTTCATTTTTATCTCCATGTCCTCCAATTTTCATCCAATTCATATTCAAATCGTTAATGAATGGGGTAAAGTAGAATCTCCCAAATTGTGTTGGCTTGTATTTAACGCTTGATGTATTTATCATGGTGAGAAACAATGTTTCTCTCTAAAACTATGTGTGATACTCTTGTTTCATTCTAAACCCCTGGACCTTTTGCAAAGCATAGTTTCCTATGCCATTTTATGTGTAGGAGTTACCTAGCCAGGGTCAATGCGCTCTACATTACAGACTCTATTTCACATTGCACTGTGATAATGGACTAATAGTGGATTTGGCACCTCTCACCCGCATCTCCTGAATACTTTACATAAGGGCCTCGGAAACCAACTGCTAGCTATAGAATGAAATACTTGTTTTCAAACCAAGGGTGGATATTTTAGAAAACAACCAATGAAAAGCTCAGCTGTAATAAGCAGCAACAACTTGGGTGAACCGAAAAAGTTATTATCCTTGAACCCAATTTTGTGCTCAGCTGATGGTATTCTCTACCATGTATTCTTGGAACTTGTTCATACTAGGTGCATTGGAAAATACTTGCATTTGTTTTTATTATCTATACATTGTTTTAGGTCACTTTTTAAGGAGCCTATTTATTTGTGTTAACTGGCAGTAATGGTGACCTATTAGTAACATGGAAAAAGTATGCAAATTAGGCACGTCAGTGAGAGGTCAGAAGTCCTTTTCAGTGTGTTTTTTTTTAAACCATAGTATTAAAAAAGGTCAGCATGGCAACTGGTCATTTAGCATTTTCAGGATAGGCAATGGGAAAACAGACATAATCCAAACCACAGGAATTACAATTTAAGAGATGCAGCCCCTAACTTTTTTAGTCTTCACATGGGTTTATTTATTAAAGCTGAAGTGCACAATACAGTGACCTGTAGCTAATCACATTATAGCATAATGAACTTAGATATCTGGAAGTCAATGGATTGGTTACTATGGGTTATTTTTGTTTTCTTTATTAAGCCTTTAAAATACTTAAGTACTTAAAATCCTTAAAAAAAAAAAAAAAAAATTTCTCACTTGACTTTACCATAGTACGGTATATTTTGATTTGTTTTAGCTATTTTATTCAGTTTTGCTAATATAGTAATATTATTGTGATTTTGCATAGTAAAAATTATTTACACTGCATCGTCCACACCACCAGGAAACAATGCATTAGCTAATGCTATTCTTCAGGGTTGGGAAGCCTAGAAAAAAAATGACCCAGTTATTTGTATACCGATACATAGTCTAACACTGTTACATTATAGCTTAAACTAGTCATTATATTCAGGTATGGAAATATATTTTATATTATATGCACTGTGCTGAACCCACATGCTTTTTATGAACCAGGGTTTATCTGTTTAGCTTATATGCAAATTTGCTATATTAAAAGTGTTATTTTTGCACTTGTACATAATAAAATATTGACCCTTTAGTTAAATAGTATATACGTATTGGGTTTTCCTCAAAGACCTAAAAGTCAACTCCACTTTAGTGAAAACAATAAAAAAAGCAATTAAAAACAATAGTATAGCACAGAAGCCATATTGTATTTAATGTTATTAAAAAGTACTTATCAAACTGCAGTGCTGGAATATTCTGTACAGTCAATGTAATATGGTTCCTGGTGTACAGAAAGTCTCCAGAAATGTCTTTTCATGCTTGGGTGAAGAACTGTGCACTTTAATACAGGTCAGGTTTTAGGCCTCCTCTATAACAAAAATGTCAATTTTGGTGAGATACTGCCTAAGGGTTAATCACTTGTAAATGGGTGCAGACAGTGCAACGTTTCTCATCAGAACACAGAAAGTGCGAGCTGATTAAAGTGAATTTGTCTCTCCCATTCAGAATCACTGTGCACAGGACACTGTCCTGAAAAGAACTGATATTTGAGAGCAGAAATTAGTAGGAATCTGCAACATAATTTGTTAAAATCCTCGCAATGCACACTGATCACTCAGAGGGGATTGTTTTTTCATCAACAAAAGTGGAGTTACTCTTTAAGGAACAGCAGCTTACATTGCTGCTGTCCTTTGCTGGAAATGCTGCTGCTAAATCTCTTATCTCCCCACAGTTCAAGCACTACCTGCAGACTTCCAGTACTAGCGGTGAAGTAGTTTTGTTCCACCATTAAAACTGGGCTTGACTTCATTCAATGCTTTAGAACCTGAAGCATCTGTGAAGCAAGTGAATTGCATGAATAAGGGAGTTATAGCAGAAATAAATTATAGTATACACTTTAAACCCTGAATGCTGTTGCTTGACCCTTGGTGAAGTTCTCTTTTAACCAATATGTGAAACCTATGTTTTTCATTATTACCAAATACAGTATTCCCAAGATACAGTATTCCTATTGTGTATGGATTTTAGATTCAGCCTTTATTTATAAAAAGAACACCAAATTATTCTGCAAAAATAAACTGTAATCAAATGTAATTGTGAACATTACAAAGGCACACAGTATTTTGCTTACTATCTCCTTTACCTTTTATAACTGATATACAAAATACTCTGTTATTTAAAGTATATCTGGTGTAAGTATTTTGGGTTTAAATACTAAATAGGGATATAATTTATTTTTGGGTCACACATACATTTATGGTGCCAAAGTGGAGCAGCGTTATCATCACAGTGTTATAATTGTGACACCAGTTTCTGCTGCTAAGAACCGTTTACATATTGTAGTTAAGGCCAAATAAAAAGATCTAAATAAATGTATTCATGTAACTTTTTTTGTCTTATAACACACTGTGCCATTATGTAAATACAATAGATGATATTAAATTAGTAACATTGATTAAAAAAAAGAATTGTTAGTATAGTCCACACATAGTAAATAGTATTTTAGTTTAATTTTTAGAATTCTGGTATTAAAAAGTAGCAATTCCAGCTATCAGTTCTTCATAAAATGGTGTAATATAAAAGGTTTTTGGGGTTAAGTAATGAAATCAACTACATATTTAAAAAATAGAACTGTAATTAATGCTTTAAGAATTTTAAAAAAATCGGAAAGATTTTTCATATATTGGTAAACTTGCAGTTAATAAACTTCTCCTTTTAAAGTTGCTGGGGCTATACTGATTGTATGGGACAGAACAGACAGTTTGTTCTTCAGACACTTTAAATAGTGTATCAGGTAAATGGGCTTTCAGCTCCTTTCCTTTAAAGAGGTATGGAACTCTGCCTAACCCATCGAAAAAGAAAAATCCCTAACATACATAAAATTGTTGTTATTAAACGTACATGTAAGAGGGAATCTTTCAAAACAATTTGGGCTCCTCAATCTACCTAACCAGAGCCTGCACATAATTTTACATGAAAAATATATCTATTGCTATCTAGCAAAAACAAAAGCTTATCAAAACATTACTAATTAATAGCATCCAAGTTTACTTTATGACCTATAGCCAAACCATCTATTTTTCATTGACCTGTCCCCTACTGTAAACATAACTCTTAAAAAATACATCATAATGTGATATTTGTGTATATTTTAAATATATTACATATAGTAATATAGGAAAAACTATTTAACAAGATTGAAACATGCTTAATAAGATTAGTTGAAAATACGTGTTTTAATATAGTGACTTGATATCATAGATTTCTTTTTATATATTAGTATGATATATTTTATGTTAGTGTAAAGTATATTGAATATAGTCAGAAAATACCCACTGATTTATTCCAACTCAATAACAACTTTTATTACAAGTCTTGATGATACTGTGGTGGTGATTACCTAAAGGCCATGCATCTTCTAACATATCTTCCGAAATATTAAAATCTAAATTCAGCATAAATTTAAGCCTCATTATGGTCTGGGGGCAAACATCCATTCTTGTTAGGTCCTACTAGTTCAAAGTTCTAGTACCTTTTATTTAGGTGGGATTTATGGTAGTTTGGCTTAGAAAAAAATATTCTAATGGATATAATTTATAAATTTATAATTTAAGAATAAACTATTTATTTTAGCTATACTTTGAAGCAAGGAAAAGTTTGTAAGGTTAGAATAAAATGACAGCCTTCAAATAATTACCCCACTAGACTAGTTGTACTATCACTGTAATTCCCTTATTAAAAGCAACAGCGTATGAACTTCTCTCATACACGTGACACGTGGGTCTATAGACTATTACTTTAGTAGACAGCCTATATTATTCTGTGTATATAAATGAAATATTGGTAATATCATTGTTCACCATGGAAAAGAAACTGTCAATTCTTCTGAAATTTAGTTGAGCTGCCATTGACCAAGAAGTACACTGCATACTGGGATATTCGGCCCCAAATGCTTTATAAATCTAGTAGGTAGTTTTAGTTTTTCTTTAAATAATGGCAGCTATTTTAAAAACTATTTTTAATTCTACGTACCTTTTTTGTCTTTAAAAATAAAATCTAGGGGTAAAAACGTATTATAATTTGGCCACCTTCTAACCAATTCTGAATATAAGTAATCATTCATAATTAACGAATTGTCTTAATTTTCAGTTAGAGAACATGTTCTTACATGATAATTTAACAGTGCAAATTCGTGTGGGAAACACAATGGTCAACAAAAATATGTACTTACACTGTCCATATTACATTTTTCTCTCAGATCTACTGATAGCACAGCATAAACAAGGTAAATACATCTATAATGAATACCTGGTCAGCTTCTAGTAGAAATATGGTGGATGCATAGGCAAGGCAGCTTTCAACAGGCTGACCATTTAACTATTAAAAACTGTTATCCATTTTTGTTGCACAGAACAGCATTGCATTTTGCTCCATTGTTCAAATAAAACTAAGTGTATATTTCATATTCTTTCTTATTAATTATGCCCTTTGTTTCTGAGATTAATCATTTATACAGCTGGAAAATATTGGCATTTCTATGGGCGATAGCAATTAGATGTTTAAACTTTTCAGCTGCACTGGGCAACACAAATACCATTCTTAAATAAATATAAAATAAATATAATACGTATAAATCACCCTATTTAATAATATACAGTGAATTTTATTTTTAAGGTTGAGTTCCAGGCAAATGTAATGAATATACTTTCAATAGCTTTCAGGTCAGTGAGCTGTTTGTTAAAAGTTTTAGAAATGTGTCACCTCAGACAGTTTATCACCTATGTGACAAAATCCTCTCAATGCATCCATTAATTTAAACATTGCTCTGCAAGCTGACACAGGTCAGAAACATTTAAGATGTAAAGATAGAAGAAACTGGTTTTAAATGATTTACACAGCAATGCTGCAGACTGCTACCCCTGCAGTATTTTAAGAACCCTACCATTTAACACAATATATTTTTCACTATCTTACTGCTGTTGCAAAACATATTGTCAGGTTTCTTTGCCACAATTTATTTTTTGCCATAATTCTAAAGCTTTAAAATGTCACTGAATTATCACAGAGTTATGGCTCTTTCTGGATATGTGGTGTTTTTATTGTCACACAGTTTTTCTAAGCTATGTACCTTTTTTTAGTATTTAAAACAAGCCAAGTCCCCTATAAAAACGGTAAAGTTTTACCTTAGAAATTAGTTATTACTTCTGCTGTTTAATAGTTTTATGTGTCAAATGCTTAATGGAAGAAAGTTTTATTTGTTATGTAATGTCTAGTTTTTTTGGAAAGTCAATGTGCCTTTTATAGTGCTGTCTTTTGTTTTAAATACGTTCTCTTTGCTTTAAAAAAATAAGCCAGCAAATAAGCAGATCTCATATTTATTACAGTTTAGCCTATTATAGTAAATTCTAGTCAGTGGGGGCAATACTTAATACTCACCTACCTTTTGAGGCCCAAGGTAAGCCAGTCCAGGGAGTCTTATACCAGGGTCTTCAGAAGAGCTGGATACATGCAGTTCCTTTTTTTTTCCCATTTAGCCAGCAGATTAAAGAAAAAAAAAAAAACACAGATTCCTGCATCCACACAAATGAGGTAGATGGGGGAATCCCTCCTGGCAGGACATTGTATTCTGACAGCGGGCACTCAGCACTGTCAGAATACACAGATCAGCACTGCAGCCAATTGGCTGCAGTTGCTAATCAAAGAAGGTTTTCCAGCGGGTACGTTTAACAGAAGCTGATCAAACTATTGGCTTCTGTCAAACAGGTAAGGCTACATACAGATTGAAATTCAGCTAAACTGACTGAATTTCGAATTCATATGTACACAGCTTTAAGAATACACTGATGACACTATCATTCATATAGGTTTATTTGAAATCTGTACAGGCTCTATATACTTCATGAATACACAGACTAGCACAGGCAATCAACACCATCAGTGTGTTTTTTACTATGGGTCTTTTTTGTTGGCTTGGGAATTTCTAGTTTTTCTGTAACGCTCTGCCTTATTTGATAAAGAGAATTTATAAAAATAAGTGCAGTAACTGGTAGCAATTATTTCAATTCAGTGTGCTGATCAGACCAGCAAAAAAAAAGCTTCTGATTGGCTGTTATGCGTTACTACATATGGTTTGTATATACTTTCTTTCTTTATTTTGTTAAGGACTTAAACAAAATATATTTTTTATGTCAGATCTCTTTTTACATGTCTTGCTTTCTTAAAAAAGTAAAAAATGTCTAAAGAGATAAGTAGCATACACAGAACTAAATTAAATATTATGGTGACCCATGCCTTATCAAACAGTTTAATCTGAAGGGTCAGTGAGAAAGACTTTGTTTACTGCTCTGTCTGTCTAGCTAGCCCATTGTGCTTTTGGAGTCTGAGAATGAATTACATAATAAGTTTTGGTGTTTTTATAAAACAGGTGCTCTTTAAAATGAGCTGAGCTTCTGCATTTCCTTTGCTTCCTACACTTCCTAACCACACAGACATGGACATCATGGGGGAATGCATGGATAGACTTCTCTAGTAGAGAGAATGCCCAACACTAGCCTATTTCAGGTATGGTGGGACCTCAATGAAAAACACTGCCATTTTTTGTAGAGTATTGTTACTTATCACTAGTTTCCTGTACAGAATGTCCACAGGCTGGTCACCCGCCATGTATAAAACATGCACCTTTGTTGTCTGCCAAATTTTGTGCAATGGATTGAGGACACAAATCAGACTACTGGTGTGTGAATTGTATGTTTGGTAATTTTACTCATGTGTATTGCTGCTTTTCTACAGATTCCTGTGATGTGAACTACAAACATGTGCCAGACTTATTTTTCCTTTATTTCAGTTTTTCCCCTTCTCATGCTATATAAGACACGTGCATCTTGTTATAAATATATATCTGTCAAAATGTAAGCAAATATTTTCATTGTTGTAATATATGCTTTATAAAACCTTTATCCTGTACTCTTTCTGTATTTTTTATAATATATAAAACTTGAGAGAAAAACCTCTTGTGTGTGCTTTTCAATAATGCTTCATTTAAATGCACATATTGATATATAATACAAGAGACAAGAATAAAATAACATGTTCTGTACATAATTTTATTTGGTGAGTAGTGATGACATCACCCACATTTTGAAAGTAGTGGTACTCTTTGCCATGGGGCTCTGTGTGAAAACTTTCCATTACTCACATCGAAACCACTCTGAAGTTTAAGAGTGGCCAAACTCAAAGAAAAAAAAAGAGTAACCCTTCTTAATCATTATAAAATTATAATAATGTGTCTGTGCCCTTTGTTTAGCTCTAAAAACGTTATAACTAAGCTTCTTGTGCAGCCTGGCAGTCACCAATAGTGTGGTAAACTACTACGTGCGTCCAGGCGCTAAATGTTATACAACCAGGTGGCAAATGGTTAAATTAGTAAAAGGGGAACTAAAACACCCAGGGTAGTTTTATGAACGATACAAACAACAAAAAGGTTCACTTGATCCAGCGCTGGGGGATTGTTCAATAAAACCCACTAAATGCTTGTAGTGGCAAGGAAATTTATGAGAGTGGCAATACCACATATGTTATAAAAAGGTTTAATACACCGAATGTAAAGTCAAAATGTCCATATAATTAAATAGAATAAAATAAAAGCTGACAGCCAGTGACACTGTATACCAGGAGTCTTCAAACTATGGCCCTCCAGTTGTTCAGGAACTACAATGCCCATCATGCCTAGTCATGTCTGTGAATGTCAGAGTTTTACAATGCCTCATGGGATGTGTAGTTCTGCAACAGCTGGAGGGCCGTAGTTTGAGGACCCCTGCTGTATACCATCAACAGTCATATGTCTCGATTTCATCTAATACCAAGGCAAGCTGACTGGTGCATATCATTGGTGGTGCTGAGGGATGGCCAAAAGAGGTGCTTGACCCAGTGTCACGGGGGCAGGAACCACATGATGGGATAAATGGCCAGTCTCTGATGACTACAGTGGGGGTCAGCAGTGTGCAAAGCCCACTTTGGACCAGGCAAGAGGCTCCAGGAAGCCAGTGAATGCAGCCAGAGGGGACAGGCAGCAAGCTGGATGTGATATCACCAACCACGGAGTGATTCTGGGCCGATTCAGCCACAACGAGGGTAGGGATGGAACGCAGATGTGCTGGTGGAGCTGTGGGAAGGGCTGTCAGCAAGCTGTAGTTATGACAATGCATTTTGGGCATTGCCCTTTATTAAACATTCCCTTCTGCTGTATAAGTAAATGTCTACACACGGCTCACTGCAAAGAATATTTCCTAACTGGCCTGGGTTGGGGACGAGTCTTGTGACGTCGCTTCAGCTTTTTTAGCCATAGAGAGTAGATTGAAACTGTCAGTCAATGACCTCATCTTCCCGAAGTCATTGGTGGGTGAATGAGATCTTCTGACAGATCCACTCTGTTTTACAAGGCCTGGTTGAGGGGCTGAAAAAGCTGTGTCAACATCACAGGACATGTGACCTGCTTAGCCACGGCCCCAGCCTGAGCCATGCTGCAGGGAAGAAGAGAAAAACCCACGTGACCTCCACTATAAAGAGACAGAGAAGGTATTTAATAATAGATTCCAAAAGCATTTAAAATGCCAGTGGCTGCTACTGTGCCTATCATTTAGATATGGGAGTACTAGCAGGATTAAGTACCACTTTAATGCGTATCTAATGCCAAAAACAAACTCCTGGCAGGTTTATTATTTTGCTAGTGTTCTGTCTCAGAGACACAACAGGGAAGGAGAGGAATGTTTCCAAAGTCCATTGTCTTCAGAAGATTTTCTCTCAATTCATGCTGCTGTGGCAACTATAACATGTTGGATTACCCATCACTTTCTGCCCTGATGACACCAGAACAAAAAGAGAAGAGGGCTCTCTGCAGCAGGGTCACAGCAAAAATGATCTATTAAGGGTTTTACTCATTGTTCGCGCTATTCAAAACAAAACAAAAAAAAAAAAAAAAAACAGAAAAACTACTCCAAAATGTGATTTGTAAATTTCAAATGCTGGTGTTCAAGAACTGTGCAATTCTTTACAGAAGGAGAACATGGGCATTTAGAGACATTGGAGAATCTTTTTGCACCCTGAAAATTTCTAGTTTACTCAATCTGCCTCAAAGAAAATTTTAAATTCCAAATATAATTGCTTAGGGCCTATTTATTAAAACTGGGGATAATTAAAATAAGAGCTAAATTAGAGTTGGTGCCCATAACGATCTGTCAGAATTTATTTGTTTCACAAAATAAAATTTGAAACTTGGTTGGTTGCTACGGGCAGCAACTACAGTTTTGTTTTTATTTTCTAATTTTATTTTCCTAATTTTTCTTGAGTCACATTACTTTGGTTAAGCACATACAGTATAAATACTGTATATGCTGTATATATAAAAATGCAGGAGAAAATACAGTCTTTCCAGAGCACTTAAACAGTATTTCTGGAAAAAAAAAACATGTTTAGTATGTCTTTCCTATATTTGTAAATTTCCCCATGTTTTATCATTTTAAAAAGACTGCAAGTACAGAAAATCCCTGTTGATTCTGCCAGGAAATTCATGACTCCCTCAGCTTTCTCTTTAAGCTAACAACTAAAACTGGCCATAGATGGATCGCAAATTGGGCAGTTCAGCAGGGACTGGCCAAATTTTGATCCATGTGTGGAATGTTCCCGATCAGCAGCTGCAGCCGGAGAGTCTCTGCTATCAAAATACAATGTTTTCCATACACATCTTGCTTGGATGGATGCAGGAATCAGTTTATTACTTTTTCGATCAGCCTACTGGTAGTAATCTAGAAGATGGGGAGATATTCTGGATTTCTGTCCTAGAGTGACACTGTTCCTTCATAAATATAAAACAGTGATTTAGCACTGTCTCCTTAGGATAGAAAGTCTATTATTGCCAGGATCACCAGGTAAAAATACCAGAAACAAATCCTGAAAACACAAAACTAATGCAGCCACCACATCTAGGGACTTGAATCACAGATTACTATTTACTGGATCAGGGACAGCGACTGCATTTACAGTGAGGCTAAACAGAATAACCTATACTGCATTGGCACTGCCATTTGGCTTACTTTAGAACTACCTGGCACTGGTGTTTGATTCTTACTTTGCTGGCTGCCACAATACAGTAGCCTGCAGCCGGAGATTCATCTATCCCCACTGTTAGGATGTATGGTGGAATCTGTTAGATTTATTTTGTTAAGCTGGCCATGTATGGCCAGATTAAAGTTTTACTAAACCCAGGTCCTGCATTCACTATATCTGGTCTCTCACAGTATAGAGAACATTATCATTAGCAGTTAGTTAAAGCGTGTAGGAGGAGTTTTCTGTCTGTCCTATGAGACTGCCAGGCACCTGGCCCTCTGTCTGGACAGTGCTGATTGGTCCTGTGCTGACCACATGCACTCTGCCAAGAAAAAAAAAAAAAACTCTAGCAATACACACCAAACTGAGCATGTGCAGCCTGGCTCCATAGACTCTGTGTTATCAGGAAATTATTGGGAGTCAGTGGAAGGAGGGGAGGATCAGAGAAGACAGGATCAAACAGCCTTTTTACACAATGTGAAGGATTAACCCCTTAGGTTCTACAGTGAGTATAACAAGCATGCTTTACTGCATATACAGACTGATTTTACTTGTCTAGTAACACTTTAAGAACATGCCAGACAAGCACCTTCTCTTATAGAGTGACTCCTTTACTGGCTGCCCAAGCAAAATATCTGTTGCTGTTCCCTTGCATATTTCCAATTAGTATTATAATTAGGCTGTTCCCTCCAACATTACATTCTTACTGGACCATCACTGTGATGGGTTGCCTCATTGGCCATATAGCATGTGCAGAACGTAGAAAGGGCTTGTATCTTCAGAAGCTTTGGGGGCCTACACATTATACTACTCAGTGGCTTTTTGGTTTTTTTTTTTAACTCTTGCTAACCATGGAACACATATGTGTGGGGCAGGGAGGGTGGACCTTAACTCCTACACACTGCTATTATGCATCTATTGTGACTGAGGATTTTGTGCTGAGAGTGTGCTCACTGTATGCTCCGAGCATAGAGATCAAGGTGTCACACACAGCTCTCAGTCTCTGGTAGTATTCAGGAGCAAACAGAATGGGCACAGAAGACATTGCAATGATTTTCTGAAAGTGTTCTCTATAGATGATATTGATGTGTGCGGCTGTGCTAAGAGTGCTCAACACACTTTTAAACTAACTGATGCTAGTCCTCTTCAAGAGAGACCCGAGAGGATAGTGCCAAAAGATGTTCATGAGCTAAGACATACCCTACGTCAGATGAAAGACCAGGGGATCATTGTGGACAGTGAAAGTCCCTCATCCATAAACTTTGAGGACAATACCTGATCACTTTACGCTGCCCAAAACTAAAGAAGCTCTGGAGGCTCTAAATGAAAATCACGGGTTCACTGTGTTGTATTTGTAGTTTGGGCACTACCATACTATTAAGTTCCAATGGCACCTGAAGATAAGGAGAAGACAGGCTTTATATGTCCTTTGGTGTATCTACAACGTTCCAAAGGTTAATAAATATGATTTTGGGTGGCCTAGTACCCAGGAAATTGCTTGTGTACCCTGATGACAGTTTTATGTTTGGGGCTACATTAGAAAAACATGACAGAGGGCTCATGCAAGTACTACACCACCTAAAAGAAGAGGAACTGAAGGGTTTAGCAAACAAGTGCAACTTCAGTAGGTCATCAGTCACCTATGTAGGTTAAATCATTATTGATGAAGGAGTAGCCACTGATTCAGACAAAGTTAAAGCAGTAGTGAATTGGCCCCAACTCAGAATTGTATAGAATATTCCTTTAATTTTGTGGATACTATTTCAGATTTGTATAAGGGTATTAAAAGTGTCCAGAGCTTTTCATGTCCTGCTGAAGAGTGATGTTTTCAGTCAAGAGAAACAAAAGAGGACTCCCAAAGTCATTTTGGGAAACACTGGACTTCTGCATGCGAGGAGACCTTCATTCAATTGAGAAATAAATTGACAGAGGCATCAGTTATAGCATATGCTAATGCCCAGAATTCACGTGTGCTCCATGTGGTTGCTAGCTTGAAAGCTTGGGTTGGGTGTTTCACCAAAGGAAGGCAGCTAGGTTATATGACCAATAACCTTCATTAGTCAAAGCCTCACTCCTAGTGAGTGCAATTACCCAATTCACAAATTGGAGTTCCTAAATAGGCCACTGTTGAAAAGTTGCATGACTACCTTTATGGAGATAAATTTCGAAGAATGATCATAACTAGGGTTGAGCGAACATGGACTGTATTGTTCGGGATCGTACCGGACTTTTGGGTGTTCGGTACTCGGACACAGACCCGAACATTTCACTGTATGTTCGGGATACAGTCCGTTCGGTTGTTTTGGCGCGGTTTTAATGGCGCGGTTTCAACAGCTGCAGGGCAGCCAATCAACAAGCGTTTAACTAGTGTGCCCTTAGAAGCCATCACAGCCATGCCTACTAATGACATGGCTGTGATTGGCCAGTGCAGCATGTGACCCAGCCTCTATATAACCTGGAGTCACATAGCGCCGCACGTCACTCTGCTCTAACTACTGTAGAGAGAGGTTCCTGATGCTGCTGAGGGAGAGATAGGAGATTATTGTAGGGGCAGGCTGGAGATTGCTTTCAGGGAAAGAATAGGAAGAATCTTCTTTAATCAGACAGCGATCTACATCGATTTTATTGTGTGGGGGTGCAGTGCACAATCTTTTTGCCCTGACCTGAGCCCAGTGAGGAGGAGAGAGAAAAATAAAAGCTTTTATCAGTCTGTTAGGTATGCGGTGTGCAGCGGCCATGTAATTCAAGCTCAGTGCATATGTGTCTGCTTAATCTGGATTAAAAAAAAAAAAAACATTTTTTCCTTCATATTTTACAGTGTCATACAGCATTTAGACACTGCTGTTCTAATCTGCTATTCAACGAGCACCAATTTAAGGGGACAATTATTTTTCAGTTTTTCATTCATACTTTACTGTGACACTGACATACAGCGTTTAGACACTGCTGTTCTAATCTGCTCTTCAGAAAAAAATCACCAATTAAAGGGAAAAATAAAAAATTTTCATTCATACGTTACTGGGAGATACACCCGTTGGATACTGTTGTTCTATTCCGCTTTTCAATAAAAACCCACTTAGGGAAAAAAAATTAAATTGCAGCCTAGCCTGCATATGTTACTGTGAGATACACGCATTGGATACTGTTGTTGTATTCGGCTTTTCAATAAAAACCCATTTAGGGGAAAAAAATTAAATTGCGGCCTAGTCTGCATATGTTACTGTGAGATACACCCGTTGGATACTGTTGTGCTATTCCGCTATTCAATAAACACCCATTTAGGGGAAGATCCTAAATTAGATAAATATGAGGAGAAGGTCAAATAAGGGACGTGGCCTGGGTCATGGTGCTGCTGGTGGAGCTCCTGTTGCAAGGAGAGGACGTGGTCGATCTGTGCCAGCTACATGCACAAGCGAAACACCTTTCTCGGGTGTGAGTAGGCGACAGAACCTGCAGCAGTATTTGGCAGGGCCTAATGTGCCTCTACAAATGTTGAGGCCAGAACAAGTAAAGGCGATAGTAGATTGGGTTGCTGACAGTGCCTCCAGTTCCTTCACATTGTCTCCCACCCAGTCTACTGCTGAAAGGTCAGAGTTGGTACCTGCAGCCGATGTCCACCAATCTTTCACCTGACCCCCTTGCAAATCAGCCAAGCAGTCTGAGCCCCAAGTCATGCAGCAGTCTCTTCTTCTTTTTGATGACTCTGTTAGCATGGTTTCCGAGGGCCATCCACCTAGCCCTGCCCCAGAAGTGGAAGAGATTGAGTGCACCGATGCCCAACCACTTATGTCTCAAGATGAGTACATGGGAGGACCATCGCATCACGTCTCGGATGATGACGAAACACAGGTGCCAACTGCTGTGGAATTCCGAATTGTGGAGACCCACAAGGAGGGCAGGGGTGGAAGATGATGTGGAGGACGATGAGGTCCTCGACCCCACATGGAATGAACGTCATGTAGGTGACCTGAGTAGTTTGGAGGTAGAGACGGTGGTCGCACAGAGCCACCAGCACAGCAGAAGAGGGAGCAGGATGCAAAAGCGGAGCGGCCGTGCCCTAGACATTACGCCTGCTACTGCCCAATGCAGCAAGGGACCGAGCACACCAAAGCCAGCTCAAAGGAGTTCCCTAGCGTGGCAGTTCTTCAGACAATGTGGTGATGACAGGACACGAGTGGTTTGCACGCTGTGCAATCAGAGCCTGAAGCGAGGCATAAACCTTCTCAACCTGAGCACAACCTGCATGACCAGGCATCTAAGTGCAAAGCACGAGCTGCAGTGGAGTAGACACCTCAAAAACCAAGAAAGGTCTCTGGCTCCTCCTGCTTCCTCTTCTGCTGCAGTCTCGGCCTCTTCATCCACCTCTGTAGTGACAGTGGCACCTGCCACCCAGCAAACAGAGGATCTGCCAGCAACACCACCACCTGGGTCACCAACAACCATCTCCACAATGTCCCGTGGAAGTGTTCAGCTTTCTATCTCCCAAACACTGGAGCGGAAGAGTAAGTACCCCCCTACCCACCCGCGATTCCTGGCCCTGAATGCCAGCATTTCAAAATTCCTGGCCTTTGAAATGCTGTCATTCCGTCTGGTGGAGACGCAGAGTTTTAAAAGCCTTATGGTGGTGGCTGTCCCACAGTATGTCGTGCCCAGCCGCCATCCCTTCCCTGCACAACCAAGTGGGTGTCAAAATCAGGTGTGCACTGCGCAACGCCATCTGTGGCAAGTTCCACCTAACTACAGATAAGTGGACCAGTAAGCACGGTCAAGGACGTTATATCTCCCTAACAGCACACTGGGTAAATGCAGTGGCGGCTGGGCCTGAGGCGGATAGCAGTTTGGCGCATGTCCTTCCACCACTGAGGATTTGCAGGGCGCTTCAGTTTGCCTCCTGTTATTAACTCCTCCTACTCCGCTTCCTCATCCTCTACCGCCTCCTCATCCGGTCAGCGTAACACCTTCACCACCAACTTCAGCACAGCCAGGGGTAAATGACAGCAGGCAGTTTTAAAACTTGCCTGTTTTGGGAAAAACCTCACACCGCGCAGGAGTTGTGGAGGGGCATTGAACAGCAGACCGATGAGTGTTTGGTGCCAGTGAGCCTCAAGCCTGGCCTGGTGGTGTGTGATAATGGGCGAAATCTCCTAGCAGCTCTGGGCCTAGCCGGTTTGACACACATCCCTTGCCTGGCGCATGTGCTGAATTTGGTGGTGCAGAGGTTCCTTAGAAATTACCCCGATATGTCAGAGCTGCTGCAGAAAGTGCAGGCCGTCTGTGCGCACTTTCGGGGTTCTCACCCAGCTGCTGCTCGCCTGTCAGCGCTGCAGCGTAACTTCGGCCTTCCCGCCCCTCATATGTGACATGCTCACAATGTGGAACTCCACCTTGCACATGCTGGCCAGACTGTGAGAGCAGCAGCAGGCCATAGTGGAGTTTCAGCTGCAGCACGAAAGCGTGAGTCGCTCTGCGGAACAGCACCACTTCACCACCAATAACTGGGCCTCCATGCGAGACCTGTGTGCCTTGTTGCGCTGTTTTGAGTACCCCACCAACATTGCCAGTGCCAATGACACCATTCTCAGCTTAACTATCCCAATTCTATGCCTCCTTGAAGAAACGCTTCGGGCAATGATGGAAGAGGATGTGGCACAGGAGGAGGAGGAGGAGGAAGAGGTATAATTTCCAAGGCTTTCAGGGCAGTCATTCACAAGTGGCTCTGAGGGTGGGTTCCTGCACCCACAAATGCCAGGTACACAATTGTCCAGCAGGGGCACAGTTCTGGAGGATAACGAGGATAAGGAGGAGGAGATGGAGGAGGAGATGGAACCATGTTCACAGCAGAGTGGCACCCAGGCCAGCTCATGGCCATCACTGGTGCATGGCTGGGGGGATACAGAGGACACAGACGATACACCTTCCACAGAGGACAGCTTTTCGTTGCCTCTGGGCAGCCTGGCACACATGAGCAATTACATGCTGCAGTGTCTCTGCAACGACCGCCGAGTTTCCCACATTGTAACTCGTGATGATTACTGGGTGGCCACGCTGCTGGATCCCCATTACAAGGACCACGTACCATCCTTAATTCCCTCACTGGAGCGTGATCGGAAGATGCACGAGTACAAGAGCACGCTGGTAGACGCGCTGCTGGTGGCATTCCCACCTGACAGCGGGGGCACAGTGGAAGCACAAGGCCAAGGCAGAGGAGGAGGAAAAGGTTGCCAATGCAGCCAGGGCACCGCCAGCACCTCAGAAGGCAGGGTTAGCATGGCCGAAATGTGGAAAAGCTTTGTCAGCATGCCACACCAAGCAGCAGCACCACCAGCTGATATTGAACATATTAGCAGGAGGCAGCATTTCACCAACATGGTGGAGCAGCATGTATGCACACGCTTAGACGTACTGAATGACCGGTCTGCCCCCTTCAACTTCTGGGTCTCCAAATTGGGCACATGGCCTGAGCTTGCCCTTTTTGCCTTGGAGGTGCTGGCCTGCCCTGCAGCCAGTATATTATCCGAACGTGTATTTAGCACGGCTGGGGACGTTATCACAGACAAGCGCAGCCGCCTGTCCAGAGCCAATGTGGAGAAGCTCACTTCATTAAAATGAACCAGGCATGGATCCCACAGGACTTGTCCATACCTTGTGCAGAATAGACATGTATACCGGCCTTACCCAGCCATTGTTGTATTTTTGATCTTTCTTACTCTTTTGGGATGTACCCTAATTTAAAAAGAAATGTAAAATTAAAAACAAAAACCAGTGTTGGCTACTTCGTCCTCGCTTCCACCTACACCGCCACATCCACTGCCACCTCAACCTCCTATACCATATGGGCCTCGTCCTCCTGGATCAAGATGATTCTTTTTTATTTTTATGTTTTTTATGTTATCTTAAGTTATTTCCCTATCCACATTTGTTTGCAGAGCACTTGCCATGCTCTTAGGAAGATTTTGCTGCCATTTGCAGCCCTCTAGCCCTTTCCATGTTTTTTTTAGAGCCATTTTAGTGTTCCAAAGTTCGGGTCACCATTGACTTCAATGGGGTTCGGGATCGGGGTAAGGTTCGGGTTAAGTTCGGGTCTCGAACCCACCGAACCCGGACATCCAGGTGTTCGCTCAACTCTAATAATAACCCTTTGATGTGCCTTCTAATCACAGTCAAAGAACAGGGTCATCACCACAGCTTGATCATTCCCCCTAACTCTCCTGGATAACACACAAGTCAATGGAAACACAAAAGCATTTTTAAATCAAGTTAGAAAAAGAGGACAACTGCAGGTCAAATGCACCTGTGAACAAAAACAGAAGGAACTCAAAAGTGACTTCAACAAACTCTTACTACACATCTCCTGAGACTATTAACCTGAAAAAGCAGCGTCTTAAATCTCACATGAGATTATGAGACATGAGATATAAAGCTATGAGGCTTCAGACACAGGATTCTAAAACTGAATGGAAGATAACTTCACCAAAAAGTACCAATGCAAATCCCCCCTGTTCTCATGCAGAACAGAGGGAATATGATCACTTAGAACAAAGGGGAAAGGGTATTTATAATGGTTTTTTTTTTTTCTATACAAAATGTTTTACCTTCATTTCTATATTAAACTGAATGGGTTGTTTTATAAGGTAAGGTTTTACAATCACATTAAGCCCTGAGATTTAGTGGTAAATGGTTTTATGTACAGTAATCTTGGTTTTGTCTACGTTTGCATAAGTCTGGTGACAATTAAGGGATAGGTTCACCTTTTCAAAAAATAAATAAATAAAGAACAAATGCACATCTTTTTGCTTTGCAGGTACATAAAATGTACATTTATAATTTTTTTATTGGGAGACTGCAAAGCATTGTACCCACAATCTGCTGATGCAAACTCTGTGTGTAAGCTGTGTGCTCGTACCTCGTATGAGCATTCAGTAACACACTGACAGGAACTTTCAATTAACTACCACGGCTCTCAAAAGCACTGCAGTAGTTCATTGAGATAGGGTAGTTGTTATTTCGCATTCACAGAATACTGTAAATGAGTGAGGCAGCGGGGTGGCGGGAGCCCCATAAAATTTTTGATTTGTGGCAGCAGACAGGGGGAGAATATCCCCGGTCTGCTGTCACAGCAGGGATCGGGGGGGGGGGGGTCACGGGGGCAGCTGCAGCACTAAAATGCTACATAGCACATAGTAGTTAGATAAGGTGAACTTATTCTTTAATAAATATATAGTATTTTACATGCTATCATTATCATCCTTATTATGTTATGTTGCCTACCTAGAAAATATTGCTGTTTTTATGCTTGTGACATAGAACACATCAATGGTAATATACGCTGCAGCAAACAGTTGGAGTACCACTGCATTGCAGGAACCCATGTAAATGGCATGCTTTCCCACAATGCCCAAAAATGTGCTGGCTCTTTGCAGATGTGTGGTGATGACATTAATTCTTAAATGCACCCCCAAGCATCTAGTTAATACGCACACAAAGTACTGCTGTATCATGTTTTTTGCTGTAGCAAGATTTTTAAAAATATGTCAGGGACTTCTTTTGCATGTTTTAATGCATAGGGCAGCTCATTGAATTTAATGGGCTGCACTGAATGCAATGCACGGCACCATGCAAAAAAGTGTGCATGTTCTGTCACACCTGCAAGGTGTGCATGGAACCAAAGGCAAGTAAGTTCACTGGCTGACCTCTAATATATACAGTATATTAAGGAGTCTATTTAGGTAGATTCCAAAAAACTGCCAGGTTATTATGCATACATCATCTGGGTATATTGCCTTGGTGTGACAATAGTAATTAGGTATAAATAGAAGTTATAGGATTATTTCATAGGAGTTAATAAATGTTTAAAATATTTATGAAAGTTGACTTGCTTTTTTTTTTTTCTGTTGCTAAATTTTAAAACCATGAAAATACCACTTGTTGATTGATTTCTTCAGTTAAAGACTTTGATAAAAGATTTGCTGATTTTAAGCTTCCCTAAATTTGCAGTAATTCATTATTTTCAAAGGAGTCAAGTTTAGGCCCTTGATCATGTCTATGTGCTTTTTTTTAAGCATTTTGCAACAGGTTCAGGAATAGAACAGTTTATCCATCAGCTGAGGTACACTCCCAAACTCCAAAGATCCAATCATTTTAAAGTCTTCAGCACATCAATGTGGATGGGGCCTTAGGGTGCTTTTCTAAAGATTTGAAAATCTAAGATATTCATGCATGAGGTTACTACTGGGCTTACCTCTTTTTTTTATGCTCAAAAAGCTGTATTCCTGATCTGTTGAGGTTTGGTCCGGCACTAACATACGGTATGCCTTATTCATAACATAGAGGAATAGAGGCCCACAGACAGTCCTAATGACTGTCAAGGTCAGGGTGGGACAATGATGGGACAATGATGAGAATATTTTTAATCTTATCCCTAAAAGGAACATTTTTAAGATGTTTTTTTTTTTTTTTAACTTTTCACACTTTTTGTCTTTGTGCATGTAGCACTACTCCCTTGGGAGCTGCTGGTTACAGATTCCCCTGGGTTACCCATAGCAACAACATCACGGTTTAGCATTTTCAAAGTGCTTGGCTCAGTCAAGAAACAGTCTAGGGGTTTTGATTTTTATGTAGTTTTATTTGAGAACTTGGATAGGAGAAGGGATGAGTGGGATACTCCAACCTGAATGAACTATGCACAATTTGCTGGGACGTCAAGATATAACTGAGTGCGACAAGGCCACTGCTTCACCTTGTCACTAGCAGTGAAGAAGAATTTAATGAACTCGCATTGCTTTGTGAATCGCTCTTCAGGGCCAAACTA
Organism: Pelophylax lessonae; assembly: GCF_965119305.1. Taxonomy (NCBI): domain Eukaryota; kingdom Metazoa; phylum Chordata; class Amphibia; order Anura; family Ranidae; genus Pelophylax; species Pelophylax lessonae. The sequence continues at coordinate 728,613,753 of NC_138768.1, read as the reverse complement.
GGCACCCCCTTTATCCCCATTCTTCAAGGTTCTACACTGCACCCCTTTTACTGTACTTCTCTCTGTGTGAGCTAGCTCCTTGATCCCCTGACTTCACTAGAGTGGTCCCCTTCCTGGGTCAACCCTTTGGCAAGTCCCTTACTCACAGACACTGTTTTTCCCGAGAGACTCTGCCAGTAACTCCACCGTCAGCTATACTGGATCATCTGCAGCTCAGCTCCACACCTGGTTCACTAGGTCGACTGCCCAAGACCACCTTCCTTATACACAGCAGGAGGAGAGACAGCTGTCTGCCTCTTCCTGGGACTCTGCTTCCCGCCAAAGATGCCCTGTCACATGTTCCCCCGATTTTATGAGCAATCCCAGGATGCATTGCAAGAATGCCCTCCCACTGGGACTCCCACAAAAGCCAATGTGTCACTGGCTTGGGTTTCCTCCACTGTCCAACAAGCTCCCTCATTGGATACAGTGGGGACACTCCCTCAGACCCAGTGAATCACACTTGGAGACATGCAACAGGCAACCTAACAGATCAGGCTCCCCTGATAAGCAGAATGAAGGCCTCTTGACCCCTGTAGGGAAAGAGAGCCTTGACTGATGGGGGCATGGCCAGAAGTTGGGACAAGCAGGAAGATATATGGGTCAAATGGATTGGGCGGAGCCTTGGGTATGGGGATGGGCCTGAGCTCAGTTAAGAGGACCTTCCCAAGGAATTCTGGTCCTTTTGAGAAGAAGCACCTATCCAGGAGGGTGCTACTTGTAAATACACAGTTTGCACAGCGCAATTAACCATTGCATATCCATTTAAGGATTTAGAATCAGTGTCAAAGCTGGTAATAACCAAAGGTGAAAATGTTGGAGGGTCTCAAAATGATTTGTTTGATCTTTATATTGAGATAGACTGTAAACATGAAGAGTCACCTCCCATGCAGCGAACAGTTAAATATGAATATTATAGTTAGCAAATTGCAGAACATTTTGTCCAGTAACCAGCAGAGAGCAGGCAAGTTTCACTAAGTTTCATCTTTTTTTTTTTACTCCTGTATTTCTTGAAACTTGATCCTTCAGAAGCTTCTCTTCATGCTTTGGAAAATACAAATCAGCAGTCCACATTCCTGCAGCCTTTTTTTTTTACATCATCCCTAACTGACAGCAAGCTGGGACTTTGCTCTTTGTACGTACTGTCTTGGGGTAAGGCTCCTTTGGGGCACCCCAGCCTGCTACCAATATGAAGTTCTGGCTCTTTTTCACCCTGATTCTTGTCCATGAAGCTCTACAAAATGGTGAGTTTTTTTTGTTTTTTCACTGAATCTGCCTTAGTGTCAAATTCTGGAGCACCTTGTAACCGAACCGTGCTGCTTTTAGGAGCTCAGTGAGTGTTGATGTAAGGCGAATGCAATGGGATAGCATACCAAAAATATATGAATTAACAATAAGAACAAGTTTTAGATTAAATTTTCAGTGTTTTTAAATGTGTGGGCACAGGCGTGAAATAATCTGTGGAAAGTTTTATCCCTCTACTGTGACATAAATGATAGCAGCCTAAACTGGTTTTACAATATATTGTCTATTCATCATCCATATTTTTTAAAGTGATAAAGAAAATGATACAGTTCACTGTGATGCTTCAAGGTAAAGACAGGAAACCCTTTAATGCACAATATAAATACACCTGTTCATTTTCTGGAAGAGTCAGAATGCATCCAGTTTCCATCATTCTGTGTGTTCATTACATTTAGTTACACTAAAACATGTCCGTATTAAGGCTCAAGTTAAGCTACAGGTAGAAATGTTTTTATTTTTTAATAATTTTGCATGTATGGGAGGATAAAAAACTCAATGCAGGTGCAATGGTTGCAATACATACAACAGCTTTACATATTGCTTCAAAGAATTTATCATTTTTTTTATACAATCTTATAATGATACTATTCAAGGTACTTCTATAGTGCTATCCAATTTACACAGCACTTCACATACATATTGTACATTCAAATATATTTACACGATATTGGAATGGGAATGTTTGACCATTCTTCCAGAAGCGCATCAGCACTGATGTTGAAAGAGAAGGCCTTGCTTGCAGTCTCCATTCTAATTAATTCCAAAGGTGTTCTATTGGATTGAGGTCAGGACTCTGTGCAGGCCATCTCAAGTTCCTCCACCCCAAACTCGCTCATCCGTGTCTTGATGTATTTAAGTTACTTTTTGCAATCCATTATAAGCTTACTTGAAAAATTTCCTTTTATGTTGTGAGTGCTGCCTGTCTTCTGGCCATGTTGCAGGCCTGTGCTGCCTGTCTGCTGGCCACGTTGCAGGCCTGTGCTGCTTGTCTGCTGGCAATGTTGATGGTCTTTGCTGTCTTTCTGTTGGCCATGTTGCAGGCCTGTGCTGCCTGTCTGCAGGCCATGTTGCTGGTGTGTGCTGCCTGTCTGTTTTTTTCTTCAGCTCCCTGGATTCCATGTATGTTTTATCTCCACTGATCATGCTTTTGGCTTACTTTCAATTTATAAGGACTACATGTCCCATAGTACTTTGCTGCCTGCAAGTGGTGATGATGTTTCCTGTACTGCCTATGCCTCTTGAAATTTCTCCTCTCAGCAACTATGCAGTAAAGTTACATACATATAGTTACATAGTAGGTGAGGTTGAATAAAGACAATAGTCCATCCAGTTCAACCTGTGTAGGTGTGTGTGGCCGTAACCATCTCTCATACCCCTGAATTTTCTGATCCTTGAGATGTACATCTAAGAGACTTTTGAAAGCCGCCATACTTCCCGCAGAAACCACCTCTTGTGGTAGAGAATTCCACAATCTTGTAGCCCAAACAGTAAAGAACCCCCCACGTTGCCTGAGGTTAAAACGCTTATCCTCTAATCGCATTGTATGCCCTCGAGTCCTCATGCAATCCTTTCGACTGAATAGCTTTTTTTCTATGCTGAGATCACCATTGAGATATTTATAAATTGCTACCATGTCCCCTCTCAGGCGTCTCTCCTTCAGGGAGAATAAATCAAGCGATTGCAGACGCTCTTCATAATTAAGGTCCTCCAATCCCCTAATTAGTTTAGTTGCCCTTCTCTGGACTCTCTCCAGCTCCAACACATCCCTTCTGAGGACTGGCGACCAGAACTGGACAGAATACTCCAGATGTGGTCGAACCAGAGTTTTATAAAGTGGAAGAATTTTAGTTTTATCTCTGGAATACATCCCTTTCTTTCTCCATTTTTGATTCCCCAAAGGTTCCCCCCCCCCCTAAAGTGTATTGTGCTTTTATGTTTTTAGTCCCCAAGTGCAAAACCTTACACTTCTCCACATTAAACCTCATTTGTCATGTCATTGCCCACTCTGTTATTTTGTCCAGGTCATTCTGTAGGATATCTACTTCATGCTGTGCAGTTATTGCCCTGCCCAATTTTGTGTCATCTGCAAAAACTGATATAGAACTACTGATCCCGTCCTCAATGCTGTTTATGAATAAATTGAACAAGGTTGGTCCCAGGACTGAGCCTTGGGGGACCCCACTTACCACCTCAGACCAGTCTGAGTATGCGCTGTTTATTACCACCCTTTGGACACGCCCTTTTAGCCAGTTTCGTATCCAAGAGCAAACCTTGCGGTTGATGCCTACAGACCTTATTTTATAAATTAAGCGCTTGTGGGGAACTGTATCAAACACCTTAGCGAAATCCAGGTACACCACATCCACTGGTCTCCCCCTATCTAGCTCACAGCTCACCTCCTCGTAGATTGTTAAGAGATAGGTTTGACAAGAACGCCCATTTGTAAACCCGTGCTGATTACTGCTGCTGATGTTGTTGTCTTTAGCAAACTCTATCATATAGTCCCTTATCATCCCCTCCAGAAGTTTACATACTATCGATGTCAGACTGACATGCCTATAATTTCCCGGGACATGCCTCTGCCCTTTTTTGAATATCGGTATCACGTTAGCTTTCCTCCAATCCCCTGGTACATTTCCTGTCATAATACTGTCAGCAAAGATCAGGAACAGTGGTCTAGATATAATCTTACTAAGTTCTTTGAGTACTCTCAGATGTACGCCTACTGGGCCTGGTGATTTGTTTGTGTTAATTTTATCCAGCCTTTCCCTGATTTCACCCTCTGTTAGCCATAGCGGCAAGTCCTGTGTATTACTACTAACCATATAGTCGTGGTCAGTGTACCCCTCCTTTTCCTGTGTAAAGACTGACGAGAAAAAAGCACGGTTGCTTTTTCAGTGTCCTCTGTAACCATCCTCCAATCATCGTTAATTATGTGCGCAATGTGCTCTACCCTATTTTTTTTGCTGTTGATATATTTAAATAATTTCTTAGGGTTCTTTTTACTATCCTCCGCTATTTGTCTCTCAAAGTTGATTTTGGCCATTTTGATTTCGTATTTGCTTTTCTTATTTGCCTCCTTGTATTGCTTGAAAGCCGATACTGTGCCCTCTGATTTATATTTCTTGAATGCCATTTTTTTTCCCCCCTAATACGTTTTTTAACATTACGGTTTAGCCAGCCAGGTTTTGCTTTGTCTCTTCTATATTTATTTCCCATAGGAATGCACTGCGGGATGCATTTGCTTAATATGTTCCTAAAGCATTCCCATTTTTCCTCCGTGGTCAGTGTTCCCAGGGTTTGGTCCCAGTTTACCCTTTCCATCATTGAGCACAATTTGGGAAAGTTTGCCCTTCTGAAGTTTAGTGTTCTTATGTTCCCCACTTGCTTTGTTATATTGTTATTCACGCTAAATTTGATCATCCTGTGATCGCTAGAGCCCAGGTTGTCCTGGACTCCTACCTCCGAGATTAGGTCTGGGTCATTAGTGATCAATAGATCCAGGACTGCATTTTCTTTAGTAGGAGAATCCACCAACTGAGACACGTAGTTGTCCTGTAAAGTTTCCATGAATAGACGGGCCTTTTGTGAGTGTGTAGTCCCCTCTTCCCAGTCAATGTCGGGATAATTGAAGTCCAACAATATGATGACTGATCCCAGTTTTGCCACTTTACCCAGCAGTGATATAAATTCCAGCTCTACCTCCTCCCTTTGGTTGGGTGGCCTATAGCAAACCCCCACAATTACTTTTGTAATTACTTAAGTTGTAGTTCAAAATGCAGGCTCAGTTTTGCATAGTTGCAGGGCATATTAAATATATGTCATTACATTCAGAAAGGTGTGGATTATTCAAATTAACAGAAGTAGGCTAGAAATGATTGAGTACCTTCACTTTATCACTGACAGAAAAGGTCTTGGATATATGCAAGTAAAGTTATATCCAAATCTCAAATATACCCTTAAAAAAAAGAGTTTGGCCATGCCCCTTCTGACCCCTTAAAATCTGCATTATCATGACACACGACTAAATGTGCACTGCAATGTAGTCCCATGAGTACTGAATGGCTCATTATTGCACTGTACACAATACACAACTGCCAACAATATATTATCATGCATTGTGGTGTGCTGTATTGCAAAAAAAAAAAGGGTCCTGCGCATTTTTTTGTCTGTTGTGATATGTTTACAGCACATTAATAAAATAACACAATGCATAATAATATACCTGATCACTGTACAGGAATGTTGAAGTGTGAATTGACTTCAGTACCTTTTAGCACCTTCAAATGTGAGTTTTTACTGTTAACATTTTAATTTATTTTAACAGTAATTTTGCAATGCCTGGCCAGTAAATGTTTCCAAAATGGTAGGATATCTCCCCCCCAATATTTATCATTGTGAGAACCATGCTCCCTGTATGCACTACTAGCCAAACCAAAGAGAGTTGCCATCTTCATATTAACCATACAGTAGTCATGTGCATCTATGTGTATGCTATAGACTTGTGTCAAGCTGGTCCTTGATGGATTTAAAGGGTAACTTCACTTTTGTTGCGAAAAAAAACGTTCCCCTCTAGGTAATCTATGTACAATGCAAGGATTTTAACAAACTTTGTTGCAGAATCCTACCTTTTGTTATTCTGAAGATTTGGCTGTTTGTTTGTCTGTGTCCATGTGTAGAATGAATCTGTATGGGAGTGTTTTTATTAATATTTATTTAGTGGAAAATTACAGAGCTGCAGATTGAAAAGGAAATGTCATTTTTTATTAACATTCAATTACAATATGACTTGTGCCATAAATGTGTATGCAGGTAAGTATGTATCTGATGCAGCTTGTTAGTCTCTAGGTCCAGCACCCACAGCCTTTCTAAGAACAATCGTATCATCGATTCCATAGTCCCTTTTCTTAGTAAAGTTGCATTAGGTGCCATTGGCGTTTTTTGTCTTTGGGATTTGTGTGGTCTGGGATTGTGGTGAACTTAGTGGTCTTTGTACTGTCAATAGGCTCTTATCACCAATATGCTAGGTATGGATTGAGTGAGTGACTCCTAAATGGTCGGGCATCTAAGTATAGAGCTTGACTTAAAGTGGTTGTAAAGCCTTAAAGCGGAGTTCCAGCCATTTACTCACCTGTCCAACGGTCCAGCGATGCGGCCGCCGGAAGCCTCGATCCTCTCCCTCGGCGCCGGCATCACTGCTGTGGGCACCCGGCTGTTACAGTTTGCGGCTTCACAGCCGGGTACCCACTGCGCATGCGCGAGTCGTGCTGCGCGCCGTGATTGGCCGGCAATCTTCTGGGACCTCTGACGTGTCCCAGAAGATTGCAGGGAGGGAGGGGGAGAGGAGAACTTCCGCTCAGGGCGCCGCGGCGCTCCGAGCGGAAGTGGGAGCGGGTACCTGTCAAAACTAGGTACCCGCTCCCCCCCCCAAAAAATGATATGCCAAATGTGGCATGTCGGGGGGTCAGGACTCCCTAAAGCGGAAGTTCCACTTTTGGGTGGAACTCCGCTTTAAGGTTTTCCTCCTTAATACATTCAATGCATTAATGTTAAAAATTGCCTGTGCTCCAGAGCCCCCCAGACCCTCCCTTTTTCTTACCTGAGTTTGATTTGATCCAGCGATGTGCATTAGTGCAGCAGCTCCAGACGCTGTCTCTCTTCTCATTGGACAGATTGATTTGGCTCCCACTGCTGTCAATCAAATCCAGTGACATGGGAGCGGGGGACGAGGCCGAGTCTCACTGTCTGTTTCAATAGACGCAGCAGTGGGACTTGGAAGCTAGCCAATGGTTTTGCACAGAGCACCACTGATCCTCTTCGTCTAGGATCCCTGCCAGTGCTCCAGGCTCCTCCTCTTCATCGGGTGCCCCCATGGAAAGCGTCTTTCCATGGGGACACCCGATGAAGAGGAGGAGCCTGGAGCACTAGCGGGGGATCCCAGAAGAAGAGAATTAGTGGTGATCTGTGCAAAACCATTGCACAGAGCAGGTAAGTACAAGCATGTTTGTTATTTTAATCCCAAAAAAGTTAACAACCGCTTTAATTCCGAGTATCCTGAGAATTTTCTGTGAATTACCACATGGAAAGAAAGCCATACTACTGTCCCATTGCCCCTTTTCGCTCCCAATGGATCTCTTGTTCTTTAATTAGTGTTTATCTATTCCCCCACATAATCATTTAAAGCCAGTCTTTGGAAACATTTCTCAGCACAAATGGCACTAGTCATAGTGCTGACTGCTATAGAAAACTCCGGGATGCACAATGTCAGTTGGGACTTTCAGATTCTGAGCTCTGGTAGCCTACTGTTGAGCAGAAGTGGACAATATCAATGCTTTTATGATTTCCTAGAACAAGCACTTTAAAAAGTGACTTTCAACTGGTGTATACCTCTTTTAATGTTTCAGTGATGTCTTTTCCTGCTGTAATTTGGAATGTCTGCATTCTCCACCACATACAATGACATCATCCTTGCTTTTTCCATCTTATGTAGTAGATAGACTCAAATAGGGAGGAGGGGTCTAAGTACAGGTGAAAATTATGCACACAAGAGTTTCTGGGTTTCAGCTTACCATAGCTATTTTGGTTGTTTTTCCAGTGTCAGAAAAACTAAAGGCTTGTACACACTATAAGAAAATCGGGTTAACATTTTCATCCAAAGAATTTTCTTATGATTTCATATAGTGTGTGCACAACTTTCGACAGCCGATTCCAAATTTTCATAAGAAATTTCTCAAAGGAACAAATTCCAAAATTTTTCATGTGTGGGAAAAAAACGAATGATTTTCCTTTAATGTGTACTGTTTTCGTACAATTTTTGTATAAGAAAAATTTAGAAAAGAAAGACTGCGCATGATCAGAAACAATAAACAACACAAAAAAAAGCCTTTGTCGTATGAGAATTTTCGTTCATCGGTTTCAGTTTGCTGTGAAACAACGAGGTCAATCGGATGATCATTCACCCGATTTTCTTATAGTGTTTACCCCACTTAAGACACTTGTTAAAAAAACATAAACCAATAAAATAAATACTAGCCTGGCATTAACTAAGAAAATGAAATCCTTCATGCATTATTTGTCAAGTTCTTACAGTTCTTACTTGTCAAGGTGGCCAACCTACAATGAGGGGCATTTAGTGCAACTGGAGCAGACGGAATCTGGAGCGGCTGTGCATGGCAACCAATCAGCTTCCAAATTTTTTTTTCAAAGGTCACTGAATAAGCTGAAGATGGAAGCTGACTGGTTACCATACACAGCTGTTCCGGATTCTGTTTGCTCTAGTTTTACTATGTAACGCACTCCCCTAGGTTGAATAAACTTTGTTTTTGACTCTGCTGTACCCACTGGAGCAGCAATTTATTTTCTAGGTCTAGTCACGTCTCCCTAAGCTTGGTGGTTGATTAATTCTTCCTCTCTCTGGAAGAAGCTTCCAGAAATAGAGAAGGAGGGTGAGCCACTGGACTATGAAATTTCTTACTTCAGCCAATCCCTGGGAGGTGGTGCCAGAAGGGGTGGCTGGGGAGAAGATAAATGTTTGGGAGGGTCTATTCAGAGCTCTCTTCTCCCTTCTAAAGGGCTTGGAGGAACTTGGACTTAATGAACTCTGCTGGAAGACACACAGGGAAGCTGATTGGAAAGTTGTCTCAGGACATTGTTAATAGGACCTTGCCTTAAGATCCAGGGGTGCTTGTTCTTTGAGGGTCAGATGGCAGGAGTTGCTACATGGACTGTGACTGCTCTTACAGAGTCTACTACTCAGATTAGTCCCCTCCACCCGCAATACTTAAGGCTGCTGCTTAAACGATAAGTTCATCTTTAGAAGCATATTACATGTTACACCCATATTTAGCTTGTAAAATGCAACATGCTCCTATGCACCCACCTGCCACTGTCAGTGCTCCCTGCTCTGTGACAGCAGGTGAGGGATCTTTTCCCCACACCCGCAGTCACTTTAGGAAAACAGCACAGCTGGCCCTTGGGCCTAGACGACATATGTGGACCTTCAATTTGTTTCCCTAGGTCGCTCAGTAGACATTCAGTACTTATAAAAGTTACAGTGCCTTGCAAAAGTATTCGGCCCCCTTGAACTTTTCGACCTTTTGCCACATTTCAGGCTTCAAACATAAAGATATAAAACTGTAATTTTTTTTTTGAAGAATCAACAACAAGTGGGACACAATCATGAAGTGGAAGGAAATTTATTGGATATTTCAAACTTTGTTAACAAATTAAAAACTGCAAAATTGGGCGTGCAAAATTATTCAGCCCCCTTAAGTTAATACTTTGTAGTGCCAGCTTTTGCTGCAATTACAGCTGTAAGTCACTTGGGGTATGTCTCTATCAGTTTTGCACATCGAGAGACTGACATTTTTGCCCATTCCTCCTTGCAAAACAGCTCGAACTCAGTGAGGTTGGATGGAGAGCGCTTGTGAACAGCAGTTTTCAGTTCTTTCCACAGATTCTCTATTGGATTCAGGTCTGGACTTTGACTTGGCCATTCTAACACCTGGATATGTTTATTTGTGAACCATTCCATTGTAGATTTTGCTTTATGTTTTGGATCATTGTCTTGTTGGAAGACAAATCTCCGTCCCAGTCTCAGGTCTTTTGCAGACTCCATCAGTTTTTCTTCCAGACTGGTCCTGTATTTGGCTCCATCCATCTTCCCATCAATTTTAACCATCTTCCCTGTCCCTGCTGAAGAAAAGCAGGCCCAAACCATGATGCTGCCACCACCATGTTTGACAGTGGGGATGGTGTGTTCAGGATGATGAGCTGTGTTGCTTTTACGCCAAACATAACGTTTTGCATTGTTGCCAAAAAGTTTGATTTTGGTTTCATCTGACCAGAGCACCTTCTTCCACATGTTTGGTGTGTCTCCCAGGTGGCTTGTGGCAAACTTTAAACAACACTTTTTATGGATATCTTTAAGAAATGGCGTTCTTCTTGCCACTCTTCCACAAAGGCCAGATTTGTGCAGTATACGACTGATTGTTGTCCTATGGACAGAGTCTCCCACCTCAGCTGTAGATCTCTGCAGTTCATCCAGAGTGATCATGGGCCTCTTTGCTGCATCTCTAATCAGTCTTCTCCTTGTATGAGCTGAAAGTTTAGAGGGACGGCCAGGTCTTCGTAGATTTGCAGTGGTCTGATACTCCTTCCATTTCAATATTATCGCTTGCACAGTGCTCCTTGGGATGTTTAAAGCTTGGGAAATCTTTTTGTATCCAAATCCGGCTTTAAACTTCTCCACAACAGTATCTTGAACCTGCCTGGTGTGTTCCTTGTTCTTCATGATGCTCTCTGTGCTTTAAACGGACCTCTGAGACTATCGCAGTGCAGGTGCATTTATACGGAGACTTGATTACACACAGGTGGATTCTATTTATCATCATTAGTCATTTAGGTCAACATTGGATCATTCAGAGATCCTCACTGAACTTCTGGAGAGAGTTTGCTGCACTGAAAGTAAAGGGGCTGAATAATTTTGCACGCCCAATTTTTCAGTTTTTTATTTGTTAACAAAGTTTGAAATATCCAATAAATTTTGTTCCACTTCATGATTGTGTCCCACGTGTTGTTGATTTTCACAAAAAATTACAGTTTTATATCTTTCTGTTTGAAGCCTGAAATGTGGCAAAAGGTCGCAAAGTTCAAGGGGGGCGAATACTTTTGCTAGGCACTGTACCATGTTCTTTTAGCCAATGTCTTCCCATTATGTTTGATATGCTATACCCCTGCGTTTGTGAATGGTTGTCATGTTGTCATGCTCATTACAATAAAAATGATTGTACCAAAAAACAATAATTTGCAGGGCTTCACCAACACAGCTGCGTTGTTCATTCATAGAGTTCTGTGAATTAGAAAACTATAAGTACCATCTTCCACTGCAGCAGATGTACTCTGAATGGGCTGTGAGTGCACTGCTTAGCAGGCGCATAGTTCATTCATTCTTCCTGTAGCTTTGTAACTAAAAGCCCGTACAGGCTTTTAGAAGAAGTCTGACATTGCACCCATGGTTTGCTGATCTGCAGTACTCTGCAAGGCTCCAATAAAAACAATAATAAATGCACATTTTTTACCTAGGAAAAATATGTGCCTTTATTTATTTTTTAAAAGGTAAACTTATTCTTGATGGATTTTGCCTATGACTTTGTCCTTTAATACCGACATGTGCTTTGAGTATTCTGCATTAAAGCGGAGTTCCACCTAAAACCAAAAAAAATACATAAAAATACCCCCGGGACAGTCAGGGCTAGTGCATTCCACAATGGATAGCCTCTGAACTGTCCCGGGTTGCACTTACCTGCAAGAAGAAATACTTACCTTGAAAATGTATTGTCCAGCGCTGCCATCTCAGGTGTGGGCAGCTTGAAGTCAGCGCGATCCTCTTCTGCGTCCTCTTTCGTCTTCTTCGGTCCCACGATACACTGCACCGGCCCCACCGTCACTTTCGGGGCTGCAGCGTCATCCCCGCACAGCTTCTGGGCATGCCCAGAAGCTGTTTTGCAAGGTATGACAGCACCTGCACCGGAACTGACGTCAGGGCCGGTGCAGGCGCATTGATTCCTGGGAGCGATGACGTTCAGCTCCCAGGAATCATTGCAAGCCAGGAAGTGACGACTCGCCGTGGCCGCCGAGGGGAGGAAGTAAGGTATATTATCTTCTAAACAAGGTAAGTAAAAGAAAAAAAAAAATGCGATTATCCATTTGTTTTTCAGGTGAGCCCGGGCATGAAGATGGACGGAACTTGCATTTTAGGGTGGAACTCCGCTTTAAGTACTGCAACAAACCCCCTAAAAAGACACCCCTAGACTATGTTTGTTGGTGTACTCTGGAACTGCTACCTTGGCCTGACAGCTCAATGTCATTCTGGAGAGGCTTACCCAATGGTAACAAAAGTTCTGAGAGATTTACAGAGATTTATGTGAAGACAGCTTCCTTCTCTCTCAACATTGGCACAATTGCCCTCTAATACTCCAGTTCAGTGTCTGATGTACAAACAACATACACAGTAAACTGACTTTCCCAGTACCCCTCTCACTCACCACAGTCATAACAAAACCATGGTGCCATGCTACCACAATGGTTTTCCCATTTTACCAGATAAACAAATGATTAAAAAAAGAGTCTGGGTGTAAGAGTAAGAATTTATAAGGATTCAACCCACTGATTCCTTCCCAAAACTGCAATATTGTTTTAGATTAGGTTAGCTTGTAAGTACACATTCAGCCATGGCTGATCTTCAAGTTTCAGACAGCGAGACGACTAAAATTTTACAGGAATCACAGACCCAGAACCGGCAAGCAACAAGTTAACTGAAATCCTGATCTTCATGCTCAGAAAACTTTGAAGCCAGAGATTCAGAATGACAATCAGCTGATTTGCATTTTTTTATACAGAGTTTAGAAACAGCAGCTCCTGTTTTCGTTATTTCTTTTTTCTCACATTCAGGTTTATTAAAGGTTTATGTTATTTATTTCATAGTCAGGTCTTTTCACAAGTGATTTTCCAGATAAAAGCCTTCACTTAAGACAGTGACGTTGACTAACATAAAAGTGAATATTGTGGTTTATGACACCAAACAAATGTTAAGAATTATCCACTTGATTTTTGCGTGTTGGAAATTGGGACGAGTCACCACATATGTTTTAAATGAACAGAATGGAGATTCACATTAGTCTTGTTTTTTATAAACTTCCACATTTCTTGATGTCGTTACTACCAAGGCGTGTAAGTGAATTTTCCAGTCTGCATTTTAATAGTTCATTCTGGATTAAAAAAAAACAATTTTGGATACACTTTTTCTTCTTTAAAACCAATGAAGAAACAAAGCTAATAAAAACTATTTTGGTTATAAACAAATAGTTGTAGACAATTCCCTAAATATACAGTATGTGATCATTTCGAAGAGGGTAATCTTTCAATCACTAGGCATCTTGCTGAATTTTATTTGAAATACTTCAAGCACAACATATCATCTGAGTTACAAAAAATGTACTTCTTCTAATAGTGTTTACAATATGTTTTCATCAAAGCCACCTGAATACAGAATCAGTAGAAATGTGTGAGTCTATTCTAGACAGTAAGAACAGCTACTGACATTTACAACATATCTTTAGCTGTACATGCATCTCACAAAATAGATCCCCCAATGTATTATCTGAATCCTACTGTAGAGCAATGAGTCACATATAGTATACAATGAACAAAGAACAAAACCATATACCTAACAACTAGACAAATATGGTTCCTGTAACTCTTCTAAGGAGGAAAAATCCCTTTCTTAATAGAGATGTCCCGAACTATTCGCCGGCGAACAGTTCCCGGCGAACATCGCTTGTTCGCGTCCGCCGCTGCGGGCGAACATATGAAATGTTCAGTCTGCCCCCTATACTTCATCATTGAGGCAAACTTTGACCCTGTACCTCACAGTCAACAGACACATTCCAGCCAATCAGCATACCCTCCCTCCCACACCCTCCCACCTCCTATAAAAAAGCAAGGGCAGCATCCATCTTAGATCATTCTGAAGCAGTGTGTTAGTGAGAGCAGGGAGAGTGCTGCTGCTGCTGCTGCTGTTAATAGGGACAGTTGTTAGATAGTGTTCTCGGTCCACTCCTGTGTAAGGACAGCATCCTGACAGCACCCCAAAAAGCCCTTTTTAGGGCTGGTATTTCAGTCAAATTTTATATATATATATATATATATATATATATATATATATATATATATATATTGTGCAGTTGCCTGCCCGCCGTGTGTGAGAGGCCACAGACCCACCACAGACTGTACTGTGGCACAGTACCTTGCAGTTTAAAAAATATTTTTTTTTTCCTCTGTCATAATTGCAGTTGCCTGCCGGCTGCCAGTGAGTGTCAGGTCCACAGAGTGTACTGTTCCCACTGCAGTGCCCACCACTGATTTATACGGTGGCACAGCACCTTGCAAATTAAAAAATATATATTTTTTATAATTGCAGTTGCCTGGCCTGCCAGTGAGTGTCAGGTCCACAGAGTGTACTGTGCCCACTGCAGTGCCCACCACTCATATATATACGGTGGCACAGCACCTTGCAAATAAAAAAAATATATTTTTTAAAATTGCAGTTGCCTGGCCTGCCATTGAGTGTCAGGTCCACAGAGTGTACTGTGCCCACTGCAGTGCCCACCACTCATATATATACGGTGGCACAGCACCTTGCAAATTAAAAAAATATATATTTTTTATAATTGCAGTTGCCTGGCCTGCCAGTGAGTGTCAGGTCCACCGAGTGTACTGTGCCCACTGCAGTGCCCACCACTCATATATACAGTGGCACAGCACCTTGCAAATTAAAAAAATATATATTTTTTTATACTTGCCTGCCAGTGAGTGTCAGGTCCACAGACTGTACTGTACCCACTGCAAATGGACTGTTTGTGGTGCGTTAAACAAGGAGTTTGGTCTGTCAGAGTTTGGTCTGTCACTGTGAAGCGGGCGTAACCCTTACACTACCTGATTGATACAACATCATACCTGATCGTATACACACACTGGATGTTTTAAAGCACGTTATTCATAGTTACATAGTTACATAGTTAGTGAGGTTGAAAAAAGACATCAGTCCATCCAGTTCAACCTATGATGTGTGTGTGTGTTTGCTTTTAGCCGTACATTGTATACCCCTGTATGTTGTGGTCTTTAAGGTGTCCATCTAACAGTTTTTTGAAACTATCAATGCTCCCTGCTGATACGACTGCTTGTGGAAGAGAATTCCACATCCTTACCGCTCTTACAGTGAAGAACCCCTTACGCACTTTAAGGTTAAACCGCCTTTCCTCTAGTTTTAGTGAGTGGCCACGTGTCTTATTGTATCTCCTTTCTCTGAATAGTTTGTTCCTTATGCTCGGGTCGCCAGTACAGTATTTGTACATTGATATCATATCCCCCCTCAATCGTCTCTTCTCCAGAGAGAATAAGTTCAGGGCTTGTAGTCTTTCTTCATAGCTGATGTCCTCCATCCCCCTAATTATTTTTGTTGCCCTTCTCTGGACTTTCTCCAGTTCCAGCACATCCTTTCTGAGGACCGGTGCCCAGAACTGGACAGCATACTCCAGATGTGGCCGGACCAGAGTCTTGTAGAGCGGGAGAATAATCTCTTTATTTCTGGAGTGAATCCCCTTTTTTATACATCCCAGTATTATTCCAAACAATTTAGGAATGTTTGGTGATTTATGCCCTTTATGGATTAAAACCCGACTCTGCGTCAACTACATAATTTTCCATGGGAGTTTTGCCATGGATCCCCCCCTGGCATGCCACAGTCCAGGCGTTAGTCCCCTTGAAACAACTTTTCCATCACTATTGTGGCCAGAAAGAGTCCCTGTGGGTTTTAAAATTCGCCTGCCTATTGAAGTCTATGGCGGTTCGCCCGTACGCGAACATTTGCGGAGGTTCGTGTTCGCCGTTCGCGAACGGCAAATTTTAGGTTCGCGACATCTCTATTTCTTAAGTATTTCTCATGTGAAATTGACTTAACCTACAACATCTCATTTCACTTTCACCTGCGTGCTGTTTGTAGTGTTCACGCCAGCATCATAATCACCAGGCTGGAGGCAGATCAGTGCTCGAGCTATGTTGCCTGTACAAAGGGAAGGTTATTAAATTGGCTATGCTTTGTGGCCGGTGTGTGTCGGCATCATATCATTGGCTGAAATTCAAATATTTTGCCAGGTAATACAACTTAAATACATGTACAGCAGTATTTAGCTGTTTTTCTAGAGTTTAGATTTAAAATGCACAAATGTATTATTACAATTAATATAGTAAGTACCAGATCTTTTAGTGACTTACACAAAATATAACTATCCATTGTGGGGGAGGGGGGGGCTGTCAGTGGTTTCGACAAATTTCTGTACCTTTTAAATCTATGGAGACTAATAAATCTGCCTGCAGACCTCTACTGCCAATCACAGCCACAGCAGACTTGATGGGAAACGAGTCCCTCAGAGTTCTCTGGTTATTGACAGTGGGCGACAATGGGTTGATCCCTTAGCCACTACACAGTACAATAGTCATCAGATGTATGTTGTATGAATGCACAGCCCAATAGTTATCAGAGATATAAATCAGGCATTGCCTGCAAGCAGGCTGTGTATAACTTTCAGCATCTTGTAGTCCACCATAGAAAAAGAATGCTAAAGACCAACAGGGTCCCGGCTGTGGGCACAAAAAGTGGCGCTAGTAAGAAGTACCTGAATTTGACACACATTTTAGTACTGGTACCTAAACTACCACAAAGCTTTCAAGAATGGGCCATCCAAATATTAACATTTATGTCCCATCATCTTAATTAATCTGTTATATTCTGATCATAGTGGGATAACTCACCGCAGGGCAGAAGGCTCAGGCAGATATAATTGTTCTGTGCCGCAGACACAAGTTCTTTAACATAGAAACATAGAAACATAGAATGTGTCTGCAGATAAGAACCATTTGGCCTATCTAGTCTGCCCAATATATCTGAATCCTATGAATAGTCCCTGGCCCTATCTTATATGAAGGATAGCCTTATGCCTATCCCATGCATGCTTAAACTCCTTCACTGTATTTGCAGGAGTTTAAGCATGCATGGGATAGGCATAAGGCTATCCTTCATATAAGATAGGGCCAGAGACAATTCATAGGATTCAGATATATTTGGCAGACTAGATGGGCCAAATGGTTCTTATCTGCCGACACATTCTATGTTTCTATGTCTTTCTGGAGGATCCCAAGATTCTTCCAGGTTAACTAGGTAATATTAGCCCTCTAATGTTTACTGCGTCCAGCTTTCCTTCATTCCTTCCATTTAGATCTTCACATTTAAGCAGGAGCCTAGCTATAGATATTTATAGATGAGGAAGAATTTGTAGCCCTTACTGGATTTCCCACCTACAGAAGGTCCAGGCAGTTGTGTATCTGGCTTACAGCATTTTCGAGTGGGAAAGGAGCAAAAATCTACAATGGACAAGCCTGAAGTAATAACAATTGGGTCCATCCTGTGTAAAAGAACACAATGGCTCCATGGGAGGGGTTCCCCCATCAACACTGACTGTCTTGATGGGGAAATCATGCAATTTCCTTTCCTGCAACTGCTCCATCTATACCCGGCTTTAGCCATCCCAAACTTCTGTCAAGAATTTCTTAAACTAACATATGCATCTGTTATTGGCATTGGAGCAGTCTCCACTGCCAATACCTAATATGCAATGTCTCTCTCAAGGATGAGACTTTTCAAATAGAAGGCTGTTCATATATGGCACTAGTAGGCCATGCATATCTGGCATTCATGGTTGTTTCGCCCCTTTCCTTAGGAGTCTGTTTACCCCTTGGATAAAGATCCTGGAGATAGTCCTTGGCAGTAGTATATCACTCTAAAAGAAGAAGCAAGTGTCCTTTTTTACCCACTTTTGATGGTTTCTTGACTTCTTACTTTTGTTGTCTCTGACAGTAATAGTAACTCTGAGCCTGGCTAGGATTTCTCCTCTGAGTTTAGGATACTGCTTGGCAACTTGAAGTTTCAAGTCATAGTAGGCACCTAAGTGTATTATTTGTTTAATAGATGCATCAGTCTTCAGCAAATGTGGTCAATCCTCTAGCTAATACAAAAATGGAGTCTCAACTGCTCACACTGAATATATCTGCATGGAGTGAGATAAGGGACTTTGAGTATGCCATAAATTATACACCAAACAAAACGTAACACCAAACATACATTCTTTATTCTGTTACATAGTAAAATCTAGAAGTTAAGTTGTAAAACAAATAGCCCTATAGATTCCAATTTGAGGTTCAACACACTGGAAGCTTACAGGAATACCATTATAGTTTGACTCCACCATTCAACAACAGCATTCAGTAACCAATGCTTAACAAAGGCTCTAAAGCTCCAGGACTCTGAATAAGACTAGTTCATATTAGTCATCAGTCTTGAAGACCCTTACCATGCGTAAGTGAGAAACCTGTTAACACATACCCCTGTCGCCTACTAGGGCCTCACACTCTGCATAGCAGAAATGTTCTACAATAATTGAGACCATAGTTACATAGTTACATATAGTTACATAGTTAGTGAGGTTGAAAAAAGACATCCGTCCATCCAGTTCAACCTATGATGTGTGTGTGTGTGTTTGCTGTTAACCATACATTGTATACCCCTCTATGTTGTGGTCTTTAGGTGCCCATCTAACAGTTTTTTGAAACTATTGATGCTCCCTGCTGATACTACTGCTTGTGGAAGAGAATTCCACATCCTTACTGCTCTGACAGTGAAGAACCCCCTGCGTATTTTAAGGTTAAACCGCCTTTCCTCTAGTTTTAGTGAGTGGCCACGTGTCTTATTGTATTCCCTTTCCCTGAATAGTTTGTTCCTTATGCTAGGGTCGCCAGTACAGTATTTGTACATTGATATCATATCCCCCCTCAATCGTCTCTTCGAGAGAGAGAATAAGTCCAGTGCTTGTAGTCTTTCCTCATAGGCGATGCCCTCCATTCCCCTAATTATTTTTGTTGCCCTTCTCTAGAAGGGCTCCAGCCTAGTTTCTCCCAGGCTACATCTCTCTGGCATGTTTTGCTCCACCCATATGACCTTTACGACTAAGTACTGTGGGCAGAGTGAAGCACATCAGAGGACGTGGCCTGGTAGGAGCTAGGAGCCAGGCTGAAGCGTATCTTACCTCTTTGTACTTGGGTTGTGTCTCCGGAGTGTGGCGTCTCATCGGTTGTTTCTGTGTATCTTGAGCCGAGATGAGCTCTTTCGATGCCAGGGTCTGCTACCCGTGGGCGATACTAAGGGATTCTACAGTGACGTTTTGAGTGGTGCTCCAAGCGTTTCAACACAGGTCACTTTAATTGAGACCAGTTTGAAGAAAAAAAACGTATGCATAATTGGGTGTACTGAAAATGATTATGTGGAAGGTATATAAAGGTAAAATAAATAGAAATAAAAATGTACAGTAAACAGGGATATACTGTATCAGCATACACATGCATGTAGAAAAAATAGTATTACAACAGGTTATACTAAAAATATGACAATATATTAAAGTATATAAAAGAAAATACAGACTAAGTGTACTTGTGAGTTAAAACATATCAACCCAAATAGGGATGGAGCAAATAAGTGGTTCTAGGTTAAGGTGTCAGAATTTGACAGTGCTGTGATTCATGCAAATATATAAACAGGAAACATTTTACTTGAGAACATATTTACATCTTGGACAACTACAAGTTTTTTTTCCAATAAATGTATCCAAGTCTTCTGTAGGAACTTTCACATAATACTAGTTATTATTCATAACTAGCAAATGTTTTCCCTTTTGTGAGCAATGTAATTTTGGGCTTAAGTGTCTCTGTAACTCCATTATGATTTCACGATAGCTTCAGATTATGTTTTTTTGAAAAATAACTGCATTAAAAAGGACTTGTCACCTTCTCTTACATATGTTGGTTAATATGCCAAGTAAGTGTATGCACACAGTAATACATCAGACTCCTTAGTTTGTGTAATTTGTTTTCCATATCACTGCTCAAATTTTGACAGGTTGGCTAGGTCAGAGAATGAGGAATGGTTTAACTGCTTTCAGTCCGACAAATTCAATGGTTTAACTGTCCTTTCATTATCTATAACCATATTAAACAATAATTGTGTTCATTAGAGCTAGATTGGATATATATTTAATATCTAAATGATAATTGTAACGGACCGTTTCAGCAGACAAGGGGTTAAAATCCGTCTAGGCGATATGCCCCTTTCTGAGAGACGGGCACGGCTACTTGCAGGACACCAAACTCCAGAACTGCATACAAAATAGCACTCCAACCTGGAACCTCACGAATAGCTGCTAGCAGACGAACAGGAGAAGCATTCATCAGCTTCCACTCCTAGCAATCAGTCTCCAGCAGTATACAGTGAATCCCCCCAAGAACGAGACAAAGCTCCGTGTGGAAGGTCAAGCAGTGGTATGTTTATTGAGGGCTACCTGCCCCCGTATTTATACAGGTCTCCCACCTGGTGGACACTCCCCTAGGGGACCAAATGGAAGACTGTAACACAAACAGACATGTATCACATTACAGACTCCCAGAAGCAGAGCATCCCCCACTTTAGACAAAAGCACTCAGTTTAAATCAGTAGACATTCCTCAGGAGGGGGCTGCTGGAAACAATCCCCCCCCCCCTCTCTCTGCAGCTAAAACTAGTTTTCACTGCGACCTCTATCCTGGAGACAATGGAAGATATAATTAGGTTTAGCTTCCAGGATAGAGGCATCCTCCATTAGCCACATGGTTACAGAAACACAAAAGGACACAAAAATGCATAACTCCCAATCTACTGAACAGAACCCCATATTCAACCCATCCCCAGATAGCCTGGATCTGAGCGCTCAACATATCCAAACAGCGATCGGATGCCACAAACACAGTCCAATCGCCATGGGGTTTACGTTTAGCATGGGCTGATGAGAGGGTCTATAGTCACATTGCAGGAGGCGAGCAACCAGGCTTCTCCAACGCCCAGTGGCGAGATTGGTCTCGTCACATTTCTCCCCTTTTCCAAACAGACTAACAGGGTATCTGACCTTCTGCCGGTCAGTGCCCTTGTTAGTCCAGCAGCCCACCCACAAAACAGAAACAGCAGTACAGCCCACCCAAATGAACTGGCTACTACACCTGGGTAGAAGAGAAATTTGTCCATGTCCAGGTGCCTCACCTTGGCTGTGTGGGAGACTGGCAGACTGCCTTGGTGGGTTGCTGAGTGGGCAGAGACCAGCGGTACTCTGCCCTGGTGCCAGCGCTACCACAGAAGTAGCCTGGTTGGAGACGGGTTGTTGGAGGGGGAGACCGCCTGTCTCCCCTTTAGATACACCACCATGCTGCTGTGGGGGAAGACCGACTGTCTTCCCTTTGGCTAAACAGCCCTGTTGCTGGGGGTCAGGACTGACTGTCCCTACCCCCTGTGCTGTGAGTGCAGAGACCACGGTCCCATCTGCACTGTTGGGGGGCTTACTGTCTCCCCCTGGTACGTTAAGCTGCTGCTGTGGGATGGAGACTGGGCTCCCAATTCCCAACAAATCAAACTGTCCATGGGGAGAGGGGGTAACAAGCTCCTCTCCCAAATATACTTCCAACCCCTGGGGAGGGAGACCGACTGTCTCTGCTCCCAATACAGTGTCCTGTTGCTGGGGAAAGGAGACTAGGCTCTCTGTTTCCTGCAGGACACTCTGCTGCTGTGGGATGGAGACTGGGCTCCCAATTCCCAACAAATCACGCTGCCGCTGGGCAGGGAGGACACTGCTCTCCTCTCCCTGCACTTCACACTGCCTTCCTGGCATATCACTCTGCTGCTGGGGGGCAGGAGCTCTGCCCCCTGTAACTCAGCCTGCCACTGGGGAGGGAGGACGCTGCTCTCCTCTCCCTGCACTTTACACCCCCGCTGGGGAATGGAGACTGGGCTCCCAATTCCCTGCAGGACCGGTGGAGAGACCTCGGTCCCATCTCTACCGGCCACCTGGGGTTCTTCCCAGTAAAACTTTACCATCTCGTCCCCTCTGAATGGGTCTGGCTCTGGGTCTGTCCTGCTGCTCTCCTGCTGAGCCTTCTCATAGTATTGGAACAGCTGCTGGTAGCCCTGTTCTAGCTCCATCTCCCGGGTCACCAGGTGGACCAGGTCTTGCTCAATTTCGTGAGTGTCGTCCCAGTCATACCTGCTCTCCCTCCACTCCAAGAGATCACTGAACCGGGCTTGTGTAGGGCTCCCAAATTCCAGCTCTGAAAAAGACTCCCATAACAAGCCAGGGCCATCAAACTCCTCTCCCTCTGGCTTGTCATGCTCGGCTGTCCAGGGCAGGTACTGTGCCCCATACCACCAGAGCGCCTGGTAGGCATCCTCCAGCCACATCTCCTGCCATACCCGGAGCTCCAATTCCTTTACCCATTCCTCCAGGGGCTGCTCTCCCAGGAAGGGCATCCGCAGGGCTAGTCGCTTCTGCAGTCGCTGGTCTTCCTTGGGGAGTCTCTCACCCCGCTGGTACTCCACAATGCCCAGTGCCTGGTACCAGATGCCTTTACGGACTGCATCTCGGTCATCCATGGCACCCTCATCGAACTCCACTGCTGGTTCCATGCTGGTGCTGTCAGGGTCGCTGTACTGGGACATGCGTTGCCCTCAATTGTAAAATCCAGAGCAATGGTGTCTCCTGTAGCTGTCCTTCTGGCCGTAGGAACGATCTCGCCGCTTGCCACCAAATGTAACGGACCGTTTCAGCAGACAAGGGGTTAAAATCCGTCTAGGCGATATGCCCCTTTCTGAGAGACGGGCACAGCTACTTGAAGGACACCAAACTCCCGAACTGCATACAAAATAGCACTCCAACCTGGAACCTCACGAATAGCTGCTAGCAGACGAACAGGAGAAGCATTCATCAGCTTCCACTCCTAGCAATCAGTCTCCAACAGCATACAGTGAATCCCCCCAAGAACGAGACAAAGCTCCGTGTGGAAGGTCAAGCAGTGGTATGTTTATTGAGGGCTACCTGCCCCCGTATTTATACAGGTCTCCCACCTGGTAGACACTCCCCTAGGGGACCAAATGGAAGACTGTAACACAAACAGACATGTATCACATTACAGACTCCCAGAAGCAGAGCATCCCCCACTCTAGACAAAATCAGTAGACATTCCTCAGGAGGGGGCTGCTGGAAACAATCCCCCCCCCCCTCTCTCTGCAGCTAAAACTAGTTTTCACTGCGACCTCTATCCTGGAGACAATGGAAGATATAATTAGGTTTAGCTTCCAGGATAGAGGCATCCTCCATTAGCCACATGGTTACAGAAACACAAAAGGACACAAAAATGCATAACTCCCAATCTACTGAACAGAACCCCATATTCAACCCATCCCCAGATAGCCTGGATCTGAGCGCTCAACATATCCAAACATCGCTCGGATGCCACAAACACAGTCCAATCGCCATGGGGTTTACGTTTAGCATGGGCTGATGAGAGGGTCCATAGTCACATTGCAGGAGGCGAGCAACCAAGCTTCTCCAACGCCTAGTGGCGAGATTGGTCTCGTCACAATAATCTTGACCATTTCCATAATAAAATCTATGTGGTAGTTGTAAATGTTATGGGATTGTCTTTGGGAATAAAGGCTTCACAAATATGACCATCAAAGCAGCAATGTTGGTTTTCTGGGCTAGATCATTTTTCTTGAAAATCTCTTTCCTGGCCCACCTCACGTCAGCACACAGCGGGTTAACACCTCCTCCTCTGGAGCCCACAGGACCTTTTCCTAGCTAAATAAAACAGCCCCTCCCCCAACTGAAGTGTTCTTTTTTGCCCATGCTCCAGGCCACCTGTGGATT
Organism: Pelophylax lessonae; assembly: GCF_965119305.1. Classification (NCBI taxonomy): domain Eukaryota; kingdom Metazoa; phylum Chordata; class Amphibia; order Anura; family Ranidae; genus Pelophylax; species Pelophylax lessonae. Next base: position 728,590,022 of record NC_138768.1, on the reverse strand, counting down.
GCAGTTGGTAAGTACTTTGTTTGCTGCAAGGATATCCCCACCCTCCCCCACTCCGAACCTACCCCTCCATGTTCAGCCTCTCATGGAGTTGGGAGACCCAGAATGCTGAAAGTAAATCTTCCTAAAAACTGTGTGCCGGGCTGCAGGCAATATGATGCTTAAACAGCATTGATATTGTACAGGTGTGGTTATAAAAGCGCTGCAATGTTATCATTGCATCTCCCTTGGATTTTTTTCCTGTCTTGTATATGCAGTGCACCGCACTGCTCTCCCAGCTTTATTTTAGCCTAAGAGTGGCAGTGGATGATGTCACAGAGGGCAGGGAGTTGGGGCAGCTCGGGATGGTATCCGCCATGCACCAATGGCGTAACCACTCTTGGAGGTCTGCAGAGGAAAGGATTTCTCTCCCTTTCTCTCTGCAGTCCTGCCAGGTAAGGACGTGTTGCTGTTGCCCCCCTGCCGCAGTATGTTCCTAAAGATTGGACTGTCTGACTGGTTTTGACTCAGATTCTGACTATCTCCTGTCTGCCTCCGGATGTGCGGTCCTGGCTCCCCTGCTATGCTGTGTACTCCTGTGGGTTTGACAGGCTGACTGGTTTTGTCTCAGACTCCTACAGTGTCTGCCACTGGAAGTGTTGCCTGGGCTCACCTGCTGCTGCTTCTAAAATAGGTAGATGAAGGCTGATGGGTCTTAAAGAGACAGTGTACATGTTTTTTTGTTGAGAGGTAATATATGATTTTCTCTATATATTTTGTGCAAATTGGAGCTTGCCACACTTGTTAGTGGAACAGCAGACAAGCAAAGGTAGGAGGGGGCAACGTGGGACATATTTTTAAAATAGTGCTCAAGGACTGCAAATAATGATGTTTTGCATTATTTTGGGAGCAGAAACCCTGAAAGCAAGTTCTCCAAGAAACATAAGACTCGCCAATCATCATCTTCTCCTGCTCAGGACAATCCGCATCTCATGGAGTCCTCCACAGGGCGGCTTTCATGCTCCCCAAGCACCCCGTGTGGCACTGGCTCGCATGCGTTTTTGTCAGCATGATAGGAAATGCCTCGGCCAGCTGAGGGTGCATTTTGGGCCGGCATGCAGCTGCAGTGGCAGAGAAATTAGAATGCACAGATTGCCTTACAAGGATGTGGATGTGCAAAATACTAAGCCTTATTGAGGAGGCTATAGCAGAAAGTACGCTGCAGATGCCCTACCAGCGCAAAAGCATGCAGATTTTTCCAAGGGCCTTCTTTTCTTATGACAGAGCATAAAGCCCTTGTTAATGAAGGATGGCAGAGACCCCACCAGAAGACCAATTTACAGTAACCAGTTCGCTAAGCTATTCCAAATAGGATGGCTGATGCATGTTTATGCACTGCTCTTCCAGGAGTGGATGCTGCCCTCTAACGTCTGGCAAATCGAGTGTCTTTGCCTTTTTATAACTCAGTTGCCTTTACAGAATACTTTATTAATCCCAGAGAGAAATTGGGAAATTGTTGAAGATCCTATGGATGGGAAAGTGGACTTGTTCATACCAGATGCAGTCCAGTACATTTGTATTCTGCAGCAAGAACGCATGGACAGTGTTTAATTGGGATTCCTATGACCTAGTTCACACCAGTGCAGTGCATTCTAGTGCAGTCAACAAAGTAAAAAATGTTACATTGTTTCTGCATTGAACACATCTGGAAAGTGGCAAGACACATTGAGAACGCATTGGAATGCATCAGAAACACATCTGAAATGCAGAAATTGTGGTGATCTGGCCATCAGGCTTGTAGAGAATCTATTCAGTGACAGTTTTTTCCTGTCAACCAGCAACATCGTTCACTTCAACATATAAACTGTTTAGAAATTGCATTAAATTTAAGACTGGAAACTGCAAGATTTGGCACAGTTTTTGGAGGAGTTGAACTGGGTAGATGGCTTCTGGTTGATGCGTTGATATAGCTATTACAAGCCTGGCACACTCAGTCACAGCCATGAGAGCATTGTGGTTACTCCACTAGAGGCCCACACAAGCCTTCAACATTTCCTATGGTGGGAGGTTTTTGTTTGGTCAAACGCTGAACAACGCAATTAAGTGAATGACCGGAAGAAAAGTGGGGACTGTGGCCACAGATCAGTAAGATGAGGCAACCATCTTTCACTCAAGCCTATTGAACTTCAGAAGGGCGCAGGAGGCCAAATCTTATAGGATAGGCCATAGATTTAACAATTCACAGTGGAGGTGCCTCAAAGTTACTTTTTACATGAAATCAAGTCCAGAGCAAGTTGCTAAGATGGCTGAAAGGTCTTTTGAAGGTGCGCTCAGATGGTCTTTTCCAGCTGGGGCCAGGAGGCCTGAGGGAAGATGATGACTGTAGCCTCCTTCTGGAGGGTTTGGACAACAATCCTCAAAGACCAGTGGGTCCAGAATACAGTTAGGTGGGAATACAATAGAGGATTCCAAAGTTGACCACTGAATCCATTTCATTTATGACCAACAGATCTCAGAAGAGAAAATGTTTGCAAGATTATGTTTAAGAATTTATACTGCTACAAGACAATCATGCCAGGGATGTCAAAGATATAGAATCATCTGGGTGCTTTTCTCCCTAGTTTTTCAAGTACCGAAGGCAGGAGCCTTCAGGTCGATTTTTGTTTTAAGGAATCAAATGTGTACATACACACCAAGAGGTTCAAGATGGAGGCCATGCAGACAGTCACTGGGATAGTTCAGCTGGAGGACCAGTTAGTGTCAATTGACCTGCCGACTCATACTACCAGGTACCGATCAATGCTGAGCACCAATGCCGAGCACCAGAGGCATGTGGGATTTGCGGTGGCCAGATGTCACTTCCACTTGTTTTCCTTTTACAGAATTGGCACAGCCCCATGAATCTTTGAAAATCTTGTTGGCAGTGGTGGTACCTTGGGCCAGGTGGCACATGAGGGTGTTTCAATTTGCCTTCTTTAGTCTATGAGCTGGGCTGTCTATGGATCAGAAATTCTTTGTACCTATACAAATTCAGCAATAACTGGAATTTTGGACATCACCACTGTACTTCTTTCAGGGCATGCCTCTCAGCCCAGGAGATGATTCTGGTGGCAGATCCTAGTCTTTGGGGCTGGAGAGTACACAATCTGAAGAAATAGGTGGAATGCAGACTCCCTAATTATCTGGAACTGAAGGAAACCTTTTCTAGCATTGCAAGCCTTTCAGTATCTACTTCAAAGGGGCCTGAGTGAAGTTGGTTGACAACAAGACAGCAGTAGCCCACATGTCCTGCCCAGGGGACACCAGAAGCCTTTTCCTGTTACATCTTGCAACAGAATCTTTTTGCTGGCAGAGAGCCACTTAACAGCCAGTTAACGTTGGCCTTCTTGCCAGGAAATCAAAATCAACTGGCAGTTTGGTTAGGCAAAATGTTTTTCAACAAGTGCCTCAAACCAATATTGGCCCAATGAGGCTTTCCAACAGTAGTTAACAGGGAGACTCCACTGAACATGCAGCTTCGGATATTTGCAACGGGATACCAGTGCAAAGACCCTGTCATACAAGATAGGCTACAAACAAACTGAATATCCGCGCTACCAGTGTAAGCAGCTGTCATAAACCACAGTGTGATCAGAAAATGAAATATAAAATACAGCGCTGAAAATGAAATCCTATGTATATATGGAAAAGTAAATACAATCAAAAATAACGATAAAATTCTGGAACAGTCCAATCCACCCATGCACCATGGCAAGTGAAGAAATCCGTCTAATAGGTGCTTGAAAAAGTGAGAACCTCCACCACATGTATAGTGACCAATTGGCCTCTTACCGAATACAGGTGACCAATGCTCTCACAAAGGTCATCAACGCTTTCGCTTTTGGCAGCCAGAGAATGTAGTAGGCTGAAGTTAGTATTTTCTTTCCTATATGGGTTTTAAATGCCGGCACATCAGCTGTGCGGGCTGTGACAGGCGATCTGTACTCTCAGAGCCAAACAGCAGGCATCTGATAGCAGGCTCCGCCCCCTATACGCGTTGCGTCATCTGTTGACTTTGTCAGTAGAGGACAGAAGAAACACCGGAGAGAGAAGAAACCCTTTTAAAAACGCTGTCTGGGCATGGCCATCTTAGACGTGGGCATCTGCAGCCGCAGTGTAATCTGCTGTGTCCTTCTTCCTGATTCCAGGGAGTGTTCTGGGGAAGAACACTCCCTGGAATCAGGAAGAAGGACACAGCAGATTACACTGCGGCTGCAGATGCCCACGTCTAAGATGGCCATGCCCAGACAGCGTTTTTAAAAGGGTTTCTTCTCTCTCCGGTGTTTCTTCTGTCCTCTACTGACAAAGTCAACAGATGACGCAACGCGTATAGGGGGCGGAGCCTGCTATCAGATGCCTGCTGTTTGGCTCTGAGAGTACAGATCGCCTGTCACAGCCCGCACAGCTGATGTGCCGGCATTTAAAACCCATTTAGGAAAGAAAATACTAACTTCAGCCTACTACATTCTCTGGCTGCCAAAAGCGAAAGCGTTGATGACCTTTGTGAGAGCATTGGTCACCTGTATTCGGTAAGAGGCCAATTGGTCACTATACATGTGGTGGAGGTTCTCACTTTTTCAAGCACCTATTAGACGGATTTCTTCACTTGCCATGGTGCATGGGTGGATTGGACTGTTCCAGAATTTTATCGTTATTTTTGATTGTATTTACTTTTCCATATATACATAGGATTTCATTTTCAGCGCTGTATTTTATATTTCATACAAGATAGGCTCACAGTGCCATGGAATTTTGTGTTTGATCTTTGTAGTAAATCTTTATAGTAAATCTTTATAGTAAATTTTTCTATAGTAAAGGTCTGACGGTTTATTTGGGTTACCCACCTCCCCATTAGGAGTGGATACCCCGGATATACCAGACACTCATTATTGCATTTTATATACTTATCTTTTTGATGGTCATATCCTCACTTTATTGTGATGGGTCCTCCAGTACACACACGTGGCTTGAATGTCTTATTAACATTATATTATTTTACTTTTTGATTAGTGCCATACGCTTTGCAACTTTATGGTGAGGGATTCTATCTTCCTCACACCCTGGCCTGGCACAGGCAAGCCTACCCACTGCATAGTGGGAGGCGTTCTGGACAGTTCAGACCTTTTGGACAAAGTCCTTTTGTCTAATTGGTGTTGGGCGTCCAACCTGTGTTGGCGGCTATTGGTCCTCCTGGGGTCTCCACCCAGTGGACGCACTGTTGAAGGATCGGCGTCACGTATTGACGCGTATCTTGCCGACTTCCGGTCAGCTGCCTCCATTAGGCTGTCACCTACTAATGATAACATCCGGTCATTACTTCAGGGGGAGGTGCCTGCGCTGCTTTCCCGCCGTGCGTGCGCTCTTTATGAGGACGCCAAGGTCCGCTATCGGCGCCATTTCCCTTCGCTCTCACGGTGAGAGGGAGTGACTTCCTCCTCTCCCGTGGGAAGCACCACTTTCTTTATAACCGCCAGGTCATATACAGTTTTACTTGGAAAGCATTTTGGAAATCGTAGTTTTGACTGGGATGCTCCAGTCACCAAGCACTCTTACCCTCTGACCCGTTGTGTAAGTATATTTGTATGGATATATTTTTTCTTTTTCTTTTCCATTACTGAATCCTCTATTTGGATGTATCTGTGGCTATTGACACACATACATATATATATATATATATATATATATATATATATATATATATATTTTTCCACCTTGAGGTCCTGCTGGGATGTGGTGTTATTCCTTGGGGGGGCTGAGTCCCTCCTTTATCCCTTACTTTGGCAAAATTGGACTTCTAGAATCTCTTGAACATTTGGCAAAATCCAGGAGGGCTTTCTTTTCCCTCTATACCGCCTATGGATTTCTTTATTATATGGTTGGTGGCGATATAGCTTCATGTGTGTGTGTTTCTGGGGGGACCCAAGAGATGAGGATCTATGTGACAAATAAAAATGTTTTATTTCCTATTACAGAAATGGGACAACAATATTTTCCCTGAAGAAGAATTGAACTACAAGTTCTCTTAATATTCGAAACGCGTTGGAAACTCCCTGCTCATGGAGGTGTATTGGGTCCCTCTCAAATTTCAATTTTGGTCCAAACATTTATCATGCCCCTTTTTTTCAATCTAACTGGTGTTTTCACACTGTTTTTATATCTTTGTGATTCATGTGATTTTGTAACTTTTATGAATAACTTTAATAAATATATAATTTTTTACTTCATGTGTAATAATTGCCCTTAAAATCCCAATTCAGAGGAGAAAATCTTTGTTTATGTACTTTTTATCATACTTACCGTAATTTTCCTTTCCTGGCCTATCCTCATGTCAGCACAGGACTCCCTCCCTAGTGGCATGTCACAAGCTAGGTTATTAAATACTTCAGTTGGGGGAGAGGCTGTGTTTTTTTTTCAGCTAGGAAGAGGTGGTCCTGTGGCCTCCAGAAAAGGTGTTAACCCGTTGTGTGCTGACTTGAGGATAGGCCAGGAAAGGAAAATTACGGCAATTATGACAATTTTCCTTTTTCTTTTCATAACAGAATTCTTGCACCTTCAGTGTAAAGAGCCATTGGCTTAGCTTTTCTGAACAGATTTCACAAGAAAGGCTCCTCTTGGATGAAAACCAAGCAGTGGTCAGCCCAGAAGCATACAGAGCTATACATTCAAATGATAAAAAAAAGTTTTAGAGAAATAACATTTAACCAAGTGGTACCTTGTTATTAGACCTAACACTGGGTGCCGCTTATGGCATAGATTATCAGATACTTATTAACATCCACATTGGAAATAGCCCTTATTTAATGTATTATTCTCCATTCTACCCTAAGCATTTGTCATCTGGATAACAAGCATTTGTCATCAAACATTCTACTTATCTTCTCACATATTTAGGGCCTTGTTAACATGGGGCGTATGCATCCATGCAATGTGTGAGGTCCATAGCTGTCAACTTGGACTCAACAATGGACACAGCCGCTGCTCTCAATTGACATCTGTGCCCAGGATTCACAGCCCTGAATGCACCCTGGGATGCACGGAATACCTGTGCATCCTTGTACAGATATATACATGGCCCTCACATGGGGCACATATGCATACGCCCCATGTGAATGAGGCCTAAGAGCTGCTTAATTCTAAACATTTGGTGTTAATAAATATAGAAAAGGCAACATTTTCAGGGAAAAGGGGTCTAAACTTTAGATAAATTAACACTGTAGGTTCTGTTGTATTTTATTGTCAACTTATTAAATAATGGTTTTGCTAATTCCTTCTACTTGTCTAATTCTTGCAGTAAAACCAAGAAAACAACCCAGTAGTATATTATGTGCCTTTACAAAAAAAGGCTGTGTGCACAAACTTTTTACAGTTACAATAATACAATACAAGACGTACAGAGTGCTACAAATATATTCATATTCATATAATATTCATACCTTTTCCTAGCAAATGCTTTAGTCTGTATTCAAAAGGGATACACTAAATGTTATAGCTGGTTTGCAATTTCTGTAACAAACAAGACTTCAGGCATTTCAAGTGAATGCAGGAAAATGGACCCTTGATTTTGACAGTCTCTCTCTTTTGTAGTGTAGCTTCTACTGTTGTTTCTTAGCAGTCCTTCTTTTAGCTTGTGCTGCTGGCCTTTTATCTTGGAATATGTAATACCACAATGAAGTAGGCAAAAGTCATATGTTTTTAAAAATACTCTTCATGCGACTATACATAATAACTCCCTGAGTGCAATAAAAAAAGATTCAGTGCCTGACCGGTAGAGAATCTATATTGACTTACCATAAGCTTGGTTCGCTCGGACTGCCAACCCAGAAGTGCACAACAATGAAGTAAGGTGAGCCAGCTGGTTCAGATGTTTGATTCAGGGGGCTCATCAGTTTTATGTGAAAGTGTGAACTGTAATTGCTCATTAATACCTGGGGGATGATTGTGTTTTATATATATATATATATATATATATATATATATATACAATGGGGTTGATTTACTAAAACAGGAGAGTGCAAACCTTGTGCAGTTCTGCATAGAAACCAATCAGTTTCCAGTTTTATTTATTTTTTGTCAAAGCTTAATTGAACAAGCTAAAGTTGGAAGCTGATTGGCTACCATGCACAGCTGCACCAGATTTTGCACTGTCCAGTTTTAGTAAATCAACCCCAATGTGTCACAGCTGCACCATTTCAATTAAAAACAGAGGTCTTATGCCCCGTACACACGTGCAGATTATCTGAAGACTTTTGTCTGCAGACTTATCAAAACCATATAATATGAGGTCAAGCCTAAACACTTTCAATTCGTATGCAATCCGGCAGGCCCTTGCACTACATAGAAAAGGTAAATCTGAAGACAAAAGTCTTCAGATAATCTGCACGTGTGTACGGGGCATTCGTTTCTCAAATATAAGGTTTGAGGGTTCTTCAAAAAGATTTCCGCACTCTTTTAACTCTTTTAAATTGAGAATTTCAAAAAGAAATGACATTACTCGTACTAAACTGCAAGGTCAGCAGCCTTGCCAGACAAACTAGTCACATGACCCTCTCAGCCAAGAGACACCTGTTTGAAAGGAAAACATAAAAGTTCAGAAATTGTTTTTTTTGAAGACCATATATATATATATATATATATATATATTACAGTAAACATATGCAACTAAGACCTTTACGTTTTTATTAAGTCTTGATGCCCAGGGGAGGGCACCAGGACACAAACGATTACAAAATAAATATGGCTGTGTGTGTATATATAAAGCCTAAAGTTGTGTAATTGGGACAAGAAGTGAAGAGAAATCTCCCCAATGAAGACAAAGAAAACATTAGAAAGTAGAGGTTCTATCCTAGACTATCATAAACACAAAAAAAAAAATGGTTTGTGAGCGTTTTCATATGCTATGGTAAGATAAAGTAAAGTGAAGGGTAGCACATATTGGAAAAATGGGGTCCAGGTGTGTTTGTTATATGTTCATATCTGAAACGCATGGGGAGAGTGAAAAATAGATTTTGGATGATCTACTAGAGTAAAGCCTCGTACACACGCGTCGAAAATCAGCAGGGAATTTTAGTCCGACGACCGATCTGCCGATTTTCGGCTTGTTAGTATGATGCTTCCGACAACCAACTCCGACTTTTCAGCCGAAAAAAATCTGGTGTGCAGGCTATAAAATTTTTGTCCACCGTCAAAACACGGCCGATTTTCGTGAGGTCAGTACAGATTTCGACAGGGAAAAAATCTAATGAGCAAGACTGGGCATGCTAGGAGAAGAAAGAACACAAAGAAAGCAAACCAACACACGACATCACTTCTGAAGTAGAATTTTGTCGGGCGAGAAAATTCGTGTGCAGTCTAGGCACATTCCAACCAACAAAACACAACTCTGGACAAAAGACGGACGATCGGTCGGCCGATAATCGTTGCGTGTGTACTAGGCTTTAGTAGCAATATAGTAAAGGTATTCTTTAAATGTACAGTATGTCCCCCAACACAGGAGGATACAGCATCAGCAATGCTTTAAATGTTTTATCTACTCCTGGACATAAGTACTACTCAGAGTACAGCTATGAAGAGAAACTTCAAGGATAACTGAAGTTCCTTTTAAAGTAAATGTGTTTCCTATTTTCTGCTGTTCCTGGTATGTGCCGTGCCAGGCGTTTAATGAGCATGAAGCGTTGTAACACACATGGCTCAGGCTTTGAGTACTGAATTAATCATACACAGACTGCCATGCCTAGAAAAATACATAACACAAATTATTCCTGAGGAATGGTTTCAAAGCTATGCTATTATTTTTTTCTTTTGTAATCCTCAATATTTTATGTTTGTAGGTCTGTTGTGTCACTGTTTCTACAGTGTGTGTTGGATGATTCTCAGTAATGCACAGGTGTCTTGAATTCCAGTGGTAGCACTGCATCTTTATTAGGCCTTTCACTGTTAGCAGGGTTCCTGGTGTGATCCTTGAGCTATCATCTGCACCAGCTTGGGTACTAAGGATGAATCAGGAATGCAGGCTCTAAGTTTTGGGAACTCTAGTTGGGATATTCTTGGTAAAGAGAAGTTACTGTTTTGTAATTTTCAGGTGTAGTTTTATAGATGATAGGACTATCCTAAGGTTGTGTTTGGTCCTCTGTGAGCAACTCTATAGCATCTACTGAAATAGATCGTTATTTAGAATCACCAGTTACAGATCATGAACTAAAGCATATTAGTGTTGCTGTGCAGGATCTTGGTATTCATAGATTCCTGGTCACCTTGTAAAGTTTCAGTCTTGCTGTTGTCACTAGCAGTTTGAGATGATGTCTCACTAACTCTGCTGTAAGGTGACTGTTTGATGTAGACCTAATCTAAGTCTTGTTGGTACCTCTTTCAAGTTTCTGTAAAATGATTTTTGAGGGATAAAGGGGGTGTCTTGATTTCTCTCAACAATAGTTTTACAAGTGTGCACACTCATTCTGCTAATTACTGGAACGAGAGATAATAACGCCAATCATAAGGCCAATCATGATCCAACCAATGTCGGTCCTTTGGGCCTAGGGCACCATTGTTACAACCACTGAACTGTTCCTCCTCTTTGTCAGCTCTGGGGTTACATTAGCTAAGTGATGGAGAAAAACTGATGAAGAAGAGAATCACTGGAATACGAGTCAGTACCAGTGTGCAAAAGTGTATTGGATTTGGAAGAATAAATCACCTCTAACGTTGGGTGTCCTACTGTCGATGTTGATGCATTATGTAAAACTATTATAATAGTTTTTTTTACATTTTAGAATGGGGTGCCTCGAGACTGTCCATAATTTTAAAGGGTGCCTCGACTGAAAAAAGGTTGTGAAACACTGGTCTATCAAATGTTTTCCAGTGTTTTGAAGTGTAAAAAGACAATGACTTTACTTGGAAAGTGAAAGTAACAACGGAACAGCAGAAAAAAGGAGAAAGTCTTTAGCTAAAGACCGTATTAACTAGCACCAAGGAAAATAAATAAACAGGCCAGGAACAGTTGTCATCTATGCAACTCTACTGCACAATAATGGAAAATGTGTGTTCTAACTGTTTCTGTGCTGTTATGCCTGTTTATAAACCACTTTCATAAAAATAATTTATTTATATTACTATTATTATTATTTTATTTTATTGAAGAAAAGAACAGTGGATATGCATGTCAGATGAAGGAAGTTATTATGTCAAGGTCAGATCACTTAATTTCCTGATTTTAATATCAGAGTACATTTCCTGAACATTTTGTGCTTTTCAGTATCCATCAAGCTGGTCCCCACATTGAGCACTTGTAAAATTGCTGTGAAGTTTTAGTTCATATGGCTATATTTACCACAAATTGGATGATAAGCATAACATTTTTCACATTATCATGGCTTTTCAGCCTTAGCTATTATTTAGCTATAGATCAATAAAATCTGACATCCAAAGAATTAGGGCTCATTTACACTTGATTCAACTTCAACATCCTTTTTTTATGTGTTTTTGATGCTTCTGTGATGCTGCTACGGTGATGCCTCAGTAATGCTTCAATGATGGTTCGCTGGTTCTTTTTTGAAGCTTTTATGAAGCTTGGCAGATACCCTGCTGTGTGTTGATATCTCATACCTGCAATACCTCAAAAAGAAACTGAAACTAAAGCTTAAAGTGGAATTCCACCCAAAAGGGGAAGTTCTGCTTTAAGGACTCGTCCCCCGCTCCTCTTGCACAATTGGCACTTTTGAGGGGGGGGGGGGGAGCTGGTACCCGATTTTGATAGGTATCTGCTTCCCACTTCCATTCTGAGTCCCACAGCACTGGGCAGTTCTCCTTCCTCCCTTCCCCTGCAGTCTTCTGGGACACTGACACTGACAGGTCCCAGAAGACTGCATCCACCAGTCACAATGCACTGCGCAACTCGTGAATGCGCAGTGGGCACCCGGCTGTGAAGCTGCAAGCTGTCACAGCCAGGTGCCCATAGTGAAGATGCTGGCTCTGCCAAGGGAGAACAGAGGAGGAAGACGGCTGGGCTGAGCGCACCGTTGGATCGTGGGATGGTGAGTGGCTGTTTTTTAAAAGTCAGCAGCTACAGTTTTTGTAGCTGCTGACTTTTATTTTTTTGACAAGTGGCTGGAACTCCTCTTTAAGTGTAAATAAGCCTTTAAAGCTGTTTTCTGTAAAAGCCGATTCTGGTTGTGGGTAGATGTTGACAGAGTGAATACCTTGCCATCTTCTCAAAAATCTGTGTAAAACAAGTCGCGCCAAATGAAAAGTGAACTAATTATTAAATGTCCAAGAAATAATCAAGTGAATGTCCAAATAGTCATAAATTCAAATGAAGCAAATGATGAAACGTGACAATCCGGATTCCCCTTAGGTAATACGCTTACCAGAGCATATATTATTAAAGGCCCAGGATCCAAAACTCAGTCAACAATCTTGATGTTGTCCAAAAGATGTCTTATGATAGATCTCCGGGAATTCATATCGGTGTAATCATAAAGAAGAATAAAAACGCCATAGCATAAAATCCCACTAACAAATGATGATAACAAACATCCTATTCCTCTGGCTTTGGTTCCTATTTGTATTTGCTTATACTATTTTGTTTCTGGTAAGCAGTATATATGGAATGGCAGGAAGGAGTTAACCTCTTGCATTAATACCTACCTTTACTATAGGCATAACAACTCTGAATAGATAAAAAAACATCCTATTTTATCATTATACATTGTATAACTTATTAATAAAAACATAAACAATAAATAAGGCACTCGGACTCACTGCTGGATAGAAATGGCCACAGCTTGTTTATTAACTGGTACAAACTTTAAATAACAACCAATAATATTTTCCTTCAACATATTCACATAACAACCAACCCAGTCATGAACAACTCAGGTTGTATTCAATAATAAAATTAACCATCAATCTGTAATCATCCACCAGACAGTCGATCCTCATCGCCTGTCACCAAACCCCCGCAGCGCGTCCAGTTCTATCAGAGTACCCAGATTGGCATTAAAGATGTCCAGCCCAATGTTGGAGAGGTGGACCCCGTCATCCCTGTAGAGACCACGTATGCCACCCTCCAAGTCCGAGTGCCTGTGTGAAAAAATTCCAACGTGCATCAAAAATTTCTCCAGAGCTTTATTAACCCTCTTTCTAACTTTACCTAGGGCTTTCAGATAACCTGCAGACCACACTAACCTTTGAACTATCTCAGAAAAGACAATGACCATACCGGGAAACTTTTGCTTCAACCAAAGCAAGTCATCGCGAATCTGAAAAATCAAACTAAGAGTTTTTACACTACCCACATCATTGCCCCCTAGGTGGACCACAAGAATGTCCGGGGGGGGCGAGAGATCAATAACTTATCTAAAGTTGGCAATAACTCCGCCCACCGCATTCCCCGCTTACTAAACCAAAATAACTGGAATTTGCTTTCGTCTAGGCCAAGGTGTTCGGAGTAAATCCGCCTCCTCGCTCTCAGTTGCGCCCAATGAACGAAGGAGTGCCCCAATATCCACACGCGTAGCTGTTCACCTGGAAGGAGCAAACAAAAGATTAGGGCGCACGTAGGATGTGTAGCAGTCAGACCTCCATCTTCCCAATTTCTTAATCAGACCCACCTCTAAACCTGACCTAGAGGCTTCGGTTGCGGCCCCTATCCGAAAAGAATGGGAAGAAAAACGCAACTGACCCATTCCAAGTGTATTCAAACATTTCTTAAAAACAAAATTGAACTGAAACCTCGTAAGGACTTTACCATCTGCATGTACTAAAAACATTCCACTGTAGTTAGGCCTAACTTTTAAAAATTCAGAGACCGCAAAAACTGGACACACTGGGGAACCCCTGAACCTATTCAAATGACACCATTGCCCAACTCCCGCTTGGTCCGTTTTTGATTTTTGTAGAAAAATACTTAGTCTGCTTTCAGCACAATGAATGTTATCCATTCTTAAACCAGAACCCCAAACTGCGGGCACAGGTATAAGCTCGGATATCCGCAGGGCAGCGAAAAATAATAATGAAAAAGCAGCCCTGAACATAGAAACTTCATATGGCGAATAGCAGACGCCGGTCAAAACATCACATATGTCATGCAAAATGTCCAAAGTGATTGGACGCCTCTGGTCTATCAGTGAATTAAGTTTCCTATAACCCTTCATAGCTTGGCGTACTGAAAAGAACGAAGAGCAGGCCGGGAGACCCTGCAATTTAACAAAAAACGTTATCCCTGCTAATATTTTACCAATATGAGTCCACGAATAATTTTGTCTAAATAGGGAATTTAAGAAAAGAAGAACCAGCTCCTCTGAAAATGAATCACGAGGGCTGTTCACCGAGTCCAGGAATGCCAGCCACATAGCAAATGCTGATTGGTAACCTGACCAAGAGCTATGCGCTAAAGATTTCTCTACACATTCCATCACCAATTCTACACCAGGTCCCAGAGGTGAGCTGGGCAGGGAATACCCACGGGGTCTGCGTCTGGGAGCAGCTGAAAAAAACGGTAAACCTGAAAGCGAGACAAAGAGTCCGCCAGATCATTGTCTTTACCTGGAACGTAAGAAGCCTTAATCCAGATATTAAGCGCTAGGCACTTAAAAACCAGATGTCTCAACAAGGCAATGACCGGCGGAGATCTGGAGGTCAAACAATTCATGGCGTACAAAACGCCTTTATTGTCTGTCCTTACCATAATCCGGTGATTACGGAAAGATTCTCCCCATATTTCCAGGGCCACTAAAATAGGGAAAAGCTCTAATAACACCACATTTTTTACCAATTTTAAACGCTTCCATCATTCCCGCCAACGCTCCGCACACCAGTGTGTTCTCCAAATAGCAGCAAACCCCACTGAGCCAGCAGCGTCGGTAAAAAGGAGAAAGTCTTTGTCCAAAACAAAATCAGACTGCCAAATAGCTTTACCATTAAAATGTACAAGGAACTGTAACCAAACCATTAAGTCTGCTCTCATATCATGAGACACCCTAACATGGGCCGAGGGAGACTTTAGGCCTGACACAGCGAGATACAACCTTCTGGAGAAAGCCTTGCCCACAGGTATGACCCTGGAGGCAAATGCCAATAACCCCAACAAGGACTACATCTCTTTGAGGCAAATTTTCTTTTTCCTAATGACTAAAATTAACATACCTCTGAGCTTGCGTAGCTTGTCGGCCGGCAATCTGAATTCCATCAAGACCGTATCGATGGTGATTCCGAAAAATTCTAAGCATGTGCATGGCCACACAGTTTTTTCAATTGCTAAAGAAACACCGAATGACTTGCATAGCATGCAAAAAGTATTAAGAATAAATTCACAATCAGAGGTACCAATTTTACCCATAAACAAGAAATCATCCAGGTAATGCATAACCTGAGATGACCCTGTCACTTGCTTCAGCACCCATTCAAGGAAGGTTGAAAAGCATTCAAAGTAGTAGCATGACAGGGAACAACCCATGGGCAGGCACCTGTCAAAATAAAACGTATCCTCAAAAAATATGCCCAGGGAGTTAAAACAGGATGGGTGCAGGGGTAACAGCCAAAAAGCGGACTTGATGTCCGCTTTAGCTAGCAGCGCACCCCGACCCAAACTTTTAATAATCACAAGCGCGTCCTCAAAAGTAGCGTAAGAGACAGACGCATAATTGGCATCAATTTCCTCATTCAAGGAATTACCTTTGGGATAGGAAAGATGATGTATTAACCGAAATGAATTCGGTTCTTTCTTCTGTACAATCCCAATAGGTGATATTCTAAAATCTCTAAAGGGGGGAGAAGAGAATGGGCCTACAAACCGACCTTCAGAAACTTCTTTATTAATTTTTTCCAAAACAATGTCAGACATGTTAATAACAGATTTAAAGTTATTAACAATTGTACAACCTATCCCAGAAAAACGTGGAAGAAGAAAGCCAAACTGAAAACCATCAGTTAGGAGCTCCGCCTTCCAATGGTCTGGGTACACCTGTAACCACGGGAGCAGTTCTGACACCCTCACCGGCGTTGGGACCTTTTGGAAAACTTCCTTGCTGGGCCCCAGCCATCCTTTTAAAGCACTTTGCGACTGGATGTGATCCAGCGCAAAATGCACATTCGTGCCGGTACTTGCAAGTACCCGGCCATCAACACTGCGAGTCGTTAAAACTGAAACAGATCCCCCGCTTATAACCTGAGGGACCTGTGACCTGTTGAGGGGGACCAGAAGGCAATCGTGACTGAAATGGCGGCCTCTGTGGCAGAAAGAGATCCAACCACAGACCTACATCCTTAGTACCCCATTTTAAAATGGGATGTACAGCCATCTTCTGCCTGAAGGCCACGTCGTAGTTAAACCAGGCTACCCCCCCCCCCCCCAAAGCTCTTATAAGCCTCTAAAATTATTTCTATATGATGGAACAATCCTACACTTTTAGCAGGGAACTTCTCTCATAAGACAGAGGAGTAGATACAAAATGCCTGTAACCAGTTAAATATAGTCTTAGGCACAAAACGTTTTCTATCTTCCTCCTCCTTCTTGTCCCCCTTGGCCATAAACTCTCTAGCAGAGGGCAGCAAGGACAAGAGATCTATGTACATTCCCTGCCAGATCTTCTCCTTTAAGGCCTCAGGTAGGTGGAAGCCCAAAGGTGAGACCTCACAAGGCATAGATTCCTTCAGGAAACATTCAGGAAGATTCTGACATTGAGCAACCGTAAAAACATTATCATTTCTAACAGGGCCACTAGGTGGCGTCCAGACATCTGAAACCACTGGAGTGGTATTAGCAGGCTTCGGAGCCTGCACACTCTGACAGAATTTTTTAAATAAATGAAACAGAACATCTGGGTCAGAAATTCCAAAAAACTCACCACCCTGGACGGGCTAATGACGATGGGGGCTGGGATCATCCGGTGCCAGTCCCGCCGCCTGCAACTCCCGCAGTGAAGGGCTGGAGAGATGTCCTCAGACCTGGGGGGAAGCCGCGCTCTGTGGAACAGCAGGCGCCCATCCTCCAGTCTGGGATCCCGATGTCATCAAGGGGGGCGGCATGAAACCCGCCACCAAGCTCCGGCTCCTGTCGTCCGCATCCTCGATGGATCCGTCTTCCTCCGCTCTTCCGAACCGTCCTCCCGCGGGGCGCCGTGAAGCAGAAGGGGAATATCTTCGTCTAGGAGTCCTCCGCCGCTTTGCTGGGCCGCCTGCCCCGGAACCGCTTCCACTTCCTGTGTCACGGCCGACGTCAGAGGTCCGGTGACCGGTAACGACCTCCGGGGGACATGACGCTGCAGCGTGACCCACGACCCGTACCTCCGACCTCCCGGCTGACAACGTCACTTCCTCCGCCGCCGCCGCTGCCGATGTCGATGCTGAAGAAGCTCCGGTGCTTGACTCCCGCGGTAGCTCCAGGCATCTTCGGACCCAGTCGTCCCCTCCTTCCTCGCCAGCCCACTCGATAAGCTGCCTGATAAGACTCATACCGCCGACAATACCTTCAATCCTCTAGAAGTCCAATGCGCACAGAGAAGAAAAACAGGTGAAAGATTTTGAAGAGATTGAGCCGTGAGGGCTCGGACACTTCTTTAAATAGCCCTATTTCTGAGGTAACCTTCCTCCCATAGGTGGGAGAGTGTGGGCGTGGAAAGGGGCTTATTCGCTGCACTAACTGGGATATCTAAAAAACTGCCTAGTTACTCTACCTAGTCTGCCCAGCTACCACCTTAGGCGGGAATTCCTGAGCAGGAGAAGCCAGGAAAACAAGCCCCAGGTCAAAAGTTCACCTCACTGACTGTAGCTGACTAATGTACCCCTTGACTAAAATGGCTGAACTAAAGCTAACCTAGCTTTATCTCACCCTTCCGCCATCCCATAAGAAAGGGGGGCTTATATTAGCCCCCTTTCAAATATTGGTGGTGGATCTGACTCATCTTTTCTCATACACATCACCTTATTCCATTAGCACTGGTGGTTTTGTTAGCATAATTTGTTTGTGGGATTTTATGCTATGGCGTTTTTTATTCTTCTTTATGATTACACCGATATGAATTCCCAGAGATCTATCATAAGACATCTTTTGGACAACATCAAGATTGTTGACTGAGTTTTGGATCCTGGGCCTTTAATAATATATGCTCTGGTAAGCGTATTACCTAAGGGGAATCCGGATTGTCACATTTCATCATTTGCTTCATTTGAATTTGTGACTATTTGGACATTCACTTGATTATTCATTGGACATTTAATTAGTTCACTTTTCATTTAGCGCGACTTGTTTTACACAGAATTTTGAGGGTGGGGTCACACTTGAAGTTGCAGCTTTCTTATAATTTTCACCTATAGCGCGGTTACTTTCCCTTGTTATTACATCTTCTCAAAAATGTTGGGATCCTAGAAGGAAAATATCCCTAGAAGCTCCACTAATCACTATAAAGTAAACCTTACTATTGTAAAGATTTTGAAAAGTAAACATCTTGCTTAAGAAAAGACATCACTAATGCCAACTATTACCATTCTTAAAACAAAAGGGCATTTTAATGTCCCTCTGTAAGGCCTCATACACAGGGGTGTAATCAAATCTTCTTATGTACTACTATTACTATGTTTGATCTTTGTGCTAGAAGCTGGCAGAAAATGTCTAAAATAAATTATTTACATGATTTACATGATTTTGGAGCATAATCATGGTCATTTATGGCATTTAGAAGTGTATGCTCATTTTATTTCATAGGCACATTAGCTAACATGCAGCTACGTTCAGAGGCAGAAAAAAAATCTGATGCATAAGACCTAATTTAGTTTCACTTTGCTACTGGAGCCTAACTTTTCCTGACTCTGCTCCCCCAATTGCCTTCCCCATTCATTGGATACAGGAATCAACACAGTAAGAAAGAGGCACACCAAATCAGAGAAGTGCACAAAAGAGATTTTTCTGGATAATAAAGCTAACAGCTTGGTATTTGTTATTCTCCTATATTTGTGTTTGATGGTGTCACTCCCAGAATGTTTCCTTTTTGATAAGTTACTAAATAAAAACCAAGGTGGTATTTTATGATAGCATTTGTGGGGATCACTTGACCATTTCCACAATGTTTTCCCATGTGTCCAAAATATCAGGGGATTTAACAAACCCAGGACTACTGCTTTAGGTTTATTGTATATTCAGTGGCTTAGAACCTGTCATTTTTATTGCTGTGGAAGCACTCCAAGGTAGGTAAAAATAAAAAAATATATCTTTATTGCAAACCCACTTAAAATACAGGAATCTCAGGACAGCCAGTAAATGCGTTTCAATTTGCTTATTCATATTAGCAATAAATAAGCACTGACGTTCGAATAGAATAGAGTCTATTACTAGAGGGTTCCTGTGCACATTCAACTTAAAATGCTAAGGAGTAATGTTATTACTGCGATCGTGTGATTGAATATGGGGGAGCCTGCTGTTGGCAAATGCTTACTATTTTGAGATCTTACAGTGAAATAGCTTGCACAAAGTTTCAAATAAGGAAAGTTTTGATAACATTTTAAAATTATTCATTTGCATATATAGGCCATAAGAAAAGTCTTTAGCAACGTGGCAACAATTAGTACTCATAAATAAGTAAACCTTTTGAGTGCCGCCACTTCCATTTCTTATCTACATTGAAAATGGCTGCGCAACCAGATAGAGTGGATGTACAGTGCTCAGCATAAATGAGTACACCCCAACAGATTTGTCAAAAATCAACATTTTCTATGGAACACTAAACTACAAAATACTCCCACATATGCAGACCATTGATCACAACCAAGATTTGGTAATTTGCACATACAAAAAAAGTATTTTTCCTAACAAATTCATTCAAGACCATGTTGCAAAAAAAACACACCCAAAAAAATCTTAGATTCAAATTAAATTTTAGACAACAAAATCCCTTTTAACAATAATTCAACTACAGGTAACTCTAATCATCCATTAAACAGGTGTCCAGCAGACAGTTGATTATAAAAGGGCGTTACTTAACAAAGAAAACCCCTTCCCATTTCATGCTGTCTGCAATGGCACCACATGGAAGAGAATTGTTACAAAGCCTGAGATAGATAATAATTTATTTACCCAAGAAAGGTGAAGGCTACAAGAAGATCAGCAAAGCTTAATTATCAATCAGAATACTGTAGCAAAAGTGATACAAAAGTTTAACAAATATGGAACCGTGACCATCTCACAGAGACGTCCAGGCCATCCACGGAAGTTACCACCTCGACAGGAGCGACATCTGATGAGAAGGATTGAAGAAAATCGCCATGCAAGTACACTGTAGTTAGCTAAAGAAGTATAAAGCCAAACTGGGGTGCTTATTTCCTGTGACACAATACGGCACACACTGCAGAGGAATGACATGCATGGGTGTCACCCATGAAGGAAGCCTCTCCTAAAGCCCACGCACAAAAAATTCTGCCTATAATTTTCCAGGACCCATGCTGAGAAAGAATAAGACTACTGGGACTCTGTACTGTGAAGTGATGAGACCAAAATAAAGGTTTTTGGAACTGATGGCTTCAAAACAGTATGGTGTTGCAAAGATGAGGAGTACAAAGAAAAAAGCATGGTGCCTACAGTGAAACATTATGGTAGCATTGCCCTTCTGTGGGGCTGCATGAGTGCTGCTGGTGTCGGGGAGCTGCATTTTGTTGATGGTATCATGAATTCACAGAAGTACTGCTCTATATTGAAAGAGAAGGTGCTACCATCACTCTGTGCCCTTGCTAGTGGTGCTCTTTTCTAACATGACAATGATCCAAAACACACATCTAAGGCCACCGTTGCATCTCTGAAGATGAACAGGGTGAAAATGATTCAGTGGCCAAGTACTGTATGTCTACTGATCTGAACCCAATCAAACACCTATGGGGAATTCCGAAGAGACAAGCTGAGTATCACTCTCCATCCAGCATCCAGGCTCTAAAAGAGGTTGTTCTTGAAGAATGGAAAACGATAGATGTTGCAATATGTTGCCAACTTGTTCATTCCATGCCTAAAAGACTTGGCGTTGTCCTTAAAAATCATGGAGGTAATACAAAATACTAGATGTAGTAGTTTTTGTTGTAGGGTGCATTCATTTTTGTATCAACTAATTTGAGTAATAGTGACGATTTTGTAATCTAAGTTATATTATCACCTTACTTTCATGTAATGAGCTAAACAAATGTTCTATAAAATTCAGTTTTGTCAAAATTTAGGAAATTGTTCTTGTGTTCATTGAGATATTGATTAAAATCTTACTTTTTAAAAGAGGTATATTCATTTATTCTGAGCACCCATAGACTGATTCTACATTGCATAGTCTACAGTAGGCTAATTCTTAAAGTGTATATCAGGACAAAATTAAAAGAAAAGAAAAAAACTGCAGCACATCTCCAAATTACATACACTTTTTGGTATGTTTTACCTTTAACCTATACACTACTATTTATTGGACATCTATTTTTGGAGTGCAGTTTTTAAAAAACAATTCAGGAATAGTCCATGGGCAGCAAAGACACCCATTGATGATGGTAAACAGGCTTTGTGTTAAGAGTCAATCAACGGGGCTCTGTAGCTTAGGATCACTGTGGTTGGTCAAAGAGTGACCGATCACAGTGATCACATGATGTAGTGTTTATATCTGTGAGCCCAACCCTTCCCTACACAACAGAGGAAGGGGAGAAAGTGAAACTATTGAATAAATACGTTATTCATTAGTTTCTGAACAAGGGATTGAACAGAGGTTAGCGGCATTAGCAGAAGATTGTAACGTTCATGCGTTTTTGTTAATGGATGGATTTTCAGCTGCAGAATTATCACACTCAGTAGCCTTGTAGAGATACTGTTGAATAAACCTATCCAACTCTCAGGACTTCATCACGGTGTACAGCCTGTTATGCAATATACATATACTCAATCAGATGTTTCAGTGGAGGGATAGAACATATGAGAATGTATAGATGAGAGACAGGTTGTATGGGGATTACTAGGAGTAATATTAGGAGAGTTGCAGGTGATGGTAAAGCAGATAGGTTCTGATGTCTAGTATAGTGCAGATGGTAAGAGGACACAGATGGAGTATACTTAGACAGAGTAACCTAGTGCAAGGATAGTTGAAGGTAGTCCCAAGAGCTAACAATCTATGCAGATGGTATGGAATAGATAGATAGATAGATAGTCCTGGTAATTGCAGTAGATGACAGTAGGAGATTGGTTAGTAAGGAATCCCCTGTGGGGTACTTATCACTTAGATAGGTTAGTAGTAACAATGTCCATAGATAGAGAGGTGATCCCGTAGCGAGATACGGATCAGCGGCGAGGTTCCAGCGTCAGTTCAGCAAAGGAAATGTCAGCAGCTCCGACTTCACAGGAGAAGGTGCGGTGAACATGTGGTTTGAACGAGCGATGGGTGAGAGAAAGCCGGCGATTGAAATAGCCGCTCATAGCGGCGCTCGGCAATGATGTCATCCGGTCTTAAAGGTATATGCGTCTCTTGTTACACAAGATGGGACACAATTAGCAAAGGAGAAATATGGAACAAGGGTACCAGAGGTACCAGAACATTACAGTACCCCCCCCTTAAGGCCGGCTCCGGAAGGCCTCTAGAACTGTTTTTTCTGGATATTTCGAGTGGAAATTGCGAATCAGTCTAGGGGCATGTATATCGGAGGTATCCAGCCAGGTGTCATCTTGGGGCCCATAGTTCTTCCATCGTACAAGATACTGGAGTCTTCTTCTATTGAAACGGGAATCCAAAATTTCTTTTATCTCAAATTCTTCTCCACCTTCCACTTGTACAGGAGGTGGAGGTGAGATAGTAGGCCTTATTCCTTGGTTAGGAACATGGGGCTTCAGTAGAGACACATGGAAGATAGGATGTATCTTGAGGTCTGCTGGTAATGTGAGTTGTACTGCAGCTTTTCCAATAAGCTTCTCTATTGGGAAAGGTCCCAGAAATAGAGGTCCAAGTTTTTTACTAGGGATTTTTAATCTCAGATTTTTTGTAGAAAGCCAAACAAGATCCCCAATGGCATATTGGGGAGAGGGTTTCCTACGGAGGTCGTAGTACCTCTTTTGTTGGCTATGAGCATGTGATATGGTATTGTTGAGTAATCCCAGAGAATCCTTTATCTGGGCAAGATAATCAGATGCCACTGGATTACTTGATGGCAAGATACGTGGTGGAAGGAGTGTGGGATGAAACCCGTAATTTAGGTAAAATGGACTTTGTTTAGTAGTGCTATGAGTCGCGTTGTTATAGCCGAATTCCGCCAGCGGGAGGAGATCTGCCAAATCGTCCTGTAGATACGAAGTATAGCAACGCAGATACTGTTCAATGCACTGGTTAACTCTCTCTGTCTGTCCGTTGGTCTGAGGGTGGTATGGAGAAGTAAGTTTACGCTCTATTCGTAGTATCTGACATAGAGCTAGCCAAAACTTTAAGATGAATTGTGAACCACGGTCAGACAGCAGTGTTTTTGGAATACCATGTAACTTAAAGACATGTTTCACAAGTAATTCCGCTGTTTGTTTGGACGAAGGTAGTCTTCGGATAGGAGTAAAATGTGCCATCTTGGTCAGATGGTCCACTGATACCAAGATGGTGTTGAATCCTTTGGAAGGTGGTAGTTCCACTATGAAGTCTAAGGATACCACTTCCCACGGAACCTGGGGTATCGGTAAACTACAAAGTAACCCCGATGGTTTCGTGTTGTCGATTTTAGACCTTGCACAGATATCACAAGATGAAACGAACTTTTTTACGGTTGTCTTCATGTCTGGCCACCAAAACTGCCTAGTAAGTAGATTTAAAGTTTTAGTCATACCCATATGTCCTGCCATAGGTACATCATGCGACAATTCCAAGATCTTGGTTCGCATAGTAGGGGGTATGTATAATTTATCGTTGTAATAGAGGAAGCCTTCTGCGTCAGTAGTTAGTTGTGGTGGAGGTGAGTCCAGTCCTATGCTGTGCAAAATCTCTTCCTTCAGGGAGCGAATGACACCGATAATACGTTCAAGTGGTATTATAGGAACTGAGGGAACCTCGGTAGAATCTTTCTCGGCTAGTCGTGAAAGTGCATCCGCTTTTTTATTTTTGTCTGCGGGCGTATAAGTCACTAAAAAATTAAACCTCAGAAAGAATAACGACCACCGAACCTGCCGGTGGGAAAGAGTTCTATTAGTCTGAAGGTATTGAAGGTTTTTGTGATCAGTATATATCAGGATTGGCAATTGAGTGCCCTCAAGTAGATGTCGCCAATTCTCTAATGCCAGTTTTATGGCTAATAACTCCTTCTCTCCTACTGGGTAGTTCACCTCGGGGCTGCTTAATGACTTTGAGAAGAAAGCAACTGGGTGAAGAGGTGAGGTGTTTGTTGGTCGTTGTGAGAGAACTGCTCCTACTGCCATATTTGACGCATCTACCTCCAAGATGTATTGAAGGGATGGGTCTGGATGGCATAGTATGGGGGCAGTAGTGAAGCTTGATTTCAGCAGACAGAATGCTCCATCTGCTTCTTTTGACCAATTAAATGGTTTCTTCGTGCTTGTGAGTTGTGTGAGAGGTTTCACAATCGCAGAGAAGTTCTTAATGAATTTCCTATAGTAGTTAGAGAATCCTAGGAACCTTTGCAATGCTTTGCGAGTGGTTGGCACAGGCCAATCTAGAATGCAGGATATTTTGCTCATGTCCATCTTGATTCCATTTTTTGATATAATATATCCTAGGAATAGTACTTCCTCTTTATGAAACAAACATTTTTTTGATTTAACATATAAGTTATGTGCAAGTAGTCTTGACAACACAAGTCTCACATGTTTTATGTGCTCAGGTAAGGAATGAGAATAGATAAGTATATCGTCCAAATATACTACAACACAAACGTCAAGCAAGTCTCTGAATATCTCATTTATAAACTGTTGGAAGGCTGCGGGAGCATTACATAGCCCAAATGGCATTACAAGGTACTCAAACAGTCCGTATCTGGTTCTGAATGCCGTCTTCCATTCATCCCCTTTACGGATTTGAATTAAATTGTATGCCCCTTTTAGGTCCAATTTTGAAAAGAGAGAAGCTCCACGCACCTGTTCGATAAGTTCAGGAATAAGAGGTAAAGGATAACGATCCTTTATTGTAATGGCATTTAATTGTCTGAAATCAATGATAGGCCTAAGGCTAGAATCCTTATTGCGGACAAAGAAGAGTCCAGCAGCAGTGGAGGAAGTAGAAGGTCGGATGAATCCTTTTGCCAAGTTCTCATCCAGATACTCCTTAATATGAGAGAGTTCATCCTGTGAGAGAGGATAAACATGTCCGAAGGGCAACTTGCTATTAGGGAGTAGATCGATACAACAATCATAGTCCCTATGGGGAGGTAGCATTTGAGCGTTTTTCTCAAGGAAAACCTCCGATAAGTCCTGATAACACTTGGGTATAATGTCATCCGGCACTACAGACAGGATCCTATCATATGTGGGGAGATTACACGTCGTTTCACAATAGTGAGAAGAGAAAGCTAGCGTTCTTGTTTTCCAATCAATGATTGGTTGATGTATGTGTAACCAGGGAAGTCCCAAAATGATTGGGAAATGTGGTGATGTTAACACATCAAAGGTGGTGGTCTCCACATGAGACTCGTCAGCAGTTACAAGGAGTGCCTGTGTCTGACTGGTGATAGGACCAGAGGATAGGGGGGTACCGTTAATAAAACTAACGGAGACAGGTTTGGGTTTTGAAACAATAGGTATTTTATTAAGGGAGACAAAACAAATGTCAATGTAGTTTCCACAAGATCCTGTGTCGATCATAGCCTTGGTGGTGATCCTAGTTTGGTCCCACTGCAATGTTAAATGAACAAAAAGATAAGGATTAGAAAAGGAAGTTGTGAGTCCGCCTAGCAAGACATTTGAACATTCACCCTTTTTTCTGCGGACAAGGGGACAGCCGCTTATCAAATGATTCGGAGATGCGCAGTACATGCAGAGATGTTCGGTCTTCCTTCTGGCACGTTCAGAAAGGGTCAGAGGTGGGCGTATCATTCCTACTTCCATAGGAGTAGGGTCAGCAGGCAACATCCGAGAAGGACTGGAAAATGGTGAGCCCATCTTCTCAGCCTTTCTTTCTCGTAGTCGTCTGTCAATATTGATACTGGTCTTTATCAGTCCCTCCAGAGTGCCAGGTAAATCCGCTCGGGCGAGCTTGTCTTTAACGGCCTCAGATAGGCCGATTCTAAACTGCGTTCTCAAAGATGTGTCGTTCCACCCTGAATCAGGGGACCATCTTTTAAAATTTGCCACGAAATCTTCAACGGGTCTCCTTCCTTGTTTCAAGGCCCGTAACTGGGTATCAGCGGTACTCTGCTTATTGGGATCTTCATATAAACTAGCGAGTTGTGCTAGGAATAGAGGGTAAGAATTAAGGAGTGGATCATCCTTTTCAAAGAGAGCGTCTGCCCAGGCCCGGGGTTCACCCGTTAAATAGGAGATGATGGTACAAACTTTAATTTGGTCCGTGGTGTAGGTTAGAGGTTTTAACAAAAAAAACAAACGACATGCGTTTTTAAATTCACGAAATTCGCTCCGATCACCAGAAAACACTAGAGGAGGGTTTATCTTAGGCTCACGGGGCTGAGCAGCAGAAAGCTGTGTGAGACGGCCAACCTGCTGTCTCAAGGTCTGATTTTCGTTTTGTACCTCTGTAAGCGCAAGGATCAATGCATCTACTTGCTGTTTTAATTGTAGTACATGAGTGGGTAATTCTGCTGAATCCATATATTTTTTTTAAGGCTCGTTCAATCTGTAACGTTCATGCGTTTTTGTTAATGGATGGATTTTCAGCTGCAGAATTATCACACTCAGTAGCCTTGTAGAGATACTGTTGAATAAACCTATCCAACTCTCAGGACTTCATCACAGTGTACAGCCTGTTATGCAATATACATATACTCAATCAGATGTTTCAGTGGAGGGATAGAACATATGAGAATGTATAGATGAGAGACAGGTTGTATGGTGATTACTAGGAGTAATATTAGGAGAGTTGCAGGGGATGGTAAAGCAGATAGGTTCTGATGTCTAGTATAGTGCAGATGGTAAGAGGACACAGATGGAGTATACTTAGAAAGAGTAACCTAGTGCAAGGATAGTTGAAGGTAGTCCCAAGAGCTAACAATCTATGCAGATGGTATGGAATAGATAGATAGATAGTCCTGGTAATTGCAGTAGATGACAGTAGGAGATTGGTTAGTAAGGAATCCCCTGTGGGGTACTTATCACTTAGATAGGTTAGTAGTAACAATGTCCATAGATAGAGAGGTGATCCCTTAGCGAGATACGGATCAGCGGCGAGGTTCCGGCGTCAGTTCAGCAAAGGAAATGTCAGCAGCTCCGACTTCACAGGAGAAGGTGCGGTGAACATGTGGTTTGAACGAGCGATGAGTGAGAGAAAGCCGGCGATTGAAATAGCCGCTCATAGCGGCGCTCGGCAATGATGTCATCCGGTCTTAAAGGTATATGCGTCTCTTGTTACACAAGATGGGACGCAATTAGCAAAGGAGAAATATGGAACAAGGGTACCAGAGGTACCAGAACATTACAAAGATTTAACACCTTTCCGCCCTGCCTATAGCAGATTGACGGTCGGGAGGTGGCTTTGACGTCAATCATATCATATGACATCCTTCAGAACGTGCTGCTCGGCGCTCTTTCAAACACAGTGCATCACCAATCAGGGTAAAGAGCCGATGATGTAGGTTCTTGACCATATCACAGCTGATCACATGTAAACAAATGCAGGTTATCGGCATTTCCAGCATTTCCTTTCCTCAGCGCTGTCAGTGTCTGAGGAAAGGAAAGCTGATAACCAGATTTCCAGTTACAGGGGACATTTACACTGATGATCACGGCACTGATCATCAGTGCCCTGATAATCAGTGCAGCGCCATCAATGCAGCATATCAGTGTCCGTCAGTGCAACATATCAGTGTCCATCAGTGCAGCATATCAGTGCCACCTGTCAGTGCCCAACAGTGTTGCCTTATCAGTGCAGCCTATGAGTGCGCATCAGTGCAGCTTATCAGTGCCTGTCAGTGCCACCACATCAGTGCCCATCAGTGCAGCCTCATCAGTGCCCATTAGTGCAGCCTAAACAGTGGCCATCAGTGTAGCCTCATCAGTGCTCATCAATGCAGCCTATCAGTGCCCATCAGTGCAGCCTATCAGTGCCCATTAGTGAAAAAAATGACCCTTTTGCAAAATTGTATACCAAAAAGAAAAAGGGTTTTTTTTTTTTTTTTTTTTTTCTTTCAATTCAGTCTTTTTTGTTTGTGTAGTAAAAAAATAAAAAAAACCCAGTGGAGATTAAATACCACCAAAAGAAAGCTCTATCTGTCTAAAAAAAAAAGTGATAAAAATTGAAAATTTCATATGGGTACAGTGTTGCACTGCACAATTGTCATTTACGGTGCAACAGCACTGAAAACTGAAAATTGGCCTGGGCAGGGATGGGGTGAAAGTGCCCAGTATTGAAGTGGTTAAGTAAAGTTTAATCTATTCAATAAACAAATGAACATTCGACCACTTTATGTGAATTGTACATTAACCCCTTACCCAGTGGTGTATTAAGGTTTTGTGCTGCCCTAGGCTTGACTAAACTCGTGTACCCCCTAATTTTAATATAGCCCACCCCTTCCTGCCAAGGCCACACCCCTTCCTGTTTAAGACCCCCCCATCATCTGCAAACCGCACCCCTTCCTCTTTAGGCTTCACTAACGCAGCGGCTGGTGTGAATGGACCCTAAGCTGTGTTGAGAGTCTTTTGCTTGCTTCAAGTAGGTTTTCCATACACATGCAAGTCTACTGGAATGCAAAATCTGCATTAAGCACAGGAAAATGTAGGTCAGAAGGAGGTCAAGTGCACCTGTCAATGAATTTCTAAATTGATCACTGAAACATTTCAAACTGATGTCAGAACAAATGCCAGTGCTAAGGGATAACAAAAGCATTGCATTGGGCCAGCAGATAGGGTTGTCTAAATCCATATTTGTGGATTATTGGACAAACAATGCTGATCTGACAACACAGGTACCGCTCTTGGCTGTCAGTGCCACTTATCCCAGGAGGAACACTGAGGATGTGGACTTGCCCAACTACAATTCCATATGAAGGTGGTCATGTGACATTCAAAAACCAGTTTTATAGTCAAAGAATTAGGACTCAATCAGGCCAAAAATGACCCCAAAATATGTCAGCACACAGACTGAAAGATCTTTTACCTGTTTATGTTTAATTACAATACATTTTGCTAAATAAAACAGGATTAACTGGCATTAAGATTTTCCTACAGAGAAAAACCTATAGAGACAAATCCGCAGGTGGCAAAAACCATGAGCAAAAAAAAAGTATATGTTCCAGCTTTACTTCCCATCCAGAAGACTACAAAAGCCCGGCATGCTGCAGAGGAGGGTAGGCGGAGCATTAGACTGCTAGGTCCACACTTACTAGTAAAAAAACGGCAGGCCAGTCATCGGCCGCTGGCCAGTATTATCATACTGGCAGCAGTGCGGCTGCTCTGCTTTATGCCTCCAAGGCATGGGCGTCCGCAGAACTTTTTTCAGGGGGGGGCATAATTTTAAGGTCTTTCATGCTCCGCCCCTTTTCAAAGATGTCATGAAGGGGAGGTGCTTAGTCATTATACTTATTTTGAGTATATTTCCTTAAAGCATGTTATAAAGCACAGTGCTTTGCTGTGTAATTTGGCCCCTTCTATCACCTAAAATACCTGGCTGATCCTGCCTGGCTATGTCCTCCCCTCTGTAAACTGACCACGGTATACCATGGCTGCTGAGCCCTGACACCGTGGTCAGTTTACGTGCCTCCATCATCCGCAGCCCTCCTGTCCTCCTCTGACCTCTCTCCCACCCCCTCATTCCCTGCCTGTCTGCTCCTGTGTCAGTGCCCACCCCCCTCCTCTCCTGCTGCTGTAGTTTCATTTAAAGCTTCATATCCGGTCTACAGTCTGTTTAATAATCCTGTGTGCCCCTGTGTCTGTTTTTTATAAAAATAAGCCATTCTTTACAAGTATAGAGTGCCACTCGCCGCTCACGTGACCCGCCACCTCTCATCTCCTCTCCTCTTCCCCTCCTCCTTCCCTCCCAACTGACATCAGTGAGTAATCCTTGGCCCCGCCCGCTGCAGGCAGCTGTCAGCCGGAGAGAGGAGAGAGCCGACGGGTCACGTGAGCGGAGCTCGGACCTCTGAAAACAAGTAAAGAACAGCTTATTTTTTTAAAACACAGAAACACAGGCACACATGATTTTTAAACAGAACAGACAGGATGGTATAAAGTGGCTTAACAACCACTTAAAATGGAAAGTTGAGATTCCAAGGGGGGGGGGGGGATTTGTCCCCCCTTGCCCCTACCTGCGGATGCCCATGCTCCAAGGCCTTGCCACTCAGCCCAGTCCAGCCCATAAGTGTACCGCAAGTGGTGGGGATTCTTTTCGTGCAGGAGCCGGGAGGAGGCTGTTTTTTTCATGTGGGGCTTTTTTGTCGCCCCCTCCCCCCTGCAAAGTGCCGCCCTAGGCCTGGGCCTTGTTGGCCTAGGCCAAGATACAGCATTGCCCTTACCTGCCCTTTCCTCTGTGAATGTCCAGTGTACACTGTATTTAGGGCATCTTTACCAACCTCCACATTCTAATCCCTTTAATACCAGCATGTTTCTTCATTTCCAAAACAATGTGCCAACATTAGAGATCCTTTTGGGGTGTCTACTTTCCAAAAAAGAGCCATATTCTTTTTTTTTTGTTCTGTTCTGGCATTTATTATTAACATTAAGTGAGAAAAACAGAGTTTATTCAAAATTATTCAGAATTATTGGTCTTTATACAGTAAAAAATAAAACACTTAGTGGTTATTAAATACCACCAAAATAAAGCTCTATCTGTCACTTAAAATATTAGAAAATTCATCTGGATACAGTTTTGCATGACAGAGGAATGGTCAGTCAAAGTATCACATTGCAGAAAATTGAAAAATGCCATGACAACAAAGGTATTAAAACCTGGTACTTGCATAGTTAGAAACACTGCACAAGTACAGAAAATACCAGTTGATCTGACAGAAATCCAGTGTGCCCTTAACATTCTGCTTTGGCTGATAGAATGCCTCTGCTGTAATAAAACCCCAACTAGCGTTGTTATCCAAGGGCTACAGAACTCTATCTATCCCTGACGGTCTGTCTGTTCTACTCTCTATCCCAATCCATGTGCAAACATTACGGTAATTTCTTTCCAAGCAAAAGAATGCTGCTTCCTTGGCTGCCAGAAGCCTGCCCACACTATGTAGAAAAAGGCTCTTAGGAAATGTAGTTCTTGGGGTATGCCTACATTGAAGAATTGTTTTACCCTGCTTATGTAGTTACAGAGAGTGATAAAAGCTGCTTATTCCTAAAAGAACCAAGTGGGAGAAAAAAATAAAGATGTGAAATGCTCTAGAGGTGGGAGGGATTTTTGGGGTAAAATTGAATAATGCCTGGACATACATCCTAACAAATATAAGACATTTTTTAATGTCAAAAAGCAGTTTTGTATTTTTGTTTTCCACTTTAGTAATTATTTTTATTATTTTTAGTTGGGCCAATGTTTTACGCTTATATGGCAATAACCTTTCATTGCCATTGGACTTTATTTATGTATTTAATTCCATCATCCATATGATATTCCATATCATTGCTTTCTGTAACTTAGCCTAGACAGAGCAGCAAAAGCTTTGGTCAGTCACGTGTGTTTGATCCACCATTGCTCTGCGTCACCTGTTTTTAAATAATATCCATTAAACATGTTTTATTACAGGCATGTCCAACCTGCGGCCCAAAGGCCGCATGCGGCCCGGAACCTCAGGCAATGCGGCCCACTGCCCCCTGACAATTTTTTTTTTTTTGCTGGGGAGGAAGGAAGTCAGGTCGGGGGCACAGCCACAGCTGCTGCCAACTAACGGTAGGCAGAGGCTGCCTCAGAGGCGAGGGAAGCGGAGCATGTGCAGTGTTTCTGACTCCTACCACCATGACCACTTCAAATCACTGAAGTAATCATGGTGTAATGTTCTGGTACCTTTGGGTACCCTAATTACTCTTTCATAAGTGTATGCGCCCCACCATTCTCTTTTGGTAAGGTGCGCATACACCTTTAAGACTGATGCTGTCATCACTGAGCGCCGGACTGGATGGCTATTTAGATCGCCGGCTCTCACTCACATGTGTTCGTTCAAACTGCTTTGTGCCTTGATGCTAACCTGTCTTGAAGCTCACATGCTTGCAAGCATACTTCGCTGTCGGAACCACGCTGCGCTGATCCCTGTATCCCGCTACCGGATCATCCGCTCTTGCCGAACCTCTCCTCTGCTACATTGCTATTAGTGATAAGTACCCCACAGGGGAAACCTCTATAACCTTTATACTAAAGCTTACACTATCTAGCTCTGCATACTAAGGACTATTACTACATCTGCATTATCTAAGATTGCTAGCTCTTGAGCCTACCACCTGTTCTTGCACTGGGTTGATCTCTCTTGTATGTCCACCTGCTACTCTGTCATCTACTACCATACATGATTGCTAAACCTATCTGCATCCCATCTGCTACTATCTTACTTTCAAGAACATTTCCTTTCAAGTGTCTGTCATCTACCATCTCTACCCAACCTGTCTCTTCAGCCTATCATCACTGTGTTACTATATACATAAGTCACTCTAGGAAACATCTTATTGAGTGTGTGTATTTACTTGCTGAATTGAGATCATCCACACATGATGAGTCATTGAGAGTTGGGAATGGTGTCTCAGCGTTTCTCTACATGACTACTGAAGTGGAATATTTCTGCAGCTGAAAATCCACATCATACGTAAAACGCAGGAGCGTTACACATGGTGGTTAAGAGTGTTCCTTTATTATCGATCAGAAGAAGTAAACCTCTGTATACTGATTCCATTTAATTTCATCATCCTCTAGTTGTGTTAAATTAGTGTGGGGGGCGTGGCGGGGTGGGAAGGGTGCAGCGGCATTTTATTACTTATATACCTTAACTATATATTTAAGTATATATTAAATATATATTTTATATGCGGCCCGAAAAATATGTCTCTAGACTCAATGTGGCCCAGAGAAGCCAAAAGGTTGGACACCCATGTTTTATTACATTTGATCATAGTAATTCGTGTTTTTTTTTCTTTACTTTTATTTATAGCATTTGGTCAACCTGCAGCTAAAGGTAAAAGGCCAAAAGAACCAGCGGAGAATAAGATTAAACCAGCGATGAAGAAACTGAAACCAAAAATTACTAAATTAAAGGAATCCACAGAGTCCATCACCAAAGTGCAATCCATCATGACCCAAGTCATGGACAAAGGCCGTTTCCAGAAACCCCCACCCATGCTTACTATGTCTGCAGGGCAGAGCATGGAGCTGAGATGTAAAGGAGACAAAATAGTATGGAGCTACCCAGAATACTTGGACACATTTAAAGACTCCAGACTCAGGTAATAAAAGTAAAAAACGAGTAATACTGATGGCTTTAATAAAGCGTTTTAGGTGCCAACACATAAAACCTGGATTCCCTGGTTGCTCTAAAGCTAAGGCAGGCTAAATTATAAAAGATTTGGTCATTAGAGACTTCAAACATTGAAATATGTATGCCCCATAATTAAGGATTCTGAAACAGAATGCTGATTTATAGATTATCAGTTAGCGTAAGCTCTCCACATCTGTGATCTTTTTCTCTGTTTTATTGATAATTAACCATTGGGTTACCCAAAACTAGGGAAAGGTGTTCTGTTCGATGAGATAAGCAATATTTGGCAATTTCCCAATTCTTGGGAGTTGCAAGGTATATGTATTCTCAGACATTTGGAGATATAAATTAAATGTGCATTTTCAAGCTATATGTATGTGCTTAAATGAACCAGTGCACCCAACATTTTTAAATGTTTTCGTACTTTGTTACACATACTTGCAAAGGTTTTTCTTAAGCCAGTCTGTGTTTGGGCTTTTTGTAGTGTAAATATATATAAATATATACACTATATTCCCAAAAGTATTGGGACACCTGCCTTTACACGTAAATGAACTTTAATAGCATCCCAGTCTTAGTCCTTAGAGTTCAATACTGAGTTGGCCCACCCATTGCAGCTATAACAGCTTCAACTGTTCTGGGAAGGCTGTGCACAAGGTTTAGGAGTTTGTCTACGGGAATTTTTGACCATTCTTGTCTCGTCCTTAATGTGGATGAGAAGGCCTGGCTAGCAGTCTCCGCTCTAATTTATCCTAAAGGTGTTTTATTGGGTTGAGGTCAGGACTCTGTGCAGGCCAGTCATGTTCCTCCACCCCAAAACTTACTCATCCATGTCTTAATAGACCTTGCTTTGTGCACTGGTGTGCAGTCATGTTGGAATAGGAAGGGGCCATCCCCAAACACAAAGTTGGGAGCATGAAATTGTCCAAAATGTCTTGGTATACTGATGCCTTAAGTCTCTTCACTGGAACTAAGGGGCCAAGCCTAACTCCTGAAAAATAACCCCACACCATAATCCCCCCTCCACCAAATAATTTGGACCAGTGCACAAAGCAAGGTCCATAAAGATGTGGATGAGCGAGTTTGGGGTAGAGGAACTTGACTGGCCTGCCCAGAGTCCTGACCTCACTACGATAGAACACCTTTGGTATGAATTAGAATGGAGACTGTAAGCCAAGCCTTCTCATCTACATGAGTGCCTCACAAATGTGCTTCTGGAAGAATGGTCAAACATTCCCATAAACACACTCCTAAGCCTTGTGGATAGCTTTCCCAGAAGAATTGAAGCTGTTATAGCTGCAAAGAGTGGGCCAACTCAATATTGAACCCTACAGACTAGGAATGGGATACCATTAAAGTTCACGTGCGTATAAAGGCAGGCGTCCCAACACTTTTTTGGTAATTTAGTGTGCGTATAATAATATATATACACACTGCTCAAAAAAAATGAAAGGATCCAGTGGCAAACCTGCCAGTTCTGGTGTTCAATGGCAAATGCCAATCTAGCTCCACGGCGTCGGGCAGTGAGCACAAGGCCCACTAGAGAACTTCAGGCCCTCAGGCCACCCTAATGAAGCCTGTTTCTGATTGCTTGGTTAGAGATATTTACACCAGTGGCTTGCTTTTGTAGGGCTCTGGCAGTGTTCATCCTGTTCCTCCTTGCATAAAGGAGCAGATACCGGTCCTGCTGATGGTTTAGGGACCTTCTGGAGCCCTGTCCAGCTCTCATAGGGTAACTGCCTGTCTCCTGGAATCTCCTCCATGCTCTTGAGACTGTGCTGAGCTCTTTAAATGTGACAACACTGAAGAAATTACACTTTTCTACAATGTAACGTTCTGAGTGAACAGCTTGTATAACAGTGTAAATTTGCTGTCCCTTCAAAATAACTCAACACACAGCCATTAATGTCTAAACCTGCTGGCAACAAAAGTGAGTACACCCCCAAGTGACCATGTCCAAATTGGGCCCAATTAGTCATTTTCCCTCCCCGGTGTCATGTGACTCGTTAGTGTTACAAGTTCTCAGGTGTGAATTGGGAGCAGGGGTGTTAAATTTAGTGTTATCGCTCTCACTCTTCCATACTGCTTACTGGAAGTTCAACATGTCACTTCATGGCAAAGAACTCTCTGAGGATCTGAAAAAAAGAATTGTTGCTCTACATAAAGATGGCCTAGGCTATAAGAAGATTGCCAAGGCCCTGAAACTGAGCTGCAGCATGGTGGCCAAGACCATACAGCAGTTTAACAGGACAGGTTCCACTCAGAATAGGCCTCGCCATGATCAACCAAAGAAGTTGAGTGCACGTGCTCAGCATCATATTGAGAGGTTGTCTTTGGGAAATAGACGTATGAGTGCTCAACCTGTCAGTGCTCAGACCATACTCC
Organism: Pelophylax lessonae; assembly: GCF_965119305.1. Taxonomy (NCBI): domain Eukaryota; kingdom Metazoa; phylum Chordata; class Amphibia; order Anura; family Ranidae; genus Pelophylax; species Pelophylax lessonae. The sequence continues at coordinate 728,554,091 of NC_138768.1, read as the reverse complement.
ACACACTGCATTAAAGTGGTCTGCATGGCTGTCATTCCTGAAGGAAGCCTCTTCTAAAGATGATGCACAAGAAAGCCTGCAAACAGTTTGCTGAAGATAAGCAGACTAAGGACATGGATTACTGGAGCCATGTCCTGTGGTCTGATGAGACCAAGATAAACATATTTGGTTCAGATGGTGTCAAGCGTGTGTGGCAGCAACCAGGTGAGGAGTACGAAGACAAGTGTATCTTGCCTAGAGTCAAGCATGGTGGTGAGAGTGTCATGGTCTGGGGCTGTTTGAGTGCTGCCAGCACTGGGGAGCTACAATTCATTGTGGGAACCGTAAATGCCAACATGTACTGTGACATACTGAAGCAGCGCATTATCCCCCTCCCTTTGGAGACTGGGCTGCAGGGCAGTATTCCAACATGGTAACGACCCCAAACACACCTCCAAGATCACCACTGCCTTGCTAAAGAAGCTGAGGGTAAAGGTGATGGACTGGCCAAGCATATCTCCAGACCCAAACCCTATTGAGCATCTGTGGGCATCCTCAAAATGGAAAGTGGAGGAGTGCAAGGTCTCTAAAATCCACCAGCTCCGTGATGTCATCATGGAGGAGTGGAAGTGGACTCCAGTGGTAAACTGTGCAGCTCTGGGGACCTCAATGGCCAAGAGGGTTAAGGCAGTGCTGGAAAATAATGGTGGCCACACAAAATATTGACACTTTGGGCCCAATTTGAACATTGTCACTTAGATGTGTACTCACTTATGTTGCCAGTGATTTAGACAGTAATGGCTGTGCATTGAGTTATTTTGAGGGGACAGAAAATTACACCGTTATACAAGCTGTGCACTCACCACTTTGCATTGTAGCAAAGTGTCATTTCTTCAGTGTTGTCACATGAAAAGTTATAATGAGAGAGAGAGAGATCTGTTCTTGCCAAGAATGTAGATACAGCACTGAACTAGCTGGGTTATTTCATTGACCAATACCTATTTGTTCTGCAACTAAGATGGCTAAGAATGCAGTTTTAGTTTTATTTATCCTGAAAATCGTTTTTCTTATTAGCAGAAAAGGGTTTACTTATGCCACGTACATTGCTCAAGCTTTATCCTACGCTAAATGGAAGGAATTTAAAAATGTGGATAATTCTCCTAAAAAAGACTATTGCCAGACATAAAAGTTTGGGAAATCCACCAGGGCTCCCTGTGCACATAGCACTTGTCCCTAAAAAAATCTAAGCAGTGATTGTTAAATAAAAAAAATATATATATTTTCAGTTTTTTCTAGCTGTAGCTCCACCCCCATGAACCCTAGAAATATGGCCATTCCTATGGGGGTAGACTTACAGCCATCACTAAGCCTTGTCCCCTTTCCATTCTGCAATGCCGTGTCTTCTCTCTCTGGTTCAGTACACATAGAGTCATGAACTGCTGCCAGTTATTCAGGACACAGAGAGACTGGAATCTGTCAGCTTGTGTTGTGGTTGATTGCAGCTTAAAAAAAAGTATAAGCTGACAACTGCACAAACTATGTACCACACTTGTCCAAGATAGCCTAGTGTAGTACCTGGCGTATGCTGTTGTCAGTTTGTGTTTTTATGAATTAAAGTTTTCTCCAGCTGCAATCATTCACAACACAATCTAACAATTTCCACTCTCTCCATGCCTTAATTCGCTAGTGGTGGGTGACAGGCCCAGGGCCAGATTAACATAGGGGCTATTGGAGCTGCAGCTCCAGGCCCCTACCTTAATATAGGCCCCGGGTTGGCCATATTCACTGTTACCGCTCTTCTGTCACTTGTAAACACAGAAGTCTGGCTTCTATGCTCGCTTCCCCAGGCAGCACCCTCAGAACCTCCCCACAGAGCACGAAGGCTGGACAAGGAGGGACAGTTGCCGATGCATGGATGTGTTTATGGGCTTCAGAGACAGCATTCCATGTTGAATTAGGCATGCATGGCTGCACCCTTCCTCCTCTGGGTGCATGCCAAGGCACGGCCCTTAAGGCCCTTCAAAATCCTCAGCACCAAGCCCATGATGCTCTTAATCCGGCCCTGGACAGGCCCAGACTCAGTGTACACTAAACAAGACACTGCGCAGCAGAGCAAATTTCCTTCTGGTAGCTTAGAAGGAGGGAGGTTGGGGCTGTGCAGGGGCTGTCACAATCCCTCTCTGATGTCACTCAGAACCCCGTCTCCTTTCATCAGCACTGTCAGATAGCTAGATGGGTAGGCAGGGTTTGCTCTGAGACACCACTGCTCAGCAATCCCTGCACAGATTTAGATGGGAATGCCCTTTTTTTTTTCTTTTTTGGCATGGTGATATTTATTCTTTAACTTTGCCTAAAATATACTATAGAGGTCATACAACCATCATCCTAGCCTGCAGTTTCAACAAGTTCAAGACTGTAGAATTGTGGGGTGGAAAAAAGTAGTAAATAACTTCATGGCATCATAGGTAAGGAACAATCTGTTGTATGTTTAGATATTTCTATTTTTTAGTCCAATGCTCTCCTCTTCAGAAAAAAATGTATTATTTTCTACTGCATCTGCCATTTTAACCTCTTGCATCAAAAATCTGCACCCTTTTACTGGAACAAGCATACAAATAAGGATGTCTACACTTACTCCAAGAGATCTGCCTTCTTTTTCCAGGTCAGTGCCTCAAACCTCATTCAACCCAGTTGGCCAGTGCACTTGCCAGACAACCAGCATTTTCAAAGGGTTATTGGAAATAGCAACCCCCTGTGTTTCACAGGAAATATTTGCTTTAAAAAAATAAGTTCAGACTTAAAGTGTTAGTTAACCTTTACCGAAAAAATGTTAAAACAAACCAATATCGCACACCTTCCCCACACTCTCCCCTTCACCCCCAGTTTCTGCTGTACTTACCTTTGGAGATGATGAGTCAGTGCTCATGCGGCCAGTCTAGAAGTCTGGGGATTTGAAGTCCCCACTCTTCTCCCTTTTTTGTGCAGTGTTTCTGGGATAGAACAGAGGGATTCACTGTGCAGGTCCTGGCCAATCAGAATCACTGCAAATAAAAGAGGAAGAGAAGCAGGGAATAGCTGCGTGAGCACTAAGAGCTCAGCATCCCTGGAGGTAAGTAGGGGACCTGTGTGTGTGTGTGTGTGGGGGGGGGGGGGGATAGGTGTTAGTTCACTTTAAACTTAAAATAGATCAGGCAAGGTAGGAGGGTTAACCTGCAATTTTGGTTTACCACCATTTCACTGATCCAGAGGTCTAAAGGTCTAATGCTGAGCACTACCCCCTCCAGGTTGTTTATAGCTGTCTCCTGTCTACCTGTATGAGTCAGTGAAATTTCACCTATAGATGTAAAAGGCCCTTTCAGGTGTTGAAGAAAAGAAATAAAGTTCACCACTCAACCTCTTTGTTCTGTCACCATATGGGGAACGCTGATGCTCTGTATAGATTCCCATCCACTTTCACAAATGATATACCCTAAACAAAGTCATGCACACAGCAATAAATTCCGATACCTATTCAAACCAAAACTGGCTTACATCGAACGATCCTGTAATGCGTTTTGACCAGAAACCACCGTAATTATGATAATTTGGGCTATTTCCAGCTAAAAGGCATTTTTGTTGATGTGAGCCTATTCTGTATTCAATAAAATTTTGAATTTTATGCTTTGGGCAGGACTTTTGCCCTTTTAGGCAATGAGGAGGTATGCATGGGACCTTCAGATGCCATAATGCTGTTACACCAGTAAGTAATATTTACATCTCACTAATTCTACCTTTAGCCCAGAGATCTGCTACGTAAGAGTAAGTATCTAAAAGATTGTCTATGGGCCTTCAGAAATCCTGTTACTATGGCACAAGTGTCCCATATGTCTTCATACTCACTTCCAAGAGAAATATACAGTACACACAAACCACAAATTCTCTTGCCTGATGGAAGCCGGATGTACCCTATAGTTTAGCATATTATGTGGATTGCTGTAAAATATTTTACTGGAAACAGGAAAGCTTCAGTGATTATATTTCTGTATTGTGCCAGAACATGTATTTTTAACAAATTTTTAATGTTTTTTTGAATGCTGAGCAGGCAGGTTCGCCACATGTCATTTTAAGATCTTAGCATTTCTGGAATTCCACATTTTCACCCTTCCCTCTGGTTAATTTTTGTTCATTCTAGAAGTAATTCAATTTGTACTCTATTTTCTTGTGGCCCATCTAACTGTAGAATAGTAGTTTAGTTCACAGCATTACAAAATAATGGTAGCAATTTACACCAGACGGGTGTATTGTGAAATGTGCGGCTCATTTTCTTCCTTTGTACTGTGTATGTGCTTAAAGAGAATCTTCACCCTTTTTCGATGCTCTCCTCTATCTATAACAGAATTACAAGACAATATATTTTTAAAATAAATTTTGTTGTTTTGTAAAATCCTGGCCCGTCATTCTCACACCATGGGCCACTCTGAGATGTGTTGCAGCCTTTCTGCACATGCAAACTGCCTCCTGGGATTTCTATAGCACTCATCCCGGGAGGCAGCTCATGAGATCTTGCACATGGGCAGACTCACAGTGGCCTCTCAGCCAGTTTAGTAGCTGATGTGCAGGGGTTCGACACATGCACAGACACACCGCAAGGATCTTCCAGGTCCTGTAGACCTGGGTGTGTCTGCTAATACTGCCCAATGGGAAGGGAAACAGGTTACCCCTTTCCTGCATTTCTGCTGAGCTCTGCCTCTCTTTCCCTGTGCTGTAAATAAAAGTGGGTAGGGCTCTGCCCACGTGCAGACAGTCTGGATGGGAAGGAAGGTCACAGACAAGATCCAACATGTAGTTTCCAGCCAATACACAGAGCTACTGTGGCTGTTGTTGGCAGAAAAGAAGTCGCACACACACACACACACACACGTCTGCCTGGAAGCAAAGAGACAAACAGCCAGCAAGATGGAGGATTGCTGGAACTTGCAGTCCTACCTGAAGATGCACATTCCTGGATTCTGGCAAGTATGAAATCAAGCCTGAATTAGGGAAACAGGATGTTAGTGTAGCACTGCCCCCTTGAGGGTTGCTGGTAAGTGTATGTTCTTCTGTGCTGTTTTGACCCTGAGAACCATCCAGCCCTCCTGACACTCTAGGTTCAGACATGTTGTGTATACCTTTAACCACTTAAGCCCCGGAAGATTTTACCCCCTTCCTGACCAGGTCCTATTTTGCGATTCGGCACTGCGTGAATTTGACGGACAATTGCGTGGTCGTGCGACGCTGTACCTAAACATGCCTCCTTAGATGGAACGGGGGTGCACTGGACACCCCACATATACCACAACAGCAGCAAAGGGGTTCAGTGCGTCCCCTTACCAGGATTCCAACAGTGCAAACAAATGACCACTGCCCCCACCTATAACTGACCTTTTCAGCAAGAACCACATGGAAGGGCAACACATGTCAAACAAAACCAAAGAAAATTCACAGCTCAACTTACTGATCAATCTGCATCCAACTGAATTATCCTGTCTAACAGTTGGCATTAAAAAGCAGGGGTTTAGTTTGCACACATTTGCAAATACATGCGTAAGCTGCAGAGCCACTTCACATTGCCCCAGTATTATCTGCAGTCCTAACTCTAAATTTTGAGAGCCTCCACAGTGGAAGCTCATTCATTATAATGAATAATCAGAGAACAAGTGAGCCTGGAGAGGGCCCATCCCTCCTTAAGGCACAGGGGCACACTGAACAACAAGCATATATCACAATGGCAGGGAAGGTGTTCAGTATATCCCCCCACCAGTGTTCCAACAGTACAAACAAATGGCCACTGCCCACGCTTATAACTGGCATTTGCAGCAAGGAGCACATGTAAGGGTGACGCATGTCAAAGAGTTAATACTATGTGAAGACAAAGTGGTTACGAAGGTTTCACATGCGGACTATTGTTAAATGTGTATGTGTGGCAAGTGGGCTACCCTCTTGCAGGGAGGGAAATGTTGTTGGCACTCCTTCAGCCATGAATTTTGTCCTATAGCAACAGGAGCAGATCTGCACCACCAGGGCCCTCATCGTATAAACAGGTACAGTGAAGTGAAGTGCACACAGGGAGTCTGCATTAGGTGCACGGCAGGACCGCATACATTACTGGGAGTGAGGTAGTGGTGATATGTTGGATAGGTGGAGAGGGCTTTGACTCTGCGTGTCCCTCCTAAATGCACAAGTGACTGTGTTGGTGTACATGATATCATGGTAGTGTACTAGAGTTTGTTAATGTTTGTCATCTACCGGATAGTGAGCGTGGCTCAAGTAAAGGTACCCCATGTGTATGGTAGTGACACTGTACAAGGTGCCTAGCGTTGCCCAGAAGAACCCACCCCGGGGTAGGCCTCCTATGTGACCCACACTTGGCGCCCAATGGGGAGGGGAACATGGAGAAGGAGGAGGGGGGCCAAACTTCCAGCTGAGTTTGCTTCTGCATAACCAGGTACCCGCTCCCCCCTGCCCCCAAAAGGTGCCAAATGTGGTAGCAGAGGGGGGGGGGGGGGGAGGCAGAAAAGTGGAGCTTCCCCTTTTGGGTGGAGCTCCGCTTTAATGTAGAATTGAATAATTCACAACAAACATAACGGGAAGGCAGATTGTAAAAGCAGTGTGTAGCGGAACAGGTTTTAGATATGTCGACAGCATCTGTCTTGAGGGGCCGAATGTGGCCTGGCCGGTCCATACCCAAATAGGGAGGTTTCTAGGAAGGATAGCATGCACCTATCCTTTTACTACTTGTCTGAAACCTCTCTCTGCTGCTAATCACTGTACCAATCAGATGGGTAACCTGTCCCTACACTAGGCCTTAAATAGGCCCTGCTGACCCAAGATGGCTGCCAGAGTCACACTTAGGGGTGTAGTCACTTTTGTTGCCAGCGGTTTAGACATTAATAGCTGTGTGGTGAGTTATTTTGAGGGGGACAGCAAACTTACAGTGTTATACAAGCTGTACACTCACTACTTTACATTGTAGCAAAGTGTAATTTCTCTAGTGTTGTCACATGAAAAGATATAGTAAAATATTTATACTATTTATAGTAAAATATTTAAAAAAAATGTGAGGGGTGTACTCACTTTCATGAGATACTGTACCTTCGAGATTGGCCGTGTACACTGGGTTGTCTTTTTTTTTTTTTTTTCGGCAAGTCAGCGGGCATCATGGCTGACAATAAATTTATCACGAGGGACTTTATTTTTGGGAATTTTACATTTTTTTAATAAAAGACTTTTCAAATGTTTGGGTGTCTTCAGTCTTCAATTTCTAGGTTAAAGTTCTTTTTTTTGTAAATGAGTAGGGGAACTATGTATTCACCTAAGAGGGGGGAGGGGGCTTTCAGATTCCAATAAGCCTACCATTTAAAGGAACTGGCCATTTTTCATATTTCACTTTTTTTGTATTTTTTTATTACATTTCATTGAATGTAGAGAATGCAGTTAACCACTTGCCGACCGCCGCAAGTACATATACTGCAGTGGTCAGCCCCGGCCAGGCAAAGTGACGTACCAGTATGTCACTAGCCTGTCACTGGCTTGTGAGCCAATAGCGGGCGCGCCCGCTGAGGCGCGTTCCCTAACAAGTCAGTGCATGTGACCGGCGGACCCGATGTCCGCCGGTCACTCGCGATCGTTCGCCGGGAAGGGAGAAAGGCAGGCGGCTAATGTAAACAAGCCGCCTGTCATTCTCCCCTGTGTAAAAATGGAGATCAGACGGTTCTACTATGTAGAACCGTTGATCTCTGTTTTTACACTAGTAGCCACAGCCAATAACAGTTAGAAACACGCCCCTAGGACACACTTAACCCCTCCCTCTCCAATACAGTTAACCCCTTCCCTGCCAGTGTCATTTTTACAGTAACAGTGCATATGTATAGCACTGATTACTGCAGTAATGTCACTGGTAACCCCAAAAGTGTCAAAAATGTCAGTCAAGGGTCCGATCTGTCCACCGCAATTTCGTAGTCCCGCAAAAAAAAATCGCAGATCGCCGCCATTACTCGTTAAAAAAAACTCACCAAAAATGACAAAAATCTTTCCCTTTGTTAGTAAACGTGATAACTTTTGCGCAAACCAATCAAAATACGCTTTTTGTGATTTTTTTTACCAAACATATGTAGCATAAAACAAATTGGCCGAAAATGTTAAAAAAATTAGATTTTTACTTTTTTTTGGGGGGAATTTCATATAAAAAAATGTGAAAAATATTGTTATTTTTGCAAAATTGTTGCTCTTTTTTTGTTTATAGCGCATGATCAAAAAATCGCACAGGTGATCAAATACCACCAAAAGAAAGCTCTGTTTGTGGGAAAAAGGACATCAAATTCGTTTAGGTACAGCGTCGCACGACCGCGCAATTGTCCGTTAAAGTCACGCAGTAAAAAATCTCAAAAAAAACCCTGGTCAGGAAGGGGGTAAAATCTTCCGGGGCTTAAGTGGTTAACAAGAACAATGGTCACAGCATTTGGCTGACAAAGTAAATCAGGAAAGATAATTTAAAATATGTTAGGATAAGTTGAGAGAGACCTAGCAGTGTTGGGTCCAGTGGTATACATTATAACGGTCGGAATAGTAAGTAGCAAGTGAAGGGAATTTTTAGATTAACATGTAATTCAATTTAAGAGAGTTTCAATTTCAGCAATTAAAAAACACTGCTCCTGGCCAAATATAATTTTTAATGTTTTTGCATTGGTACATTGTCCCCAGGGCAGTGCCCACTCCCTTGCCTATTTGCCCAGAAAATGGGCATTTTTAATTTGACAGATTCTGCTCCATTGATTTCAATAGGGTTTAGGTTTGGCATTCAAACTTTTTTTTATCTTTTTGTTTATTCAAGTTTTATATTACACATTATACATTATACACACGAACAATGCAATGTTAAAGTTACAAAAATGTTATTTGGTAAACGAGGCATAAAAATTTGAATTTATAATGTTAGTTACTGAATATAGCTGAACTTCTTTGAATTTCACCAAACTGTGCTCAAACTGAACGCGGGGCAGTTTGGCTCATCCCTAGTTTTCTCCCATGATGGCATTGTGGGTTTAACCACTCCTTGACCGGAAGGTTTTTACCCCCTTAATGACCAGGCCATTTTTTGCGATACGGCACTGCGTTACTTTAACTGACAATTGCGCGGTCCTGCGGCGCTGTACCCAAATAAAATTGTTGTCCTTTTTCTCCCACAAATAGACCTTTCTTTTGGTGGTATTTGATCACCTGTGCGATTTTTATTTTTTGTGCTATAAACAAAAAAACAGAGGGAAAAAAAACCAATATTTTTCACATTCTGCTATAAAACACAGGCAATAAAAAAATGGTAAAATCAATTTTTTTCATGATTTTAGGCCAATATGTATTGTGCTACAAATTTTTGGTAAAAAAAAAAATCCCAATAAGGGTATATTGATTGGTTTGTGCAAAAGGTATCGCTTCTACAAACTAGGGGATAGATTTATGGCATTTTTATTTATTTATTATTTTTTTTACTAGCAATGGCAGCGATCTGAGATTTTTGGCGGGACTGCAACATCGTGGCCGACAGATTGGACACCTAACTGACACTTTTGACACTTCTGAGGGGATCAGTGACATTTTTACAGTAATCAGTGCTAAAAAATATGCACTGTTACTGTACTAATGACACTGGCAGAAAAGGGGTGAACACCAGGGGCGATCAAAGGGTTAAATGTGTCCCTAGGGGGTGCTTTATAACTGTGGGGGGGGGTAAACTCACTAGATGAACATAGAGAACAGTGTTCCTAAATAGCAGAAACACAGGATCCCTGTGTTCATCTGTGACAGAACTGCAATCTGCCCTGTTTACATCAGCAGCCCGCCGTTCTGTTTCTATGGGGATCGATCGTGGTTAGCCGACCCACTGATTGGCTCCCCTACTGGCTATTACATGAAACGACATACAGGTATGAAATTTTGTGTAATAGAGCCAACCTGCTGCAGTATATGTGTGCAGCTGGTCAGCAAGTGATAAACACATTATGCAAGCATGGTCCACTGTTATCACCATGATGAAAGCTGTGAATGCCATGCAGAGTGTTTGCATATGACAGAAAGTGACTGCAAAAAGGCTTCAGGAGGTCAGCAGCACTGAGCTGTAACAAAAGAAATTTGAAGAAAAAAAAAAAAGGTGATCACAGACATTTAATTTTTAAAAATGGCAACACGATTCATTTAGCAACTAGATATCATCATTGAATTAGGAAAAATGTCAGTGTGGGTGACAGATTCATGCACCTGTTGTGGACAGGTACATGAATCTGGGGTACAGACCACACATGAAGGCACACTGAGACCAAAGTGTCTATACAGACACTAAGGGGTTTATTTATTAGAGCTAGAGAGAGCAAAATACACATCTAGATCCTGAGAGATCTTTACACAAAAGAGGTAGTTCAAACAGCAATACACATTTATTGAAAGGGTTACATAATATATATATATATATATCTATATATATATATATATATATATATATATATATATATATATATATATATATATATATACAAATTACACACTAAACAGTATTTACAACACATGATTAGTTCAGACCTCTTGGCGTATATGATATTTACAAATTACCCACAATAGCCATATTTACAATACCATGTACGTATTGAGCCTGGAGTTAAGTTACCTTTTCACTTCAGGCATGGTGCCTGCTGTGTGTATTCAAACACTAAAGAGAAAAATTATGTATACATTCTAAGTGTGAGATATATAGTCTATATTTACCATCCCCAGTAGCTTCATCCTAGTCTGCTTGCAAGAGAGTGTTCTCTCTCCTCACCTATATTAATATAGACCCATATCGCCTTGCTCAGAGCCATTCTGATTGGTGTAGCAATCTTACCCTTCTCCTCCCTTTGGGCGTATATTATTCAGGATTGGGCAAATTGCCCATCCCTGAACCGACGATCACCTTCATTGCATATCTAAAGACTGAGTCTTTGAATTAGAGGGTGAGAAAAAGGAATGACCTGTCATGGACGATTGTCAATTATTATGTCTGGCTAACAGGAACTTAAGTACAGATGGTACTATTCTGCATATCAGTTTGTTTTCTAATGCAAATAGCAGGGCTGGCATTTCAAATGGACTTGTTAATCAAGTTACTATTGCCTGCAGACTGAAGTCACACAACTTCATATAATTGATAATCATATATCAACTAAATGTACGATCAAAACTCAATATCTTGTACATATATATTTACACCCATCCATATACAGTCTCTAATGGGGATTTATACATAACTCCTCCTCAGGCCACAGTAATGGAGATCACACATAAACTCATAAGGGAACACCTGTCACACAGGCACAGTGAGATTGTGTCTAAGCTAAGCTGAAACACCGATCTCTGTGTGCCTGTCACAGAGCGCTCCCCCCCCCCCTCCCCACAGTTACTAAGCACAATTAGGCTCACACTTAACCCCTTGATCACCCCCGGTATTAACCCCTTTCCTCCCAGTGTCATTTATACAGTAACAGTATATATTATTTAGCACTGATTACTGTATTAATGTCACTGGTCCCCAAAAAGTGTCACTTAGTGTCAGATTTGTCCGCTGCAATGCTGCAGTCCCCCTAAAAACCACTGATCGCTATCCCATAGTTTGTAAACCCCATAACTTTTGCGCAAACCAATTAATATACGCTTTTTGGGAATTCATTTTTACCAAAAATATGTAGCAGAATACAAATTGGCCTAAACTGATAAAAAATCTTGATTTTTTTTTTTTTTTTTTTATTGGGAATGTTTTATAGCAGAAAGTAAAAAATATTGTTTTTTTTTAAAAAAATTGTCGCTCTTTTTTTGTTTATAGCGCAAAATTTAAAAACCGCAGAGGTGATCAAATACCACTAAAAGAAAGCTCTATTTGTGGGGAAAAAACAGACATCAATTGTATTTGGATACAGCATTGCACGACCGCGCAATTGTTAGTTAAAGTAATGTAGTGCCGAATCGCACAAAATGGCCTGGTCATTAAGGGGGTGAAACCTTCCGGAGCTGAAGTGGTTAAACAAGCGGAGGTTAGAGGCTGATTGGTTTCTCTGTAGAATTGTGACTAATTTTGCCCTCTCTAGCTTTAGTAAATAAACCCCTATGTTCTCAGTGTAACTGTGATTTCTCCCTGCCCCACAGGTGAGGAGTTTTGTATTGGGGGGGCAGAGTCCAAGGATCCTTTCACACAGGCATTCTGCCTGGCGGACTCCGTTTTGCTCAGCAAGGAACGATCCGCTTACTTTGCAGAAACGGACCTGTCAGATCTCTTCTCTCTTCTATGAGGACGAAAATGGATCTCCTATAATCCGTCTGTATTTCACGGACCACATCGGATTGGATAGCAGCGGGTGTCAGCGGAGATATTGCCGCTGACATCCGCTGCTCCATAGAGTTGCATGAAGCATCCGATCAGGTCCACCTGAAAAAACTGACAGGCGAACCAGATCGGAAAGCCCGTGTGAAAGGGTCCTAATGGGGATTTACAAACACTAGCTTCCCATCAGGTGTGCTCTCCTTGAGATTGACTGCAGGCAATGGGCAGATGCTTACCCAATAACAGCTATAGAACCTGCCCACTGCCTGCCATCAATTACAAAGAGAGAGTGGACCTGATGGGGAACTAGTGGGGTTTACTTACTAAAACTGGAGCATGCAAAATCTGGTGCAGCTCTGCATAGAAACCATTCAGCTTCCAGGTTTTGTCGTCAAAGCCTAACTGAACAAGCTGAAGTTAGAAGCTGATTGGCTACCATGCACAGCTGCACTCGATTTTGCACTCTCCAGTTTTAGTAAATCAACCCCATTGTCTCACTCCCTTTCAGGTCCTGCCCACTGCAGTTTTATTGGCTACTAGGAGGCTGTTGGCTATGAAGCTCACAGTATCCTTAAAGAAGCTCCTTTCTTCTGTGTAAAAAGTAAAAGTCAGCAGCTACAAAAACTGTAGCTGCTGACTTTTAATAAACAGCTACTCACCTGTCCAATGATCCAGCTCTGTGCTCACCCCAGCAGTTTTCATCTCCCATCTTCTGTCCCTAGCACTGGCATTTTAACTGTGGGCACCCTGGCTGTCACAGCTTGCGGCTTCACAGCTGGGTGCCCACTGCATATGTGCAAGCAGCGCTGCGCATGGTGCGTATTCTGACATGTCCCAGAAGACTGCAAGGAGGGAGGGGGGAGGAGAACTACAGCTCAGATCGCCTAGGCAGTTGGAGCGGAAGTGGGAGCAGGTACCTGTCAAAATACGGTACACGCCCCCCCCCCCCTCCCTTAAAAGTGTCATTTTATAAACAGGAGTGGGGGAGGAGGCCTTAAAGCAGAAACTTTCCCTTTTGGGTGAAGCTCCACTTTAACAACCAGTGACAGGGAAATTGTAGCCTCTCTGCCACACTGTGTACAGGGACAGGCACTCTGCCTATCTCTGTACACCAACTTAGAGTAGGTCTTAATTACCTCCAGTTTCATTATCTATGAATTGGAGGTAATTCATTTTTAATTTGGTGCATTCATTAATTAGGAACTACATGAATGTCGGTAAAGTTACTGAATGTCGGTAAAATTACTGAAATAGGCAGTATGGATGTTTTAATCTGGTGCAGGCTATTTTAAAGGGACATAGCACCAGAAAAGTGTCAGTAGGAAGTTATTAAATTCCCCTGTATGTGTGATAGGACCCTAAATGAAAAATTTGAACATTTTACCAGTTTTGAGTAGTTAACCTTATCCTAATCCATTTTCATTGTAAGACAACAGCTATGCCTATATTTTGGTAGCCCAAAATATATGATTTTTTATTTGGGCGGAAAGCATCATCTTTCACTTTTTTCTGTAGCAAAAGGTTTTTACCGAAGGCAGTGTTGTTGTTGTTTTAAGTTTTTACTATGAAAAAATGTTCAGGTTGAGAGATTTGTCATCATCAACACATTGGCTATTCCGGAATTTGCACCTACTGGCATCCCTTTAAATTTAAAGTGTCAATGAACCGAATTCATTGTAAACTGTCCATACATGATGCTATATTTCATTGTGTGCATACTCATTTTGCCACTAGAGCATTTGTTTTCTGTAGATTGCAAAAAAAACTGGTTGATCCTGTCGTTCACTGTACCTTCCTCATTGCCTGTGTCCCGCTGCAGCCAGAGAATGTGTAGACCAGCCATTTACACATCTGCTGAGCATGCTTCAGTTTCAGTTCCTTTCTACGCTGTTCATTTCCTCCTTTGTCTTATCTGCGCAGTCCACATGACTAAAGAGTCACAAATGTGTGCGTATAAACTGGTAAATGATAGTCCACTCCCTTCCTTCTCCTCCATGCCCTTATATTGCTAAACAGTCTGGGGGTGGAATATGCAATGTTTATTGATGGAGGCTTCACCTCCCTGTTAGACACAGCAGCTGCAAATCATAGGCCCATAGACACAGGCTGGAGGAACCTGTGATTGGCAGAACCACATCCAGATATCTTTACACTGTAAACAAGTGAAAGCTGTCGTAATTGAACATACATTCCACCTACATCATGATATTGCAAAGAAAAAAAAAAATTATATATATATATATATATATATATATATATATATATACATATACATTTGCTTTGAAATATTGCTTTTAAATGTAGCTTTAAAACACTTTGTTGCTAATAAAATAATTGTAGCGGGTGCCGAATCCCCCCCCCCCCCTCCTGTCAGCAGCTGGGGAGCGAAGCTGCTCATCAGAAGGGGGACACAGACAGCAGCTGCAGGCTTTTCCTTTCCCTCTCCCTCTCCTCCTTGTGCCACTGCACTGGAGAAGTGGTGCTTGTCAGACCAGCCCCCCACTCTGTTGCCCTTCCCATTGGCTGCAGCAGGGGGGTCAATAAGACCAGAGGAGAGGAGCCCCATGGGACTCGTAGTCCCAAAGACTGGCGGCATTACCTGGGACCATAATGAACAAACTACAGCCCCCAGCTTCACCTGGGAGGTGAAAGCCTGGAGCCCAGAAAGGGAGGAGGAGGTTTACCGGAGAAAGAGAGGGGGAGCCACATTTCTGCCAAGCACGAAAGAGAGTGGAGAGAGAACGTGTCGGGCATTGTGACCTGGGACTCCAAGGTGAGAGAATTTTGGTTAGGAAACGCCATCAGGGTAAGAGAAAACCCCGCTGCCCTGAGCCACCAGAGGGAAAGCCACACAGCCCAGCGCCATCCCTGGTGAAGAAAGGAATGGAGCCACTGCCAGAAGACAAATCACGGTGCTACTTAGAGTGAGTGCACGTCCAGCCGTAAGGATCATTAGTGCTGTATCGCTGGGTCTGGTTAGAGGGCCTTGCAAGCACTATTTACTACTGCCACTTGTGACAGAGCTGTTAGGAGCAACCCAACCTGCCATCGTATAGTTGTAACACTGCCTGCAGGCCTTATTGACTAAGGGGTCAATTAATTTTACTTTTATATACAGTTGTGTTCAAAATTATTCA
Organism: Pelophylax lessonae; assembly: GCF_965119305.1. Lineage (NCBI taxonomy): Eukaryota > Metazoa > Chordata > Amphibia > Anura > Ranidae > Pelophylax > Pelophylax lessonae. The sequence continues at coordinate 728,538,617 of NC_138768.1, read as the reverse complement.
ACCCCCAATGCTGTAAAGGGTTTTAGGGAATTTAGTGTACATTTGTAATTGTATTCAGAATGAAATCCTACAAGGACTTCTTAAAGAACCATATGCAACTAAAATGACATCAATTGGTTTTGTAATACAGTAGTAAATGTTTCTTTTGTGAATTCTTCATTGACACAATTATTCAACCCCTTAAAGACTACCAGGTATTGAAAACACCTGTGGATGTCAGGGAGCAGCAATAAAGCCTAATAAGCACCAATTAGGCAGCTTTAAAATGACTGTGATTCTCAGCTCCTTCTAGACATTTACTGGTGTGGTTACAAACATGGTGAAGTCAAGAGAATGGTCCAAGAAGACAAGAGAAGAGGTGATTACTCTTCACAGGAAGGGCAATGGCTATAAGAAGATTGCAAAGATGTTAAACATACCAAGAGACACCATAGGAATCATCATTCGCAAATTCAAGGCAAAGGGCACTGTTGAAACGCTACCTGGTCGTGGCAGAAAGAAGATGCTGACTTCGACTGCTGTGCGCTACCTGAAGCGCAGAGTGGAGAAAAGTCCCCGTGTGACTGCTGAGGAACTGAGAAAAGATTTGTCAGATGTGGGTACTGAAATTTCTGCTCAGACAATACGGCGCACACTGCGTAATAAAGGCCTCCATGCCAGAACTCCCAGGCGCACCCCTTGCTGTCTCCAAAGAATAAGAAGAGTCGACTGCAGTATGCCAAAAGTCATGTGGACAAACCACAGAAGTTTTGGGATAGTGTTCTGTGGACTGATGAAACAAAATTAGAACTGTTTGGGCCCATGGATCAATACTATGTTTGAAGGAGGAAGAACAAGGCCTATGAAGAAAAGAACACCTTGCCTACTGTGAAGCATGGCGGGGGTCAATCATGCTTTGGGGCTGTTTTGCCTTTGCAGGTACAGGGAAGCTTCAGCGTGTGCAAGGTACCATGAATTCTCTTCAGTACCAGGAGATATTGGATGACAATGTGATGCAGTCCGTCACAAACCTGAGGCTTGGGAGACGTTGGACCTTTCAACAGGACAATGATCCCAAGCATACCTCCAAGTCCACTAGAGCATGGTTGCAGATTAAAGGCTGGAACATTTTGGAGTGGCCATCACAGTCATCAGACTTAAATCCGATTGAGAACCTATGGTGGGACTTAAAGAAAGCAGTTGCAGTGCACAAGCCTAAGAATGTTACTTAACTGGAGGCTTTTGCCCAAGACGAATGGGCGAAGATACCCGTAGATCGCTGCAAGACACTTGTGTCAAGCTATGCTTCAAGTTTAAAAGCTGTTATAACTGTAAAAGGATGTTGTACTAAGTACTAAGATTGAATGTCACTTGGGGGTTGAATAAAACTGATAATGATGGGAGCACAGAAAAGACATTTGTGGTTATTTCATTATAAATGTTATGTTATATTTGTCTGACCTACACGTGCCTCTTTGATTTAATTGTAAGCAGGATGACTGAATGATCAAAATCAATGTCAAACTGGCCAAAAGAATCAATTTCAGTGGGGATTGAATAATTTTGAACACAACTGTATGTTGTGTTGATACTTGGTGTGTCCCCACATCTGCCTTTGCCCTATACGCATGCTGGTTTTGGTTCTGGGTTCTCAGACCTAGTATGAATTGACGTTTTGGTTACTCACTTGGTATGGTCTACCTATACGTTCAAGAGATTTTGTATATATATATATATATATATATATATATATATATATATATATATATATGTATTTTGTTTTAAACTGTGTATTGATTGGTATGTTCTCATTATATAGTATGTATAAAAGAATAAAAAAGAAAGTAAGATCTTGAAGAAGCAAAATATTGTTAATAGGTTGAGCTTGTATTCTGCTACACATCACATTTTATCTCTGCATCAGAACATCACCAGGTGTTCCCTACTGGCCTTGTTTTCAAGCGCAAGAGTGGGTTAATAAATTATTTGTGTTTTCTCTATTGCAATGTTTATCATATATACATATACAATACAATACATGTATTTTTTTTATATTAATTGTTTTATATTAATTGTTATCAATAAAATTTGTTTTTTCTTAATACTTGTGCCTTCAAAGTCCATATTTCCCACTTTTTGTAGATATACTTTAGTCATGAGTTGTCATGTTTCAGAGCCTTGGTGAGAAATTGTTTAAACTGTTTTAGGAGCTCGGGCTAAGGGGGTTACTCCAATTTCAGAGTCTGACTCACCCTCTTGAGAAGTCCCAGGCTAGGACTGTTTGAAGGCGTGCGGCAGCCCTGTTCGGGGAGGAAGGGGCCGGCACCATTTTGGAGGAGTCCTTAAGCAGCACGTCTCAGATGATTTTAGCCTTGATTTTCTTGTTTGGAACCTCCGTATACCATCGTGGCCAGTTCCAGATGTTCACAGGAGCTGGCAGAGGTAGTTGTGACCTAGCTGCGGGATTGGTAGCATGGCTATAGGCTTTGTGGTCTCTGGAGTCACGGAGCTCTAAGCAAGCATGTCTTGCCTGGATGACTCCATGCATGCGCCCCCAGAAAGTCCTATTTTTTTAACATGGAGAAATTAAATGTAATGCTGCCAGGCCCCCTTGTGGAGCTGAAGGGGCCAGGCCCGGTACAACAGGGCTGGCTGTATTGCCCTATTAGCGGCCCTGTCCAGACGCCATCTGCTGCTATAGAGCATACATCAGCAAAGTACAAGAAACTCCTCCCTCAAATCTTTACCCGAGGATGGGAAAGAACTGGAAAATGTCATGTGCCTGCTTAACAGCGATGATTAAATAATGTACTCAGATGCTTTTTTATATTAAATAAATACAGCGGTAGGATTAGTATCACTTTAACAATGATTACAGAAGAATGGTAAATTATCAGAAATTCTTAGTAAAGTGGCATTAATATATAAATAATGGTTTTAAGAGGAATGTATTTTCACTGCCAACACTTTGTTGAGACTGTACCGCCAAAAGTGTAAGCCTGGATAGGCTTTATTTTATTAAAATAAGATTTACTTGGTACAGTATAATCTCTCTTCTTATCTAGATTTTCAATGGTATGGAGAGGACGCCTGTGGTGTTGTTTTAGAACTGCTAGCAAGTGGCTAGTCTAAACTAAAATGGCTAGTTATGAGCTCACAATTCAGTCTGCAGGGAACAAGGTAGTGTAGTCAGTGTTGTTGATTTACTAAAAGCACAAAGACTGTGCACTTTGCAAAGTGTAGTTGCTCCAGAGCTTAGTAAATGAGCAGAATGTCTGCTGACTTCCATCATCCAATCATGTGCAAGCAAAAATGCTGTTTTTTTCATTTTATTTTCCTTGCATGTGATTGGGTACTCTTTGCAAAGCGAAGCCTTACCTCATTTATTAAGCTCTGGAGCAACTGCACTTGCAGGGGTCAACTGCACTTTGCAAAGTGCACAGTCTATTTGCCTTTATTAAATCAGCCTCAGTAGGGGCCCCTCTTGGACAATATTGATACCTCATATGTCCTTAGCTTTTGGTATACAGTGCATCCCAAAAGTATTCACAGCGCTTCACATTTTCCACATTTTGTTAAGGTACAGCTTTATTTTAAAATAAATTATATTCATTATTTCCCTCAAAATTGTACAAACAATACCCCATAATGACAACATGAAAGAAGTTTGTTTGAATTAAAAAGAAAAAAAAATCACATGTACATAAGTATTCACAGCCTTTGCTCAATACTTTGTTGAAGCACCTCTGGCACCAATTAGAGCCTCAGGTCTTTTTGAGTATGATGAGAAACAAAATATGGTTGGTAGTACCCTGCGAGCCACCTCCATCCTCATTATACATACAAATGCAGAGTTTTGCCCATTGGGACTTTAAATGAAGCACAACCAATAATAAAAACATTACAGGTTTATTGAGTATATGCCAGCAATAGAACTGGGGGAAGGTGTCATAATACCAAACAGTTGGCCCAAATCTACAAATCCATTACATGGTTACATACATTAATCAAAAAGTCAATGGTAAATGTGTCATAGCATCTATGGTAACCCAATGCATTTTGTGAGTTCAGTCTCACTCTTCAGGGGTTAATGCATAGACATAATTTATAAAGTAAAATGGTTAAAAAATATAACATAGTAATAAACATGGAAATGTATCAGGTAGATTGGAATGTGGGAATCAGACTTGGGGGTTACATACTCACAAAGATGCAGGATTCTGTATGTCAAAGTCGCACCTGCAGCCACCCGAGATGTTTAACCTGGGAGCTGTGGGTAAAAGATCCAAAATGGCCCAGCAGCGCAAAACAGGACAGATGGAAAAATGGGCAAATATAACTGTCCAATATGACCTGCCAGGATGGTGGCTTTAAAAAAAGATATATGGGTGGTGATGTACACAATAAATTAAAAATAAAATAAAATATGATGGAAAAAAAATTGTAAGAAAAGAATAAAATATAGATAAAATGGCCAAAAGCAATCACATGGTACGATTAGGAATAGTGAAAATGACCTGCACAGCTGAATTAAATGAGAATCCACATGTGAAACCAAATGTATGTGTTATGAAGTATAAAGTGCAACTTAGTGAGGCAGTGACACCTATGCACTGGTGTCACTCCCTCACCAATGGCATTATAACACCTTCTCCCAGTTCTATTGCCGGCATATATTCAATAAACCTGTACTATGTTTTTATTATTGGTTGTGTGGCGCTCCATCTAAAGTCCCAATGGGCAAAACTCTTTGTTTTGAGTATGATGCTACAAGCTTGGCACACCTATTTTTGGGCAGTTTCTCCCATTCTTCTTTGCAGGACCTCTTAATCCCCATCAGGTGGGATGGGGCGCGTTGGTGCACAGCCATTTTCAGATCTCTCCAGAAATGTTCAATCGCATTCAAGTCTGGGCTCTGGCCGGGCCACTCATGGACATTCACAGAGTTGTCTCGTAACCACTCCTTTGTTATCTTGGCTACGTACTCAGGGTTGTTATTCTGTTGGAAGATGAACCTTCGCACCAATCTGGGGTCCAGAGCACCCTGGAGCAGGTTTTCATCAAAGATGTCTCTGTAAATTACATTAATCTTTCCCTTGATCCTGAATAGTCCCCCAGTTCCTGCCGCTGAAAATTATCCCCACAGCATGATGCGTCTACCACAATGTTTCACTGTAAGGATGGTATTGGACAGGTTATGAGAAGTGCTTGGTTTCCTCCAGACACGATGCTTGCCCTTCAGGCCAAAGAATTCAATCTTTGTTTCATCAGACCAGAGAATTTTGTTTCTCATGGTCTGAGAGTCCTTCAGGTGCCTTTTGGCAAACTCCAGGCAGGCTGTCATGTGCCTTTTATTGAGGAGTGGCTTCCGTCTTGTCACTCTACCATACTGGTCTGATACCACTCTAGGCCTGTTTGGTGGAGTGCTGTAGAGATGGTTGTTCTTCTGGAAGGTTCTCCTCTCTCCACAGAGAAATGCTGGAGCTCTGTCAGAGTGGCCATGGGCTTCTTGGTCATCTCCCTGACTAAGGCCCCTGTCCCCTGATCGCCCAGTTTGGCTGGGTGGCCCGCTCTAGGATGAATCCTGGTGGTTCCAAACTTCTTCCATTTATGGATGATGACAGCTACTGTGCTCACTGGGGACTTTGTTCCAAATCAGGGACAGTCCCCCCGAAATCAGGGACAGTCCCTCGAAATCAGACAGTGCCTCAAAATCAGAGACAGTCCCCTCGAAATCAGAGACAGTCCCTTGAAATCAGGGACAGTCCCCTCAAAATCAGAGACAGTCCCCTCGAAATCAGGGACAGTCCCCTCAAAATCAGAGACAGTCCCTCGAAATCAGGGATAGTCCCCTCGAAATCAGGGACAGTCCCATCAAACTCAGGGACAGTCCTCTCAAAATCAGGGACAGTCCTCTCGAAATAAGACACAGTCCCTCGAAATCAGGGACAGCTGTAGAGATGGTTGTTCTTCTGGAAGGTTCTCCTCTCTCCACAGAGAAACGCTGGAGCTCTGTCAGAGTGGCCATGGGGTTCTTGGTCATCTCCCTGACTAAGGCCCCTGTCCCCTGATCGCCCAGTTTGGCTGGGTGGCCCGCTCTAGGATGAATCCTGGTGGTTCCAAACTTCTTCCATTTATGGATGATGACAGCTACTGTGCTCACTGGGACCTTCAATGCTGCAGAGGTTTTTTCTGTACACTTCCCCAGATCCGTGCCTTGATACAATCCTGTCTCGGAGGTCTACAGACAATTCCTTGGACTTCATGGCTTGGTTTGTGCTCTGACATGCACTGTTAGCATGTAGACAGTTGTGTGCCTTTCCAAATCATGCCCAATCAACTTAATGTACCACAGGTAGACTCCAATCAAGTTGTAGAAACATCTCAAGGATGATTAGTGGAAGCAGGATGCAAATAAGCTCAATTTTGAGTGTCATGGCAAAGGCTGTGAATACTTATGTAAATGAGATTTTTTCATTTTTTATTTTTAATAGGTTTGCAAAGATTTCAAACAAACTTCTTTGACATTATCATTATGGGGTATTGTTTTTAGAATGTTGAGGAAAATAATGCATTTATTCCATTTTGGAATGAGGCTGTAACATAACAAAGTGGAAAAAGTGTAGCGCTGTGAATACTTTCTGGATGCACTGTAGCAATACACTTTAATTAATTGAAATATGTGTATTCTACAAAATCTTATATCCTTATTAAGATAACAAGACTCAGGAAACAGCAAGAAAAAGGAAAGGAACTGAGGCAATCCCAAAATTATGTAAATAGGAGCCAGCACTGTTAGGGAAAGTATCATTCACTCCAAATGGAAAAGGCCCAAGTTGTATTTCACAAGTAAATGTCTGACGTTTAGGGCTAAGTAAAAAGTGAAAGTTCATGTTCCTAACTAAACCTTCCTATTCTTCACAGCTGAGGAAGGTGACATCTTAACCTCTTTGTAGATCTGCAGTTGCTATGGTGCTGTACTTATAAACAGCTACTACTATGTCACCACTCACCAGCAATTACAGGCCTTAAGCGTTCAATTAAGGCATTTCTATGATCAAAATGTAAAATATATTAATTTCCCCATTTGTATTTCAATTATTTCTAACTTTCTATTTCTACTGCTATTGCTCTGAATGATCCGACAACTAATCAAAATAACATTTGATCTTGACAGAAAACAATGAAGCTTTCTTAGTTTACAAAAGATATAAAAAATAAATTAACTAAAAGAAACAAAAACATTACATATAAGACTTTATAGAGAAAATACAGTATTAGTGCCGGTTTACACTATTGCGATGCGGGAACACTGCGAATATACTCCCCACATCGCATTCGCAGCACAGGAAGTTCACACTGCCATATGCAATACACTGGGGGTGTCAATTCAAAGTTAACAAAGTTAACGACACCCTCAGATCAGATTGCATATCGCAGTGCGATCTGACAGTTTGTACAGAAATCGTGTGAACCACCATGCGATCCGATTGCGTCCTTTGCATGTTCACTGCGATTGCGGTGCAAATTCAGCCATACAAACTGAGCACATAGCCAAGATAACAAATGAGTGACTACGGGACAACACTGTGAATGTCCAAGAGTGGCCCAGCCAGAGCTCAGACTTGAACGCAATTGAACATCTCTAGAGATCTGAAAATGGCTGTGCACTGAGGCTCCCCATTAAACCTGATAGAGCTTGAGAGATCCTGCAAAGACACATCCCCATTGACCTTGTGGGAAGCCCACAAACCCGTTATTAGAGGGGTTTGCGTTAGCAGAGCCTCCTACGTACGCAAGGAAAAGCGTGTTCTGCTCCACAAGCTTGAAGCAGCCTTTTACAAGGCCTCAGCGGACTTTCAGGAGACACCCAAGCCTTCCACTAAACAGGCTCTTGACAAAGCACGTCTGGAATTAGACCTCCTCCTGTCGGAATCGGCAGAACAAACGCTCCGAAAATCTAAACACACTCTTTATATGAAAGCGAATAAACCTGATACGTTCCTGGCTCTGACACTGCGTAAGGTTGACTACACTCCGAAACCCATACGTCTTAAACTATCCAAGGACACCTACTCCAGCAATCCCCTTAAAATCCTACGCAAATTTCGCGACAAACTCTCAACACTCTACAAGAATCCCTCTGGGTTCAATCAATCACAGCTGGACGCTCTCCTGTCTTCCGTCCAACTCCCTTCCCTATCATCTGCCCATAGGGAAATGCTGGAACAGCACCTCACAGCTGAAGAACTGCATCAGGCTATAAAGTCTTTGAAACCTCGTAAGCGCCCAGGCCCAGACGGCTTCTCCGCTACTTATTATAAACGCTTTGCACCCATTCTGATCCCCCCTCTGGTAGGAGCGCTCAATTCCTTGCTCGATGGGCACCCCTTCCGAGAGGAGTCACTTACGGCTGCGATATCCATGATTCCTAAACCCAACTCCGACCACACTTCCTGGTCTAACTTTAGACCCATCTCCATACTGAATATAGACATTAAGCTACTGGCCAAAGCCCTTTCTACCCGTCTCAATACCGTTATCGGAACTTTAGTTCACGCTGACCAAACGGGCTTCATTCCGTCTCGCCAAGCTGGTGATAATGTCAGACGAGCTACTCTTCTAGCCCACATCACTAGACAACGCCGCATTCCCTCCTGCTTCCTCTCCCTCGACATTTGCAAAGCCTTCGACTCCTTATCCTGGCCTTACCTCACCTCGATCCTCGGTCGTTGGGGATTTGGCTCGCATTTTATGCAATGGGTAAATGCCCTATAATCGGAACCCTAGAGCATATGTTCACTATTCAGGCTTTCGATCGGACTCCTTCCCCATTGAAAGGGGCACGCGACAAGGCTGCCCCCTCTCCCCCCTTCTTTTTGCCCTAGCTATTGAACCCCTAGCTATGCTTATTCGCGCTGATCCCAATATTAAGGGACTTGAGCTGGGCGGCCATCACCATAAACTCTGCCTCTTTGCGGACGATGTGCTCGTTTTTCTCACTGCCCCCCTATTGTCGGTTCCTAGCCTCCTACGCACCCTAGCGAACTTTGGCTCAGTCTCAGGCCTGGTAGTTAACCCTCGAAAATCACTAGCTTTAAATGTATCTCTCCCAACCGATGTCCACGACCACCTTAGGTCCTCACTCCCGTTCCCTTGGGCGACTTCGTATATCCCTTATCTGGGAGTTAAACTCACAGCAGACCCTGCTGGACTCTATTCCGCTAATTACCCCCACATGCTGTCTACACTATCGAACCTCATGTCTAAATGGTCCTCCCTGCCCCTATCTTGGATGGGGAAAATCACAGTGCTTAAGATGTCCATTTTACCCAAAATCTTGTACCTCTTTCGGGTACTCCCCATACAGGTGCCGGCCTACTACTTACGCATCTTACAGAAACGGGCCTTGGACTTCATTTGGAGCAACTCTAAGCCTCGTTTACCGAGACAGACGCTATACCGCCCACGTATTCGCGGCGGGTTGGGGGTACCACATTTCGCCAAATATTATTACGCAGCACAACTGGCTCAGCTCCCTAAATACCATGCCACAAAGGAAATTCCGCTGTGGGTTTCCCTTGAAGCAGTGGAAAGCGATCCATTATCTGTGGCCAACCTGCTCTGGCTGCTGCCCTCGCAACGGAGGAGTATTACTAACCCAATCACGAAACATAGCTTGACTATCTGGGATAGACTTAGCCGACGCTTCCACCTGCAATCTCCTCATAACCCCCTACTCTCTTTTCTCCGCAATCCATCCTTCTACCCGGCCTGGTCCTCTCGGACCTCCTTCTCCGCCTGGACTAGTGCTGGTCTGATACGGGCCCATCAATTCTTCACTCCACGCACCTTCTACCCATTCCCTACCCTACGAGAAACTCACAATCTCCCATCTGGGGAAATATTCCGCTACCTACAACTCAAACATTTCTTTACACAAGCTACTCCCGTTAGAGAGAACACCACCACCTTCTCGACATTTGAACGCGCATGCAATACTGACCCTCACAGACGAGGGCTCCTCTCTGACCTCTATGCCCACCTCCTGTCAGCTCAGGAGACCACCCCGCCCACATACACAGCCAAATGGGAACGAGACCTACATATTACGCTTGACGATGAAGACTGGATGCAAATTTGGCAGGCTACCAAATCGGCATCCCCGAATATTGTAGCACTCGAAACCAATTACAAGGTCCTTACCAGATGGTATTTGGTTCCCACTAGGATCTCTAAATATGTACCTCAGTACTCCCCCCGTTGCTTCCGGGGATGCGACTCCCCAGGTACTCACGCACATATCTGGTGGGAATGCCCTGTGGTGCGAGCCTTCTGGTCCAAAGTACACGATACCCTGTCTACCATGTTTGGCACCTCTCTTGCCCCTGACCCGGCATCAGCTCTCCTGAATCGCAAGCCACCTAACCTTACACACCCTCAATTCAAACTTTACCTATACGTCACGACGGCTGCAAAGCAAACCATCGCGAAAGCATGGAAAACCCCCACGCTCTGTCATTTGGCTGTGCAACACAGAGTTACCCAAGCCATGCTACATGCTAAAACAGAAGCAATTTTATTGGATAAACTGACCCCCTATGAACGGCTCTGGTGGCCTTGGATTGACCATTGCCTACCACCAGGCCTTGACGACAGCCTTGTACTCACCTGATTGGGAAGTCCTCCTTGCCGACCCTCTTTCCCCACTTGGGCCCCTGGGGGGTTCGAGGCTCCCTCCAGTTACCGGCTGTTACCAAACCCCCATAACCCTCTCCCACCTACCCTGATTTCATCCCAACCCTGCCTTCCCAGCCCCCTCTCCCCACTCGGCCCCTGGCATATCACATTAAGTGTTATACCTTTGTTTTGGTTGAGGCCCCTTCTATGAGGGGGCCCATTTACGCATTGTGACCTCGGTCACACCTTGAATTTGTACGTGCCATTACTGCTTCTCAGTCGGGATGCCAGGTCGATCTCTTATGCGTATCACATTGTTACCTATTCCTTGAATGTTATATGCTGTAGTTCTATATTTACTGTGACTTGTTATATCACGGCATGTACCTAAGCTTTCTACTGCATGTTACTGTACCATGTTTCTTTTGCCTTCAATAAAAACTGTTTAAAAAGAAAGAGAGATCCTGCAAAGAAGAATAGGAGAAACTGCCCAAAAATAGGTGTTCCAAGCTTGTAGCGTCATACTCAAAAAGACTTTAGGTTGTAATTGATGCCAAAGGTTCTTCAACAAAGTATTGAGCAAAGGCTGTAAATATTTATGTACATGAGATTTTTTATTTTTTTTTTTATTTTTTATAAATTTGCAAAGATTTCAAACAAACTTCTTTCATGTTGTCATTATAAGGTATTGTTTGTAGAACTTTGAGGAAAATATTGAATTTAATACATTTTGGGATAAGGCTGTAACATAAAATTTGGAAAATTTGAAGCGCTGTGAATACTTTCCGGACGCACTGTATACACATTTTATTATCTAATATCAAAACTGAAAAAAAAAACGTTGAGGAATATACCTTAGATGTAAGTATTGCAGAACAGTGTGTGTTCATCAGAAACAAATACCAGGGGTAGAAAGTGACATCCAGTTATGGAATGCATCAGCTAAGTGAAAGTATCCCACATTGGTCATCAAAGTAACATGCACCCAAGAAAATATAAAGTAATCTATTGTACTCCTATGACTATACAATATATGTAAGAATTAACAGTAACTGTAAACTGCAGAGGTGACTTTGAAGATCAGAAATTGACTTTCAACAGTGGTCAGTGGAGTAGATAGTTTTAGGAAAGCAATATGTAAGTGACAGAAACCCATGGAATTATTTCATTCCTGTTAATTACCGACTGATAAGACTAAAGCAAAATCGGATCTGTTGCTTTGATTAGGTGTTACTGGGAAAAGAAACATAGATCTACCAAAAAGGAACATACACACCCCTTAAAGCCTGACAGAGGCTCTTGCCTATTCAAACATTATCCAAAAACATAAAAAAGTTTGCACAGAGGTCCAATTATTAAATTATACACTGCACAATGCTTATCAATATGATGGCTATTATGATAAATAAGTAGTTCTACCCCCGCAGGAGCCGCTGGTAAATGTGGGTCTTCTGCTCTTGTCCAGCTTTATGTGAGGCCCCAACTCCATTGGCACCACCAGTATATCTTTCTGTAAAACTCAGCAGACACAGAATTCGACTCACAAAAGAATAACAGACTGCATTGGCAGTGTGTTTTGTGATTAACTAATGAAAAGCAAAGTTACACTGTTTCAGGTGAGAATCGTCTTGCCTCTAATGACCAAGTGCAGGTCCAGTCCTTGGTCTGTGAAGGTATACTGAGTAATAGAAAAATGTTGACCGCACTGCAGTATGTAGGACCAGGACTCCAGGATGTAGAGGATAAAAAGTATTCCTTTTATTCAAAGTGTAAGAAAACCATGACAACACCGATACAGACGAGCACAGTAAGGTTGACGCATTTCACAAATCAGGTTCGCTTAATCATAACTTAAAATGACCCCTAGATGTACCACCTAAATGGTAAAAGTTCAGTGGAATATAATGGGTGCATAATTTGTCTGATTAACCCATACAAAAGGTTCTTGTGATCAAACACAGAAGAACCTAATCACAAAAATAATACACAAAAATGTATAAGAACAATAGATGATAATATAAAAATAGAGTTCATATAATTAAGGCCCACATGCGGACCGTTCAGATCCGCCTGTCAGTTTTTCAGGCGGATCTGAACGGATGCCCCATGCATCTCTATGGGGCATCGGATGTCAGCGGAGACATGTCCGCTGACATCCGATCCGGTCCGTCAAATCTGGACGGATGGAAACCCTATTTTCCATCCGTCCAGTGGATCAGATCGGATGAGAACAGACAGGTGGTCAAAAACACACCACAAAAATGCCCTGCAACCAGGGCCGGAGTGGGACTATTTTCAGCCCTGGAGTTTCATGCCTTAGACCGGCCCACTTTAGCTCACCTGACTGAAAAACTCACACAAGTGGCATCATCCCATCCTACCTTGTTCCTAAGACTTTGCTACAACACTCCCAGCTGTTCACCTCCACCATCATAGTACTGAGCTCAGTCGCAGCGCTTTTTCTCCCCTAGTGCAGTAGGTGTGAGCTAAAAGGTCACTCATGTGATGGTGGAAGTGAACAGTAAGAGCTTAGCGTGTCTTACCAACAAGGCGGGATGGGATACCATCTCTGGGAGTTTTTTAGTCAGGTTTCAGGAGGTATATAAATGGCCTTTACCTATAACAAGGGCTTCATTCATCTTTAGTCAAAGCTTTGCAATTTCATTTTATCTACTACCCCCCCCCCCTTTATCTGTATTGGCAGTTTTTGGAAAAGATGAACTAATCCTTTCATGTTCACTAAAACATGCAGTTTGGCTCAGGGGCGGACTGACAACTCATGGGGCCCCCGGGCAATAGGGGATCATGGGGCCCCCTGTGTCCCTGTCCATGTGTCCCAGCCCACACTCAAGCAGCTTATCAGTGCCCATCAAATGCAGCTTATCAGTGGCATCAAATGCAGCTTATCAGTGCCCATCAAATGCAGCTTATCAGTGGCATCAAATGCAGCCCCATCAGTGCCCATCAAATGCAGCTTATCAGTGGCATCAAATGCAGCTTATCAGTGCCCATCAAATGCAGCTTATCAGTGGCATCAAATGCAGCTTATCAGTGCCCATCAAATGCAGCTTATCAGTGCCCATCAAATGCAGCTTATCAGTGCCCATCAAATGCAGCCTCACCAGTGCCCATAAAATGCAGCTTATTAGTGCCCATCAAATGCAACCTCACCAGTGCCATCAAATGCAGCCTTATTAGTGCCCGTCAAATGCAGCTTATCAGTTCCCATCACATGCAGCCTCACCAATACCCATCATATGCAGCCTGACCAGTTCCCATCAAATGCAGTCTGTTAGTGGTCATCAATGCAACCTCATAAGTGCCAACAAATGCAGCCTTATTAGTGCCCATCAAATGCGGCTTATCATTACCCATCAATTGCAGCTTTATCAGTGCCCATCTAATGCAACCTCACCAGTGCCTGGATCACACAGAGCAGCGATCTCTTGCTGTGTCACGGAGCTTGAATTTAAATTGCCTGGCGGCTGCTGTCAACATAGTTCCACCTCCTAGACCGGCTCCTATGATACAGGTCACACTGATTCAATTTCCTAGCCTTGGATCAGTGTGCCGTCTATCATAGGAGTTGGTCTAGGAGGCGAGACTTTGTTACATTGCCGCAGAACAATTTAGATCCAGGTTCCGTGACACAGCAGGAGATCGCTGCTCTGTGTGACATACACAAGGAGAGGAGGAAGGAGGGGAGCACTCTGACAGGGGCGCCCCAGAATGACGTCATTGATGCAATTGTGATTCAGCTGTTGCCTGCATCAATGGAGAATCGTTTAAGGCTGAATCGCAATGCATCGATTATACGATTATTTTCAACACCACCAATGTTAGTCCCGGTTCACATTAGTGCGATGACAGACATTGCATGTGATTCGCAGCGCACTGCTCTGAAAATCATGCAATGTTTGTGTGATGCGAATTAAGCCATACCAATTGTATTTCTAAAGTCGCATCGCATTTGGACAAATCTCACACAGGACACTTTTTTGGGTCCGCAGCAGAATTGTATTGCATGGGTGTTCACACCTATGCGATCCGATTCAGGTCTGAACTGACAGTTCGCACTGCGATATGCGAACTGATCTGGGGGTGTCGGTAACTTTGTATTGACACCCCCAGCGATTTGTATATGGCAGTCTGAACTGTCTGCGATTTGAATGCGATTCGGGAACCTGCAGTGATTTCGCAGGGTTCCCTCATCACATGTGTGTGAACCGGCACTAACAGACATTCTTCCAGCTGAAGTGTACAGATGTCAGTGTTAGGGAAAAGCCCTTAGTGTACAGATATCAGAGATATATATAGGGAATAACTCATTAGGTGCTATTCCCTATAAATAACACTGATATCTGTACACTGAGTGGCACTCACTATACTGGGGAATGGCACTGGGGAAGAAGGAAGGAACACTCCTGCTGGTGATTAGACACACAGAACACCTTAAACTGCTGTCATTATTACACACTGACCTGCTGCTACACACACTGCAGGTCAGGCTGGTTTAGCTCCGAGGTGACTCTGCTCAGCTCTGCACTCTACAGCCTCCATCTCCCTCACCCGAGGCAGTGATGTGAAGCCCCGTCCCTCAGCTGAATTCCCCAGAGGGAGGATTGGCCAGAGCTCCTGTCCCTCCCATCATCTTCACATGGCTGATGGCTCCATGATCGCTCTCTGATCCATCCTGTGATAGGGTGCCATCTCTTCTTCCACGCCTCCCACCAGAAGTGCATTGTCTGTGAGCCAATTATCTGCAGCGCTGAGCGGCGGGGGGCGTGTTTTTGGAGTGGGACAGAGGCATGGAACGCAGCATTTCCTGGAAGTGAGTTCAGTAAGTGACTTCCTCCACACCAAGAAATGACAACGGCCCTCGACCAATCCAGCCCACCGGGAATTCTCCCGGTGCTCCCGATTGGCCAATCCGGGCCTGCCTGCAACACAAGCCCATATACTAACCACTTTACCACCGGAGGATTTTCCTGCTTTACGTCCAGGCCACTTTTTGCGATTCGGCACTGTGCAACTTTAACTGACAATTGCAAGGTCATGCAACGCCATACCTAAACAAAATTTACGTCCTTTTTTTTCCCACAAACAGAGCTTTCTTTTGGTGGTATTTGATCACCTCTGCACTTTTTATTTTTTGGGATATTGATAAAAAAAATGCGACAATTTTGAAAAAATAACAATATTTTTCTACTTTGACAGTTAAAAAATATCCAATATATTCAATTTTTGTCATATATTTAGGCCAAAATGTATTTAGCTACATGTCTTTGACAAAAAAATTCTCAACGAGTGTATTTTTAACCGCTTTAAGACCGGAAGATTTTACCCCATTCCTGACCAGGCCATATTTTGCGATTTGCCACTGTGTTATTTTAACGGACAATTGCGCGGTCTTGCGATGCTGTACCCAAATTAAATGTGTGTCCTTTTTTCCCCCACAAATAGAGCTTTCTTTTGGTGGTATTTGATCACCTGTGCGATGTTTACCTTTTGCGCTACAAACAAAAAAAAAGCGACAATTTTGAAAAAATAACAATATTTTTCAAATTTGTTTATGTGAAATTCCCCCCAAAAAATGTAAAAATCAATTTAACATTTTAGGCCAATTTGTTTTCTGCTACATATTTTTTGTAAAAAAAAATCACAATAAGCGTATTTTGATTGGTTTGCGCAAAAGTTATCGCAGCTACTAACTACGGGAAATTTATGTCATTTTTATTGTTTTTTTTTTTTACTAGTAATGGCGGCGATCTGGTGGCGATCTGCGATTTTCTTTGCAGGACTGTGACATTGCGGCGGACAGATCGGACCCTTGACTGACATTTTGACACTTTTGGGGGTACCAGTGACATTACTGTAGTAATCAGTGCTATAAATACGCACTGTTACTGTAAAAATGACACTGGCAGAGAAGGGGTTAACTTTTATTGGTGATCAAGGGGTTAATGTATGCCTGGTGCTTACTGACGTGTGTGGGGGGAGGGGACTGTGTGACACAGGCACAGATCGCAGGTTCAGCTATGCTGAATCCTGCAATCTGTCCCTGCCTTTCACTTAGGAGATCCGCCCGCTTTGTTTACACAAGCGGGCGGATCTCCACACTCGATCCCCGTGATCACCGCCGCTCCTCCCCTGGCCCGACTCCCGCTGTGACTGAATACAGCGGGAGCGAGCCTCCGGCGGTGCGCCGCCCACAAGGGGAGGGGACGTAGGTCTACGTCGCTGGATGATAACAAACCACTTCGCCGCAGTACGCTCAATGTGAGCGGTCGGCAAGTGGTTAAAATTCAGCTTTTAGTAAGAAAATGCAAAAACATGTATCACTCCCAATGTTTTGAGCATATATTGTATACGTTCCCCATTCTTATCTTTACATTCAAGAAATATATTACAGGCACACTCAGTTCAAGATTAAAAATTATACCATAGAGTAGAGCTATAGGCAAAACTTTTTTTTTTTTATTTCGGATAGACCAAGAAAGGGTATCTTTAGGTATTTTTGCCATCTGTGTCCCATTTTGGATATTTCCCTTCACTTCCTGTGTAGCCAGGAGCGGACTACAGTTATCTGACATTGCAGACTTGTTCTTTACCTTCCCAGACTGTCTCTATACTCCCCTAGTGCTGGGCTCGGATTACATGCATCATACTCCTGAGCCTGGAAGAGAGCATTGCGGGAACTGTAGTCTCCTGAACAGAGATCACTGAACTGCAGAGCCATTCATGAACTACACCTCCCTGCAAGCCATCTGCTCCAGGGGAGAATTGTGGGAGAGACTATAAAGGGATCTGCTGACCAGGCCCACACTCTCTTGCTTCCCGGGTTCCATCGAGTGTGCACCAGTTGACTGCTGTGTGAGAGGATTGCGGCCTACCACGCTACATACAGCCTTCTGCAGCTCCAGCCCCGGGCAGGACAGACACCCATCGCTTCACCAGGGGTGCCCCCAGCAGCATCGCTGATCGCTTCGGAGGTGGGTGACTCACTGAATCGGCAGACTACAGCCATCTCAGGGTGCTTTCAGTAAAGAGAGGCGACTTTGACTGTTCTTCAAGATGCAATTAAAGGTCCTCATGATTGGTGAGAGGGCACAAGCCCAAAATCCAGTTACCAGACATTATTACATGCCTCTGAACACTGTATACAGACACCATATACCTTGATTTCCAAGAGGATTACCACTAGATAGAGGTAGGATAATTGGCTCCTGTCTAAATTGGCCCTAGTATGTGTATGTACGAATATGAGTTAGGGACTTTAGATTGTAAGTTCCTTGAGGGTAGGGACTGATGTGAATGTACAATATATATGTAAAGCGCTGAATAAATTGACAACGCTATATAAGTACCTGAAATAAATAAATAAATAAACAAGCTGCCCTGCATTGATTGTCTATTACTGTGCCATATCTAGGAATTATTGGTTTCTTTAAACTCCAACTGCCGGTGAAGATAATTGCATGGCCTTGCATTCTGTACTCCTTTTTTTTTTTTTTTTTGCTCTCAAAGGGGTCACGCTACTGGTATTTATATTACTTCATCTCTCATTAGTATAAAGGTAGTATATGCTGGCCTGGGGTTCTTCTTTAGTAGTAGTCTTAAGCTCAGAAATCAATAGCTTTCTTGAGAGATCCACTTACTTACTGTATGTTATTGTGTACATTGGTATCATTTACCTGTCATTGCTAATTGTTTTTTAAAGAGGTTGTAAACCCATACAATTTTTTTTTTTGCAACCTGAAAGAGAAACACATAATGAGCTAGTATGCACCGCATACTAGCTCATTTTGAAATACTTACCTTAGAACGAGCCCCCGTCGTGCCGCTCCCTTACCTGTATGACGGGCGACATGTCCAGTCGCCCGTCTTCCAGGATCGCGGCATCCTATCCATCTGATTGGCCGGAGCCGCGGTGACGTCACTCCCGCGCACGAGCGCGGGAGCCAACGGTCACGGCACAGGGCTCTGAAGAAACGGCACCAGCGGCCGTTCCTTCAGAGCGCATGCGCCAGTGACGTCACTGGCTGCATGTAAGGTAAATATATCCAAAAGGGTACATATTTAGGATATATTTGCAGTACCTATAGGTAAGCCTTATCATAGGATTACCTATAGTTAAAAGTTGCAGAGGAGGGTTTACTTCCTCTTTAACTGCTTTAAGGACTAGTTCAACCGAGTCTTAGCTGTTTATCCAGGACTTGGCTGACTAATACCCTTTTCAAGTCTTTTCTCTTGATTAGGTAAATTTGAGAGTTAAAGCAATCTACCTTGTGTCAGTGGGTCATTTAAAGGTATACACAACATGTCTGAACATAGGGTGTCAGGAGGACTGGAAAGTTCACAGGGTCAAGGAGGCACAGAAGAATATGCAACTTCATGCAACCCTCAAGGGGGCAGCGCTACACCTGTCCCATAGACAAAAAGGAAGTGATATTATGAGGGATTTCTTGGGGACCCCTAGATCACCAGAACGTGTGTCCCCATTGGATGATTTCCCCTCTATTACTTTTCTGGGGAAAATTTTAGATTTTCTTTTTTTCACTTTTACTAATAATGGTAAACAGGACAAATGGAGAGAGTGAATCTCCCTAATAATCATTCTTCCCTCTATCCAAAACTAAAAAAAAGATTTGCCTTTAGATTTACTTTTAATTGCTGGAGCCTTAGCACACTTATTAAGCGTTTCAACTCATTTATGTTTTGCCTGTAGTCCAGTGATCCTGGAACACACTTGCTGGTGATGGCAGAATACCCCTCTGGCTGCCTTTCAAACACTGAATCCCTAATTTAAAAATGCCATTAATAAGAAGTGTCCCATAGCCACAAATTACATTATAAAATGTGCTGGAAGGTTGAAAGTGATTAGTGATGCAGGAAGCCCATATAGAGAAAGTTACACAGCACAGGCATAGGGAGTATACTACTATTTCCCTCTGTGAAGCTTCATGTATATATTCTGAAGAGGATTTAACAAAATATTATAGTACATTGAGTAAAGCTTCTCACTTTCAACACTGTTCCAAGGTTTACTAAATAGCAATAGTAGCTCACTGAATGCTGAATGAAAATATCTGTTGGTAATGATCCCTTAAGACTACACACTTCTCAGTAAGTATTTAAGTGTGGACAACTGATTATAGAGTTTAGAGTCCTATTCTTTCTGCCTAGAAGCTCCAGATAAGAAAATCTGGATTTTATCACCAGCAACTTCATTAAACAATGTGTCTTTACATATGCTAGCCAGCCCAGATATAAATCCAATACCAGTTGGATGTTCCTGCTTCTTGGTAACAAATAAATCACCAACCACATGGTCAAACCTGTAATGACCATTTTTTGGTCTCTTAGGATACAGCTTAAACAAAACCAGGATAACCAGCCAAAAATACACTTTGCAAGTGCTAATGTAGAATATTATTATGTAACACATGCATCAATTGACACAACTTTAAAAATGACTAATTATAGTAATGAGATTTCGAGTCATGAATTTGCAGAAGCATAAAGCTCATGGTTTAATAGGCATGCATTTTTTTCTCTTTTCAAGGATTAAAAATTGTACTTTTGCTTTGTTAATTGGAGGACACAGCTATGGCTTAGATCATCCCCTACAGGCATAACACCACCTGCAGCAGTAGGACAATAGGTACAACTAAAAAATCATAAGACAGCACAGAAGCAACCCCTACTGGTGGCCAAAACAGGACTGAAGTCTTATCTGGGACACCACAGCCCTCTGCTCTATAAAATGTGATGGCTGTTGAAGATTGAGATCAATTACAAGGTGCAAATGCAACTGCGCATGGTGTCCCACAGGCTGGCCAAATTTGTTCCTGGGGTCTCTCCTGGTCGTTTCTGGGAAAGCCCTGCCACGGGCATGCTTCATAGTTTTTGGTGGGACTGCCCTAAAACTATATGCTATTGCATAGGTGTCTACCTATTAATATATACAATTTTGGAGAACAATATCTGGAAAAATCCATGAAAGGTCCTGTTAATCCTAAAATCAGAGAGGTGCCCTTTCACACCATCTTGTAACTTTTGTCTTTATGGCTGCTATGGAAAAGCATGGAAATTTACTATCTCAATGGTACAACAAGTTAAGTGGAAGATATCTTGGAAGTTAATAAATAGATGCATTACATGTCTCCAGACATTGAAAAAACATTGCTCGCCATATAAAAAGCTCTAAAACAAAATGACAAGAGAGTGGGATCTCATTAAAACTAGAGTTGTATTCATTTGTACATTAAAAAAAATCACACTTACATTCAAGCAGCTCTTTGTCAGCAGGGGATGTAGAGAACAAAATGTAATTACAGACAGGACTATATGGAGAAGCAGCAGGAGGGATCCTGAAGCTGGCTATGAGAGACCTGCTCAGCATGATAGTAGATGTCCACCAAAAGTAACATCTGCTGCAACTGTTCCATCTCTTGGCTGTGCTCTATATCTAACTGGGGAGGGGGGTAACGCGTTTCAAAGGTGTTCCTTCTTTGTTCCTCCTTTGGTAAAAAGGTTTTAAAAAAGAAGGAACATCTTTTAAACGCATTATCACCCCTCTGTCAGAGGTATGGCACAGCCGCAAGGTGGAATGGTGGCAGAAGAATCTACTTGTGGCAGACATCTACTGTTATACTGAGCGGGTCCCTTATAGCCAGCTTCAAGATCGCTCGTTGCTCAATACAGCCCTGTCTGTGAAGACATCTTGTTCTCTACATCCCTTGCTGAAAAAGCACTACTTGAATGTAAGCATGTTTGTAATGTACAAAAAAAACTACTAACCTGGTTTTAATGGGATCCTGCACTCCTGATCTTTGAAGGAAGTTGCAGGGTCCCTAGATTGTCCTACATTTGATTATTCCGGTGCCCGGTTGGGATGTTTGCTGCCAGTTATAGCATTAAGGATTGAAGGCTGAAAATATCTGTGCGTTGTGTCTGTTTGTTTTCTTTTTTACATATGAAAAGCTTTTAAGCTTATGTGTGGCAAAACTCTACTACCCCAGGCTTACTCCCCCCCCCTCTTTCCTTTCCATCTCCCCTTTTTTTCCCTTCCTCTCTACTCACTCCCCTTTTTCCCCTTTCTCCTCTATTTTCCAACTCCCAATTCTCTTATCAGTCTTTATCTTGCTCACTCTCTGCACCTTTACTTTTCTTCAATTCTTTGTTGCCTCTCCTCATCTTGGGCTTTGCTGGCACCATATACCTTTTTACTAAGCCTATCACCCATAGGTTCATTATCAGATGTCAATAGGCTCCATTTAAATCATTTAATATCAGTCCTGTGCAAAATGTATATGTGTTATGGCTGTTTACCCTAATGCTACAGCCTGTTATATTTATCGTTAAAGGAAATGAACTCTCTGATGAAGTGCTTTGTTTAAATTACAAAGTACATATTACATAGTTACTCTGGTTGGAAAAAGACCTCCAGTTCAACCCACAGAGAAAAAAAAAAAAAAAAACACAAAAAGACACACATTTTGTGAACATAATACTATTGTAACAGGAAACAATATAATTAGTGTGACGGTGTTCACCGTCACTGGAATTTAAGGACAGATGGGTGATGGTTTGGATTGCTTCATATTTGGCAGCAAGGTCTCCATGTAGAAATATTGAGATTTGTTCCCATTTGCCATGAGGTCTCTGACCAGGAAGTACAACTCCTAATATGGTCATTCCAGGAAGTTCAATGAGGAGACTGACTGTCTAACAATGTTGCTTTTGTCTGAGGTGGCTTTCCATTCAGCTATTGTCAGGTGTGCTAATGAACTCACCTGTTGTCTGCTAAGGGATGTATTGACACTCAGAGTAATGTGTATTGGGGGCTCGTTATGGAATCATTGTTCTGTGTCTGGCTATTGTGTACATTGATTGTCCCCTGGCGGTTTCTGTCTCATTACACAGAACAGTCCTTCTGGTCAAGCTATCTGACCAATCCCTGCTGGCTCATTTTCAAGTCCTCATTTGCATGGCTAAGGAGGACCTGAAGGAGAACGGCATGTACTTTGCAATTGACCAATGGGAAAGCGGTTGTTGGGGGCAGGATGTTCCCAATTCTGTATATAAGTGTGTTGTGTACTTCCAATAAATTGTCTTCCTGTTTGAACTTACATACAGCCTGCCTGGTGTTTGTTCTAATGGATTCCGAACGGCACATAGCTGTAGTTCGGATCCCGGAGCCTTGGTTGACTGAACCATCAGATGTTGCGATCTGCAAGCTGACTCACTGGTAGCAGAGGAGTGTCGGGAGAGCGGAAGCGAGCGAGCAAGGGTCTCGTCACAATTAGATACTGTAAAATTGTAAAAGAAAGTACAGACGGCCCCCGGGTTACAAACAAGATAGGGACTGTAGGTTTGTTCTTAAGTTGAATTTGTTTGTAAGTCGGAACAGGTACATTTTTTAAGTGTAGCCCCAGTCAAAAGAATAATTCTTCGGTTTTTTGGATAGCATATGAAGGGTTAACACCCCTGTGTGATTTGTTTTGCTGTCTCTACCCCTGTTCAGAAGATTTCACCTCACTTTCTGTCCCTGGAAATGGATTTTGGAAATGTTGGGTTGTAGTGATAAAGCTTCAGTGGGGACACCTTTTTCCCATGAGAATTCCTACAGGAGTGAATTTCCCTTCCTAGGGCTAGATTTCTCCTCACTTCCTGTTGTCTCCCTCCGTTTCTCTGGAGGTGAGGAAACCCAGGGGCAGTACAGCACTGCCCACATCACAGCACTGTGCACTGCTGCAGATTGGAGACTGGAGCATTCACTCACCCTCTGCTTCCCATCACTGATCATTGGAGGCTTCCAGGGAGAGACCGAGGGCCCTCCTTCTACAGCGAGAGATCACCACAGCATCCCAGGGACTAGTGAAGGGGCTATTACCCATTGCTGTTACTGCTAGCAGGGTCTAAGCCACTGAGAGCAGGACACCAAGTGTACCCAATCCATACTGCACTGTATACCACACCTATTCCAAACCTAGGCTGCACCTATATTACCACATTATATTGAACCTTTACCGCATGTAAACCACATCAACCTTGTACCTAATACTACGTGCAGGTTAACTGGGACTGTTGTTTAGTGCATAGATGCTCTTAAAGAGCCCCAACGATAGCCAGCAGTAGAACATTCCGCAATTCCCTTTAGTTTACCTGCCCCCTCTTCTACCTTTCTCCTTTTCTTTTGGACAGTGTATACTCAGTCCGTCTAGGGCTATCAACACTGCCAGAAATGTGCTCTGGGAGTATAGTTCCAACACTCTATAAATTAAGCTTTACCACTGCTCACTGTTGTACTTGAAGTGGCCTTGCTACTGTTTATGCTGATCTTAATGGCAAATGTCATCCTATTCCTAGTCCTTACTGTTAGTCGCTTTGTATGCTAAATTGTGTTATTACCATTGTTAATCCATTTTATGCTTGCCTAGTTACCAACCATATTGGGTGACAATATATTAAGTTTGCCTTTACTACCTGGTTTGATGCCTGTTTTCTTTGATATAGCACTACTACCGGGTAATTATTAAGTAAGTACTTGCTGGATAAGTATTACTTTCAGTGAATTTCTTTGATATTGTATGTTTTTACACTCAACCTGGTGTGTCAGGCTGGCCATACATTATACAATTTTTGTAAAAATGATACTGGAAAATTGTACAATCTATGAGCAACCTTTGAGGGGCTGAGGTTCGTGAGAAGGTTGAGTAAAAAAACAGAGGACCCATCATATGCAGCGACTCCTAGGGGGGTAGCACTAAACAATGTTTTACAGCTGTACAGTTCCTTCTACACCCAGGTAAATGTATGTGTATACTCAAGGCCGGCCTTTGGGGTGTGCGAGCTGTGCAGTCATCACAGCTCTCAGTCAGTTACTCACATCGGAGCCACCCGCTCCGTGGCCAGTTGATGATCAGGCCGCACAGCGGGAGGTAAGCGGCGACCGCGGTCTGGACAGAGTTAACACAGGCCATGGCTGAGGCCACAGCTTAACTCCCTCTGTGCGGCTGTGCCTGTGTTTCCTCCAGACTGCAGGGCTGAGCTGTGTATCTCTCTCATACAGCTCAGCCTCAGAGTCGCCACTAACAGATCACCTCCTCCTTTCTGCAGGCATGCAATAGGAGAGAGAGAGAGAGATTGTCAGCTCCTCTTCCTCCAGCCCCTTCTCCTCCCACCCCTCTCCTTCTGGGTCTGCCCCACCCACACTCCCCGGGGATGTGTGGGCGGGAAGTTTAAACCCAGAGGAGAAAAGCTGAAGACAGCCTGAGTCTCTATCCTGGGGTGAGTAAACTCATCCTCTCTCCTGCCTCAGTATATAAAACAAATGTGGGGGGGGGCTCTGTGGGAGGGGTCTCTGATGTAAGGAGGGGCTTTGTGGGGGGTCTCTGATGTAAGGGAGGGCTCTGATGTTAGGGGGGCTCTGTGGGGGGGTCTCTGATCTAAGGGGGGCTCTGTGGGGGGTCTCTGATGTAAGAGGGGCTCTGTGGGGGGTCTCTGATGTAAGAGGGGCTCTGTGGGAGGTCTCTCATGTAAGAGGGGCTCTGTGGAGGGTCTCTGATGTAAGATGGGCTCTGTGGAGGGTCTCTGATGTAAGGAGGGGCTCTGTGGGGTGTCTCTGATGTAAGGGAGGGCTCCGTGGGGGGTCTCTGATGTAAGGGGGGACTCCGTGGGGGGGGGGGTCTCAAATGTAAGGGGGGCTAAGGTATTAGTGATCATAAAAAAGTTCCAGGAAAAGTCCAATGAAGTGCAAAAAAGGTGCAACAAAATGTGCAAAAAAGTGCAAATAAATATTTATGGTGACAAATCTTCAACGGAATGTGTGCGCCAAAAAAAGCACCTTATGTGCTGCTTCCACCAATCACCCCAAACTGACTCACCAGACTTAAATAAAAGCCTATATATTTTATGGAATCACGCTATGTTGATTCATTTTTTGCACATTGTAGAGGTTATGAATATTTGATTGTTATTTATTTAGTAGTGGTATATGATATGTATACTGGAGTAGCCATGCCGGTTTAATTATTAATTTAGCACTGTGCACTTTTTACAACATAAACAGATTTGGGTGATATATTTATATATAATTTTAGGGTAAATACAGAGCATTTTTGCGCTGATTTTTTTCCTGTTTTGTATCTTGCTGCTGCACCCACTTGCAGTCAATTAGCAGCAATTATACTCTTAGTGGTTTTTCAATAGATACAGACATTTTTAGGTGACCAAGGGGCGAGGGGTGAGGATGGGGGGGCCACAGGATTAGCTTGCACAGGGCGCCTGAACACCTAAGGCCGGCCCTGTGTATACTGTCATCAGATATTCAGGTGTATTCCTGAGAGTGAATAGTTCATTTACTGCTACAGGGCATGCTTACTTTGATTCTAAGGACTGCTGTTGGACAGTGTTACAGCATGCACCATGGACAGGGATCTGAAAAGTCACATGTAGCTCAGTGTAAAGCTCTTGTACAGATATTTAATAGCCAGGTAGAGAGAGGAGGCATTTTACATCTAGTATTTCTCATGACAGAAATGATTTACCATATATTGGTTGTTTTTGATGATGCATTATTACGGTAAATAGCTGAGTCTTAAAAAGATGTTTTAAGGGTCCTTTCAGATCTATTCTATGTGGTCTGATGCTGTGCAATAATGCTTTTTGTATTTGAATGGCTTGGCAGTGCACACGAAACATATGAAATATCATACATGCATATTTTTTTTTCCAAATCATTGCAGGACAACGAGCAATAGAGCATGATTGTGTGTTTTGCTGCACTGCATTGCATGTGCATCGGAGGTAAATTGTATTAGTGCATTGGAACACCATTGAAAATTATTGGCACCGCAATACATCAACATGTACATGGTGCGCAATACCGCAACACACTGCAATAGTGGGCCATAAATGTAAAAAGAGGGAAATGGTGAAAAAAAGTAGGGAAATAATATGGGTGGGGGGGGAGAAATAAACGGGAGTAGGAAAGAGAGTAGATTCCCCCTCCCTGCATGGCTACTCTCTATTAGTCCTAGGAAAGATTACTGTTGTGAAGCTAGAGGGATCTGATTTTTATAGAAGAAGTAGGGTGTCCAAATCTTCCAGTATTTCTTTCCCTGCTCTTTCATTGTCATGGTAAGGTCTTCCATTTGCTGAATTTCTTGGATTCTAGTGAGCCAGTGTGATTTATTAGAAAGAACTGTTCTCTTCCAAAGTGCTAGAATATGCCTTAGCAGCCATACGAAGATGTGTCAATAGTGAATTTTTATAATTTTTGTTAGACATAGGTGTATCGTGTAGCAGATATCCCATCAGATTTCCCACAGGAGGCACACTTATGATGACTTTAATTGATTGTTCTACTACGTTCAAAAATATTTCAGTTTCGGACATTCCCAGAAGATGTGAGGTAGAGTACCTTTAGATCCTAAACAGCGCCAGCAAGTACTAGATATCTAGGGGAGCATGGGGTGTAATACTAAAGGTGTTCTATACCAACTTGGAAGAATTGTTTTAGACATTGCAATGGTAGATATCAGGGCTATGAAGCTAGGGCTCCAGTAAAAAAATAAAAATAAATAATCTACATCAGATTCAACAAATATTGTGGCACGCATAGGCCATCATCCGTAATGTATACATATGTGTCAAAAAGGGGGACATTTTGTCAGACCTTACAGGCCAGAAAGGAACACACATAGGATAATATAAAAATATCAAAATGTATTTATTTTACATATATAAAAAGTTAGACACTGATGTGCGTCTCATTAAAAGAACACCAAATACATAGCACACATTGATAAACAAGTGGTTACTGTACATAGCTACATAGGGAGTACTAAAGGGACGAGTCCTCTTTTCCAATGCAACTCACCTAATTTTGATTCCTCAAGGCTTCAGGAGCCATATAGTACTCATCTACAACAAAGAAATGTTATATTTTACAAGCATGTATCTTATAATATCTTTATGAACATATTCATAAAAACATAGTCATGCACCAACTGTGTGGAACCCACCTCAGCACAACAACCACACATGCACAAAGTCTCCCTGGGCGGGCGCTGAAGCATGGTTTACTGGGAATTGTGTGGTGTTTTCACATATAACCCTTTAAGGTAGAGTAGGCAATTAATTATAAGATGTATGAACTTTTTAGGTATACATAAGGATCCCCATTTATCACATAACTGTTCAATTTCAATCTATATGTTGGTCTCCTGGGGACTTGGAATATATAGCCCAACCCGACGGTCCCATCACTACTGAATCGAATCCCCAATGCGCCTAGGTCCCCTAAGATGGAGATAATAGCATCAGCAACTGGTGTTCTGTACGCTTACGTATTAGGATACTATAATTGTTAAACAAACAAAGCAAAAATGGCCAAATAAGACTGCAAGAGGAACACCATGTCACAAAAATGCTTCCACGTGTAAGAAGGTAGAAGCAGTGGTGGGATTCAGCCGGTTTGCACCGGTTCCACCGAACCTGTTACTAACATTTTACAAGTTTGTGGAACCGGTGGAAGCCGAGAGGGGCGGCAGAGACGGCTCTTTAAATAGGCAGTTGCTAATTAAAGAGCCATCTCTGGGGGTGGACAGCAAAGCTTCCTGCTCACCTCCGCACTGACTGCTCCTTGTCTTGAGTCCCCCCCCCTCCTGCTCCACTAAGCACAGTCTCCGACTCCTCCCCAGCCAGAGTCCCGACCTCACTCCCCCTCTCAACTTTAAGCACACAGCCAGGGGCACTAGGAGAGCCAGAGGACAAGTAACACAGCAGGGTTGTCTGCAAGGCCAGCCCCCCTCCTCCCCCCTGTCATACACAGGTCGCCCTTCGCTTCGAGTGATATGCTGATCGCCATGGCCCATTCGTGCTGCTGCTGGAAGAAGCCCAGGTGACTGTGGATGAGTGTCCTGCAGCTTGGTAAAGGTGAGTGAGATGACCCCATCCCCCACACACCATCCCATACCCCACACTATCTCCCCTGGGGACAGGGACCCCTTCTCACCTGGGGACAGGGACCCCTTCTCACCTGGGGACAAGGACCCCTTCCTTGGGAACAGGGACCCCTTCCCTGGGAACAGGGACTCCTTTCCTGGGGACAGGGACCCGATCTCCCCTGGGGACAGGGACTCCATCTTTCCTGGGGACAGGGATCCCTTCTTCCCCGGGGACAGGGATCCCTTCTCCCTCGGGGACAGGGACCCCTTCTCCCCTGGGGACAGGTACCCTTCTCCCCCGGGGACAGGGACCCCTTCTCCCCCGGGGACAGGGACCCCTTCTCCCCCGGGGACATGGTCCCTTCTCCCCCGGGGACAGGGACTCCTTCGCCCCTGGGGACAGGGACTCCTTTGCCCCTGGGGACAGGGACTCCTTCTCCCTAGGAGACAGGGACCCCTTCTCCCTTGGGGACAGGGACCCCTTCTCCCCTGGGGACAGGGACCCCTTTTCCCCTGGGGACAGGGACCCCTTTTCCCCTGGGGACAGGGACCCCTTCTCTCCTGGGGACAGGGACTCCTTCTCCCTTGGAGACAGAGACCCATTCTCGCCTTAAGGCTTCTCCGTGGCTATCTCCCACCAGGAGCTCTTTCCCTACAGGAAGTTCCTGGGGGACCTACTGCTGCCCGACGGGGATGATGAGACCCCTGAGGTGAAACTCACACAAATCAATTTTTTTATCATGTTAGGCCAATTTGTTTTCTGCTAAATCTTTTTGGTTAAAAAAATCCCAATAAGCGTATTTTGATTGATTTGCGCAAAATTATCACGTCTACAAACTAGGGGAAAGATTTTTCTTTTTTTTTTTTTTTTTAACTAGTAATGGCGGCGATCTGCGATTTTTAGCAGGACTGCGACAGATCGGACACCTTTACTGAAAGTCGGAACTGGTTACTAAAATTTTTGAATCCCACCACTGGGTAGAAGCCACAATTACCTGCCTCCTGTGTGTCTCGGTGGGTTTCCCCGATATCTCCGGTCAATTAGTGGAACTTTCCACCGTCTGTCCCTATATATATACTTCTAAAAACAGTTTAGTGACCTGGAGCAACCAAAGTGGGGGACCTCCATCCCTAAATATGTATACAAAAAAATATATAAAGGAGGTCATGGGACTTTGAGTGAGGCCACCCACTTTACCAAAGTAGATATATAGAGTACATATGTTAACAAGTTGGTTAGAGAAATAGAACACAGCGAAAATAAATGCAAAAACAATTCCTGAATGAAGTAAAAATATATATGTATTTGAGAATTGATATATAATAATTCATGATAGATACAGTAAATACATAATACAATTACATGATAATATATATAAGAAATAAATACATGATTGATATAGACATGATGAATAAAACCACTTGGCAACTGACGCGTTTCGCGGAACCCTATCCGCTTCTTCAAGTGTAATGAAAAGAGATTTAAAAAAACGAGTATCTATCAGCTTTTTCAAGAGTATAACGCAAAGAGATCTAAAAATCCAAATAAATTAAAACGTATGAAAATAATGAATGGTTCCAAAAAAAAAAAAAAATTAAAATAAAAAATGTAATTATTAAATTAATTACCAGCATCTAAAAAGAAGGGTGAAGGGGCGACAGACACAAGCCTATATATACTTGCTCCACCCTATGATCATGCCCCATGCTGGGCTGAGACCTCCAAGACGCATCATTCATGTCCGCGGCCGCATAATATACACTAGGGTAGGGCAGAGCGGACCATAGCACTAGGTGGCACTGCCCTGCCTGACTTGCCGTCCACATGATCAGTCAGCTGACCGAGTAGGTAAAGCACCTGCTCCAGATGAATAAGTAGGGGGAGACCCCAATGACAAGAGAGATGCCCTAATGGGTCTCTACCACTGGACTCAGCGAAGCTGATGGCATGAATCAAACGCCCGCATAATGGGGATCACTGTGCCTGCGCGGCCATGGTGAATTGGAATACTACACACACATATCTCAGCAGACTGCTTCCACGTATGCCAAACTTCAAAAAAGAAAGGAGAACAAAATGAAAACACAAATTCAACAAATGTTACAATCCATATACATATAATAAAATTCTATAATCATTATTTATATGTATAGACACAGACCTACAGCTACCATATAGAGTATACAGCATTAGAAATTAACAGGTCAGTGTTTAGCCCAGGTCAATAGACAACCTTACATCATCCCCACACTCTTTGTGTGGATTACATTGGACGATATTTGTCTCAGTATACAATACAATACAATAGGGTTGCAAAGGTTCTGAGAGAGCTCTTTGCTTTTACCCATCATGAGATGTTTCTTGTGTGACACCTTGGTAATGAGATACCTTTTTATAGGCCATCAGTTGAGACTGAACCAGCTGATATTAATTTGCACTAACAAGGGGCAGGATTGTTTTCTAACTACTGATAGATTTCAGCTGGTGTCTTGGCTTTCCATGCCTTTTTGCACCTCCCTTTCTTCATGTGTTTAATACATTTCCCATGTGTTATTCTATTTTATTACACATAACTTAATTTCTGAACTTTTTTTTTGGTTTCTTTGTATGCATGGATTCCATGGGTTGTTATCAACATGTGGTGAGCACCTTTAGAAAAATATTTACCTAGAAAAATGGTGACGTGTTCAATACCTATTTTACCAACTGTATTTATTTTCAGCCTGCTTTGGTCTGGTCATGTGATTCTTACTCTCCTGTGTCAACCAGTGCAGCTTCGGGGAAGAGAAGGGAGCGCCAACAATGGATGGGCCAGTGAAGTTTATGGGTAATGACTTCAGGCTTTACTAGCCATTGTTGGAACTATCTCTCCTTTCTTCTGTAGTGCCACTGGTGGACACAAGGGAGATGACATGACTGGATTGAACAGATACAGATCTTTCTTACACAGATTAGTAAACACAGGTGTAAGGACTTTTTAGAGGATTGATTAAAGAGTATTTAGGGTTAAGCCCAGAATTCCATTTTAAGTAGGTTTCCTTCAATAGCTGGTACACAATGGCACATACAGAGTAGTTTACTACCCTCTAACTATTTGCTCTGTGCTTAGTGGCTAAAGCAGCCTTTCCCAAACGTTTTATCCCAGGGGAACCCTTGAAAAAGTATTAGGAACCTCTGATAGAGCCAGTCCATCTGGGATCAGTGGGAAAAATGCCCCTTACTTTGGTCGATGGGAAAAATGCCCCCCCCTTACAGAAGTGGTGAGAATGCACCCTTCCAAAAAGATCATTAGTGTTATGCCGCTGGCTCCAGGAAAATGCAGGCGCCATCAAAAAGGAATCTGGAGGAATCCTAAGGTTCCATGGAACGCTGGTTGAGAATAGCTGGGCTAAAGGGTGCCACACTTTGTGCACGATTGTTATTTTTTATACTGGTTACTATAACAGGCTGGATTTAGTAATTTTACATAGGTAGTAACAAATTATGCAATAGATTAATTTTTTTTAATGAGCAGAAACTATTTGCTTTGCAAAGTGAATGCTAATTTTGTAAAGTGTATGTTAAATTATAGGAACAGTTCGCTTTGAATACCCCATTGTGTGCAGCAATAATCAGTTTTTTTCTTAAATTTCCTTACACATGATTGGGGATTCAAAAATAACCCAGGTTAATTTCATTTACTAATTCTTACGTTGCAAAGTAAACATTTACTTAGCTGAACAGCTTGTATACCTGTAGTAAATCTACCCCAATGTATAAACCCACACAGTATAACTAGGCGTGATAAAGAGCTTTGCTTCAGACTAAATCCCACACAGTCTCGGAATAAAGCTTAGATGTTCACAGCTCCTAGATTATTTTTAGCTGTATCTGGCTTCCCCCCAAGACACTCATTTTTTGCATGTGGATGCTGGTATTACTTAGTAAATGTTATCTGGACAGAGTTGCTTCACTGCAGTTTATACATCACTGTACATCTCTCCCTTTCTTTAGTTGCTGGAGCAGTGCCAGAGCTAAACTCCCTGTGGACCTGTTTCAAAATGTGGACCACAGCTGGATGCCATCTCCTTTTCCTAATGATCCACACTAAATGCTTTACACAGTATAACAATGTTGTGGGTGGGCATGGAAGAACGTTTTATAATGCTAAATGCTAATAATCATTTAATGATGTCATTCCCACTGATACTAATAGTGGTAGAGGCATTGGAATCTGTACTGAGGAAGTAAAGAAGCTGCCATTACTGACTCCTACTTCGGAAAATACTTGTTCCCCAGTTTTCTTAAATCAAAAAAATCATAAAAAATGGGAGTACCACTTATCCAAGCACACATGCAAAAAACTGTTAAGAAGGATTCAAATAAAAGGTTCGTTCAACAATAGCTGCTGCTGCTATAAAGTCAGTCCGTCATTACAAATCATATGCCTTGAAACCAAAATAATGAAAGCATTAACAGCGCTCCTCCAGTGAAAAACAAAACTCTGCGTGTTTGACAGTTCCTGTTAAGGATAGTTCATATATGTTCCACTGTTGTGAGTGAATATGGAATTAAAGACATCTAGACATCTGTGGTCCTTGGTATCATGCTGTAAGATCCTGTGGCCATAAACACCGTCACCACACCGCATGGGTCCCACTCCCTACATTTATTGCACTCACCAGATCTCCAATTAATAATGCCTTATGTCATTAAACTCTCCATCCCTGATAGATCGCACTCTAACCAGGATCCTTCTCCCAGCACCGCTCGTCTCACACAAAGACAAAAATAGACTCCATAGCGTAATCCCGTATAGCATTGATTTTTACAAAACCTCCCCCTTTCAAATCACACTTACAAATATAATATAAAAAATAACATTCTTAAGATGTTAAAGTACAAGTGAGTCTGCCCGCTGTTTCTCACTGCTCGCTGGTATCCCCACGATCGCTGTGATTCCTGGAAATAGGGGGATGAAAGAATTCCACCAGGGGTGGTCCTAGGTCGCTCCTTGACCAAGTTATATAGAATATGGCTTAATAAAGCAATCAGATGGTCAGAAGAGAATGGTTAAGTCCCCAGGTAAGTAATGTTCAATCCATGGGTTACAAAAGTATTCAAATTTACATAGTTTGTCCTTAAAGGAGATGCACTGGAAAAAAAATAAAAATACAGAATTTATATTCACCTATATGGCTGAAGCATTGTTGAGATGCTGGAGTTGTCTATAAGTACAAGAACTGAGTGATCGCGTGACCGCTAGTCACTCAGTTCTTAGGTCCGCTCCCTATTCCTGGTCTCACAGGCGACTCTAAGAGCAGAGGAAGTCATAGGCTCCTACAGCTGTCAGTTAAATCCTGTGAGAAAGGAGCGGTAAGCATAGCCAAGCCCTGCTGTATATGGATGACTTGCTGAGGGGGCACCCGCTAGAAGGAGGAGGAGATAGTGCCAGTGGAGGACCGAAAAAGAGGAGGTAAGCCACTACTCTGTGCAATATCCTTGCAAAGAGCAGCTAAATATAACATCGTTTTTATTTTAATTTAGAAAAAAGTAAGGTCAATAGTCGCAGTCATCTTGTCACGTACCTGATGGAGGAGCCTGACATGATGAAGAAGGCCTCTTTTACACCTCTGGTTCAGGGTCCTGATACAGTGGAAAGGTGGCACAGAGTGTCAAGAGTGTTTGTTAATATTGCTAGCAACAGAATGGAGCAGGGTGTTCAAGCCAGAGCAGAAGGCTGCTGATAGTGGACCACAGTGTAATGGATTGGCTGGGTGACAGCAGGTAAGTAGCCGGCTACAACAGGTAGGTACTTTTTAGCAACAGACAGGTGATTAAGGGTACTGATTGGTAGCAGTCAGTTGGTGAGCAGACACTGGCTGGTAGTAGGCAGGTGATGAACAGGTGCTGGCTGATAGCAGGTAGGTTGTTGGAGCGGATTGCTAGGCAGCGGGTAGAGGAATAGTGGATACCACCATGCTTTAGCTAAGACTTGCTTCGCTGCCATAAAAAATAAGGTTATGAAACTGGGTATGCATGCATTGTTTAGGCTTTAAATTTAACAGAGCTTCCTAAAGGTTTTTTCGGGATACTTTTCCCCAAAAGAGTGTAGACCATTTGGTACACCCTGCTCAAGAACCGCCTGATGCAAGGGCAAGTCCACCACATGTGATATAATGTGCCCAGGGTCTGGCAACCTCTGAAGCATAGTGGTAATAAACGTTGCCAGTTGTTGTGGGACCATATACCATTGCATCATCTGAGGAACTAGCATTTTCAGAAGTGAGACAGCAATGGCAACCCTCATATTGTCTCTGCCATATTGTGCCATACTCCTGGCCATTGGCCCACTTTTGACATCCCCAGCCATAGGCCTTATATTTAGGAATAAAGGAATGTCTGCACAAAAAAACACATTTTCTGCACTTTACAGTAATTTCACAAATATTTCCGTTAAATCTGACATCACATTTGACATACTAGCAATATTCTTCGACGCTCAACACCATCCAAAGAGTAGATATTCTGTAGTTGTCATTACTGCGCAAAACAGAAGCACATAATTTGTTAGTCATCTTCCCTTTGCACCTCCTCTCCATGGGAGCACCCCAGATTTGGGACCACTTCCCTATGTATACTTAGTCCATGACATATTGCTTCCATCATCGAGTAGGATAAAGTTGCCTTCTGTAGTATACCGGTCTCTTCCCAATAACCCTCTTTGGCTCTGCAACGTTGTGCATGCTCCCAGATGGCATACACTCCCAAGCTTCCACCACTACTCATAAATGCTGTTCCACTTTGCTTGGGACTTCAGCCCTGCACAGGGCCCTTTAGTTGAGCTCTGAAATATAGAAGAGAGGAAAGCGCCTCTTTCTCAGGGAAAGCTGCCCTGAGTGACACTCCTCCGGTCAGCTGCCCTGAGTGACAACCCTTCCATCCATCCATCCATCCCAGGGACTACCTTGGATATACCTCTCTCCCCCTCTGGATTTTAAGAGAGCACACCACCACTGTTTGCTTAAGAACCTGCACACGGACTCTTAATCCACACCTTGTGCCCAGGTTCTCTATGAATTCATTCATGAAATATCTCCTATGTGTTGGTGTCCCTTTTTATTAACCCTGTCACCTGTTCACATTTGCAGCCACTGCATTGATTAGCACCTCCTGAGAGCGCCAAAACACTCCTTATTCTCTAGTTGAGCTCTGAAGGAGATCTTAGAAAGATCTGAAATCTGAGTGGTTACTATTGATTTTCATCATCACTGCTCTTCATGCTGCTTTAATAAATATGCTTAATTATAAGGAACAATGTCCCTGTGTACAGTGCATAAGACATGCTCTGGTGAGGCAAGATGATTATGTCAGGTATCATCACCTCAGCTATTAACCCCAAACATTTATAGGTCCTGCACGTCAACCCTGGCCACTGCCCAACAGGTCTTGTACATCAGCTCTGCCCATTTTCCGATGCAGGTGCCAGTATAAAACTGGAGACAGGAGAATCATTTCTCTGTGTCAATCAGTCTGCTGATCAGCTCCCACCTTTACTTAACCATTTAAGGGCCTCGGATAAACTAGTATATTCTAAATTTCCAGCCGGGCACAGGTGTACCGGTCTGACCCTGCTGTCAGATTGGCAATGCATATGCAGATGTTTGTCTTTGTACTAAGCGGGTAATAACAGAGTTCAATCTCTTTGCCAGTATTTTGCCTTTTACATTTGGGAGGGACAGATGTTAAGTGGAACATCAGTCAAGGTATTTTCCGAGTTTGGGTATTACCACTATAATATAACAGGGAGGTAGGGAGGGGGTGCGGGTCAGTCTGCTCATATTATGTCATGTGCTTGGAGCGGGGCACTGTAAAAAATTGGACTGGTACTGTGTAGGGATGTTGAGGGATAGGTTGGATCAGTTTTGCAGAAGAATCTATATGGCAGGTAGAATAACAGGTGAAAGCAGTTGAGTTGTGATTAAGTTGTTTCATCTCCGAATGTCTGTCAGAAGGTAAGCCTAGCCCACCCGTGGAAGCCAGAAGTGCCTCCTGATGAAGAATTAAGCCTGTCTAATTTTGGGCCAGGGGTCAAGTTAAAGTCAAACATGCTTATCATTTTTAGTGTTAAACCGGGGCACCAAGAACACAATCTTAAAAAGTATCTGTACACAAGCTTGAGGAGGTGGATACAATCCGAAAATAATCATTTCAACTTTAGATATTTTGGTATAAGAAATTATATATCTCCCCTCTGGGTTTGATGTAAGATAGATAAGGGGAAAGGTGAGTCAATCTGTGGATGCTCACCCCTCTAGCTTGACTTGGCATGTGGCATGATAGTCGTGGGCCACTCAAGGTCTTTTCACCTAATGATTTTGTTTCTCTGCAGGTGTGTCTCTTGAAATATGCATATATTAGGGAAAAAATGTTTAAGATGTGTAAACACTAAATATCTCTTAATTGTGGAGATAAGGCCGTTCCAAGAGAGAATTTTATTATCTGACGTTGCAGAGCTGTGAGCACGTCCATACAGTAATAAACAAAAACAAGAAAAACTGCCGAATGGCCTTTCCAATAATAACCCTGCAACCCCCTGAGGAACTATAGTATGCCATGAACCCAATGAACTAAACTGCAAAATCCCTTGGAGCTGTATGCCAACATGGTTGACTTGATATATACATGCATATCACTATAGATGCAGTCAGTCGGGAAAGGGGCATGTGGGGTAGCCTGAGGGCCAGAAAAGTTACAAATAACACTAAAGTAAACAATCATGACTGTAAATATAACAAATATATACGTAGGCCAGCTATGCATAAGACAACATCTATAATCAGACCACTGGAGTTTGATTAGGTTCATGAGTGGTACAAGGAGTGGAGTCATACTGTAGATAAAAGGGCCAGTGTCAAACGCTACCCTGCAAGTTGTTACAAATTTATGGTTTAGGTCGTTAGGGAACTATACATGCAACAAAAAAAGCAGGGTAATCTCAGCACTTGTGTTCCTGATGCTCCATAAGGAAGCCAGATGACTTAAAAGTCATAGTAAACAATAGGCACATACAAGATTGTAGTGGTGGAATCAGTGATAGACAAAGTCCTCACCTTAGCTCCCGTGAGTTGAAAAAAATGAGGTTGAAGGATTATAAGAGGTGCATGGAAGTCAGCCAGTCCCCAGTCTGATGTACTCACCTTCCAGTGTGTCACCAACCAAGTAGACCTGTCTCATGATACAAAGAACAGGGGTTTAGTTGACACACATTTGCAAACGCATGTGTAAGCTGCAGAGCCACTACACGGCACCCTGTTTTATCTGCAGTTCCTAACACTTCCTAATTTAGTGTCTCCACACTGGGAGCACATGGCTGCTAATGGATGGATGGGGGAACAGGTCGGAGTGAGACAGCCCAAACCTCCCCCAACCCACCCCCACCCATTACTGGTCTGTTGTCTCAAAACTCAAATAACTAAGTTGTAACGATGGTACAAACTGGAAAGGACCAGCTGAGAAGCATTACACCTCCATCCCCTTGGTGGATGCAGTATAAAGACATATTGGGATTTTATATATGGGGCATGGCCTGTAAAGCACAATGTCTTTCAATCCCTAATTTCCTATTTGGGACTTTGTGTGAGACAAGCAGGTCATGCTATTGGTCTCCATCCCTGTATACGGAAAAACTAAGGTCAAATCAGACTGCATCCACCAAAAACGCACGAAAATCGCACGGTGGGACTTTATATGAGGCACCAAGCTGTAGACAAGGCGTCTCCGTCCCTGGTTGCTTAAACACAATAGGCTAGGTGGGACTTTAAGTGAGACCTCTCACTTAAAGTCCCACCTAGCCTATTGTGTTTAAGCTCCAGTGAGTTAGCTAGTGAGTCATGCAAGTTAGCGTTGTAATATATTTCTAAGCTTGTTGTAGAGAACTGGAGGCAATGAATCAAGCAATGAACAATAGGATCCTTAGCTGAATTTAGCAAGGCAATAAAGGCCCACTCTATGTCAATGCTGCATGCAATGCAATTTTGGTGTGTTGCCAGAATAGTTTGGAAAAATCGTAGTATTTGCATGTTGGCGTTCCTCTTTGAGCCTAGCTTAAGGGGAATCAAGGTTTTAGTCCTAGAACTTTAGTAGTTTTTGGATGAAATTTCACAGTGGGGAGCTTAGTGGGTTGCACTGAAAAGGCCTGCTGTGTTCTCTTCCCACCAAAAAATAATTTGTGATAGGAAAAAAATATCAGAAATGAAAATTCCTCCATGGAGGGTTTCCATGAAGGCGATTGGGTCACATTCTTCTGCAACCTCCTGGCGGCCTAGTATTCAGGTATTATTCCATCTTTTTCTGCATCAGAATTCTCTGTAGCATATTCGACTTTTGTCATAAGGGTAGAATTGAGGCAGTATGGTCCCTGTGGATGAGTCCTATGTCTGTCTGCAGGTGATCTATTTTGGATGTTAGAGTTATAGCTGACAAATTAGTCTGTAAAGTCAGGTAAGGTACTTTGTGATCCTCCTGGTCTTTTTGCCTTGCCATTTTTTGGAGGTAGAGGCCACAGCCTTGTCAGGACCTGACATGCCTTGATTTTAGTTATATCTGTAACTTCAAAGGAGGCCAAGGGAGGGGTTTCAAGTGTCCAAATCATTCCTTGTGTTCGGGTTAGGAGTTTTGAGTAGGCAGCAGAACTCCACATTTACATATCTGCTCCATCTTGGACATGCTTTTTTAATTCACTTTTGTGCCATAAAAAAATCATCTGCGTCTTCAAAGTATATTAAATCAAATGTAAAAAATCCGAGGGGGGTGAACATTTATGCATTGTATGATGGTCTTCGGGATTTATGTATCCTTTTACCCTGTTTTCTATTAAGCCCTAATGAGCTTTTTATATTATGTTTAGTTAGGATGAATTGTAAGTGACTGCGGAATATAACAGTGTTTTATAAATGAAAGAATATGATAATAATAAGTATCTAGCAGTCTTGAGTCTCAGTATGATTCAGTGTTTCAATTAAGTAGATTTTTTATTGTAAGAAGCTCCCAGCTGCCGACAGATACATTTTACATTTTAGCCTACTATTAGCATATGTTGATAGCTGAGCAAATGTGAACATAGGCTGAATAAATTGTTTCTAAAAATTGTACACTAGATGGCAGTATTTTACTGCTTTGTGTTTATGGAATTGTTATAGCCCAATTATCTTAGTAGTATGCAGCTTTTGATAATCTGTTTATTTGCCATTTTATTATTACTGAAGATGTAAAAAGCAGAAAAAACACATATTTAAAAAACAATAATAATACGTACAATATGCAAAATAAATAAACTAAAAAAAAAAAAAAAAAAACAATTATATAACAAAGGAATATTGCATTTCATTGTACCAGATGGCATGCAACCATTAGTCAAAACATCCAGGAGAAAATATACCTAAAATCAGTCTAGGAAGTATGTATATTTGAGACAGGCTCTAGATTACTTTATTTAATTCTTATTTTAAAGCGGGAATAAACCCCAAACTATAAATGTAATATATTGCAATGTACCAGTCATTAGATGTATGGGCTGCATTCGTTTTCCTTTTTTTAGGCTTTTTTTCCCAACTGTATTATACAGACACCATGCTGGACGAATGAGCACAGGGGGCAGATTTGGACAACAGCATTGTCAGTCTGGGGAAAGGGGAGTATTAGATGTACTAGCAGATTTAAATACAGTAACAATTTGAAGCTGAACTCCAGTTAATACTTTATAATCAGTTACGGCAAAGAGTTTTTCCTTTTGGTATAAAGGTTTTATATTAATAAATAAAAGCTGATCATTTTAAGCACCCCTGCCGGTGCTAAATGGTCTGTCTCATGCCTGTAACTGCAAGAGAGCATTCTGTTGAAAAACAACAGACTTACTGGCTGGATCGCCAGATGAAAATAGAAGAAAGAAAGTCTAAAAGGGAAATGAATACAGCCATCACATATAAAAATTGGTATACTTCAAAATAATGAATGTTTGCTTTTGGGGTTATTACTGCTTAACCACTTTACCAGCGGAGGATTTTGCTTTCTTACGTCCAGGCCACTTTTTGCGATTCGGCACTGTGCGACTTTAACGGACAATTGCGCAGTCTTGCAACGCCATACCCAAACTAAATTTACGTCCTTTTTTTCCCACAAACAGAGCTTTTTTTTGGTGGTATTTGATCACCTGTGCGATTTTTACTTTTTGCGCTATAAACAAAAAAAGAGCGAAAATTTTGAAAAAATAACAATATTTTTCAAATTTTTTATATAAAATTCCCCCCCAAAAAATGTAATCATTTTTGGCCAATTTGTTTTCTGCTACATATTTTTGGTAAAAAAATCCCAATAAGCGTATTTTGATTGGTTTGCGCAAAAGTTATTGCGTTTACTAACTAAGGGAAGGATTTATGTCATTTTTGGTGTTTTTTTTTTTAACAAGTAATGGCGGCAATCTGCGTTTTTTTTTTTTTGCGGGACTGCGACATTGCGGCGGACAGATCGAACCCTTGACTGACATTTTTGACACTTTTGGGGGTACCAGTGACATTACTACAGTAATCAGTGGTATAAATATGCACTGTTACTGTAAAAATGACACTGGCAGGGAAGGGGTTAATTTTATTGGAGAGGGAGGGGTTAATGTATGCCTGGTGCTTACTAACGTGTGTGGGGGGAGGTGACTGAATGACACAGGGACAGATCGCAGGTTCAGCTATGATGAACCCTGCAATCTGACCCTGCCTGTCACTTAGGAGATCCGCCTTCTTTGTTTACACAAGCGGGCGGATCTCCACACTCGATTCCCCGACGATCGGGGAAGAGCGGCGGGGATGACCGCCGCTCCTCCCCTGGCCCGACTCCCGCTGTGACTGAAAACAGCGGGAGCGAGCCTCCGGCGGCGCGCGTGCGCCGCCCACAAAGGGCGGAGTCCAGCGACGTAGGTCTACGTCGCTGGACGATAACGAGCCACATTGCTGCAGTGGCAGCAATGTGAGCAGGGCTAAAGTGGTTAAGCCACGTAAGATTTTACCCCCTTCCTGACCAGGGGGTATTTTGCGATTCGGCACTGCGTGACTTTAACGGACAATTGCGCGGACGTGTGACACTGTACCCAAGTGAAATTGACGTCCTTTTTTTCCCATAAACAGAGCTTTCTTTTGGTGGTATTTGATCACCTGTGCGATTTTTTGATCATGCGCTATAAACAAAAAAAGAGCGACAATTTTGCAAAAATAACAATATTTTTCACATTTTTTTTATATGAAATTCCCCCAAAAACATTTTAGGCCAATTTGTTTTCTGCTACCTATGTTTGGTAAAAAAAAAATCACAATAAGCATATTTTGATTGGTTTGCGCAA
Organism: Pelophylax lessonae; assembly: GCF_965119305.1. NCBI lineage: Eukaryota > Metazoa > Chordata > Amphibia > Anura > Ranidae > Pelophylax > Pelophylax lessonae. The sequence goes on along the minus strand of NC_138768.1, from coordinate 728,496,634 downwards.
AAGTTATTGCGTTTACTAACTAAGGGAAAGATTTTTGTAATTTTTATTGTTTTTTTTTTAACGAGTAATGGCGGCGATCTGAGATTTTTTTTGCGGGACTGCGACATTGCGGCGGACAGATCGGACCCTTGACTGACATTTTTGACACTTTTGGATGTACCAGTGACATTACTACAGTAATCAGTGCTATACATATGCACTGTTACTGTAAAAATGAAACTGGCAGGGAAGGGGTTAACTTTATTAGTGATGTAGTGTGTCCCTAGGGGCGTGCTTCTTACTGTGAAGGGATGTGGCTTTTCATGTAACAGCAGAGATCTACGATCCTACATAGCAGGATGGTATGATCTCTGCTGTTACACAAGGGAGAATGACAGGCGGCTTTGTTTAAATTAGCCGCCTGCCTTTCTCCCTCTGTAACGGAGGATTGCGAGTGGCCGGCGGACATCGGGTCCGCTGGTTACATGTGCCGGGACCACAGTGAACGAGCGGGGGCGGGAGCGCGCCTCCAGCGGCGCGCGCTCGCCCCTATTGGCTCGCAGGCGAGTGACATATATATACGTCACTTTGCCTGCACGGGGCTGACCGCCGCAGTATCGGCGGTCGTCAAGTGGTTAAGGAATCCTGTGCAGATAGAAAAAAGCAGGCTGCCATCGCTAAACTCTGGAAGTGCTGCTTGACTGGTTTTCACTTCTGCTGATCCAGTGGCTTTAAAACTACAGCCTACAACAAGTATGTAAATCTGGTTCTGGAGCACTGTCTTCACTGTATGTACGATTGTCTATTGAATCTGAACGTAGTCATGCAACTAGCTTTTTAAAAAAAAAAAAAAAAAAAGGTCAGCAAAACCAGCCTACATATTTATTCAGCAAAGATTTCCTTGGGAAACAGACATTAACTGAAGCTGAAATTTACTTATGCAAATACATTGCTTACTCAATCAGCCCATTTACTAAATGTGTACATCAGTTGTGTGCAAACAACCAAACTGTATCTTCAAGATATTTACCATGTGCCTGCAAAGTGTACCGATATATGTACACATACACTATATTACTAAAAGCCTTTACACGTACATACACCAGTGTTGCCAACCCCCCCGGAGTGAAATTTACTGACAGGAAGCCAAAATGTACAAACGGCACCAATTTTTTACTGGCACTGCAAAAAATGTACATAAAATGGCTGTTTTCAGTGGTAAACCTTGCAAATATCAATACTTAAACTATAAGCATGCAGATAGGGCTATTAGCAATGTGTTTAAGTTAAACAAAAATCAAAAACCATGTTTCTCCATTTACATGAAGGTCAGATTAATATAACCCAGCCAGCACAGAGTTCCCCCATATATCAGAGTGTGCAGGATTCCCCTTACAGTGTAACTCTGACATAAAGAGGAATGCTGCAGATCTTGATTTAAGGGGGAACTCTGATGTAAGCAGGTGCTCTGCTGACCAGAAACCACCTTATATCAGAGTCCACTGCATTCCCCTTTACATCAGAATTTCCACTTACATCAGGGTCTGCAGCATTGCCCTTTACATCAGAGTTCCCTTTTACATCAGGGTCTGCAGAGTTCCCCCTTGCACTGTAAGGGGAGAATCCTGCAGACTCTGATGTAGAGAGAAATATCAGGAACTCTGATGTGGGGGGGAGACTCTGGTGACCAGAGACCACCTTCCGCAGATTAATTACACTAAAGTAAGGGGGGATTCCCTGCTATAAGGGGGAAACCTTTATATCAGTTCCCCCTTACATCGTTGTATTCAACCAGCCCTTACATCAGTGACCCCCCCTTAGACTGGCCTGGCGGCGCTGTCACTTACCTGAGGGTGGTCAGAGGCTGCGGACATGATACGGGAGGTGGTCAGATGCTTCGGACATCATACATGAGGTGGTTAGAGGCTGCGGACATGATACCGGAGGTGGTCAGAGACTGTGGACATGATACCATAGGTGGTCAGAGACTGCGGACATACTACAGGAGGTGGTTAGAGGCTGCGCGGACATGGTACAGGAGGTATTCAGAGGCTGCAGACACCCCCATTCCCCCCAACAGTAGTGTCCTAATCTGCCCTCCTTCACCCTCCACATCAGTGTCCACCTCTGCCACTCCTTACATCACCCTCCCACAGAAGAGTCCTCCTCTGCCCACCTTCATATACCCTCTACAGCACTGTCCTTCTCTGTCCCCTTCAGCCCCCACAGCACTGTCCTTCCCTGTCCCCTTCAGCTCCCTCAGCACTGTCCTTCCCTGTCCCCTTCAGCCCCCACAGCACTGTCCTTCCCTGTCCCCTTCAGCCCCCACAGCACTGTTTTTCCCTGTCCCCTTCAGCCCCTACAGCACTGTACTTCTCTGCCCCCTGCAGCATCCAAAGCACTGTCCTTCTCTGCCCCCTTTAGCCCCCACAGCACTGTCCTACTCTGTCCCTTCAGCCCCCACAGCACTGTCCTTCTCTGCCCCCTGCCTTTAGCCCCTACAGCACTGTCCTTCTCTGCCCCCTGCCTTCAGCCCCTACAGCACTGTCCTTCTCTGCCCCCTGCCTTCAGCCCCCACAGCACCATTGCTGTATCTTGGCCTAGGCCGACAAGGCCCAGGCCTAGGGCGGCACTTTGCAGGGGGCAGCAAAAAAGCTATACCCTGCACGAAAAAAAAAACAGCCTTCTCCCAGCTCCCGCACGAAAAGGTTGCCTTTCGGCTTGCGCTAAACTTTTGGTATAGTGCCAGACTTAAGGGGTGAACTGGGCGGGAGGGCAGGGTCCAAGATGCAAATCAGTCTGGCTGCCCCATAAAGCGGTCACACTACTACCTGCCGGTATGATAATACCGGCCAGTGAGGACATTCAGACAGACCGCAGGCTGCCGACCACACTTAATACAACCGGCCTGGCGGCCCCCAATGCTAATAGTTGTGGCACTGCAGCCTAATGCTCTGCCTACCCTCCTCCACCCCCAGATATGGCAGGCATCATGTCAAAAATATAATTGAATTTCTTTAAACATCCTTGTCCTTGAGCGAGCATATTGAATTGCATCATATACAATTAACACTTTTAATTGTATATGATGGCAATAATATTTGGGACCTTGTCACCTCATATGTACTATTGCAATATGTCACTGGGTTAGTAAGATTACTCCTATCTTATAAGATATTTGACTTGTGTTTGCTGCCACTCATTATTTCACTTATTTGTATAATGACTATTGACTTTCTAGTCATTATACAAATAAGTGAAATAAATCCTATGATTACAATGAGTGGCAGCAAACACAAGTCCAAATATCCTAAAAGAAAGGAGTCATTTAACTAATCCAGTGACATAAGGATGTACTAATGTGCACCGATAAGGTTGCGCTGCACTGATGGCCACTGATGAGGTGGCACTGATAAGCTGCATTGATGGGGCTGCACTGATAAGACAGCACTGATATGCTGCATTGATGGGCGCTAATAGTTTGCACTGATGGGCACTGATATGCTGCACTGATGGGCACTGATATGCTGCACTGATGGGCATTGATATGCTGCACTGATGGGCGCTAATAGGCTGCACTGATGAGCACTAATATGCTGCTCTGATGGCCACTGATGAGGCGGCAATGATGGGTACTGATAAACTGCACTGATGGGCACGAATAAGGCTGCACTAAGGCAGCACTGATTTGCTGCACTGATGGACACTGATGAGGCTGAACGGATGGGCACGAGGCGGCACTGATAAGCTTTACTGATGGAGCTGCACTGATATGCTGCCCTGATGGGCACTGATATGTTGCACTGATGGGCACTAATAGGCTGCACTGATGACCACTGATGGGGCTGCACTCATGGCCACTGATAAGCTGCACTGATAAGGCAGCACTGATGGGCACTGAGTTGATGCACCGATAGGCTGCACTGGTGGCCACTTATGAGGCCGCACTGATATGCTGCACTGATGAGGCTGCATTGATGGGCAGTAATGAGGCTGCACTGATGGGCACTGATGAGGCTGAACTTATGGGAACCAATGAGGCGGAACTTATGGGAACTGATGAGGTTGTACCGATGGGCACTTATAGAGTGTGGTTGTGGTCTGTGGTTTACAGATGTTAAGGTGGGTCATAAACAGGAAAGGGTGTGGCCTTTACAGGAAGGGGTGGGTCATATTTAAATTAGGGGGTGCCTACGTTTAGTCAGGCCTAGGGCAGCACAAAACCTAAATACACCACTGCACAGCACTGTCCTTCTATGCCCCCTTCAGCCCCCCAGCGCTGTCCTTTTCTGCCCATTTCAGGCCCCACAGCACTGTCCTTCTCTGTCCCTTCAGCATTCAAAGCACTATCCTTCTCTGCCCCCTTCAGCCCCCACAGCACTGTCCTTCTCTGCCCCCTTCAGCCCTCACAGCACTGTCCTTCTCTGCCCCTTCAGCCCCCACAGCACTGTCCTTCTCTGCCCCCTTCAGCACCCACAGCACTGTCCTTCTCTGCCCCTTTCAGCCCCCACAGCACTGTCCTTCTCTGCCCCCTTCAGCCCCCACAGCACTGTCCTTCTCTGCCCCCTTCAACCCCCACAGCACTGCCCTTCTCTGCCCCCTTCAGCCCCCACAGCACTTTCCTTCTCTGCCCCCTGCCTTCAGCCCCCACAGCACTGTCCTTCTCTGCCCCCTGCCTTCAGCCCCTAGAGCACTGTCCTCCTCTGCCCCCTGCAGCATCCAAAGCACTGTCCTTCTCTGCCCCCTTTAGCCCCCACAGCACTGTCCTACTCTGCCCCTTCAGCCCCCACAGCACTATCCTTCTCTGCCCCCTGCCTTCAGCCCCTACAGCACTGTCCTTCTCTGCCCCTTGCCTTCAGCCCCTACAGCACTGTCCTTCTCTGCCCCCTTCTCACATGAGTGTCCTCCTCTTCTCTAGCCGCGGCGCCAGTGCAGTGCCCAGTAAAGCCATTGCAATGCTTCTCACCAAAAGCCATAGAAGCTTGTCCAGGCTGTGGTGACAAAGGAAAGGTCTGTGTCTGTGTTAGCGCCATGGAAGGAAGCTGCTATCTATCAATGGGTGATCCTGACCCTGCAGAGATGTAAAAGCTGCATCCTCTCTCTTGCCCTGTGTGTGTGTGCTCATTAGGAGAGCTAATTACAGCAGCTTCGCCCCTCTCTACCCCCCTCTGGTACGATGCATGGAACGGTATGAGAGGACTCTCCCTCCTCCCGTCAGCCCGCCTGGCATTTTACATTTTTTAGGCCAGCGCACGTTCGGCATGATATTATCAGTGGGCTGCGCAGACTCAAGATTGGATTGACTCGACGATTTCCAGAACTGCGCATGCGCAGTTCTCACCCGTGCCCATAGCAGCCATTTTTACTGGCACTTACTGGCTCCTACGGGAATTTATGGGCAGCATAAAAGTGCCCTGTTTTTACAGGCTGCCCGTAAATCTACGGGTGGTTGGCAACACTGACATACACTTTAATGGCATCCCAGTCTTAATTCGTAGTGTTCAATATTGAGTTAGCCCATTCTTTAACAGCTTCAACTCCTCAGGAAGGATGTCCACAAGGTTTAGGAGTGTGTCTATGGGAATTTTTGACCATTCTTCCAGAAGCGCATTTGTGAGGTCAAGCACTGATGTTGACTGAGAAGTCCTGGCTCACAGTCTCAGCTCTAATTCATCCCAAAGGTGTTCTATCAGGTTGAGGTAAAGACTCTGTGCAGCCCAGTCAAGTTCCTCCACCTCAAACTCGCTCATCCATGTCTTTATGGACCTTACTTTGTGCCTTGGTCCAAATCATTTGGTGGAGGGGGGTATTATGGTGTGGGGTTGCTTTTCAGGGTTGGGCTGGGCCCCTTTGTTCCAGTGAAGGGAACTCTTAAGGCGTCAGCATACCAATACATTTTGGACAATTTCACTCCCAACTTTGTGGGAACAGTTTGGGGATGGCCCTTCCTGTTCCAACATGACTCGTCCAAAAACTATTATAGTTTCCTTTAAACAATTCGAGGAGTATCATCTCAGTACTCTTTGGAATTCTAAGACACAGACTATTATATGTAAGAGGAAAAGGTGAAGGTATGTGGCGCTGCCAGAAAATCACTATATTATATAAGTGTCATATAGCTTCAATAAATTATTAATAAAGGGTGTAGGGTCACCAAAGAATCAAAAGAGTAATCCAATGTGTGTCAATGTAAATAAGGTAAATATTGCACTATAAATGATTCAATAAATAAACCAAGGAGTAAAAGGTAAATAAATATGTCACTAAAAATAAATTCCTGTGAAATATCAATGAATAAATATCCAAAGAATTTTGTGAATAACTCAATAGATAAATTATCAAAAACTGTGAGGAAATAAAACCTCAATATATAAACAGGATCAGTAATCCAATATGCAGTTAGATTAAAGTAGCGAGGTGCACATATGATTGACAAAGTGACTAGTGCAAAGTGTAGTGTCACTAAGTATAAAAAAAGTGACACAATGTGCATAAAAAAAGTAAACGATACATATTTTTTGCACATTGTGTCATTTTTTTTATAAATGGGTTAAAAAAAAAAAAAAGATCTAGACATACCTCCTAATTTTTGAACTTCAGAACGAGGGACACTTAGCCTCGGTTCACACTTATGCGATGCGGGAAGTCTGCAAATCCGCAGCCTGTTCCCGCATCGCACACGCACCCCCGGCAGTTCACACTGCCATATGCGATACGCTGGGGGTGTCAATGTAATCTTAACGACACCCCCAGTTTGATCGCTTATCGCAGTGCGATCGTGCAGTTCGCACAGGATCGGATGGCACAAGTGTGAACCGCTGTGCGATCCGATCCTGATGCGGCTGCCAAAAAGGGTCCCTGTGCGTGTTTGGTGCGGCTGCGGTGCGAATTTAGCCATACAAACTGTATGGCTAAACTCACACCGCACAGCCGATCGCATGTAATGTCGGAGCAGTGCGCTCCGACATTACATGCGAACCCCGCACACGCACAAGTGTGAACCGGGGCTTAAGGGTGGAAGTGACCAGCGGTGTGCTACACGTACAATGGCAAAAGTGGGTGTGGCCACTGATTGCTGCACCACAAGCAAGTCTCACAGACACATACAAACCCCAGTACAATTATTAAAAAAAAAAGAAGAAAAAAATCTTCTATTACAAACGGTTTTGCATAAACTATGAAAGTGCGTGTTACACAAAGTTCGGAAGAATTCAGGAGTGCATTACACAGAGTGCAGGATTCAGAATGTGCTACATACAGAGAATGGGGTTCAGGAATGCGCTACATACAGAGAACAGGGTTCAGGAATGCGTTATGTACAGAGAACAGGGTATGTTATGCACATGGTGCAAGGTTTTGTAGTTTATTATGTACAGAGTGCAGGAGAGTGCCAGGCACAGAGTGCAGGGTTCTGGAGTGTGTTATGTACAGGAAGCTGGGTTCTAGAGTAAGTTAAGGTGCAGGGTTCAAGAGAGAGCTAGGTACAGAGTCCATTAATCTATTCACATCTCACTATTGCACCTCTCCTTAGCTTTAACCTCTACATACATACAAACATACACACATACATACAAACATACACACACACACATCCCTCTCCTCTGCCCTCCCCTCGCCAAAGCTCTACCATCTTCCACATACATGGTTACCTTTGTAAAAGCACCTTTCTGTAGCTGGCTCTGATCACAGCTTAGTTTTCCTTTCAGTGCACTAAGTACACATTCATCTCATTTTTGGCTCACAAACTCCCTGACCAGGAAGGAGATAAGGATTACAGTGCAGCTCACCCCTCTCCTGCCCTTGAACACGCTGCACTCGACCAGACCAGCAGCACTTGTCCCGGCTCCAATGGCAATTTTCCACTGCAAGTACCGGCTCGGCTCCACTCGGCCCTGCTTGGCTCAGTTTGGTTTTCCACTGCATGGTACCGCATGGTACGGTGTTGGAACGGTTCGGTATGGTTTGGTATGGTTTGCTTTGCCACTAATAGTAAGTGGGTGGGATAACAACGATTCTCTGACCAATCAGTGGCTAGTAGTGACAAATAGTCAAGGCTGCATGCAAAGTATTGTGGGATATGGTACTGTTTAAGCGAGCCATACCGTTCGGTTCCATGTAGTGAAAAAGTGCCGCTGTACCGTACCGAACCGTTCAAACACTGTACCATGCAGTGGGAAAGCGCAAAAGTGAGCCGAACCGTTCGATTCCATGCAGTGGAAAAGCGCCATAAGTGCAGAGCAGGGAGGCTGTTGTAGGAGCTGTGGGAAAGCTGTTACCAATCCCTGGTTCTGTTTGATGTTCACACTTGTACTGGGAGTTACTATATAATCAACAGATGGAGTAATGCGGGACAAAGCCCTTGCACAGCAGGACTGTGGGACAGAGGTATAAGTGTGGGAAAGTCCCGCCCAATCCGGAACTGTTGGGAGTTTTGATCTATGATCTAGAGGTGGCCTGACAAGGCGCAGGCACGTGAAACATGTTGCCATAGTGACGGGACCAACTCTCCAAAGCTTGCCTTCCAGTGCCTCTGTCCTTTCACAGTTTTCTGGTCTGCTGGTCTTCTGGCGTGGTGATTGACGTCATCACCGAGCGCCCCATCCACTTCCGGCTATCCAGTGCATTCCACGGACATGGAACGCATGGGACATTCCTCTCCATCCAACTTCGGGCACCCATCCACCAGCCACCCAGGCCTCCTCACCAGATCTGGTGGGTCCTCCAGCTAGAGCCCTCCATTGCTCTTGCCCTTCCATCTGCAATTGTGGCCATCCATCTTTAATGGTCTGAACAAAGATGCAGACGAAACCACAGAGGATACAGTAAGGTTACCATCAAGGCTGCCACCCCATGTTTCAATTTTAATTGTACATTTTGAAGCTTTCTCCAATAAACATTGACTTTTATTACACTTATTATGGAGTTCCTGATAGCCCCTATATAGGCTTTCTTAGAATCACCAGTAGGCCCCATTCCACTCCCAAGCCTGTCTCATAGCGATCTTGTGTTTCATAGTGTGTTTTATGAGCAAAGTTTAGACTGTTACTGTTCATCTGACAGCAATTGTATGTATAATTTGTGATCACTTCCAAGTATCCCTACAACTCAGTGAAAATGGGGCATGTCCTAGGGAAATTCATTATGACTGTGGAAATTATATTGTATATTTCAGCTCCTTAGCTTGTTTTCAAGTTTGCTGTTAGAAATAATAGGGCACTGTACAGACTACCTGACAGGATACTTCCTGCTCACAGGCAACTGCTTCTGGGTCTCCTGACGGGGTCTGGGCCCCATATGGAGTACTGCCTGTACTCCCCTATTACCAACCTTGCCTGTGCTGGTCGGACTAGTTTAATTACTGTGTGATTGTAGTCTATATTACTCCCATCCAAATATTACTATTGTCACTCTCTGCCCTTTTATCTTTTTCTACTGTTTCTCTTTTACTTACGGTACTCCCATTTGCTATGGGGTCATCCATAGTCAAGTGAAAGCAGGGCTTTTTTTCAGCGGGAACGCGGGGGAACGCAGTTCCGGCACCTCCAGCCCTGAATGTATGTAATGGCAAGGAGTGCTGGGTTGTGCTACACTGTCTATTGATGCTGGCTGCTGAGGAACCTATTGTTGCTGGAGGGGATCTATTCCTGCAGGAGGATTTATTGCTGCTGGGAATATCTACTGTGGCTGCTGGGGGATCTATTGTCTCTGGAAGAGATCTCGTTTTGCAGGGGGGTCTATTGTTGCTGGGGTGGGTCTTATGTTGCTGAGGGGTCAGTTGTTGCTGGGAGGGATCTATTGTTTAGGCAGCAGTCTATTGATGCTGGGAGATCTGTTGTTGCTGCTGAGGGCCCATTGTTTCTGGCTGGATCTATTGTTGCTAGGGGGATATATTGTTGTTGGCTGCATGGGATCTATTTTACTGCTTTTTTGTTATCATTAACAAATTCCATACAAATTACTTAGTACCACAAATGTTACTTTGTTCTGTATTTTCTAAAAGGGATGGTACTGGGAGGTGGGTAGTGGGTGGAACCAAGGAACGGTTCACGGAGGTAGGTAGGGGCGGAGACAAGGGGTAAGTCCAAAAGAGGGAGTTCCTGCACCTATTCTCTGAGAAAAAAAGCCCTGAGTGAAAGTAAAGAGAGGTGGATTAAATATACTCTTTCGCTGTCAGATCTGTATTTCATTACTTTCTTACTTTTCATTCTCCATCTATCTTACTCTAACACTACTCCTTTCCATTAAACCCTCTACTGACCCGCCAACACTTTACAAGTTGTTACATTCACAATATGACCCCCCTCCCCCACACACCAGTCATTATACAAAACTACATTTCTGGAATTTTCTGGCAACGTCTATAAAGTATTATATTTCAGATGAAAGGCTGCTTTGTGAATGCCAATTTATATTGCAGAATATCTCAGGTTAAGTCCCATAAAGTAAACATATCTGATATAAATTTGAAACATTGCCTAGTGATAATAATCTATATAAATAAAGATCTTTGTGCTCTGTCTATAGCAGGTGTGGCTGTAATTGCTACCGGACAAATTATACACGAGTGAAGCCCTTTTTGTGTGTAATAGCAATACAGTTATTATCCTATGAGGTCACAGAAGGCACAGTAATAAGGCGAAAAAAATGGGGCACCTGTTGTGACACCCCTTCAAGGCTTTGTGGGCCATAATTATCAAAATAACTTCTGATGACGTCCTATTAGGTTATTATGTCTATTAAAATCTGGCCTACAAAGCAGTTGAGTAATAATTACTTCCAACTTTTCATCAACACTTTGCCTTACTATACTGGTAATATATCTTTAACTTTATAATTGGATTTTTATCCATCATTTGTGCATAAATGCCAATTTCTGCACTGAGTATCAGGACCCAGGCATATAGAAATTTCTGACATGCAAGCAGTAAGTACACGAGGACAATACAAATCAGAAGAACCTTATGCTGCAAGGGTGAGTAAATTATAACGGCACCTCACATACCTGCAATAGAGGTGATTTAATGTAATATTGGCCTTCTCCTTTTAGACTGTAAAAGTAGCCATAAACAGCCCAGTAATACAAGTGATGCTTTCAATTACACGTGACAAATGAGCCATTTGTGAGCACCTGTGGGGAGATAATGAACACCTTGGGAAGTCAGGCATGCACATTATAACATGTAAAAGTTTGACATCTTGTTGGAAGTTCTTCCCATGAATAAGTTGTGATCCTTCTCTCTTGTATGGAGTAGATGGAATGAGGAAATGTACCTTGGCTTGGGATCATGGAGACGAGCCACCAAGCATGCTCAGGTACCTTGTCTGTGGGAAGACTAGATAGGGCAGTACAGAAAAATTAGATTGACGTCCTCTGATTAACATTTAGGTATTGCTAAGTGTGTTACACTGCTATGCAGAAGGCCAAGTGAAAGTAGTATAACTGTATACAAAGGCACATAAAGTCTCCATGTATTTGGGGTTTTCATTGTTCCCAAAACAGTATCTTAGGGGACAAAAGTCAGGAAAAAATGTGGTGGCAACCCATCCACATATAGTGATAACTCACTAAGAGGCAAACCTACCTTCGCTGATAACTAGCCTATGTATGAGCAACCAAATACTGGTTCTCCTGAAGTTAAATGGATAAGGGGGATCAAAGGCCCTATTTAATGTCCAAACTGTAAAAATGAAAATTGTACTTTGCTCTGAATATAGTAGATATGAGTAAGAACCATTTTTGTGCTTTGTTGCTTTGAATGATTGAATATCCCATAATGGAGATGAGATATGTTCAGTTCATGGATAATGGCAGGTCAGAAAAAAAACAATACTGTATAGGGTCTATTTATAAAAAAAAAAAAAAAAAATGTGACTTTTCCAGTGGGTGGAGATAACCTAAATTTAACACTGGCTGAGGAAGGCTTTTAGCAAAAGTACAATGTTCGAGCTATCTCCAGACTTCTAGATGCGTGTGACCCCCAGTGATTTGTCATTTCAAAGAGGTAAAAGATCTTTCCATCCTTAAATACGCAATGTAGGATGCCATACAAATCTCAGTGCTGAAAAGTTCTCTCATGTAGACACTGCAGGCATTGGGGATTGACTGTTATTGGTATGTGAGGGAATTGAACCTTTATCTTAAGTGTCGTTATAGGGGTGGCAGCTGTGGTGGAGGCCAGGTTTTGGTGTGACCCATGAAAGCAAAGAAGAGTGTTTCTCATCCATCCATTGTTTCTGGGACCCCTAGTAAACCCAGTCTAGTTTTCTGCATAATAATGAGGCCTCATAGTATTTTCTAACACCAAAAAAAAGCATGACTCCATTAGGTTTAGTTCTAGTTATTAACTGAAATTGGATTAGGGTTTTTTATGGGACCAAATAAAGTCAATGAATTTCGAGTTTTGGAACCTGAGGAAACTTTAGGGGATTTCCCCCCAGTAACATTTAGTACATGAACAAGATACAGGGAAATTCATCTTTATATATTCCAATACATCCAGACAAGGGTTGTCCAATTTGCACAGATCACTCGCTATTCAAGTGTACAGGGTCTGAAAATTATGAACCTTATATTATAACCTTATGAAAAAGTCAGAGTAGTGAGGTGTTAGGTCAATAGCCAGATATCTCAAAGTATAACTGAAGAAAAACACCTATCAGGTTTATATTACTGTCTCTGGCCCTGTTAGTGAGATATACCCTCTCCTTTTTCTTCCTTTTAATTGTAATTGTGTTTGAAATCAGGAGGTTCTAGAAGGAGGAGTACTAATATATAAGAATATTGGAAGAGACGTCTCAGGGTTGCATACATAAAAGGATATCATCTTCAAAAGAAGACAGTTTGCCACTTTTGGGGGTACCAGTGACATTACTACAGTAATCAGTGCTATACATATGCACTGTTACTGTAATAATGACTCTGGCAGGGAAGGGGTTAACTTTATTGGTAAACAGTGGGCTAAATGTATCCCTAGGGGCGTGATTCTAACTGTGGGTGGGGGGGGCGTGGCTTGTGATGTAATCACAGAGACATATGATCCTACATAGCAGGATCGTATAGTCTCTGCAGTTACACCAGGGAGAATGACAGACGGCTGTGTTTACATCAGCCGTCTGCCTTTCACCCTCTCCTGAGCGAGATCGCGAGTGGCCGGCGGACATCGGAGCCGCCGGTCATTCGCGCGGGGATGTTAGTGAACGAGCGGGGGCAGGAGTGCTCCTCCGGCGGCGCGCCCTCGCCCCCTAGAGGCTCGTGGGCGAGTGACGTACCCCTACGTTTGCCCAGGAGGGGCTGACCGCCGCAGTACATATACTGACGGCGGCCTGCAAGTGGTTAATGAACCCCTGGTTTTGTCTGGAATAGGAGTGTACCAAAGAATATGTGAATTCTTTTGAAGTGGGATGTAAGATTCTTCACACACCAAGGAGCTGTAGTTTATGTAGGGTGGATTTAACCCAATTTAGTTTAGAATAGGCTATTAAGGAATGGCCGGAGGAAGTATCCAAAAGGATATAGGCACAGGTTAAATTCATACACCAATATGGTAAGGTCATCCTGAAAGCCCTTAGTTAAAGAGGAGTTCCAGGCACCTATCAAAAAAAAAGTCAACAGCTACAAAAAGTGTATGGTCCAGCGGTGAACTCACCCCAACCTTCTTCATCCTCTGTCCTCCCTTGGCGGTGCCGGCATCTTCACTATGTGACAGCTTGCAGCTTCACAGCCAAGTGCACACTGCGCATTCGCGAGTACCCCTGCACATCCTGATTGGTTGATGCAGTCTTCTGGGACCTGTCAGTGTCCCAGAAGACTGCAGCGAGGAGGGAGGGAGGAGAACTTCCATTCAGAAGTGTGAAGCAGGTACCTGTCATAATCAGGTACATGCTCAACCCCCCCCCCCCCCCCGCACCTCAAAAGTGCCATTAGTGCAAGAGGAGCGAAGGACGAGTCCGTAAAGCGGAACTTTCCTTTTTGGGTGGAGTTCTGCTTTAAGTAGAGATCAGAAAATGAATATGTTTCTTGTTTCATCTGTTGTCTCTTTGAGAAAGAGAAATCCCAGTGCCTCAAAGCTTACTTTATAGTGTAAATATAGCAGACCTGTGCATGACCTCCACTTAACAAAGTTAGTAAAATACCAGTAAGGGAATATGGGTGAAAAAAGCTTGGCCAGTTTGAACATCTGGAAATGGGTCTCTTGAATGCAAAGTATTTACAGGTTTCCTGGCACTTTAAATAATTCCCAGTGTGTATCAAACTTTATTTGCATGCCATGATGGACTGTCTGCTGCGTAGGCTGTAATATATTGTAGTAGCTTGTGCTGCATTCAGTAAGTGGCTGCAGCCAGTACCAATGGCTTTCCATGCACTGTGAGATTTAGAGAGTCGCCTGTATTGCATCTCCACCATTTAAGAGTAGCCTTGTATATTTCCAGTGAATACTAGGCTTTCTCTGGTTGATGAAGGTGGAGAGGTGGGCAGATGATGTCTCAATGCCAGATCCAATACAGAGACAGACAAAATATGAGGAAGGAGACAAAACAAGAAGTCTCCAAATGAAAGGCAAAAATGCCACTCGGGGAGGTTGGAGGGGTTGGTGGTTACCCAGTGTCACCTAGACCAATGTAGGCCGAGTTCTATAGGCAGCCTGAGTATGAGGAAATATGACTAAAAGGAGTATGGGTAAATGAGGAAAAGGGGTAAAGTAGGTGGTGTGAAGTAGTTCTAGCCATTAAACATGATTTAAGATCTGGGAAAGATATGTCTAAAATTACTGGTCTCGGATCTGGGATGTTTATGAGAAACTTCCTCCTTTGTTGGTCGGATGTTGAAGAAGAGTAAGCCCAGCCTGGAAATGATGGGGCTTATCCGAGCCTAGTGCCAAGCAGAAGACTTTCAGTTCCTCTGAAAAGCATAGTACAACAGATCTGTCATCTTTGTGTGTGTAGAGCAAGAAGGGGTATCCCCATCAGTATGTGGCTCTCTGGGAAGTGGTTTCATCAAGGGTTTTAAGGCTCTTCCCTGTAGCAAGATCTGAGTCATTGGTAAGAGAGGCTCCATCAAAGTTATTTTGGAGTATGCCATAATGTTGTACATGACACAGGACATCTTGTGGTTTTTGTTTGGACAGCAATCCAAGCAGTCTGTGCAATCTTTTAAGGCGAAGCCCAGCTGTGGCTGGTCTATCTAATACTGTATGGTGTCAGGTAATTTGGGGTCCCTGGTAGCTTCAAATATACCTCACTCATTTCCTGGTTTTTTTAATTTATACATAGACAGGAGGAGGGTTCTGTGCTTTTTGGATTTTTTCTGTAACTGTTGAATCGCTTGTCTTTTTATGAGAACTGGGTTGATTCAACATCTTCATAGATTCTAGATATAAGGCATTTTAAATGACTGTGTAGTGAGGAAACTTAAGATTTCAAAAGGCATTTACCCAAGCCCTCGAATAGATTGAACTCCCCAGTGTCCAAGCCCTACAGTGAGGTATGTGTATATTTTTTTTCCTTTCCCGAAGTGCTAGATCTTGCCTTGGGGGGGCAGTCTTGGTATTCTACTATGTTTCTCCCCTCTTTTTACTCACATCCAGCATTTGTATCTGAGTAAAGGTCTACTCACAAACCAGAATCTGTGGCCATTCTGTGAAAGTGTGTGGGGCTATTTGGCTGTATAAAGTAGAACTATAGGCAAAACTTTTTTTTTTTCATTTTGGATAGAGTAAGGGAGGGTGTTGTTTACCCCTGTGAGATTTTGTTTCGCCATCTCTGTCCCATTGCAGTGATTTTCTTTTACTTCCTGTCCCATAGCCAAACAGAAAGTGAGACTAAATCACTGTAAATTAAGGGAATTTCTTTGGGACGCCAGGTCACCACCAGAACTAGAGTCCACATTGGAAGACTTACCGTCTATTACTTTTCTGGGGACAACCCAAAATGTGGGATTTTCTTTTATTTTCACTTTCAATGATAATGGTAAAAAGAACAAATAGAGAGGGTGAATTTCCCTAATGGGGACACAGACAGCAATAAAAACTGACCTGCTTTTGAATTCCTCTATAATCTAACCAAACTAAAAAAAAAAAAGTTTTGCTTTTTAGTTATACTTTAAGCTGGTAAATACAGCTATATTGAGCTGGTGTGTGCTGCAGCCAGAAAAGTGTCAGAAGAAGTTTTCTTAGCCCATTTCTTCCTAATTGTGATGCTGAGAAAAAGTGGGCATAAGGTTCTGGCAGAGATGAGTTCTGTTGCTCACTGTGCCGGGCTTTGTATCGAAAACACTGATATTTATCATTTCACTTGTCATTAGGATATGACCAAACCTCCATTTCAACTTTCTAAGTTAAGTTTGGAGAGATTTCACCCTACTCCCTGTCAGGAGATGAATTCATTTGAATCTCACTAACAGGAATATCAGAAAAACATTTTGGTAGTGCAAGAAAGGGTTGGGGTTATGACCAGTGGTGTATTTTGGTTTTGTGCTGCCCTAGGCAAGACTAAAAATGGGCACCCCCCTCCCCCTCCTAAGTAAATTTGCCCCACTCCTTCCTTTTTAACGGATGTGACTCCCTACAAAAGTGAAGGACTACAAGTCCCAGCATGAACCCCTGAGATCTCACGAGAGGGGTGGGAGAAAGAGAGGGGGTGGGTGAGGGAGGGAGAGAGAGAGGGGGGTGAGAGAGAGAGAGGGGGTGAGTGAGAGAGACAGAGGGGGGGGGTGGCGGCTCTAGCAACCAGTGGCCAATAGAATCTCAGGTGGAGGGGGGGGGGGCGGCTTTTTTGCTGCCCTCCTGCAAAGTGCGGCCCCAAGGCCAAAATACAGCACTGGCTATGACCATGTTTTCATTGCTCTCTAGGACTTCCTGTTCTAGTGGAAACAACACCCCCTATTTACCCCCCCCCCCTCCCATTTACTGACAACAATTAGGAAAATATCTCTCCAATGATAGACAGAAGCAACTTTATCTTGTCCTCATTCATTCTTTACTTCACTCTTCCCCTTTTAAATAAAAAAAATGGTTTTGGATTAGGCATTAAACTAGAACACTAAACTAGAACTATTTACATAACACTATATAAAAAATTAAAAGAAAAAGTATAATCATCAAAAGAAAACTGTGATAAACTTTTGCAGAGTTTTTGATTTTTAGGTTTTACGTTTGTATAATATGAATAATTTGATGTGTACACTGTAAATATACAGTGTTAGATTTGTTGTCATCCAATAAAACTGCCACTAATAATGTTTAAACTGTGAAAATTATAATAATTTTCTTTGAAGGTAATTGTAACCTAAAGTCCTCCTTCCACAGTCAAAGAAACAGAATGACATTTCTGAACATGTCAGAGTATGTATAACCTGTGTGGAATTTATGTGCGCTGGCAGGAAGTGATGTCTTTAACATTACACCCTCATTACATAATGCTTGCATCCAGTAAACGGTTCTATTACCTATGATAACTATATATTGCTTTTCCTAATGCACAATAAATGCTTTGTCATTAGGGAAGAGCAGATAATAAAGTTTTTACTTTGTAGCTACCTTTTTGCTTAATAGTATATTGTTAAAGTGACCTTTTGTATTACTGTACTGCTTTCTATGATCAGCATTTACAGTCCATGTAAAAATAATATCTCTGTTTATGGGGAATGCACACTCTTGGGACCATGGTTGACAAATGTCCTATCCCATCTGATTTTAGTTGTACCTTTGTTGAACTGAGCACTATTTACAGTGCCCTGAAATATTTCATACCCCTTGACATTTTCCACATTTTATCATGTTACAACCAAAAACATAAATTTATTTTATTGGGATTTTATATGATAGACCAACACAAAGTGGCACATCATTGTGAAGAGGAAGGAAAATGATTTTAAAAATATTTTTACATATAAATATGTGAAAAGTGTGGCATGCGTTTGTATTCAGCCCCCATGAGTCAATATTTTCTAGAATCCCCTTTCGCTGCAATTATAGCTGCAAGTCTTTTTGGGATGTCTCTACCAGCTTTGCACATCTAGAGAGTGACATTTTTGCCCATTCTTCTTTGCAAAATAGCTCAAGCTCTGTCAGATTAGATGAAGAGCATCTGTGAACAGCAATTTTCAAGTCTTGACACAGATTCTCAATTGGATTTAGGTCTGGACTTTGACTTGGCTATTCTAACACACGAATATGCTTAGATTTAAACCATTCCATTGTAGCTCTGGCTGTATGTTTAGGGTCGTTGTCCTGCGTGAGGATAAACCTCCTCCAAAGTCTCAAGTCATTTGAAGACTCTAACAGGTTTTATTCTAAGATTGCCCTGTATTTGGCTACATCTATTTTCCCATAAACTCTGACCAGCTTCCCTGTCCCTGCTGAAGAAAAGCATCCCCACAACATGATGTTGCCACCACCATGTTTCACGGTGGGGATGGTTTGTTAAGGGTGACGTAGCAACTTGATTTTAGGCTAAAAAGTAAAATTTTGGTCTCATCTGACCAGAGCACCTTCTTCCACATGTTTGCTGTGTCCCCCCACATGGCTTCTTGCAAACAGCAAACGGTAATTCTTATGGCTTTCTTTCAACAATGGCTTTCTTCTTGCCACTATTCCATAAATGCCAAATTTGTAGAGTGCACGACTAATAGTTGCCCTGTGGACAAATTCTCCCACCTGAGCTGTGGATCTCTGTAGCTCCTCCAGAGTTACCATGGGCCTCTTGGCTGCTTCTCTGATTAATGCTCTCCTTGCCCTGCCTGTCAGTTTAGGTGGACGGTCATGTCTTGGTAGATTTGCAGTTGTACCATACTCTTTTCATTTTCGGATGATGGATTAAACAGTACTCCATGAGAAGTTTAAAGCTTGGAATATTTTTTTATAACCTAGCCCTGCTTTGAACTTATCCACAAGTTTATCCCTGACCTGCCTGGTGTGTTCCTTGGCCTTTATGATGCTGTTTGTTCACTAAGGTTCTCTAACAAACCTCTGAGGGCTTCACAGAACAGCTGTATTTATACTGAGATTAGATTACACACAGGTGGACTCTATTTACTAATTAGGTGACTTCTGAAAGCAATTGATTCCACTAGATTTTAGTTAGGGGTTTCAGAGTAAAGGGGGCTGAAAACAAATACACACCACACTTTTCAGATATTTATTTTTAAAACATTTTGAATACCATTTATCATTTTCCTTCCACTTCACAATTATGTGCCACTTTGTGTTGGTCTACCACATAAAACCCCAATAAAATATATTTACGTTTTTGGTTGTAACATGACAAAATGTGGAAAATTTCAAGAGGTGTAAATACTTTTTCAAGGCACTGTAATTCTTTAAACAGTCCAGCAGAAATAGACCATTGTTAAGTATATAATAGGCAAAGGCCTTCCACCAGGGCCCCCAAGAGCCAATTTAACAAAACTGAAATCCCACCTTCAAAAATATTTACTTATACGTTGTACTGGTCAACCCATAAGCTGTGACTCTTCCTTGGTAAGTGGTCTCCTGCATTTCCAACTGCATCAGGGTATGCTGTATAAAGTAATTTAATTTAAAATTGTCATTATTACCTTATCAACATATGTCCTATCAGTCCCAAATCCATTGGTGTCTTGATGATTAGCAAAATAACTTCTTGGTCATTTATTTAGAGTTATATTAAACTTCAATTTTTTTAAAGCACTTTCAGCAGATGATTTAAAGTGGAACTTTGCGTAAAATTGGAAGTTCCACTCATCCTTCTCCTCCCTTCCTTGTCTGTCATTAATGTAAACATTTTTGTTTTCTGGGAGCAGATACCTGTTTCTGGCAGGTACTCATTCCCCTACCCGCAACCTCCTGGTACACATCACAGGTCCCAGGAGGCTGTGGGACCATTCAGAGAGCACAGCGTGTCTTGCACAGGCCCAGTGGGGAGCCAGGTGTGAGCCAACTCACAGCTGGCTTCCCACACTTAAGAACTAGCCCGGGAGATGACAGCGCTGGATACCTGGGCTGGGAGGTACCTGTTTCTTTTAAGTCAGCAGCTACAGAATTTGTAGCTGCTGACTTTTAAGTTTTCTACAAACATACAATCCCTGGTCCTGCTGCCATCCAATGTCCCACATGGCATAAAGAAGATGTCCCTTTCTCACAAATGGTTTGGCTCTGCCCCCAGGTTTCAATGTTCTGGAATCAAGTACATATTTTTTATTAGTGATTGTAAACCGGTAAATTTTCTGCTCATAAAAAATGGCAAAACAATATTCCTAGGACTCCCTGAGGTCCAATCTAGGTCCTACTATGAGGTTATTTACATAAAAATAACGTGAAACTGCTTGAAATAAGATTCTGCTAAAGGGGAAACAACCATCCTCACCCACCCAAAAAGAATGGATTTTGCCAATAAACTCATACCTTCCCCAATATAAACTATTAAGTTTGAGTGGAAGATTGCATTGGACTGGTGCCTGTGTGGAGGGTATAGGGCAGGGATCCTTAAACGACGGCCCTCCAGCTGTTGCAGAACTACACATCCCATGAGGGTTTGTAAAACTCTGACATTCACAGACATGACAGGGCATAAAGGGAATTGCAGTTCCTGAACAACTGGAGGGCCATAGTTTGAAGACCCCTGGTATAGGGGGAATTGCTTCCAATGTTCTGTATCCCTAATGTAGTGGAAGGTTATAAATAGGGGAATATAAATATGAATTATTTCACTTGAACAGAAACTGCTGCCAAAAATGTTGGCATCCTTGGTTTGAGAGCATCAAAATAGTTGTTTAGGGATATGTATACATAACTCAAGATATTTTGATAGGAACCCCTTGTGGACTTTTTTTGAGTGCATTATATCCAACCAACAGGCTAATATTGTTGATATATTGAGATGAATAGTATTTTTATATACACTGTGTTGATTGCATTTTAACATCAGAAATATTAATAGAAGGGATTTGTTAAAAAACAAAGACCTGTGCTGTTACATCTGATATTTGTGTGCCATTTAGATGAAGTCAGAGTATGAGTTGGATTCAGCAGCTGGCATGAGCAGAGGCACACAGGCTGCCAGGGACCTTGCGCGATGTGGATTTTATATTATTTTAGTAAACTAGCCATATTATATTTATTATTTATTCATCTTTTTTTTTTTTTTTTAATTACATTTTATAGATACAAAGCATTTTTAAAACACGTAATAATTTAGTGATATTTATACTATAACATATTAGTTATATTGTACATAAATATCAGTATTTTAATAGCAGAGCTAAAATCTTCATGTGCAGTTAGAGTACTGGTGGTTTTATTAATTTATGTTTAAACTGCCCAAAGTAAAAGACCCCACATAGAATTCTTTCATGTTTAATTGAGTTTCTTTTTAGCTGCATTGAAATGAGAGTGATACATCTAAATGTCTATTTTAATTAGACCAGAGGGATCTTGTGCTAATCTTTGGGGTAATATCTACTGAATTTAGACGGTGTTGTTTCACAGATAAATATGTATCACGTGTTCTACTCTTCCAATAATTTTTTAAACATATATTTTAATGTGAACGTTTTGCTAATATCTTTAGCTGTGGGGTTTCAAGATGCTCCATAAAGCCTGAAATAGAATTGTTTTTGAATTAGGCAACTGCTCACACATTGGTTTTATAAGAAAACCGTTACATGACTTTTGTTCTTTTAATTTATTTAGCTTTGTGTTTACTATGTGTGCATTCAAAGAAACCACTTTAAATGTTCTTTACAATGTATGTCAATTTATTTTCTATTTTTTTCATTTGGATATGGATGTGGGTCAAGGTTACCGCTACTATGGGTTCACATCGAATACCCAGGATTTGCAAAGTTCGCAATTTGCAAACTTTTGGCTGAAAAGTTTGTTCGTTTTCAGCAGAGAACAATCAATAATGTAGTGCAAGCCTTTGCCAGCCACTGGTCTATGAGTCCTAAACAACCAATAATTTAAAGAGCCTTCTATAAAGGTTGGGTTCACAGCAGCCTTATTGTCAATGTGTCCTAGTGCTGCTAGGGATAGCTGACAATTCTGGGTAGAAAGAGATACTGTTTTTATATATTTTTTTTATCTTGTATTGAATGTTATTATAACTGTACTGTCTCCCTTTATAATGTAAAGCGTTTGGCAAACTGTTGGCGCTATATAATAATAATAATTTATTTTCACATTAGTTCAGGCCTCCCATGACAGTACCTGACTTACTGTGCGTTTATTTCACAATACTTGCCCTTTTAGCCCTACTAATAGCCAGAACTGGATAACAAGATTTGCAGCTTAAAGACTTCAATGGGGTTTGCCACAAAAGTTGTGAACTTCAAGAAAAATTCCCAAAACTGTTTGTGAATTGAACCTAGGGAGATTAGCTACAAACTAATCTCTGTTTTTTATGATGTATGAGTCTTAAATAGAGAAATTTCCCCCACTTTCTGTCCCAGTGACATCAGTTTTACCAAACAGGGAAAATCTGCAATAGGAAAGCAGACAGAAAAAAAACCCTTACGGGGTTCTAGCCTTCCCTTGCTCCACTAAAAAAAGTGTTTCAATAATTTTTGTATTGATTTTTCTGTAAACATATAATAGAATGTACATTAGTCAACGAATAGTCAGAAATACAGCACGGAAACATTTGTGCGAGAAACAAAGGTAATAAAATGAATACGTTGTGTTTATGATATTGTTATTCAGCATCGAGTTGCACTACAAACAGCAAGATTAAGGTACAAAGAAAATACATACATGCGGTGGCTCAATAAACAGGATCTTAATATAAGTAGTAGTCAAACAACGGGGATTACAGAATGGAGGGAGGGGAAAAAAAGAACAGTCAGCCTAGAAAAGAAGAGGTAAGGGAAGAAGGAAAAAGCTGGAGAGAGGCAGTCTAGCCCTACCTACAAACCGAACAAGCTGAAGTCTGTTCCAGCTGGAAAATGCATAAATCTCGGGTACAACACAGCTGAGTATTTTCACATTTTATAGTTACCCTAGCCTCCACTTTCTCATGTAACATCGTTTGTGTGATCCAAGATTTAGTTTTGTCTATGGAAAGAGTAGGGGATTTCTACACTATCCCAACTGTATATTTAGCAGCAGTGAGGACATAGATCATTATCCGAAATTGTACTTTGAACAGATTAGGGGTCTTTACACAGAGAAGGGTGTATTCAGGTTTGAGGGAAAATTTGGTTCATGGGTGTAGTCAAGATGGAAAAGACTTCTGACCAAATTTGCTGAACCAGTGGACAAGTCCACCATCCTATATAAAAAAAAAGGTTCCCAATTGTTTACATCCTCGAAAACAGTTAGATAGATAACAAATCTAGCAATTCAAATAACACTATAACTCTGTCAAAACCTTGTACTTGGCTTCTACCACAAGCACATTACAAGAGCAAGATTACACTGTGTCCCAGATACAGGCCAATCAGTAGCGTCTAGGTCTATCCCAAGGTCTGTCGTCCACTGATAAGTGTAAGTCAGGGGTTGGGACGTGAGTAAGGTGAGTAGCATAATTAAACAAGATCATTCCTGGGGAATGCGGGTCCTTACAGCACTGACGATTAAATTGAGACAAAAGCAATGGACCATCCAGGAACGTGATATAATGCTCCAAAAAATGTTTAATTTTAATATATATCGATGCACTTCTATTGAAGGTAATTTAAAAGTTTGTTTTAGTGACGAAAAAGGAAGAATTTTATTAAGGGTGAAAAAAAACTAATATTTCTGTCTGTGTTGCTGTAGGAGAATTTCCATTACTTTGTGTCTGGTAAAACCTTGTCATTGAAACAGAGCTCCAAAAAGCAGTTGAAACCCAACAAGAGTTCCAATCTTTGCCCACTCAATCGAAAACTAAGAAAAAAGTTGTTGACTTTAAATATAGTTTATGTTTTAATATACTGTACATGAACTTCTAGGGGCAAAGAAGTGACTATTAAAGATGTACCATGCTTTTTTTGTGCATTTTTTATGTGTCCAAGCTATGTAAATTTCAAAACATTTTTGTGTTACTAGGAAATGGGGAATTCACCAAAAAAATGCACGACTTCATTTTGTTTGTGTTGTGGCTTAAATAGAGAAATTTGTGTTGTGGTTAGAGGTTTGATTTTCCCTCATTTCCTATCTGGTGAAACCATTGTCACTAGGACGGTAAAAGGCTCTCTAAGAAAATCCAATGTAGCAGTAAAAAATTGACAGAGGCTTAATCCTTCCATACTAAAATAAAAAACAAATATGGCTGGAGCTACACTTCTAGGTACTTAAACAATTGTGCTCAATACAAATGTACACTCCTAATACATGAAATCAGTAAATGTCTGTGTATTCAAAACATTATGCATGATCCTATTAAACTGGTGGTTGCCCATAAAATGAAAACTGCCCAGAACACAGTTACAACTATTGCACTGCCATTAGCAGGCATCACTCTCCCTATAACACAACCTGCTAACCGTTGCACATCTGCTGAACTGACACTTGTCAGTTGCAGCCAGTGGCGTAGCGTGGGTTGTCAGCACCCGGGGCAAGCAAAGTAATTTGCGCCCCCTAACCCGCGGGATTTTAGCACTCAAGTCTCTTCCACTAGATTAGTTAAAGAAACCCTTACCCCCTAAGCACATGTATTGTTTGTTATGAAAATACTGATGTAATTAAAGTAAAATGCATCTAAATACAAGTAAAGTTTATTTTCACTTTATTGAGTGCGAACATGCATTACACATTCTCCACATTTTCAGCAGGTCTATGAATAAATTGTAAGTGAAAAAATAAATAATTTCAATGCAGAATGACCAGCGTGCCCCCTTTCAGTGCAGAATGACCAGCGTGCCCCCTTTCAATGCAGAATGACCAGCATGCCCCCTTTCAATGCAGACAGACCAGCGTGCCCCCTTTCAATGCAGAATGACCAGCGTGCCCCCTTTCAATGCAGAATGACCAGCGTGCCCCCTTTCAATGCAGAATGACCAGCGTGCCCCCTTTCAATGCAGAATGACCAGCGTGCCCCCTTTCAATGCAGAGTGACCAGCGTGCCCCCTTTCAATGCAGAGTGACCAGCGTGCCCGCTTTCAATGCAGAATGACCAGCGTGCCCCCTTTCAATGCAGAATGACCAGCGTGCCCCCTTTCAATGCAGAATGACCAGCGTGCCCCCTTTCAATGCAGAATGACCAGCGTGCCCCCTTTCAATGCAGAATGGCCAGCGTGCCCCCTTTCAATGCAGAATGACCAGCGTGCCCCCTTTCAATGCAGAATGACCAGCGTGCCCCCTTTCAATGCAGAGAGACCAGCGTGCCCCCTTTCAATGCAGAATGACCAGCGTGCCCCCCATCAATGCAGAATGACCAGCGTGCCCCCTATCAATGCAGAATGACCAGCATGCCCCCTTTTAATGCAGAGAGACCAGCGTGCCCCTTTTCAATGCAGAGACACCAGCGTGCCCCTTTTCAATGCAGAGACACCAGCGTGCCCCCTTCAATGCAGAGAGACCAGCATGCCCCCTTCAATGCAGAGAGACAAGCGTGCCCCCATTCAATGCAGAGTGACCAGCGTGCCGTGCCCCCCTTCAATGCAGAGAGATCATCGTGCCCCCTTTCAATGCAGAGAGATTTACCTGCAGTGGCGGCTTCTCCTCAGTTCCCCGTGTCTCCTCGAGTCCTCCAGCCTCCTCCTCGGCCAATGGCATGTGTTCGCCTTTCGGCCAATCAGGAAGCGGATCTCGGACCCGCTTCCTGATTGGCCAGGAGGAGGATTTTCATTCGCTATTGTCACACAATGGGTGGGCTGGGGGCGCACTGCTCTACGCCCCGGGTCCACCCTTTTCTGAAGCCTATTAGAGACTATGGCTCTAATCAGGTGATTAAAAAACAAAAAAACATTTAACTCCATGCGTACGGCGCCCCGCATGTAGATTAGGGGGCCGGACGCATGGATAGGGGGGCGGTGCTCCTGCACCTCCAACGCACCAGCCGCCACTGAATGGACAGGTGAGGCACAGTCCAGCCCTGCCCCGCCCCGATCCACCATTTTCAGCCATAGGGCGGCCGCGCTGGACATCTCCCAGCCTAAAGATGGAGGCAGCCGCAGACAGTGTGTGAACTGTGTATGTCAGAGTCAGACAGAGTGACACTGCGGATGCGCCCCCCCAGATGTTGCGCCCGGTGCGGCCGGCCCCCCCTGCACCCCCCACGCTACGCCACTGGTTGCAGCTCAAACACAGTACAACATATCCAGAGGGCAACTGTTACCATTCTCATAAACACTTCTGGACCTAGCAAATCACCCTCTATTGTACCTAGCAAATGGTTGGGGATCGATATTAGTTCATAACCACTTCATCCAGATTCTTCAACATTTTTTAACATCTAAGGACAATATGGCTTCCACCAAGTTGAAGTTTATTAGTTTTATACATCTAAATGAAAATATGTCACTGAAACTATGTACAATTTTTTGTGTAATTTTCCAAATGTTATGTAACAACATAAAAAAATTTTAAAAAATAAAAAAACTCTAGAGCAGTATCTCAGCTGTGTATTTGAAGCAACATTGATTAAAAAAAAAAAAGTCTAAAAGTGGGACCCAAATTATCTATCATCTCAGTCTACCAGTCTTGGCAGAAACCCCGACACCATAATTGTCTAAGCGCTATTAATGATTTTTTTTCATCTTCTCATTTTTTATTCTAATAGATACATTTAGCAGAGAGTTTATAAGATGACTGTTGGCCTTTATGGAAGAAATGAATGTCTCCCACAGCTGACCAGTGCTCTGTTTTTTTGTTGTCTTTCCAGCATCAAACAGCTTGACAGATATGGACAGCTGATTCTGATAAACTCCTCTGCAGCGGACACTGGGGAGTTCACCTGCTGGGCTCAGCTCTGTGACAGCTATGGCTGCAAGAAGGATGAATCCAAGACTGGCTCTACGTACATTTTTTTCACAGGTAGCCAAGTCTACTTATAAAGGGGTACCCATTGAACGTCATACATCTATGTCTTATGTAGCACTATCCCCAATAGGGCCGCTGGTATGTTGCCCGGGTCTGCCTCACTTTTTGCCAAGCAGCCAGGCACAAGGTATTTCCCACAGCCAGGTGCACACTTATTTCTGCTCATTACTCCAATAACCAGTCTGGGGTTTTGTTTTTGTTTCTTTGGAGAACTTGGATAGGGTAATAAATATAAGCGGATACTTCCCAACTGAACTATTCCCACCAAGGACTCTAACTTCTTTTCCTAGCGAAACGTGACTTAAGTCCTTGCAAAGGCAGATACAGACTTCTTCACAGCAGCAACAAACCGATTTCAGAACACAGCAATGTCCCTTAGTAAAGTGGTGGACAGTTCTGCACAGCGCTCTAAGAACACTAGCCAGCATTCTTCTTTGTGTGGGCCCTCAGCGGACTTAGAGCACAAGAAGGTATAACTGTCCAAGGATCCTTAGGGTGTCTGTACTCACAAGGCCTCTGCAGCTCCATGGCGGCCTTTTCTCTCCTACCAGATCAGATGCACTGTAGACTCTCCCTCTTCCAGCTATGGTAGGACCAGGGCCAGCCACACAGACTTCCGGCCCTCGGGTCACCCATCTGAGGCTACATGGCAGCAAGTGCCGGGGTAGAGAATGCCTCTCCCCAGCCTCGTGCAATCCTCTCCCAGGATCGACCATGAGCCCATGTGCTCTCTGAACATAATTATCAGCACCCAGCATGCCTAGGGGCACCTCCCCTTACAATTGACCAGGGCTGCTAATCTGCCTAATCTCCACCTATAGCCCAGAACCTTCCTAGGTTACTAAGCACAGGGACACTTAGACAGCATTAGCAGCACCAGAGCACACTAAGCAGCCTGCACTAACCAATCACAGCTCTTTGTTATGCAGACAGCACATAAATGTACCTAGCTTTCTCTCTGTTAAGCAGAGGAGGATAATATTATAATAGACTCATCCTAGGACCTACCAAGGAGGGTGCTACACTTACAAAAGGACACATAGGTAAACATATACAACAGATATGGCATTCTAACACATTTCAAGTAATGTTAGCAGTGAGTCCAATCTTCTGACATCATTGCTGGGTCACTACTATGGAAGTAACAGTATTTAAATATAGATAGATAGATAGATAGATAGATAGATAGATAGATAGATAGATAGATAGATAGATAGATAGATAGATAGATAGATAGATAGATAGATAGATAGATAGATAGATAGATAGATAGATAGATAGATAGATAGATAGATAGATAGATAGATATGTATATATATATATATATATATATATATATATATATATATATAGCCTGAGGGTTGAGTTTAAGGTTACGTTGAGGGTCAGTAACTTAGTATGGGTCTGATTAATTAATTATTTGGTTGGGATAATTCATGTTTCAGATATACATGGAGATTTATTAGGGTCAAAACAGTTTTTCTTCTCACACAAATCAACAGGAAGACAAAAGTAGCTGAAAGCTGGTCATACATAAAGTAGCATTTCTAATGCATGCTGAATGCAACTGAAAGCATGCTGCATTTCCTCACCTATACAAATCCTTCAGTACAAACACAGTAAAAGTTGATGGTGGCAAACAATTTCCTTTGCTAGACTTTCTGATAATAAAAGTACTGCTCCAAAGCAAATACTCCAATTTGATAAGACAAATGTAAAACTTTCATACTGCATTACATATACTTAGTCTGCTTTTCCAGCACATCTTGTTAATTTCTAAATTTGCATAACTACACTGTGCCATAATGCAATTCTATATTGGCACCTTTAGTTTAGGGTACCCAAATCTCAAGAGACTGTGTAGAGAGTTTAGTGAAAATGGTCATGTCTGTACTGATACAAAGTTTGCCATGTTGAGATGTGGACTTTATACATAACGAAACAAATCTTTTATAAAAATAAATTTACAGTCATTTTTATTTTGAATGTATTGCTCCACAATTCTGGTGTATTGGGGCATATAATATATATATATATTCTATAAAAAAAACTCAAAGGGTAATGAGGGTTTTAAGGTTTGGACTAAGTATAACAATGGCCTGATACTCACACAGGGCTTTTCCTTAGCTGTATGAATATCTTACTTAAAGTGGTTGTTAAGCCACATGTAGGACTTTCTACAATCATCTTTGTTTTCTAAGCCTGTGTGCCTCTGTCTATATGTTTTATAAAAAAAAAAAAAAAAAAAAATGCTGTGAATACCAGATTTCAGTGTGCTGCTTGGTGATCATATGACTGGTTGGCTCTCTCCTTTCCCCATCTGACAGCTGCAGGGGGTGGGGCCGAGATTCCCCTGCTGAAGTCACTCTGGAGGAGATGAGGGGAGAGAGAGAGGGCCAACCGGTCCCATGATCGCAAAGCAGCACACTGAAATCTGGTATTCACAGCATTTTTGTTTATAAAACACAGAGACAGAGGCACACAGGCTTAGGAAACAAAAAGGATTACATAACATATTAACAGTTATTTCAGCTGCAGCGGGGGGGCTGACACGATGCTGACAGGCAGGGAGGCAAGGGGGGAGGAGGACACCGGACAGCAGAGAGCAGGGCCGTGGGTGACCGAGGCATGTACACTGACCACGGTGTCAGGGCTCAGCAGCCTTGATAAACTGTGGTCAGTTTACAGAGGGGAGTGTATAGCCAGGTTTTTTAGGTGATTCAAGGGGCCAAAATACACAGCATTGTGCTGTTATTTAATGCTTTATGGGAACAGAATCTATTTTTTTTTTTTTTTTTTTTTACATTATACAATTTTCTTGTTTAATTTCCCTTAGATTCACCCTCAACTATATAGTGCAAGGGCCTTCTTGATTGCAAACAAATTGAAAGTGTTTCGTTTTGACGTCATATTATATGGTTTTGGTAAATCTAAAGGAAAATTGCACAAGGGATTTGTATAATGTATGGCCAGCTATAGTTTTTGGCAGCAATTGCTAAACTTGTTGTAGCCAATACAAATTACTGACAATGTTTAAAACCACACATTGGTGATATCAAACAATCAGATGAGAAAATGAAGGATGCTTTTATGAGTATTTAATCTAGCAGATCTCAAACATTTCTAATCTACAACTTACATTAAGCCAATGCTCTAGTGCTTAGGCCTTCAGTCTCTAAGGAAGGGGCTAATGTGCAATATCTGATTATATATTTCACCTATGTCAAAAGAAATTAATAAGTACAGAGGCTACAAAAAAATGGTGTGGCTGCCTCTATGACCAGTCCGACACCTAATAATTTTTACATTAATTATGTGGATGGGTCTGCTAGCTACCAACCAAAATTGAGCCTTCAGAGTTTAGTGAACTTCTACGTTAAGGTAAAGGTTGTCTGTATTATTATTTTCAGGAAAGAGTAAGTCAGGGGTTAAGATTGATGCAAATACAATATATCATTGTCACAAGGAAAAAGAACTGCTAATTTCTTATCTGCTGTGCATATTATACTGGCTTTTGCAGGAAGCGTGTATTCTTTCATTTATGCATGGACTAAACTAAAATAGTCATTTATCAGCTGTACAATCAGCAGAGGGCAGTGCATGTACATACATCATTGAAAGAAGAAAGACAGGAAAAGATGAGATCAGCAAGAATTCCAAAATTAGATTCATTTGCAAATATATTTCAAAAGGTGCCAGTCCTATTGAAGCGCAGCTTGTGATTATAACTACATTAATATAACTAAGAATACAACATTTTGATAGAAAACTGACCAAACCAGTGATCTATCTCTTTACAAAGGCTGGATATGCCATATGGAACATCTAAAATGGAAATCCCCCTCAGGATGTACAGGCCTTAATGTAATAACCATACAAGTTAAAGTGTCATCATTATTTTTAGGCTACAAGGACACCTTTAGGCTACAATTAAACTACATATGTTGTGACACTGCTAACTCTACTAAAAGTACTATATTATTGTTTCACCAAAACGATTTGTGACCGCGGGAAATGCACCACATTAGTGATCTGGGAACATGGTTTAAATCAATCCCTGGTTTTGTTCAGGTATAGTTAATATTATTACAGTTTCTTTTGATCCCCAATAGCAGAGCTTCTGTTTTATTATACCATATACATTTTCTAACAGGAGACATTTATCAGGAACCTCTGGTACAGTGCAACCGGAAAGTATTCACAGTGCTTCATTTTTTCCACATTTTGTTATGTTACAGCCTTATTCCAAAATGGTTTAAATGCATTATTTTCCTCAAAATTATACAAACAATAACCCATAATGACTATGTGAAATAAGTTTGTTTAAAATCTTTGCAATTTTATTAAAAATAAAAAATGAATAAAAATAAAATGTACATAGGTATTCACAGCCTTTGCTCAATACTTTGTTGAAGCACCTTTTGGCACCAATTACAGCCTCGAGGCTTTTTGAGTATGATGCTACAAGGGTGGCACACCTATTTTTGGGCAGTTTCTCCCATTTTTCCATGCAGGATCTCTCAAGCTCCACCAGGTTGGATGGGGAGCGTTGGTACACAGCCATTTTCAGATCTCTCCAAAGATGTTCAATCGGGTTCAAGTCTGGGCTCCGGCTGGGCCACTCAATGACATTCACAGATTTGTCCTGTAGCCACCGCTTTGTTATCTTGGCTGTGGGCTTAGGGACCATGCTTCACTGTAGGGACGGTATTAGCCAGGTGGTGAGCGATTACTGGTTTCTTCCAGACATGACGCTTGCCATTCAGTCCAAAGAGTTAACTCTTGGTTTCATCAGACCTGAGAATTTTGTTTCTCATGGTCTGAGAGTCCTTCAGGTGCCTTTTGGCAAACTCCAGGCAGGCTGTCATTTGCCTTTTACTGAGGAATGGCTTCCGTCGTGCCACTCTACCATACAGGCCTGATTGCTGGAGTGCTGCAGAGATGGTTCTTCTGGAAGGTTCTCTTCTCTCCAGGTTCTTGGTCACATCCCTGACTAAGACCCTTCTCCCCTGATCGCTTAGTTTGGTTGGGTGGCCTGTTCTAGGAAGAGTCCTGGTGGCTGCAAACTTCTTCCATTTACAGATGATGGAGGCCACCATGCTCATTGGGACCTTCAATGTTGCAGAGATTTTTCTGCACTCTTCCACAGATCTGTGCCCTGATACAATCCTGTCTCTGAGGTCTACAGACAATTCCTTGGACTTCCTGGCTTGGTTTGTGCTCTAAAATACACAGTTAACTGTGCGACCATATATAGACAAGTTTATGCCTTTCAAAATCATGTCCAATCAACTGAATTTACCACAGGTGAACTCCAATCAAGTTGAACAAACATTTCAAGGATGATTAGTGGAAACAGGATGCACCTGAGCTCAATTTTGAGTGTCATGGCAAAGGCTGTGAATACTTATGTATATTTGATTTTTTATTTTTTTATTTTAATACATTTGCAAATATTTCAAACAAACTTTTTTCACATTGTCATTATGGGGTATTGTTTGTAGAATTTTGAAGAAAAAAATGAATTTAGTCCATTTTGGAATTAGGCTGTAACATAACAAAATGTGGAAAAAGTGAAACACTGTGAATACTTTTGGGATGCACTGTATATAAGGTAGAAGTATGTTTTTAGGTGGAGGTTTATAGGCTTCCCTGAAGAGATGAGTTTTCAGGAGCTACTCAAGTTTTCATTGTTTTTACTAAAACAGAAAAAATAAGCATGAGAGATATCCCATAGGCCATGTAGCGGATACTGCTCTCCACTGAACCTGCATTTCTATAATGCCATTCATAAAGCACTGGCCAGTTACATAGTTACTTACATAGTTACTGTGTGCTGTAAATGCACTTGGAAGTGCAGTCGCTGTAGATCTGAGGGGAAGATCTGAAATGAGGGGAAGCTCTGCTGATTTTTATCATCCAATCATGTGCAAGCAAACATGCTTTTTGTTTTTTTGCTTGCATGTCCCCCTCAGGTCCACAGCAACTGCACTTCCAAGTGTACGTATAGTGCACAGTGGATTTGCCTTTAGTAAATAATACCTCATCGCTACATAGTTAATCTGGTTGAAAAAAGTCCATCCAGTTCGGCCAACAATTACATGATTTTGAAAGGTCATGTGACTAAGAACTTTTTTCCCCCTTTTTTTCTCCTCCAATTTATTCCCCTGAATGTGAATCTGCTTGCTTTAGGACTCTGAAGTGTTAAACACATTTGTAAAGTAAATTTTTGTCCTTCATATACGTATGTGTGGTTTTTATAAAGCAGTGGTATGATCATAGTGAGGCCATACCACTGCTTCCAAAGTTGGAACCTTACAGTGGTCCCTATTTCTGAGTCCTTTTGTTGTCCTCAATAGATGTTAAAGTGGCTGTTAAGCCTCTGATATAAAATCATCCCATCCCCTCTGTAATATAACAATAAGTGCCCCTGTGTCTGTCTTATAGAGAAAATATGCGGATTTGTACCTATATCAGAGCGGCTCCCGGTGCTTAGCTGATTCCTCGGCTCTCTTCTCTGCCCGGCTTACAGCTCCAGTGGGCGGGGGCCTAGCACTGCCACTGACATCAGCTGGTGAGGAGGGTAAGAGAGGAGAGAGAGAGCCGAGCGGTCACGTGATCGCCGGGAGCCACTCTGGTTTGGGTACAGATCGCATACTATTTCTATAACACAGACACAGGGATACTTATTGTTATATTACAGAGGGGATGGAATAATTTTAAAGTAAATATGAGAGCAGCAGGAGGGGGACGGGCACTGAGGAGTAGACAGGGAGGGAGGGGAGAGGAGCAGAGAGGAGGACCGTGCAGGGCTATAGATGACGGAGGCACGAAAACTGTTAGGGCTCAGCAGCCGTGGTCAGGGTACAGGGCAGAAACTGGCAGGATCGGCCAGGTTTTTTTAGGTAATACAGGGGGCCAAATGACACAGCACAAGCACTGTGCTGTATAACATGCTTTAAGGGAACAGGACCTTTTTTTTTTTTTTTTTTTTTTTTTTTTAGGGTAACAAATGCTTTAACATCCCTGGGCTCGTGAATATTGATTTTTGACCTCCAACTTTCAGGCACGTCATTAGGCATACTCTAAACTGTCCACTTTTCTGATAACACTCAGCCTGCGTAAGGCCAATCCCACAGTTGAGACTGAAAGAGCCTGATACAGAACAGTGTTAAATTAGAAACAATAAACCCAGTTACCAATGATGATGTAAACCTATTTGTTCTTAACAAATGTAATGTCTTTTTCCACAGATAAAGGGGAACTATTTGTGCCATCTTCCAGTTACTTTGAGATTGTCTACCTACACCCAGATAGACCAGCCATCATTCCATGCCGAGTGACCACTGCATCTGCCAAAGTAACCCTACACAGGGAGTTCCCAGCTGAGGAGATCAAGGCTGATGGCACAGAGATTACTTATGATGTGAAAAAAGGTTTTGTTTACCGACATCCCACTGTCAACCAAAGTGGAGTGGTCTACTGCCGAGCTGAGGCCAGAGGGGCACCACAAATATCTATCAAATACCAACTACTTTATGTAGAAGGTGACGCTATTGCATGACTGTTTAAACTACCAATAATGTGGTTACCTGGTTCGTGCTAAAGAAGACCTTCACCCAATCTTTTCATCCTATTTTAAAATAATAACAAATAGGGTGCAATTCTATACTTACTTTTGTGGTCAGAATTAAGGCCAGGTTGTTAGAGGGTGTAAGGCAGGTCAAATACTTTTCATCATAAAAAGCTCTACTTATAACATACAAGCATATAGGCGTTGAAATACAAATCTGTTTAAATCACTAACAGATGAACTCTGGGCAATCAGTCAAATGCACGGTCTAAAACATATTTTGAAAATGTTTTACCTGCTAAGAACTTCAACTCTGAGGCTTACACGCCCCAGCCAAACAACATACAGCCAGTTGGTGCTTGGAATAAACTACCAGCAGAGATAGTGAGACAGTCAACAGCAGGGCTGCTGTTAGAAATCGCGGGGCCCCGTACAGACTACCTGGCAGGGCCCCCCAATAAAATATTAACAATATATTTAGCTAAAATTACAAAAAAAATCACTATTATCAGACACAAATATAACATAACTCGCATAATTCCTGCTAAATCTAAAAAAAAAAGAACTATGTTAAATAAAAAAAGAAGATGAGATGAGAAAAATATACAGGCTGGGCAGTTAGAGCTCAGTGATCAGAGAGACAGAGAGAGAGAAACAAAGTTACAATTTACAAATAAACTCCTGAGCAGAGATAAGTGCTAGGAGGGGGGCCCACACAAGGGAGGGGGATTAGTGAGAGACAACTGTCTCTTTCTCAACAGATACAAGCTGATAGCAGGGAGAGGGACAGATCAGATTAAGGTGCTGGAGGAAGATTTCTGTATTTGTTGTCCATCACTAATCCCCCTCTCTGTGTGGGCCCCCCTGTGTGCTTGGGCCCCCTACAAGGGGGCTGGTGGCCCCCCTCTATCAGCGGCCCTGGTCAACAGTAAATGGCTTCAAATATGCTTGGGACAAACATAGATAAAGTATAAAGTCAGAAACTTTTCTATGTTTCAAGCTTGGTCCAAACCCCATTCTAATCAGTAAAAAGGAGCGGAGGCACCCTGATGAGCTATCCATTTGCTCTTCTGTTCTGTGCTCACAAACGACTTTCTAAAGAAACAGAGCACCCCAAATGGTTGTAAACTGATTCTTCCTTGTGGGAATACTGCTATGATGAACACAGATTCAGGCACGTATGCCTTTTGTATGTAAAAAATTGGTACTGTTACATGCATATAGTACTTAACAGAGTTCTTCTTTGAGTTCTATAAGGCTTCATGCACATAGGCGCATTTGCCCAGGCAGCAAAATATGCTACATATTTCTGGTGCCCGAGATGTGCTAGACCTGAATAGGTGAAGGAAGCTGAATGCAATAATGTGTCACCATGAAAAAAACAACAATAAAAACAAAGTGCTGCGTGCTAGTAAACCTTCAATACATTAGCATGGGCTGTGCTCAGTGTACCATATCATAAATCACATATGTATATACAAAGTGCTAAGTGCTCTTGATAACAGTAACCATGTGTGTGATTGCGTGCTGTAACAAAGTATGGCGCCAGTGGATGCCCCACCGATTGCACCGTTGCTTACCGCACTCTTAGAAAGGTGGCTCAGCACTCCTTGGTCACTAGAACAGAAAATAAGCCTCCATTGCGTAGTATATGTTTGTTAGGGTGAAACAACGTAGCATCCACTCACATTTAGGGAGTTCACTATCAGCTTGAGGTGTTCGCCGGGTCGCTTCCGCGTTCCACCAGCTCAAACCACCGTTCCCGGAAGTGACGTACTGACGTACACAAACCACGCCCTACGCGTTTCGTCATACAACGTCATCTGGAGCGTGCCATCTATCGCTACTCCCGGTCTTTTTATAGGCTGGGTCGGCGCCATCTTAGTGTACCTATTTTGAGGCCGGACACGGCGGCCATCTTGGTGCACCCATCCCGCAGCCTAAAACAGCATAACTCATCATGTGAACTCCCTATTTGTTGTGTGTGCCGTATACATAAACATACATTTTATTAAAACATGGAATACGACTCAACACGTTAAAAACCATATCATATATTAAATATCATTGTACATTATATTCATGTAGTGCAATTTCTGTGCGGACCAGTGATGTGTCTGAATTGATCGGGGTGAGCCGATATTCAGTGCTGCCGATAAAAATATAAATTATGTGAATAAATAATTGAAGTGACAAGGTGATCAAGTGATGATGTTGACTTCTTAAAATTTAATAGTGGGCCCAAGTGTCTATGCGATTAGTGCTAGACTATAAAAGTGCCCATACATGTAACAATAATATTAATAATATCGGTGAGATAAAAATCGTACAGAAATATTATACTAAAAAAACTAAAAAATATATAAAAACTTTGGACGAGGAGAACCTCTGAACAAGTCCATCCATAGATATAAGTCCATGATTCTTATGGCTTAATATTTCTGGGTTGAATCCCATATTATATGGGTAACCAGATAAAATTCCAGACGAAAAAAGGTTAAAAGCTGAAAAATAATAACTCCAAGTGTCCAACTACCTTTAGTTCCCTTTATCTATTATGTCATCCTCCTTCATCTCATGTGGTATTATTTTTCAGCTTTTAACCTTTTTTCGTCTGGAATTTTATCTGGTTACCCATATAATATGGGATTCAACCCAGAAATATTAAGCCATAAGAATCATGGACTTATATCTATGGATGGACTTGTTCAGAGGTTCTCCTCGTCCAAAGTTTTTATATATTTTTTAGTTTTTTTAGTATAATATTTCTGTACGATTTTTATCTCACCGATATTATTGTTACATGTATGGGCACTTTTATAGTCTAGCACTAATCGCATAGACACTTGGGCCCACTATTAAATTTTAAGAAGTCAACATCATCACTTGATCACCTTGTCACTTCAATTATTTATTCACATAATTTATATTTTTATCGGCAGCACTGAATATCGGCTCACCCCGATCAATTCAGACACATCACTGGTCCGCACAGAAATTGCACTACATGAATATAATGTACAATGATATTTAATATATGATATGGTTTTTAACGTGTTGAGTCGTATTCCATGTTTTAATAAAATGTATGTCTATGTATACGGCACACACAACAAATAGGGAGTTCACATGATGAGTTATGCTGTTTTAGGCTGCGGGATGGGTGCACCAAGATGGCCGCCGTGTCCGGCCTCAAAATAGGTACACTAAGATGGCGCCGACCCAGCCTATAAAAAGACCGGGAGTAACGATAGATGGCACGCTCCAGATGACGTCGTATGATGAAACGCATAGGGCGTGGTTTGTGTACGTCAGTACGTCACTTCCGGGAACGGTGGTTTGAGCTGGTGGAACGCGGAAGCGACCCGGCGAACACCTCAAGCTGATAGTGAACTCCCTAAATGTGAGTGGATGCTACGTTGTTTCACCCTAACAAACATATACTACGCAATGGAGGCTTATTTTCTGTTCTAGTGACCAAGGAGTGCTGAGCCACCTTTCTAAGAGTGCGGTAAGCAACGGTGCAATCGGTGGGGCATCCACTGGCGCCATACTTTGTTACAGCACGCAATCACACACGTGGTTACTGGTATCAAGAGCACTTAGCACTTTGTATATACATATGTGATTTATGATATGGTACACTGAGCACAGCCCATGCTAATGTATTGAAGGTTTACTAGCACGCAGCACTTTGGTTTTATTGTTGCACTATAAGCACTATATGCACTTTTGATATGAATTATACATTTTATGGAATTGCACAGATATAATATTTATGTGGTAGCGCCGGTCCCAACATCACTTGCACCTTTTTTTCTAATCTAATACCTCAGTGGTAGGTTGGGGGCAGCTTACACCACTATTTTAGTCCAATTAAGTACTGAAACTCCATAGCGCTGGTATTTAAACCCTTTTCATTAAAAAAAACAACGTAGTGCACATGCACAGGTGTAATGTACCAAATGCAAACTACCTCAAGGACATTAAGTCTATGTGTGTGTGTTACGCTAATAACAGTGCATAGCTGCTCACAGCCTCCTTCACCCACCCATTCATGTCTATGGGCAGCTGTACACAGCACCAAAACTTCCAAGGCATCAAAATTACACAGCCTGTTTATGCCGCATGGCCAAATTCACCCATGTGCATGAAGACTAATGGTATTGTTATATTATTTAATGGTAAGATTTTTTTCACTAATAATGGTAATGTGCAATGCTTAAGATGTAGCTTTTCTTTAATATGTATTTTGTACTTAGTTCCAAGTGGTCCACCCTCTGCAACTATTACTTCCTCTGCCAACAAGGTTCATAGCGGAGGGGACTTCAGCATCTACTGCACCGTCCTAGGAGAGCCCAATGTAGAAGTAGAATTCACATGGATCTACCCAGGACAAGAAGTAAGATTACAATTGTACATTTACATGATTGGAAGCCCGAATTTAGATTTTGGTAGCCCAAATTCTTCAATAATATTTGGCTATCAAAAAATAAAACCATGAATGACCATAAGCATGAGGTTAGAGTTTTTGGGGTAAATGTAAAAAAATTATATCCTTTCCTTATACACCTTTATTTCCATCTGGAAACCACATTTTCGGCATGGTAGTCTTCTAGGAGGTTCATAGCTAAAATGATACTTCCTAATATTAACCCCTTCATGATGGAGTGTAAAACACATCCAAACACCTGAACACAATTTTGCAACTTTGACATGTGTTAGTAAAACTGCACATATCATCACAACTACTTTGTGCATCCAGGTGGAAATATACCTTGTTTTTCTCAGGACAAATCGGGCTTTCATTTGGTGTTAAATGGTAACAGATATGTCCTGATCTCCAGTCAGAGACTATCACAGCGTTCAGGTGATGGGGAATCAGGGACTCCTGGTTCCTGACCATTAGCACAAGACCTGGGCTCTTGGTGATAGTCCAGTCTCTGTGCTCCCAGCACAAACACATGTACCCATATATGCAATCTCACGGAAGAAGACCCACTTCAGTGAGGCCACATGTACTGTATGTGTACAAGCACACACTTGTGCTAGTATCTACAAATATGCATAACCTGAATCAAAAATTATTTTCTGTTTTACCATTACATATTGCAGAGGTTGATGGGTTATTGCAGCTTTTTATATAATACCTATAAAATAATTTCACACCAAAGATACATTCTGTTTGAAATGCAGGGATAAAAGTGTCATTGCAGATTTCTGTCATAGTACGTGGCACTACACATCTGTACAATTTATCCTTGTGATCTGTGACTGTGGTGAAGCCGGTCATCCACAGTAAGAGATGGTTGTCCATTTGCTGTTTTTTTTAAATCTTGGAGTTTTAGGTGCTCCCATTTCTGTTGCATTGTCCATAATATTAAAAAAAAAACAGGTAAAAATTTGTAAGAATCAGCGGAGAACCGCCTTACATTATTCATCAAGGGAGTGCAAGTTTAGAAAAACAAGGACAGAGATAGTGTGAATGGA
The DNA here is from genome assembly GCF_965119305.1 of Pelophylax lessonae. Lineage (NCBI taxonomy): Eukaryota > Metazoa > Chordata > Amphibia > Anura > Ranidae > Pelophylax > Pelophylax lessonae. Next base: position 728,456,659 of record NC_138768.1, on the reverse strand, counting down.
GATAAGAAATCATTAGGTGTTTTAAGGTAAACCTGTGCTTTTCCAATCTTAGGCCAAGCAACAGGCACACTGTATAGCAGGTAGCATGCACAGTAAGCAAGTACTAACTTTCTTCCTAATCCCCCACTGCCTTGATCTGATGTTAGAATCCAGAGGAATACTCAATACTTTAAGATATCGGGAAACCTGACCCGTTTCCAGCACCCTACAAATACCACACTCTGGGGTTGATTTACTAAAACTAAACAAAATCTGCTGCACCTGTGCATGGAAGCCTACCAGCTTCTAACTTTTATACAGTATCTCACAAAAGTGAGTACACCCCTTCAACCTCTGCAGCAATGCTGGCAGCACTCATACATCTATTTCCCAAATACAACCTCAGGATATGACGCTGAGCACGTGCACTCAACATCTTTAGTCGACCATTGCGAGGCCTGTTCTGAGTGGAACCTGTCCTGTTACACCTCTGTATGGTCTTGGCCACCAAGATCAGTTTCAGGGTCTTTGCAATCTTCTTATAGCCTAGGCCATCTTTATGTAGAGCAACAATTCTTTTTTTCAGATGCTCAGAGAGTTCTTTGCCATGAGGTGCCCTGTTGAACTGCCAGTGACCAGTAGGAGAGAGTGAGAGCAATAACAGCAAATTTAACACACTGCTCCCTATTCACACCTGGTACCTTGCAACACTAACGAGTCACATGACACCGGTGAAGGGAAATGGCTAATTGGGCCCAATTTGGACATTTTCACTTAGGGGTGTACTCACTTTTGTTGCCAGTGGTCTAGACATGAATGGCTGTGTGTTGAGTTATTTTGAGAGGAGAGCAAATTTACACGGTTATACAAGCTGTACACTCACTACTTCACATTGTAGCAAAGTATCTATTCTTCAGTGTTGTCACATGAAAAGATAAAATAAAATATTTACAAAAATGTGAGGGGTTTATTCACTTTTGTGAGATACTATAACTTCAGCTTGTACATATAAGCTTTGACAAAACAAAAAGAAAAATGGAAGCTGATTGATTCTATGCAGAACTGTACCAAATTTTCCACTCTCCAGTTTTAGTCATTTAACCCCACTGTGGCTTAGCTGTTCGTTCCCAAAACCCCAGCTTTGCCACATGAGCTCTCTGTGTGTGTATACATTTTCTCAGGTCAAAACCTAAACAGGATTATCTATTAGGTTGGAGGGTAAGGCCAGCCATACACTGTTCCAATCTCGGCTGGTTTGGCAGGAACCAGCCGAGAATCTAACCATTACTGGGCAAGATGAATGTACCATGTTGATCAATCTATCAACTTGGGTACAACCAGCCTGCCGGATTCCCTTGCGGTTATATAGACCATCGGGAGAAGACAATTGCTCGACAAGAGGAATTCCCCCGTCAACACGGTCTGTGTTGATGGGGGAATTGTGCAAATTTCTTGCCTGCAACTCAGCAAAGAAATTCGCTCCTTGTATGCCTGCCTTATGCAGAAAAAAAAAAAAAGGCTTACTGTGCTTGCTAGTGACTCTGTCTATTTTTAACAGGTTCACTTCTACCTAACACTAATATATATATATGTTTTATATGGACTAATTCGCTCGAAACCATCTATGATCGGTCTATGCCCCGTAAGAAACCAGTCCTAACATTTGCTGTTCTGCTTGTCATGTCATCACTTTGTACAAAGAAATATAACATTACAACTTAAAAAGGCAAAACAAGTTGAAACAAAGCATGATGCAGTTTTCCTGGGATGTCAATACAGTATATCAAATGATAAGAGCACACACCCAGAGGAATTCTCTCATTCATGACATTCCATGTATTGTGCTTTGACCTCTTGTGATACATCTTCCTTTCAAAAACTGAGACAATTGTGTTCCTGCTGCACATGGAAATCTGGGTGGGAATGTGTGAGATCCACTATGTACTGTTGATATTGGCAGTAATAATAATGGTTATCATGACTTCTGGTTTCAATAATAGAGCCGAGTGTGACCTTATCCTGTTCTGGTCAGTAAGAATGTTTCTCTTTTTACCACAATGCTCAGCCTTTCCTTGCAGATAAAAGATTGCCAGGTGTATTAATAAGGGAGCACAAAGAGCAATGATGTTGTGTACATGCAGTAACCCTCAGCAATTAATTGTTACATGTACCAGGATTATTGGAAAAAGATTATTGAATAAGATGTCTGGAATTCCTGATAATAGCTTGCTTGTTTACACTAATTATTGTGTGCCTGCCTAGTATGTACATATGACCTTCCGGTGCTCAAAGACATACAATTACTGTTGCACATGCCTAGCAATTTTGGTTCAGGCATTGGTATAGGTGATATCTGCAGCACTAAATGAGGAGACTCCCTGTTCAACCAGACTTAACCCAGACTGAATTTTCTCATGCAATAGTTATTACTCTTGGACGTAAGCCAGCATTATGTTTTATTTAAAAAAAATGTACAACCAGACAGGTTATGATGAAGTGGACTTAAAGCATCGGCGTCCAACCCATGACCCTTTCATGTTTGTAGCTTGGCCCTTTGGTAGCAGTCACCCAAATAGCAAGCAATTGAGCTGCAAGTTTGAGATTGACTTGCTAAGCGATTGTTAGACTTGCCAGGCTTCACAAGTTTGATGCACAATTGCAGCAAGTCCACATTGGATGACTCCGGATCAACTTTCTTTGCAAACATTCTTCAAGTCTGCTGCAAGTTCTGGTTCAGTTATGTTGTGGAATAGTCATCCCACCACAGGGGTCACTGTGACCTGCTGTAGACTCACCACTGCAACTTTGCTCTTGCTAGAGACTTGCCACGCAAATTTGCTACAAATTGGTAAAGGGTCAACTGGATCTTGTGCTTCAAGTGTTATGCAAGTTTACAACTTGCCAGTGAAAATGTGCAGAAAGTTGACAAGACTTACAATTTAATGCTGCCAAAAATTTGTGGCAAGTTATCCTTGCTAACTTGGCAGTAGTGCAAGCGATGAGTTGGTAAAGGTGCTAGCAGTGATCTCTTGCAGTCTCATGTAACATGTCCTCAGTCTCTAAATGTCTCCAACAGCATAACTCCATTATTCCCTATTCGCTCCACTAGCACAGACCCTTACCATTTCATCTAGCAAGTTTTAATTCTATGACAGGCTCTTGTAGAATTAGATATTCAGCATTATCTCTAAAACAGCTGCTGAATGTTTTTGAGATTTCTCCACACTCCTGAAGATGATACATCTCATTCACCTAGCACTTAGCGACACACTTTGTGGTATTTCAAATAATTTATTTGCCCAAGCATAGCCTAAAAGAAACAAGGTTTAGCAAGTGTACTTTACAAACAATGAATATGATAACAACATTACTCTTGAGAGATATGATTAAACACCTGTAGTATTCTGAATAACACTAATTACCTGAACTGCATTTACCTTGCAACAGTATATAAAGGCAAATCTAACTTGATACAACAGTCCCAGTTTTACCCAAAAGGATTGATAAAATAAAAATAAATAAATATTGGCCGGCAAAGTTGGGGTTCTTAAAGAAAGCACAACAGCTCTCAGCAGACAACAGATTCATTTTGTATGATATTAGTCCCAGAACATCCTTTTCTGGGTCTCAGGATATATGCTCCAATTCAGTAAAAGTCCAGTTCAAGCCAGAAAGGGAAAGAGGCTGCTGATGATTGCTAATGATTTCTCTCTTTCTATACAGCTGAGACAGTTCATATTTTCCTTCCTTACAAGTGGCGGGAGTGCTGTCTATACAGTCTAATCTCATCAGGCATCCAAATCACAACCTCCAAGGGAGAAGGTTCTGAATATTTTTACTTCTCTGAATTCTCACCTGATTGTAGTCAGCTATGGCAGGGATTTGTTCATCTAGCAGCAGCTCAGTCTCTTTCCCACACACCTGCTTGTTTCCAGGACCATCCCCTGACATGTAGCATTATCCAGAGTATGATGGCAGCAGCAGTCTCAAATCAGCCCTCTTCTCCTGGGCAGCACATAATCAGATAGCTCCAGCAAACTCTGGCCTTTCACCACTGTTTCCCATTGAGTGCAACCTTGTGGTGCTCTCTCAGTTGCTCAGCACAGAAAATAGTTGCAGCAGCACATGGTCCTTATAGTTGCTTTCTGCAGGCTGGTGGCACAATAGAGTTCCCTTTCTCCTGGAGCCCGGTTCACTGTCCCCTTGCTCTGTTGCATCAGCCAAACCCTGTTCTCTAGACCCAGCTAAGAAGGCTACTCCTTGCACTGAAGACACTCTATATATGAGCATTGCAAAGTAGTTGGATCGGAAGTGGTCCTATAAGCTGGCTGCTGTATTTCTGCGTTAATGATATTCAGTTTATTCAAATATTTTAGGATTATTTAAACTAATTCCAATTGTGCCATTCACTTTATCACTGCAGCACCTATCAATTATTTAAGAAGTTTAGTCTGTTTAGATTAAAATGATGATCACTTTCACTTTGTATGCACATTTACATAACTGATTTCCTTTCTTGTAGCATATCTGTAACAAATGCAGCAGCAATCGCCCGTTCGAAAGCCAAAGCAGCGAGGGCCAGTGTCGCATTCTCAGACCAAGAGTTGCAGATGAGAAAGGTGAGGCAGGAGCAGGAGAGAGAGCAGGGAAGAGTATGCATGGAGCAAAAGAGAGAACCACAAAAAGTACGCCTGGAGGCTGAACTAGCTCAGCAAGAGGCATCTCTGAAAATGCGGCAGGCTAGCCTAGAAGCTAACATGTAAAGGCTGATAGTGGATCGAGACATTGCTGCCGCTATTGCAGAAGCATTAGAAGCAGCTACCTACGATAAGCCAAGAGTAGGCAGCAGCATACTGGGTCTAGAGGAGGACCACCAAGATTCCATGCAGCGACCTTTAGATTATGTCCATCAGCATTCTAACCCAAGCAGTACTCTACAGCAAGAAATCAAATTTGATGTCAGTGAGTCATATCAAACAAAGCAGCAGAAAGCCAATCTTGAAGCCCCCCATCCCGCACCCCCCCCCCCCTTGTGCTACAAGCAGAAAAATCTGACCGAGATCCAGGCTATTCAGCTCCAACCAAACCTTCTACTCAGCAAGTTACTCAGCCTTCATACAAACATCGAACACCTGCTTATATTTTAAGAGAGTATGAAACAGGCTGGTACAAGCCGCCAACCTCATGCAAGTATGAACCCAGCCTGCCTAAAGAAGAGACATCTACTAGGTATGCCTATGCACCACACCACACTACATCAGCAGCCTACCCCAATGCTAATCAGGCTACTGTAGACCTTGCCAAGTTCCTTGCAAAACGTGCGTTAGTTACCCAAGGACTTGTCAAATTCAGTGATTGCCCCCTGCCATCAAAGGTCTAGATCTATCCTGCAGGGAACAGATAGATCTCCTTGTAAAGTAAATGGCAATGATTCTGCTGAGCGTGCCAAGAGAATCAGAGACATGAATATAAACCACCCTGAAATAGGCCTTATAAACATTTGGAAAAGACTGGATAGATGTTATGGCTCACCAGAAGAGAGTTCACTATTTAAAAGGATAGAAGACTTCCCAAAAATACATAGCAGAGGTTACCAAAGACTCAGAGAATTAAGTGACCTGTGTATGGAGTTACAAGTTGCTAAAACAGAAGGAGACCTACCTGGCTTTTCTTTTCTTGACTAAGCTAGAGGTATTAACTCCGCAGCACAAAAACTTCCTTTTGAGTTGCACAAAAGATGGATCACTAATGGCTGTAACTACAAATGAAAACACAATGTAACTTTTCTACCCTTTAAATAGTTTGTGGACTTTGTAGACATACAAGCAGGAACGAAAGATGATCCCAGCTTAATGTTTCCAGTGTCTTATGTCACTTCTACTGGCCCGAAGTAACACAGGGCTCCAGTAGCAATGCACAAAACTAACATTACTTCCCACAGATCTGCAGAGTCTCAGCCAGAGAATCAAGACATTAACCCTGCTAAGTTCTGCCCTCTGCATAAGATGCCACATAGTCTTCTTAAATGCAGAACCTTCAAGGCAAAGAATATGCAGACATGAGGAATGAGGATCAGGAGAAACAGGTTTAAATATCGGGAGTGGAGCTGAGTGGATCCCTCGGAACATACCTAGGCAGGAAGGCACACAGGGGACCATCCTAGGGTACATCCACACCAGGACCAGCCTGATCCTCGGCACACGCCCTCCACCCAGGGATAGGAGGATACCGCTAGGTTGCCAGACCCATAAATACACCCGCTCTATACCCCTGTGTGGGGTGGGTGTCTCTGGTAAGTGTGCAATTTTATCAAAGGAATCCCAGCACCTTACCACCCACCACGGGGTCACCTTTTCACCTGAGTGTCGGTTTGTTCCGAGTGCTGTCACCTTTATTGCCTTTGAAGTCACCGCACATGATATAGACTTTTCTACTGGATCTTTCCTTATTGGACATTGCAAGCTGTATTTTTTTAAAATAATAACTTTTTTCTATTTTTGCTCTGTTGGCACTTTTTTATTCCCCATATCAACACGTGGTATGAGTGGAACAGCTCACTTTATATAGCACCATATTTTTTAGCACATTAATATTGCATGTTAAATATTATTTATTGCTCATACAATTATTGCACCAGTCACTTTCCAATCTTTCTGCAGGCACTTTTATACCTTGCACTTGCACTTAATTGAAGTTTTTATGGAATATATTATTGTTTGAATATTACACATTATTGTTTTTAGCTTAAGGCACTTTGCATCACAGCTTATTACATTTTTATTATATCTAAATTATATAGGCAGCGCCATCACCCCTATTCCTTTTATACAAAGAATATGCAGGATCGCAAGGCCTTCCTCAAAGAGAACAACATCTGTTACAAGTGCTGCTCTTCATCAACACACTTCGCCAAGGACTGTAAGGTCAGTGTTAGGTGTACAGAGTGTGGCAGCACAGATCACAACACAGCTCTGCACACAGGGCCAGCTCCAATCACCTGCTCATACTGTCAAGGAACATGGCATGGAGGCCAAAGACTCCAGTACAGACGCAATAGCAATCACTTCACAGTGCACTGAAGTCTGCAAAGGAATTACAGGTGTCAGATCCTGTTTCAAAATCTGTCTAGTAAGAGTCCACCCAAAAGGAGGCAGAGACAAAGCAATCAAGCTCTATGCCATCTTGGATGATCAGAGTAATAAGTCACTAGCTAGATCTGTGTTTTTTGACATTCTAAACATTAAGGGCCTTAGCAGTCCTTACTCCCTTAGGACCTGTGCAGGTACAGTAAAGACGGCGGGGAGAAGAGCTGACGGCCTACAAATAGAATCTATGGAGGGTAAGACACACCTACCCTTACCGACCATGACAGAGTGTAATCAGATCCCAGACAACAGATCTGAGATCCCCCAAACCAGATGCAGCAGTTCACCAGTCTCACCTGAGTCCCATCTCATACCAGAACTAGACGATCAGGCTCTAATAATCTTACTCTTAGGAAGAGATATCTTGCAAGTCCACAAAGCAAGAAAGCAGATCAATGGCCCTCACAACGCCCCATATGCCCAAAAACGTAATCTTGGATGGGTCATTATAGGTGATGTTTGCCTGGTGGGTGCCCACATACTGACATCTGTCAAAAACTCTCACTAGTACACTAGAGGATGGTCGTCCTTCTCTTTTCCAGCCCTGTCAAAATCACATCCACATAAAGGAGCTACCACACAGCAACCCTGAACCTCTTCCTTTCCTAAGGTCCCTGTGTGAGAGCAATACCAATGACGGTGACCAAGATTACTTAGGATGCACAGTGTTAACCACTTGCCGACCGCCGCACGACTATCTACGTCGGCGGTCAGCCCCTCACAGGCAAACTAACGTAGGGCTACGTTGCTTGCTTGTGAGGGTCTAGGGAGCGAGCGCGCGCCCCCCGGGGCGCGCTCCCGCTCCCGCGTGGTCACGGACCCCCCCGCGCGTGTGACCAGCGGACCCGATGTCCGCCGGTCACTCGGCGATCGGCGGGGGAGAGGGAGAATGTCAGGCAGCTTGTGTAAACAAACTGCCTGTCATTCTCCTCGCTGCAAAGACACTGATAAAACGGATCTGGTATGTAGATCCGTTGATCAGTGTCCTTACAGCTAGAGCCACAGCCAATCACAGTAGAAACCACGCCCCTAGGGACACACACAGCCCCTCCCTTCCAAATAAAGTTAACCCCTTCACTACCAGTGTATTTTTACAGTAACAGTGCATATGTATAGCACTGATTACTGTAGAAATGTCACTGGTAACCCCAAAAGTGTCAAAAATGTCAGTCAAGGGTCCGATCTGTCCGCCGCAATGTCGCAGTACCGCAAAAAAAATCGCAGATCGCCGCCATTACGCGTTAAAAAAAAAAACAACAAAAATGACAAAAATCTTTCCCTTTGTTAGTAAACGCGATAACTTTTGCGCAAACCAATCAAAATACGCTTTTTGCGATTTTTTTTACCAAACATAGGTAGCATAAAATAAATTGGCCGAAAATTTTTAAAAATTTTGATTTTTACATTTTTTTTTGGGGGAATTTCATATAAAAAAATGTGAAAAATATTGCTATTTTTGCAAAATTGACGCTCTTTTTTTGTTTATAGCGCGTGATCAAAAAATCGCACAGGTGATCAAATACCACCAAAAGAAAGCTCTGTTTGTGGGAAAAAAAGGACGTCAAATTCGTTTAGGTACAGCGTCGCACGACCGCGCAATTGTGCGTTAAATTCACGCAGTGCCGAATCGCAAAATACCCCCTGGTCGGAATGGGGGTAAAATCTTCCGGGGCTTAAGTGGTTAAGGAGAGCAAAGGAGGACAATCAGGTAGCAATGTCCATTGAAAATAGGCTCTTCCTTGAAATTATGGAAAAGAGCATAGAGAACGACAAGTCTAATAGCTAGGTTGCACCTCTTCCCTTTAGGCCACAAAGACAACGTTTGCCTAACAACAGGGAGCAAGTATATAAACGCTTTACTTCCCTAAGACACAATCTTCAAAGAAAACCAAAGATGAGAGAACACTACTTTTCCTTCATGGAGAAAATATTCTAGAATGGTCATGCAGAGATAGCCCCAAACCTTAAAGACTTAGAGGAATGCTGGTACTAACCTATATTTGGAGTCTATCATCCTAAGAAGCCAGGGCAGATTAGAGTAGTGCCAGACATGAGGGTGTCTCCCTAAATTATGTCCTTCTCTCTGGCCCTGACCTTAACAACAGACTGTTAGGAGTATTCCCCCACTTCCGCAAAGATTCACTTGCATTATGGGAGACATACAACAAATGTTCCATTGCGTTCTTGTTAAAGTAGTACACCAAAACTTTCTGAGGATCCTTTGGTTCAGGGACAACAACCCTTTGGAGACATCACAGAATACAGCATGAGGGTGCACATATTTTTCAACAGTCCTTCCCGTGCAGTTTTTATTTATGGCCTCAGACAGTCTGATAGAGTTGAAGAGTCAGAGTATGGGTCAGATGTCAGACAATTTATGGACAAGGATTTTTATGTAGATGACTGCTTGAAATCACTACCCACAAATGAAGCCGCAATCAGTCACCTCAAAAGAGCTCAGGCAATGCTTGCTTGCTCCAACTTAAGACTCCATTAGATTGCTTGCAACAGTATGGAAGTTATAGAAGCCTTTCCTGCCCAAGATCATTCTAGCGAATTAATGGACTTCGATTTAGGCTAAGACTCACTTCCCATGCAACGCAGCCTTGGTTTGCTTTGGGGTTAAAATCTGACACGTTTACCTTCCAAGTAAACGCAGAGGAAAAACCCTTTACCCATAGAGGTGTTCTTGTCTACCATAAACAGCCTGTATGATCCTTTAGGCTTTGTAGCACCTGTTACCATCTGGGGTAAAGCACTACTTAGAGACTTAACCTGTGGGACATTATACTGGGATGACCCTCTCCCCATCGACAGGAAGAACCTATGGGTAGAGTGGAAGGACTCACTAACAGCTCTATCTAGCCTCAAAGTTCCACGCCAATATGCCCCCATGTCATCTACAGAAGTTCAGACTTTGTGTGTTTTCCGATGCTTCTGTTAAAGCAATTTCTGCGTACCCTACCTCAAAACCATAGACACTAAAGGGCAATGCCACATGGGGTTTGTAATGGATAAAGCAAAACGTTTACCACTCCCTGAACACACCATACCTAGATTGGAACTTTGTGCTGCAGTAGTGGCTGTAGAGCTAGCTGAACTAATTGCAATAGAGACAAACATAGAGATCCAAGAAGCTGAGTTTTAAACAGACAGTAAAGTAATTCTGGGTTACATCTACAATGAAACTAGGCATTTCTATGTCTATGTCAATAACAGAGTGTTGAGGATAAGGAGGTCCACCTGCCCAGAACATTGCCATTTTGTACAGACTGCAAACCTGAAGACCTAGCAACCAGATCTGTTGCAGCCAGCCGCCTCGAAAGTACTTCATGGTTCACAAGTCCCACCTTTCTGCGCAGTCCCGACTGCCACATCAATGACTTTGCCACATTTGATTTAATAGATTTAGGCAAGGACCAGGAAATCCGCCCTCAGGTTTCTACCTCAGTTACAACAACTTTTCGCAACAAGTTTAAAACCCACCATTTTAGCAGGTTCTCCACCTGGAAATCATTCCTTTGAGCTATCACTTGCCTAATCCACATAGCAGAGTCCTACAAAAATGAGCCACTAACTCATGACAACTGCAGAGGTTGGCACCACTGTAAATATTTCACACAGTAGTTGACCTAGAACAATCTAAAAACTGGTTAATATCTGCTGTACAGAGAGAAGTCTTTGTCAAAGAAATCAACTGCATTGCCAACCAGAAACCTGTTCCTAAAGACAGCGTTTTAAAGCAGCTTGATCAAATCCTTGATGTAGATGGCCTGTTATGAGTAGGAACCCGTTTAAAAGAAGGCAAGTTAGAGTTTTCAGAGAAACATCCTTTAGTGATTCCAGGTCACCATCATATTGCCTACTTACTCATTCAACACCACCATGACCAAATAAAGCACCAGGGCCGACTGTTTACTGAAGGATCTTTATGAGCTGCTGGACGGTGGATAGTTAGCACTAAGAAATGTGTGAGCAGGTTCCTTTTCAAGTGTGTTATTTGCCGTAAACTTTGTGGAATGTTACACATACAAAAGATGGCCAATTTACCATCTGACAGACTTAGCATGGATCCGCTTTTACTAATGTTGGACTTGATGATTTTGGTCCCTGGTCTGTCACCACCTGGTACACCAAAGGGGGGCAGTCAAACAGTAAATGCTGGGCAGTCATATTCACATGCATATCCATCCGAGCTATCCATAATCAATGGACATTTCAAGTTTCATTATTGCTCTTAAATGTATAATTGCAATCAGAGGGCCAGTGAAACTCATTCGCTCTGACAGAGGTTCTAACTTTGTAGGAGCCGTAAAAATGAACTACTAATTTCTTCTAACTTGGATACTCTCTGTGTAGAAAGATACTCGATTAAGCAAGGCTGCACATGGACTTTTAACCCACCTCACTCTTCTTACAGAGGCTTTTGGGAAAGGATGATAGGCATAGCCCGCAGAATTCTGGACTCCATCTTTTTGCAAGTAGGAACTGCAGGGCTTACCCATGAATGCCTAGTGACCGTTTTGGCAGAGGTCACAGCCATCATTAATGCCAGACCGTTGACATTGATTTCAAGAGGATCTGAGGATCCATTGATTCTCACACCTGCTATGTTACTCACTCAAAAGACTTGCCTTGTTGGTGCTCCAGCTGGAGAGTTTTGTGAAAAGGACCTTTAAAAACGTCAGTGGAGACAAGTACAAACCCTTGCCAATACCTCCTGGAGTCGGTGGAGGAAACAATATATATATCAAATACTTAGCCATTAATTAATTTCTTTGGCCAGAATAATAACTTACTCTGACCAGTGAAATAAATGAATGCTGCAGAGCTAAATGCACCTAGCGCTTAGGTGCGTTTAGGCTCTTCAAGCGCTATTTTCTGCCGAAACTGCTGTTCCCGACGCACTGGCTGAGGGTTCTGTTTCTGCCCCAAAACTCCTCTAAACACCTATGTGTGCATGGACACATAGGCTAACATGCAGGAGCATTTAGGCAGGAGAAAAATGCCAAACCGCCTAGGAGCAGCAGAAAAAACATCCAGTGTGTATGGAGCCTAACAGGGCAGATTAATCCTATTTCCATGCAAAATGATACATAAAGAGATCCTAACAGGCTGGAGTGTTGGATAAGAACAGTGTGCGTGGCTCCCTCTGGTGGGCTAGTAGCTTTTATGGGAAAAACATTTAAATATAATGACAACCTCAGCTTTGCAGAGTGCAATATGGTACCTCAGAGCAAACAATCAGAGTAAAAAAAAAAACATTTTCCAACAAGATTGACTAGTAAAAATAAAAAAGCAGTTACTATGGTTTATTGTTACTATTTGAGGCAAAAACAAAAACATGAAGAACCATGAAAAAGAGTATAAACAAGATCCATGTAATGTAACGAGTAAAAAACTTTATTGATTGAAAAAAAATCCTAGAAATTAAAACACAATATTCCACCAAGCACAGCATGAATGACAACACATAAAAATGTAACAAATGTTAAAAATCTATCCAAGCTCAAGACCAGTTTGAAGGGCATTAGCATGTGTGATATACTCCCGAGTGGTTGTGTAAGGTATCAACTACTCCACAAGGGGAGTAAACAGTGTAAGTCGAGGAATCTCAGACAGAGCCACATGGGTATAAATTACCATAAACCGTAATTAAGCCAACATCCTCATGCTCAAAAAAATTATGTGTAATATAGAGCATTCTTCATGAAAAATCAGTGGAGGTTTGGTCCCAAATGAGACCAAATAAACAGAGACCCATTAGAGTTATATGGGATCCAGTGAAAAAGGCGTCAGCGCTGCACAGATGGCTAGTCCTCATAGGGTGAATAAATATAGGGCAAATACCCACAAATGATATGACACTTGATGTAGATAATGAAGTGGTTGACAGTGTCAGTAATTGAAAAGAAGTTGGAGCAATCTATAGATCTCTATTTGTATTGGATTATTAAAGGGGAAATATAATTGTTCTATTTTATTTTAAATAATTTTTGTACTATACACACTAGATATAATGATCTGTTTTTGTTCTTTGTACGTAAATGTAAAACAATACTGCTTCATGCCTTCTGTATACTGCGTGTAATTTACAGTATCTGTTCCAGCTCTGTATGTACAGATGCTGCTCTGAAACACTGCTCCTGTTCTGCATGCTCGGTGTAATTATCAGTATATGTATTATGCCCACATGTACACCACATGGTATGAATTCTCTTGCAACCTGCAAGTGGCTTTTGGTATATTTTTATTCTAAATACCCTACATAGCCTGCAATGTCTGCTAAACAAATTTCATAAGTCTTTGTTTTGCTGTGTGCATTAAGTCATGCTCTTGAAGTGGAACTTTAGCGTGTAAATGAAAAAATTGTTATCTGGTAGGATTTAATTGCAGAAGAGACTTTGTATATCTCTTCTGCAATAAAATGCTTTTTTTATGTGCCAGGTAGCAAGGTTCCTTATGGTGCTTTTCCACTGCATGGAACCGAACGGTTCAGCACGCTTTTGCGCTTTTCCACGGCATGGTACCGCATGGTACAGTGTTGGAACAGTTCGGTGTGGTGGCGCTTTTCCACTACATGGAACCGAACGGTACAGCTCGCTTAAACAGTACCACCTCAGTTGTGGTTCCAAGAGGGCCGTACCGGTACCATATCCCACAATCCTTTGCATGTAGCCTTGACTGTTTGTCACTACTAGCCACTGATTGGTCAGAGAATCGTTGTTATCCCACCCACTTTACTTTAGTGGAAAAGCAAACCGTACCGAACCGTTCCAACACCGTACCATGCGGTACCATGCAGTGGAAAACCAAACAGAGCCAAACAGGGCCGAGTGGAGCCGAGCCGGTACTTGCAGTGGAAAAGTGCCATTAGATTGTTCACTGAACTGAGCCTGTGCAGCCTAGCATGCAATCTCAGCACGTCTTGGGTGCTGGTACGAAATATTTCCCATGTGCATGCAAGAGAATTACATCATCCCAGGCCTGTTAATCAAGATGACCAAGGTCGCCAAAAAACACTGGGTGAAGATGTCCATGGTGACAATGGAGCTTACATACATCTCATCGTTGGAGGAAGTACAGTGGACTCTAGTTCTACTCTAAAAAAAGTTGGCCACACCCAGTTTTAGTAAAGCGTTCTTCTAGCATTGACATGTCTATTTAGATATTGTGCACTGTTCTTACAGTCTATATTCCTTAACTCACATTGTGAGATATAATATACATTTTTCTTGCTAAATGGTAATCTTGTCTTGGTTGATAAATTCTGACCAGCAGAAACAAGATGTGGCTATGATTGCAGTGGTGAAGGCTAAAGGAGACATTAGTAGAGTATTCTACATGACTATTTCTCCATAGTGTGTTTGGTAGGAGTGAGCAGTTCCTGAACTTTTCAAGGTACTGCTGTATACTTGCCTATAGCAAGGCAGAACAGAAGCACATGTCTATGTTAATGACAACCATCAGAGCAGATCCATGTAGTAACCCAATGTCATCGTTACTAGGAGCACATCACTCCAATGATAAAGCTGGTAAGAAGAGCTCAGGAAAGCATACTCTGACAGGAAGGATTAGCTGTGCTCTGTGATGATGGAGATATGACTCAATGGTCTTATGGGAATAACACAGGCATATCTGTACAGCTGCTCCAGATGTTCTGCTAACAAAAATTCCAGTGTTTTGTAATTAGCTCTTTAGCAATCCACTGTTGATGAAAATTATATTCATAAAGTAGAAAGGAAATTTAATTTTCTATTACTTAAAAGATTTTGAGTTCCCAGTTTGCACCCAAAGTTTTTCTTATTAGACTCTTGTAAGATGCTTTTTATCAATATGGCTATTAAAGCCAAATGCTATTTAAAACAAATTTAATGTTGAGTGGTGAAATGCTTTCTTTGGAGAACAATTGCAGTTAAGTGTCTCTTGTAGATGCTGACAATTACGTACAGATGCTGCCAGACTGTCCTGTTGATGTTTTTTTCCTGAATATAACTTCAATAGGCTTCACAGCAACGCCATCTCAATTTGCTTACCCTTTCTAGCGATTTCAGTGACTTCACAAACAAAACAACTCCAGTAAATTACTGTGTAGGTAATTGCGGTCTGAGCACAAGTGTCTGTCCCACATTGGGCAGAGTCACTGTCCAATCACAATAACACAGCTCACCTTTATACCAAACATTATGTAGCAGGTTTTCCAGGCATTGGGCCTGATGTGGGTCTGCCATGGTTACTGGTGACACCTTCAGCCTATTTAAGCTGAATACCCAAGTGTGAGATTGGAGACAATGACCATTCCGGCATCTTTGGTTTGTTTTGTTTATTTTATATTGGGGATGGGAGAAGGGAATGAGTGGGATACTCCTCTGGCTCAACTAGGTACAAATGGGACACTTCGTGCAAAAATGCCTTTCAGCGCTGTCTTGACGCCGGCTGGATCCCGACCAACGCTTGTTGGCGCTTGAAAAACACTTGACTTGCTGAACTGTACTTGAACTTGACTTCTGATACTCTGATCAGCTCATAAGTCTGATCATACTTATTGATGATACAGGTACATCATGATAGGTCAAGTTCTTCATATACATGCTATTTAGCACATATTAAATGTATTTCAATATCCAGTTAAAAAACAATAGCAATCACATATTTCATATTAGTAACTGATAAATGATGACTGGTTCATGCTGGTTACTCTAATTTCTATGTTCTGCTACTAAATGTGAATAGCCAAAGAAATATGATGTCTTTGGCTGAAAAGTTGAAAGTTAGCTGGAACCAATAACATTTCCCAAGTCCCTGGGCACCAAGAGATGGCCCAAGACACTCATGGTTGACTAGTCTAGGTGTAACCAGCTACCGACTGAGGTCCGCTTTTTTTTTTTTTTGCTTCCCTGGCGAATTCAAGTGTGTATGATGATTTCAGTTATCATATTGCACCTGCACATCTGACATTATAATGTACATGGCACTTATGGTATTATCCAAAGGTCACAGTGTGAAAACATGGCACTGATTTAACAAATTTACTACAGCCATAGTGTGGCTCAAGAAGGAGCAGTAATACTACTGGATAATGGGTAATAACGTTATGACTTGGGGTCGGTTCACACAACATAAATGCACTCTGGACACATTCCGAATGAGTTTTTGTTCACAGTTCACACCACACGCGGTTTCCGGTGCTTTTGTTATGTGTTTTCCTATGTTCTAGTACCGTTCTGTGCAGAAAAAAATGCAGCATGTTCTACTTTTTTTCTGCCCTGGAAACTGACTGAACCAGTGTGAATTAGGGTAATTGGAATACATGGAAAACACTATGCATGCCTTTTTCATGCAGGAAATAAAACGCGCTGAACTGCATCTGGTGTGAACTATTACTTAGACAAGACAAAGCACAGCAATATTTCAAACCATGTAGGGCAGAGGTCTTCAAACTGTGGCCCTCCAGTTGTTTGGGAACTACATTTCCCATTATGCCTGGTCATGTCTGTGAATGTCAGAGTTATACAATGCCTCATGGGATGTATAGTTCCACAACAGCTGGAGGGCCGTAGTTTGAGGATCCTTGATGTAGGGTCTTTGTCAATCTGGCATATACTGTAATAAACAATGGACCTGCTCAAATGTATCAAGATGGTCTAATATTGTTTTTTCAGTTGTACCATGCTAATCTGCAGCAACTGTATTATATGTACTGTTCAATATTTGCTAGCATAACATGAGAAGTGATTAAAGTTTTTTGGTTTATGAGACCTTGGAATAAAAACTGCTAAAAGTTTAAATGAGAGGCAACTAGAGTTCCCTGCACATGCCTTTAGCACCCTTCAAATCCTACACCGTAACATGTAAATACTAAGCTGTTTCAACTAGCAAAGCTCTGATGCTTCCAGGTAGTATTAAAACCTACTGCAGCCCCCACATTCCTATTGGCGCATTACTATGATTCATCAATAGCCAGCAGCAATGTGTCGGGAGGAGGGGGGGGGGGCAAGCTTTAACACTATTAGGAAGTGCTGGATCTTTGCCTATCAGAATGGCCTGACATCTGATCAGATCTTCAGTCTTTTGGAAAATGTTGCCGATATGTGTAGGCACATCCAAGTGCTTGCAGTTTTTTTCAATGACAGCTTTAATATGGATCATGCAATTACCATCTGACAAGCCTTGTGCTATATAGTTTGACAAACATTTTTATTTTATTTTTTTCATAGTATCAAAGGCCTGTGACTATCCAAGACTCCTGGAGGCTGGTTAACCGCGGCATTGGACACACCACAAGAGTCTCAAAAAGCATCATAACCGTGGAAGACTTTGAAACCATTGATGCTGGATACTACATTTGCAGAGCACAGAACCTTCGGGGACAGACATCACTTGCTACCAGAGTGGACAGATTTTAGACACATTCCGTTCCAGACAATATTGCTCTACAGGCAAAGCTTATTGTATTTCTTGCACAAATATGTTACCAACAAGACAATTTCCATTCATTCATGATTTCCTCATATGCAGAACATTACATAACATCCTACATGTGGAACATACTGGACTAAGAAGACTCTTCCTTGCCAAACTTTGGGGTGTAATTCTTAGGTCCTCATTACCATACCAGTAAATAATCATGAAGATAGATAATTATCTGTATTCAGTCAATTACATTATTGTATAGCATTCCATTTAACCATGGTTCATATAAAAATGCAAAATAAATACTTATTATTTTTCATTATAGCGCCCTCTAGCTTTAAGCCAAACATCAAAATATACTTATTGAATTGGCTTAAAGTAGAACTGTGGCTAGGCTATGGACATTGAATACTTACTTAAGTTTTAATAGCTGGTTTTGATCCTCAGGACAGGAAGACACTCAAAAGTTTTAATCACACTACTAAAAAAATCTACTTTTGATTTATCTGGGTGCTTGTTCTAGAGATTTCTTCCTGTTCTACCAAGTAAGAAAATCTTCCCAACAGTGACATAGACTCAAGCCTTGCCCTACTTTAACCAAAGCAAAATAATATGTTGTGGCTGGAGTTAATCTTTGAAATAAACCTGTCCTTAGGGAAATCTGTAGGCTTCCATTGCTAACTTGTGTAGATCTCAGTTTCTGCGCTATTACATTGACCATTTGACCTCTACACTTTCTCATTCACTAACCTGGAACAAGCATATGACAAGTAAAGTAAGAATCAAGTCAGAAATAATGACATATATTAGAAGATATGTATACCACTCAAAGTGAGTGGTTCACCACAGACTCCACTGCAGTTTCCAGATGGCAGTCCGACTCGGCAAGGGGTTTCCTCTGACATACACTATATTACCAAAAGTATTGGGACGCCTGCCTTTACACACGCATGAACTTTAATGACATCCCAGTCTTAATCTGCAGGGTTCAATATTGAGTTGGCCCACCCTATGCAGCTATAACAGCTTCAACTCTTCTGGGAAGGCTGTCCACAAGGTTTATAAGTGTGTCTATGTCAAAGTTTTGACCATTCTTCCAGAAGCACATTTGTGAGGTCAGGCACTGATGTTGTACAAGAAGACTTGGCTTGCAGTGTCTGCTCTAATTCATCCCAAAGGTGTTCTATCGGGTTGAGGTCAGGACTCAGACCTGTGCAGACCAGTCAAGTTCCTCCACCCCAAACCTGCTCATCCATGTCTTTATGGACTTTGCTTTGTGCGCTGGAGGGGAATTATGGTGCGGGGTTGTTTTTCAGGGGTTGCGCTTGGGCCCTTGATTCCAGTGAAGGGAACTCTTAAGGCATCAGCATACCAAGACATTTTGGACAATTTCATGCTTTTAACTTTGTGGGAACAGTTTGGGGTGGCCCTTCCTGTTCCAACATGACTGCGCCCCAGTGCACAAACAAGGTCTATAAAGACATGGTTGAGCGAGTTTGGGGTGGAGGAACTACTGGCCTGCACAGAATCCTGACCTCAAGCCGATAGAACACCTTTGGGATGAATTAGAGCAGAGCCTGCGAGTCAGGCCTTCTCATCTACATCATTACCTGACCTCACAAATGCGCTTCTGGAAGAATGGTCAAACATTTCCATAGACCCACTTCTAAATCTTGTGGACAGCTTTCCCAGAAGAGTTGAAGCTGTTATAGCTGCAAATGGTGGGCAAACTCAATATTGAACACTACGGACTAAGACTGGGATGCCATTAACGTTCATGTGTGTGTAAAGGCAGGTGTCCCAATACTTTTGGTAATATAGTGTATTTTAGGTCTATTTAAGTAAGCACTTTTCAGTATGATAAATGTCAAAGGTGTCCCCACTGATGTTTAACTAACAAGAAAAGTTGCTGAAATCCTTAGTGTGGTGATTAGTTTCCTCTTCATGTATATACTTGTGTAAAAGAGAAGTATGTTTTTTTTTTTTTTTTTTGAGAGATCATACCTAACTAGGTGGATGCAGCATTGATCCGATGCTGCATCTGTCCCCCACCGGCCCTAATCTGAGAACTGATCGCTCTGTTCTCAGTGCTCCGTATGTTCGCGATCTTTCCCCAGCCTGGACCGGCTCTGTGGCTCCAGCTGGCTGTCAGCTGAAAACGGGTCACAGGAGTGCAGTACAAACTGCAGTCCTGTGATCCACAGGAGAAGTACAGCCAAAACAGGGTTTGGCTGTACTTCTCCCTTTAGGCAGCGGTTATCCCTATATGTGTCTACAGTTCTCCTTTAAAGTGGATATTCATGTTTCCTGTCACTTTAGTTTATTTGAACCAAGCTGGTCTAAACAAACCATTTCCTTCACCAAGTGCTGCACTGCCTCTAAGCACTGTATGAACTGCATGTAGCTACAGCTGGGCTCTGGCTGAGAGACAGAAACTTATAGTCTCTCACCCAGAACAATGCAAAGTCGGTCTGAGCAGCGCTTAGCCATTGATAGGTAGCTTTTATTCTGTGAATGAATACAAAGCTTCCTCTGATTGGCTAAGGTGGAAGGGTGGGCTGGTGATGTTGCGCATTCTGCCTCAGCCAATCAAAGAAAACGTCTGTCTTAGGGTGGCTACATTCACTCCTCCACTGTATCTATGGAGGAGCAACATAGCCAAACTTGGACAGCAGCAAAGTCAATTAGTGGAGAGGATAGTGTTAGCTGGAGTTTGGCTTTAAAATTGTTAGTCACATGTAAAGTCTATCTAAATCTGCTAGTTCATCTAACACGTTTTAGGCAGTTAAAGAATTTTTATTTTTTTTTTCCTTTTGGCATAAAGGGTGTACATAAAAGAATAAAAGCTGATCATTGTGAGCACCTCTGTCAGCATTAAATAGTGGGTCTCGACCCTTTAACTGCCATCTTTGCTGGACAGCTTAGTCTGTTAAAGGAAGTTAAAACAATAGACATATTGGCCAGATCACCAGGTAGGAAACTATGTTACAGGGGAATCAGAAAAACAAAGACTGATGACATTTGTGATTTTGGCCATAGTTACACTTTAGCTGAATGATCTAAAATTAGCAATATAAAACAAGTCATTAGAAATGTGATATCAAAGTGACAAGTGCAATACTTGTGCTAAAGAAATCTTGCTTTAGTGGGAACTAAATGAATTTTGCAGAACAAACCAAGGCACTCAACTATGCATTAAAACTTAGGAACTGGGGTGAAGGAAATGAGGCAGCAGGTGCTCTGGACTGATAAGTCAAAATTTGAATTATTTGTCTGTAGCAGGAGTCAGTTTGTTCACCGAAGGGTCGAAAAGCGGTACAATAAAAAGTATCTGCAGGCAACAGTGAAGCATGGTGGAGGTTCATTGCAAGTTTAGCGCTGCATTTCCGCAAATGGAGTTGGAGATTTGGTCAGGATCAAGAGTGTCCTCAATGTTGAGAAATACAAGTATATACTTATCCAGCATCTAAAATAAAAAAAGAGAACCTCGCGCTTATGGATAATGTGTAAATAAAGTGCAAAGATGTGTTAATCTACAAGCTGCTGCTGACAATAAGGTGACTGTGCCTTAGAATAATGTAACAACGTGTGTCAACGCTGCTATTACAATCTCACAAATACTTATGTACAAAATAAGTGCTACAGTGCAATAAAGTGACTCAGAGCAATTGTGACACTAAACAATATACACAAAAAACAAAAACAATCAGCATATTGCACACTCCTGGAAAGTTCATAAAGTGCTCGTGGTGCTCCAATAAATCAATCCAATCTGTAAGGTGCTTCACACGTGCTCAGTGGTGCTCCCCTTCTGTGTCCCTACTCACCGGAAAGACTTTAAACTGAAGCCTGTAATCTGGTATCACTCCAATATTCGTCTGAGCAGGGGGGGGGGGGGGTAATCACAATCTGGTATATATCAAGCACTCGCTTTCCGTGACCCAAAAAAAAAAGAGGATTCTCCATAGTGAAGTATGTATAAAAGGAATCTTTATTAAATAATAATATCCACTTACATTTAAAACACAGCTTTCTTCCTACGTGCTGCTCTGTGGTCCTGTATGGCTCAGCGTGCGTTCCACCGGCCGGAAGGGCGAAACACGTCCAGCGTGATACCAAGCGTTCAACCTCAGTTCCGGCGAGTGGGGACACAGAATGGGAGCAACACTGAGCATGGGTGAAGCACCTTACAGATTGGATTGATTTATTGGAGCACCACGAGCACTTTATGATCTTTCCAGGAGTGTGCTATGTATGCTGATTGTTTTTGCTTTTTGTGTATATTGTTTACTGTCACAATTGCACTGAGTCACTTTATTGCACTTATCCCTCATGCCATATCATCAGGGAGGCATGTGACTGGCCCCAAATGTATTCTGCAGTAGGGCAATGATCCCAAACATACAGCCAATGTCATTAAGAATTATGTTCAGCATAAAGAATAAAAAGAAGTCCTGGAAGTGATGGTTTGGTCCCCATAGAGCCCTGATCTCAAAATCATTGAGTCGCTCTGAAATTACATGAAGAGACAAAAGGATTTGAGGCAGCCTACATCCACAGAATATCTGTGGTTAGTTCTCTAAGATGTTTGGAACAACCTACTTGCTGAGTTTCTTTAAAAACCGTGTGCAAGTGTAGCTAGAAGAATTCATGCTGTTTTGTTGTTTTGTTAAGTGATAAAAAATAAACTATTAACACTTCTGTTTCTGAAAACATTCAAAAGCCTACCATAGATGGTGCGGTTTTCTGTCCTGGAACCACTAGCTGTTGGAAAGAAAATTGCTTGATTCCCCCATTAACACAGTGTTGATAGGGAAATCCCTCCCACTGAGCTATTGTGATCTCCCAGTAGGGGGGGGGGGGAGGCACACGGGGAGCCATCCCTGCCGAGGGAACACACAGTGAATATTGCTAGCGACTATAGCTGCTGGCAATAATTGCATGAAAAGTCTGACATCTGCTGGTTGTACCCAGGTTGATCGATGGATCGACTTGGGTACAATCAGCTTGCCCATACATGGTTCAAATGGCGGCTAGTCCCTGCTGAACCGTCCGAAAATCGAACCATCAATAACTGGCCTAAACTTACAGCATTTTTTTCATACCTGCCTAAAACTTTTGCACAGTACTGTATAGGGAGATAGGCATGCCAGAGATTAAAAGCTTGTTGTTTTCCCTTTAGGGCTGTAAATAAGCATGTAGATGGGCATCGGTATGGTTGGTCTGGGTCTGAATTTTTGATAGTCCACAGAAAAGAGGGAATTACAGAAGTCAATGCTTGTGCTATACATCACTCAGCTATGGACATACGTATTTTTTTATATATTGCCTAGAACAGTAGTAGTTAGACACATAGGAGTGATTGTCTTAAGCTGGGTATACATTAGTAGAATTTTGTTTGACATTTTTCGCTGTAACATTTGTTTTTTTCTAATCTTTATTGGGGTTAAATTGACGTTCATTTTAAACAGTGCCGAGAAAATTTGAAGGAGCAAGATGGAATTTTCTTCTCGAACACAAATTTCTAACAGTGTATGTAGTCTTTGTTTGGTAAAGTTCATTCATTCCATAATTGAATTTTAATAGCAAACAAACCCTTGCACTACTTTTGATAGACAGTTGAATGTACTGAGAATTTGCGTATGAATTTTCGTTCTAAATTCTACTACTATATTCCCAGCTTTAGCCTTCCCCACAACAGTAGCATTTGAGGTCCTTTTCCTAGCTAGTCTCATAAAAAGGCACTGAAAGGCCAAATAACCAGGAACACAATACGTCCTCTAGACAGGCTGCTGCCATCTGTGCAGAGCAGGTCACCTAATAGCTCAGTTATACAATTCTTCATTATAGTTTAGTGTATGCCTTCCCACAGTTTTTAAGGATTCCATATTATCCTTTTAATACATACCAAAGCTTAATATCTTTATAGTTTTTACAACATTATTAAAAGCATCATGGAATTTGTGTCTCTTGCAGTACACAACTATTTTTTTTTTTTTTTTTACCATGTTGTGAAATATTTCCTGAGGTGCACTGAAAAAAAAGTATCAGATCAAAGCTGCTTTTGCTCTCTGGGGGTGATCTCTTCCTCTGAACTGCATTAGATCGCAGACAATTGCCAAGAATCACGCAAAGCTCTTTTGATCATGGAAGAACATTAGAGGGAATGCATTTATTGAACACTTGCATATCTTCCAATCATCATATCTTCTCATGTACTGTACCTCTTAGAATTCATACCAAGTGCAATATCACATATAAGCTAAATATACAATATTAAAGGGTGTTTGTAAGTAATTGTTGGTGTTTTTTTATCTAGAATATACATTTACAGAAAAAGATACACTGGAACCAAAGCCTGTTCTTGCTGGCCATGTTGCTGAATGCAACTTAACTAAGTTGAAATGCTCCCTCCGAGTCTGCTGGGAAGTCGACACTTCTGGAAGTGTCAATTTCCCTGTTCCTTACGGCTCCCGCTGATGCGTCTGACTCTTCTATGCCATTACTGTAATGAAAAAAAGGACAGTGTGCCATGATCTATTCTTTGTGTTTTTGATCAATGCCCCAGTACCAAACAAACTGATTTTACAGCAGAATTCTAACCAGTGTTGCAAACAGTCAGTATTTTTAGTGGCAGCCAGTAAAAAAAAAAAAAAAAAAAAAAAAAGGGCGCTTTTCTTCTGGCAGTAAATGCCAGAGACAGGAAAAGGTTGCCAGTTAAAAACATGGCTGACGATCAGTGTGATGTCATGGCGCCAGGAAGCTGAGCAGAGCGGCCAGAGTGCCGTGTCCAGGTCTGCGGGCTGGGAGCAGGAACGGTCAGAGCTGTTTGGAGTGAAGGGACCACCTGGCATGAAGAGAGACTGACTCAGGAGGGGACGTGTCATTTCGCTGTCATCATCATTTTCTTTGTTGCTGCATACTGCTGTCAGTGTCACTGAGAGAGTCAATTTTATGTGTGCGCCTGCCCATTCTAATTTCTTGCCCTCCTGAATCCTGTGCCTAAGCTACTTACCAACTATATCAAAAATAAATTATATATACAGTATCTCACAAGAGTACACCCCTTACATTTTTGTAAATATTTTATTATATGTTTTCATGTGAAAACCCTGAAGAAATGACACTTTGCTACAATGTAAAGTAGTGAGTGTACAGCTTGTATAACAATGTAAATTTGCTGTCCCCTCAAAATAACTCAACACACAGCCATTAATTACTAAACGGCTGGAAACAAAAGTGAGTACACCCCTAAGTGAAAATGTCTAAATTGGGCCTAAAGTGTGTGGCCACCAATATTTTCCAGCACTGCCTTAACCCTCTTGGGCATGGAGTTCACCAGAGCTTCACAGGTTGCCACTGGAGTCCTCTTCCACTCCTCCATGACGACATCGCGGAGCTACAGGGAGTGCAGAATTATTAGGCAAATTAGTATTTTGACCACATCATCCTCTTTATGCATGTTGTCTTACTCCAAGCTGTATAGGCTCGAAAGCCTACTACCAATTAAGCATATTAGGTGATGTGCATCTCTGTAATGAGAAGGGGTGTGGTCTAATGACATCAACACCCTATATCAGGTGTGCATAATTATTAGGCAACTTCCTTTCCTTGGGCAAAATGGGTCAAAAGAAGGACTTGACAGGCTCAGAAAAGTCAAAAATAGTGAGATATCTTGCAGAGGGATGCAGCACTCTTAAAATTGCAAAGCTTCTGAAGCGTGATCATCGAACAATCAAGCATTTCATTCAAAATAGTCAACAGGGTCGCAAGAAGCGTGTGGAAAAACCAAGGCGCAAAATAACAGCCCATGAACTGAGAAAATTCAAGCGTGCAGCTGCCAAGATGACACTTGCCACCAGTTTGGCCATATTTCAGAGCTGCAACATCACTGGAGTGCCCAAAAGCACAAGGTGTGCAATACTCAGAGACATGGCCAAGGTAAGAAAGGCTGAAAGACGACCACCACTGAACAAGACACACAAGCTGAAACGTCAAGACTGGGCCAAGAAATATCTCAAGACTGATTTTTCAAAGGTTTTATGGACTGATGAAATGAGAGTGAGTCTTGATGGGCCAGATGGATGGGCCCGTGGCTGGATTGGTAAAGGGCAGAGAGCTCCAGTCCGACTCAGACGCCAGCAAGGTGGAGGTGGAGTACTGGTTTGGGCTGGTATCATCAAAGATGAGCTTGTGGGGCCTTTTCGGGTTGAGGATGGAGTCAAGCTCAACTCCCAGTCCTACTGCCAGTTTCTGGAAGACACCTTCTTCAAGCAGTGGTACAGGAAGAAGTCTGCATCCTTCAAGAAAAACATGATTTTCATGCAGGACAATGCTCCATCACACGTGTCCAAGTACTCCACAGCGTGGCTGGCAAGAAAGGGTATAAAAGAAGAAAAGCTAATGACATGGCCTCCTTGTTCACCTGATCTGAACCCCATTGAGAACCTGTGGTCCATCATCAAATGTGAGATTTACAAGGAGGGAAAACAGTACACCTCTCTGAACAGTGTCTGGGAGGCTGTGGTTGCTGCTGCACGCAATGTTGATGGTGAACAGATCAAAACACTGACAGAATCCATGGATGGCAGGCTTTTGAGTGTCCTTGCAAAGAAAGGTGGCTATATTGGTCACTGATTTGTTTTTGTTTTGTTTTTGAATGTCAGAAATGTATATTTGTGAATGTTGAGATGTTATATTGGTTTCACTGGTAAAAAAAAATAATTGAAATGGGTATACTGTATATTTGTTAAGTTGCCTAATAATTATGCACAGTAATAGTCACCTGCACACACAGATATCCCCCTAAAATAGCTAAAACTAAAAACAAACTAAAAACTACTTCCAAAAATAGTCAGCTTTGATATTAATGAGTTTTTTGGGTTAATTGAGAACATGGTTGTTGTTCAATAATAAAATTAATCCTCATAATACTCATTTGCCTAATAATTCTGCACTCCCTGTAGTTGATGTTAGAGATCTTACGCTCCTCCACCTTCCCTTTGAGGATGCCCCACAGATGCTCAATAGGATTTAGGTCTGGAGACATGCTTGGCCAGTCCATCACCTTTACCCTCAGCTTCTTTAGCAAGGCAGTGGTCATCTTGGAGGTGTGTTTGGGGTTGTTATGTTGGAATTCTGCCCTGCGGCCCAGCCACCGGAGGGTAGGGGGATCATGCTCTGCTTCAGTATGTCACAGTACATGTTGCCCCCAATGCTAATAGGTGTGGCACTGCAGCCTAATGCTCCGCCTCCCCTCCTCCATCCCCAGGTATGGCAGGCATCATGTCAATATTATAATTTAATTTCTTTAAACATCCTTGTCCTTGAGTAAGCATACTGAATTGCATCATATACAATTAAGACTTTTAATTGTATATGATGGTAATAATATTTTGGACCTGCTTACCTCATATGTCCTATCACAATATGTAGACGTAGGCGACTCCAGACGCAACGTCCACACGCCCCTTGCAACTTTCGCCGGCCTTTATTATCTTACTGCCTGGGATAACCTGCGGGACGCCGCACTTCCATCCCTTGGAATACCAATTAATTTGCCTTTTTATTCATGCCACATTGTGAGTACCATTTTAAATAAATAAGATTGTATTTTTAAACGGGATCACGCTATGGGCTTGGTTTTCTTTTTCCCTACATATTCATTTATGACTCTTGGAAAATTTTGAGGAAATTCTATCCTGTATTGATCCCTTTACACATCTTGAGAGGTGGTCCATCTGTACCGAATAAGCATCCATGCAATATCAGATCTTCAGTGGTCTTGATTAAGAGCTGGGAGAGGCTGACTCATTAAGTTGAGCAACCATGGAAATCTGGTAAGCTGCTTTTATTACCCCATCACAGAGGTGTTCCTTTCTTCCACATACCCTTGGTGTCACGGGAAGAATCCCCCCTTGGATTATTGTGCATGCGGATTGATTTGACTTCACACCAGTTTTCTATGGGACTTATTCATTTGGACACTATTGTTTTCCTTTTTTCTCATATACACAGTATTGTGATTATTAGCTGTTTATTCATTTGGACACTATTTATCATTTTTTACTTTTAGCGCTACACTTTTACGTTTTACTATCACAATATGTCCCTGGGTTAGTAAGATTACTCCTATCTTATAAGATATTTGGACTCGTGTTTGCTGCCACTGATTATTTCACTTATTTGTACAATGACTCTGGACTTCCTAGTCATTATACAAATAAGTGAAATATTCCTATAATTACAATCAGTGGCAGCAAACACAAGCCAAATATCTTAGGCTGCACTAATGGGCACTGATAGGCTGCACTGGTGGCCCCTGATGGGGCTGTACTGATGGCCACAGAGGAGGCTACACTGATATGCTGCACTGATGGGCAGTAATGAGGCAGCACTGACACACTGTGGTTGTGGTCTGTGGTTTACAGATGACAGAACAGGTCAGAAACAGGAAGGAGTGTGGCCTTTACAGGAAAAGGTGGGTCATATTTAAATTAGGGGGTGCACAAGTTTAGTCAGGCCTAGGGCAGCACAAAACCTAAATACACAACTGCTCAGGACTACTAAGTGTGAGGGTCCTCTGTTGGAAAAACATGGCAACATTGATAATGATTGGTTTGTTACTAAATCAAGAAATGTCGCGATGTGCAAAGAGTGCCCATAGGCTGGATCTCAGTATGGCCAATTAGGGTCAGAGTAGCAAAACTAGGCAACATTTTTCTGGCCGAAAACGAAAGCTTCTGGAAGAGGTCTTCTTCCCACTACCCCTTCCTTTAATTCAAGTGATCTAAGTGTGCATGGGACAATAGGCAGGATATCACACTCTACTATTAAATAAAGAATGCAGACACCAAAATATGGAACAATATGGCCACGGCCGTTTATTACTGGTTTAAAACAGATTTAAATAATTAATAAATATCAACTTAAAAACCGCCCAGCCACTACGGCTCAGGCTTTATCAAATAATAAAATTCAATAAAAATTAATTAAAAACATCCAGTAATAAACCACTTGTCCCCCTTTGTAAACAAAGGTGACCCACCACGCAACAACAGCAGCGACAACAGGGGAGGGGGGGTTGGGGAACCTCTTCAGCTGCTGCTCCTGAGGTGAATGAGCCCCTCTCAGCTGGGCTCTCCTATTTATAGCCTAGACTCCCACCTGAATTCTCCTCAGAGTTCCACGTGCCACTGCAGGTGCAGCTCAGTCACCTGCAGTAACACGTGACCCCTATTCTACCTTTACCTCAGGAACTTCATCCCGCCTTTTCCCTGAGGAAAAACCCCAGGAAGAAGCCCTACTGACCTAAAATTGACCCTATTGCTCTAAAAACCTCCCGCCATTTCTCCCATGTGGAAAAGGGGGCATATAAAATGTCTACCCTTTTCCATTCATGGGACAATAGGCAGGATATTACACTCTTAATTAGACAATACCATTAATTAACAATAAATATTAAATAAAGAATGCAGACACCAAAATATGGAATAATATGGCCGCTGCCGTTTATTACTGGCTTAAAACAGATTTAAATAATTAATAAATATCAATAAATATCAACTTAAAAACAGCCCAGCCACTACGGCTCAGGCTTTATCAAATAATAAAATTCAATAAAAATTTATTAAAAACATCCACAGGACAGAAGGGTAAACAATGCCCTTCTGTCACCACTCACAACCGCGGCCAATTCAATACTCATAGCCATGTCTGCATTAAATATGTCAAGACCAATATTGGATAGGTGAACTCCATCATACCTATACAATGCTTCAATCCCCCCTTCCAATTCTGTATGCCTAAAACTCAAAACCCCTACCTTCCTAAGAAGCTTAAATAAGGCCCTGTTGACTCTCTTTCTAATTTTTTCAAAAGGCCGTAGAGAAGGGGAGTTAAGCCACCCAAGCCTCTGCACCACTTCTGAAAAAATTACGTCCTGGGAGATGACAATTTAAAAGTTATACAAGTCATTCCTAACCCTGAAAATTAATTCTAAAGTCTTAACTTGACCTATGTCCTTACCTCCCAGATAAACAACAAAACATCTGGGGGGGGGGGGGGTACACCTGATGAAGCCTACATAGCTCCAACCCTAAATCCTCCCACAACATTCCCCTCCTACCGCACCAAAAAACTTTGAATTCTTCAGGATTCAGTCCCAAATTCTCTGAATAAACTCTGGTTCTTGCTCTCTGCTGGGCCCAGTATACAAAAGAGTGGCCGACTATCCATACCACCCTGACAGAACCTAAAATAAATCACATAATACTGTTAGGGCGTACATACAACTTATAGCAATCTGACTTCCATCTACCCATTTTCTTTATCACCTTGGCGTCTAAACCCAAAAGTGAGGCTTCCGTAGCTGCCCCAATCCTAAATGAGTGCGAAGTTAAATTAATATCCTTTAAACCCAAGCTATCCACACATAACCTAAGAACTTTATTAAACTGATACTTTGTAAGAGGAAAACCTGTAACATGTATAAAAACAGAATTTTTGTAAAATCTTACCTGTAAAATTCCTTTCTCTGAGTCCTCCGACAGTCGCCGCCTCCTCTAAGTCATCACTGTTGGGTATTGACTTCCCATCCGCAGGAGTAGCTAGCTACTCCTGCGGATGGGAAGTCAATACCCAACAGTGATGACTTAGAGGAGGCGGCGACTGTCGGAGGACGTAAGAGAAAAGGGAACATTTTGGTTTACTTGGTCTGATCCTCAAAAATTCTGCTACTAAACTGACTGGACAAATTACTGAACCTTGAAATACATTCAAATTCACCCAGGACCCCTTACTTAACTGATCAGTTTTTGGTTTCTTGATAAACAATTTTAAAGAACTTGGAAAAATTTTAACATCTTCAAATTGCAAATCAATAATTTCAGAAATTCTGAGAGCTGCAAAAAAATGCCAGAGAAAAGGCAGCTCTAAACAATGTAGCTTCAAAATTTAAAAACATACCTTCTTTGTAACTTCACAAATACTACCTAGAATTTGTGGAGTTATTGGGTTTCTCACATCCTTCTTAAACGTTCTTTTCTTATAACCCTTTAGCGCCTGCTTAACTGAAAAGAATGAGTTACAAGATGGCATATCATTCAATTTTAAGAAAAATGACACACCAGCTAA
Source organism: Pelophylax lessonae (assembly GCF_965119305.1). Taxonomy (NCBI): domain Eukaryota; kingdom Metazoa; phylum Chordata; class Amphibia; order Anura; family Ranidae; genus Pelophylax; species Pelophylax lessonae. The sequence continues at coordinate 728,425,988 of NC_138768.1, read as the reverse complement.
AATCTTTGTCACATGAGCACAAGAATAATTATTCATAAACAATGACTCCAAAAACCTTAATACTAAACGCTCTGAGAAATCTTCCTCATCTTTCTGTTCTGAAATCAAGAAGGATCGCCACATCCCCCAGGCCGATTGGTATCCAAACCAGGTGGAATGTACCACTGAATTCTTTATCATTTCAGGGATTAGATTCAAATCAAGGTCCATAGCTTTTCTGGACAAATGCTGCCTACCCCATCCGCTTCTGGGTGCAATTGAATGAATCTTTCAATCTGGAAACGTGATAAGGCATCCGCCATGTCATTGTCTTTACCTGCCACATGTTTTGCTTTTAACCATATATTCAGTGACAAGCATTTAAAAATCATGTACTTTAGAAAGACAATGACAGGCGGAAACCTGGATGATAAGCAGTTTATGGCATACATTACACCTTTATTGTCCGTCCTGACCAATATCCTTCTATTCCTAAACTGCTTGCCCCAGAGTTCTAAAGCTACTAGGATTGGAAACAGCTCCAGCAGGACTATGTTTTTTAAAAGACCTTTCCTTTTCCAGCTGGGATCCCAGCTACCAGCACACCAATGTGTTTTCCATATAGCTGCAAACCCAGCTGATCCTGCAGAGTCTGTAAACAGCATGAAGTCCTTGTCTAAAATAAACTGTTCCTGCCAGACCGCTCTTCCATTAAAGTGTAACAAAAATTGTAGCCAGACTAGCAGGTCCTCTCTCATTTCACTAGACACCCTAATGTGTGAGAATGGAGATTTCAAACCTGAAATCGACATATATAACCTCCTAGAAAAAGCCTTGCCAATTGGCATGACCCTGGAGGCAAATGCCAGCAATCCTAACAAAGATTGCATTTCATTCAAACACACTTTCTTACTCCTTACAACTTTCAGGATGCTATTCCTAAGCTTCTCTACTTTTTCTAACGGTAATCTAAATTCCATATCTATGGTATCTATGGTAATCCCCAAAAAATCCAAGCAAGTATTAGGACCCATAGTTTTTTCCTGTGCCAAAGGGATATCGAAACGCCCACAAATATTAAAAAATGTTTCCAACAAATATAGACAATCATCAGTGCCATTTTTTCCAAAAAATAGAAAGTCATCCAAATAATGGATTATACTGCTCTTACCCGACTCCTGCACTGTGACCCATTGCAAAAAAGAAGCAAACATTTCAAAATATCTGCAGGAAATCGAGCATCCCATAGGCAAACACATGCCAAAATAGAATTCCCCATTTAAAGAAAAACCCAGAGAACTAAAACAGCTGGGGTGAACTGGCAGCAGTCTAAAGGCAGATTTTATATCTGCCTCTGCTAATAATGTTCCTCCACCCAGCTGCCTTAACACTACTAGGGCATCTTCAAATGAAGAGTACTCCACTGATGCAATATTTTAATCAATTTGATCATTCAGAGACCCATCTCTAGGGAACGACAGATGATGGATCAGTCTAAATGATCCAGGCTCCCTCTTGGGTACTATATCCAAGGGAGAGATCCTGAAGTTTGCAAAAAGAGGGTCCCTAAATGGTCCTGCTATTCTGCCTTCCTGAATTTCTCTGTTCACCTTGTCTATAACAATATCTAAATATCTATCTACTGATTTTAAATTCCTATAACATTTACAACCTAAACCTAAAAATTCAGGGAGACGAAAACCCTCAATTATTAACTGGGCACTCACCCTGTCTGGATAGACCTGTAGGTAAGGGTACATTTTTGTTAACCTCACTGGGGACTGAGCTCTTCTGAACATTACCTTGTTGCTGGTTGATTCCGGCCATTTTCTTGAAGCACTTTGACACCGGGTGTGCCCCTGAACAGAATGCACACTCGTGCCTATACTTACATGCCCCAGCCCATCTACACTGGCTCCCATTAAAGTTGAAGCATACACCTTTACGAAAATTAGTAGTAGTACCCTGATTACTAACATTTTGTCTATTCAAAGGTTGTCTCTGAGGGACAAAAAAGGTAAGCCATAAGCCTATATCCCCCCCCCCCCCACCTTTATGAATTGCAACCTTTTGTCTAAATGCCTCATCATATGAAAAACATGCCGTACTACCAAAATTCTTGTATGCTTCCAATATTATATATAAGTGTCTAAAAAGACCTACACTCCTCTCAGGAAAGCGTTCACATAACACAGAAGCATAAATTAAATAAGCTTGCAACCAATTATTAAAGTTTTTTGAAACTGGTCTTCTCCTATCCTCCTCATTCTTGTCATCCTTCTTATCAGCCCTGAAAACAAACTCCTTGGCAGAGGGGAGTAAAGACAAAATAGCTATGAACTCCCCCCTCCAAATTTTCTCCTCCAATGCTGATGTAAAGTGAAAACCTAGAGGGGAAACCTCACAAGCTAAAACTTCTTTTACACATGTCTCAAGAACATTTTGAGATCTAACTACACTATTTTCTAAGACATTAACATCATTTTCAATATTAACTACATTCAATGCGCTATCTGTATTTTGGCCACAAGATGGCGCCCATACTTCCGCAATAGTTTTTTCTTGACTAACCTGTCTATTACTAATAACATCAACCTCTCTAGCTAACTTATTAAAAACTTCAACTAAATTGGACAGGATAGCTATGCTGCCTGAACTCACCCTGTCCCATATCTCTTGGCTCCCTGGATGGACCGGCCGCACCGACGACTGGGATGGCTCTACTCTCCACACGGACGTCCTCCTCTTCTTCTTCCTCCCCATGGCTCGATTCTTGATGCCCCGTTGCACCTCCCGTTGCTCTCCGGGACTTTCTCCGGTATCCCGACGCTCTTCTCCGGCCTCTGTCTGCACTTCTTCTGCCCGCCGGGCTCCTGGACTCTTCGCGCCTGCGCACTGGGACGCGCCTGTCGCTTTTCGCCGGAACTGACTTCACCGGCGACGGTGAATGACGCCTAACCGCCATCCTCTTCGCCCTTCCGCCGGAGGCGACGCTGCTTCCTCCACTCTGACCTGGATCGAATTCTCGCGGCTCTGACCTCCTTTCTTCCGCAGGTGTTCCGGTGACCCCCGAGACTTCAGCCACTTCACCGGCCGGTGCGGCTCCAACCGGAGCCTCTTGACTCGACGACCTCGGCAGATTCAGGCAGGTACGTACCCATTCTTCTCCACCAGCTTCACCTGCCCTTTCAATTAATTGCCGAAGAAGGCTCATTATCTTCCAGGGAACGCTCCTTCTTTCCTCCAGTCAGACTGCTGGAACCTCTTCAGCTGCTGCTCCTGAGGTGAATGAGCCCCTCTCAGCTGGGCTTTCCTATTTATAGCCTAGACTTCCGCCTGAATTCTCCTCAGAGTTCCACGCGCCACTGCAGGTGCATCTCAGTCACCTGCAGTAACACGTGACCCCTATTCTGCCTTTACCTCAGGAACTTCATCCCACCTTTTCCCTGAGGAAAAAACCCGGGAAGAAGCCCTACTGACCTAAAATTGACCCTATTGCTCTAAAAACCTCCCGCCATTTCTCCCATGTGGAAAAGGGGGCATATAAAATGCCTACGCTTTTCAATTCATTCTTGTAAATAAATATTTATATTTGTATATAAAGCTGTCAAAAAGTACCCGATTGCCTTTTGCCTCCTTTTACCCTGTACAGAAGCACTCATGGCGATGGACCGTAGAGTGGGTCAGTTAGGACTTTACTGCATTACACAATGTTGCTAATCTAGTAGAGACTTTCTATACAGGTCACATTAGAATGCTTCTGCGGCCACTGCCTGGAGAAAAGGTGATCTCAGGGGTGGGGAGGGGGAGCTGTGAGGTCAGGCTGGAGCAACAACTACAACAGCAGAATATCAACCCTTCTGCAGTGCAAATGTAACAGCATTATTGAAAAATGAAAAAAAAAAAAAAAAAAAAAAAAAAGCTGGCTAAAGCTTTGTATTGTAACATAAAATCTTCATCCACATAGGCAAAGGGGGGGGGGGGGCGATTTGGTTTTACAAATCTCTATATACAGTTTAGTTGTACTGCTGAACAATATAAATAATGCAAACTAAGGCCTCATACACACTGCGAAATTTAAAAGCTTACAAGCTATAAAAAACATTACCAGTTCATGCGCTCATCCTAAACTTGAAGCAAAAAAGGGAAATTGGTCTGGAGCCATCTGTAGACCACCTCCATCCCGAAACAATCAGAGAAAGAGAAAATTGGCCCGTGGGACTTTATATGAGGTGGGTACATGTGACTGGAAATAACAAAAAATAAATAATTGGAAAAATATGATCTTTAATTGCAAAGAATGACAAAAAAATCATCATCAGAGTTGTGCGCGTAAAGCGCTAGGATAGCAAACTTCATTGGAAATCTTGGAATACATATATAACATACAATACCATACATATAAATGTTCATGAGAATGCAAAACATCTAAATCTCAAGGATAAAAACATAGTAAATAATGTTAACATAGCATATAAGTATCATGCATCTATGCTGACGCGTTTCGTGAGTCACTGCTCGCTTCTTCAAGAGAAAATGCATTGGAAAAAACGATAAATCTGAAAAAACGAAAAAAATAATAATTGGGATGTAACTCATATAGGTAATGTATCAAGAAGCTTTTGTAAGTCATGGGGAACTCGTTGGAGTGCCCATTACTCACATTTCAATAAAACTGGAATCAAAGAATGGATCTCCATGCGGTAGCAATGGTGTAGGTCTGGCCCGGGAGCTGAAGGGTCCCAGCGGACGACAAATAGAGCGGAGTGGCCCATGGGAGGTAAGTGACCAATGTGTGGAGTAAAACCATAAGCCTTCCATGTCTGTCATAAAAATTGGAATTTATCGAATTATGAATATAAATAAATAAATATGTATAGTATATGATACAATGTAGTACATAGTATATCATGTATATTGAACAATGAATGATTATTGAACAATAAATAAATACCCAAATAGCATGCACAGTGCAGGAAGGACTGATATGATTGGTACAATAAAGTATAGAAAAGTAGCAGAGAGAGAAGTGAATAGAGGGAAGTGAAAAAAATGTGACAATGAGTGAAGGAAAGTGTGGAAAATGAAGGTGGTGCAAAAAGAAAGACGGAGAGAAAAAGGCAAAGCTGACATTCAGCAATGGAACAACCATAGTGATTGTGAGTGAAGATATGGGATGATGTGTGAAGGGTGCTGAGGACCCACGAGATGAGGGATTGGAAGGAAGGGTGCAGTTAGGAAAAAAGTACTTGCCAAATAGAGTGAATGAGGGACGAGTGTGGTGTGTAAAGTAAGAAAAGAGAGAAGTACCAAGGGTCAGCCTTTCCATGGGCATCTTCGGCCGGTGTCGTCTGTGGGGCCCTAACGTCATACAGCAGGGTGGAGCAGAGACAAGCATCTGCAGCCTCGTGGGGGAGAGGACGCAAGGCGTGGACCTCCCCCATCTATACCCTGTAGATTTAAGGCACGTGGACGTGATGACGCCGCGCAAGAGCGCCGGCGTGACGTCAGGTGTGCGGCATGACGCCGATGTAGGGGTGGACTCGTCCGACGGGAGGAAGGGCGGGTGCAGCAAGGGAGGAGGCTCCTCCCTCTTTCTACATCGCAGCTCCCGGGACACAGGCATCCACCAAGCAAACCAGTACAGATTCATCGAGGAAACCAGTATATTGAAAACCTCCAATGTGAATTGTCACTTTAGAGGGATATATAGAGGAATGAGAAAAATGATATATAAGTAGATCATGGGCAAAAAAACTATCTGCATATATAGATAATAAAAATAATAAATAAATGAAATGAAATAAAATAAATGAAATACCAGCACTGATGACAACAGACCAAAAAGTGGGCACTTATGGGTGTCTTCCACCCGGGTTCAATAGCAAAAAAGGGAAATTGGTCTGGAGCCATCTGTAGACCACCTCCATCCCGAAACAATCAGAGAAAGAGAAAATTGGCCCGTGGGACTTTATATGAGGTGGGTACATGTGACTGGAAATAACAAAAAATAAATAATTGGAAAAATATGATCTTTAATTGCAAAGAATGACAAAAAAGTCATCATCAGAGTTGTGCGCGTAAAGCGCTAGGATAGCAAACTTCATTGGAAATCTTGGAATACATATATAACATACAATACCATACATATAAATGTTCATGAGAATGCAAAACATCTAAATCTCAAGGATAAAAACATAGTAAATAATGTTAACATAGCATATAAGTATCATGCATCTATGCTGACGCGTTTCGCGAGTCACTGCTCGCTTCTTCAAGAGAAAATGCATTGGAAAAAACGATAAATCTGAAAAAAGCGAAAAAAATAATAATTGGGATGTAACTCATATAGGTAATGTATCAAGAAGCTTTTGTAAGTCATGGGGAACTCGTTGGAGTGCCCATTACTCACATTTCAATAAAACTGGAATCAAAGAATGGATCTCCATGCGGTAGCAATGGTGTAGGTCTGGCCCGGGAGCTGAAGGGTCCCAGCGGACGACAAATAGAGCGGAGTGGCCCATGGGAGGTAAGTGACCAATGTGTGGAGTAAAACCATAAGCCTTCCATGTCTGTCATAAAAATTGGAATTTATCGAATTATGAATATAATATAATATTTTCTCTTGAAGAAGCGAGCAGTGACTCGCGAAACGCGTCAGCATAGATGCATGATACTTATATGCTATGTTAACATTATTTACTATGTTTTTATCCTTGAGATTTAGATGTTTTGCATTCTCATGAACATTTATATGTATGGTATTGTATGTTATATATGTATTCCAAGATTTCCAATGAAGTTTGCTATCCTAGCGCTTTACGCGCACAACTCTGATGATGATTTTTTTGTCATTCTTTGCAATTAAAGATCATATTTTTCCAATTATTTATTTTTTGTTATTTCCAGTCACATGTACCCACCTCATATAAAGTCCCACGGGCCAATTTTCTCTTTATCCTAAACTTGAATGTCCAGGCTGGTGATTGCTTTGAAACAACACTCACGGTGATGGAAATGGTGGGGTGTTGCAGCTCACCTAACCCTCCACTGGGTGGTGGACTATAAACTGTACAGAGAAAAAAATAAAATAAAAGGAGAGAGCACACAGCCGCCCTAGCATAACACCATTTATTGAGATTAAAACAGAGCTGTGGATGAATACACTCGCATAAGCAAAGAATAACACACAGATCAATAGATCCCCAGGACGTCAACAACCCTCTCCTGAGAGTCACACACTCCCGCTTGCCCTCGGCTCAGCTTCTCACACTAGTGTTTATTCGAGACTGTTCCCCTTTAGGAATCAAGTGAGGGGATGGGCTGTTACACACACACATACATACACACACATATATATATATATATATATATATATATATATATATATATATACATACACAGTGCCTTGCGAAAGTATTCAGCCCCCTTGAACTTTTCGACCTTTTGCCACATTTCAGGCTTTAAACATAAAGATATGGAACACAATCATGAAGTGGAACGAAATTTATTGGATATTTCAAACTTTAACAATTAAAAAACGGAAAAATTGGGCGTGCAAAATTATTTAGCCCCCTTAAGTTAATACTTTGTAGCGCCACCTTTTGCTGCGATTACAGCTGTAAGTCGCTTGGGGTATGTCTCTATCAGTTTTGCAAATCGAGAGACTGAAATTTTTGCCCATTCCTCCTTGCAAAACAGCTTGAGCTCAGTGAGGTTGGATGGAGAGCGTTTGTGAACAGCAGTTTTCAGTTCTTTCCACAGATTCTCGATTGGATTCAGGTCTGGACTTTGACTTGGCCATTCTAACACCTGGATAGGTTTATTTGTGAATCATTCCATTGTAGATTTTGCTTTATGTTTTGGATCATTGTCTTGTTGGAACACAAATCTCCGTCCCAGTCTCAGGTCTTTTGCAGACTCCATCAGGTTTTCTTCCAGAATGGTCCTGTATTTGGCTCCATCCATCTTCCCATCAATTTTAACCATCTTCCCTGTCCCTGCTGAAGAAAAGCAGGCCCAAACCATGATGCTGCCACCACCATGTTTGACAGCGGGGATGGTGTGTTCAGGGTGATGAGCTGTGTTGCTTTTACGCCAAACATAACGTTTTGCATTGTTGCCAAAAAGTTTGATTTTGGTTTCATCTGACCAGAGCACCTTCTTCCACTTCTTGGTGTGTCTCCCATGTGGCTTGTGGCAAACTTTAAAGGGCACTTTTTATGGATATCTTTAAGAAATGGCTTTCTTCTTGCCACTCTTCCATAAAGGCCAGATTTGTGCAGTATACAACTGATTGTTGTCCTATGGACAGAGTCTCCCACCTCAGCTGTAGATCTCTGCAGTTCATCCAGAGTGATCATGGGCCTCTTGGCTGCATCTCTGATCAGTCTTCTCCTTGTATGAGCTGAAAGTTTAGAGGGACGGCCAGGTCTTCGTAGATTTGCAGTGGTCTGATACTCCTTCCATTTCAATATTATCGCTTGCACAGTGCTCCTTGGGATGTTTAAAGCTTGAGAAATGTTTTTGTACCCAAATCCGGCTTTAAACTTCTCCACAACAGTATCTCGGACCTGCCTGGTGTGTTCCTTGTTCTTCATGATGCTCTCTGCGCTTTAAACGGACCTCTGAGACAATCACAGTGCAGGTGCATTTATACGGAGATTTGATTACACACAGGTGGATTCTATTTATCATCATTAGTCATTTAGGTCAACACTGGATCATTCAGAGATCCTCACTGAACTTCTGGAGAGTTTGCTGCACTGAAAGTAAAGGGGCTGAATAATTTTGCACGCCAAATTTTTCAGTTTTTTGTTAAAGTTTGAAATATCCAATAAATTTCGTTCCACTTCATGATTGTGTCCCACTTGTTGTGGATTCTTAACAAAAAATTACAGTTTTATATCTTTATGTGTGAAGCCTGAAATGTGGCAAAAGGTCGCAAAGTTCAAGGGGGTCGAATACTTTCGCAAGGCACTGTGTGTGTATATATATATATATATATATATATATATATATATAGGTGGAAGGGCACCAGCAGGGGCATGACCAGAAGGTGGTTTGATTTCCTTTTTTTGGAGCCTTTTAATCAAGAGTACAGCATCAAGTCAATTAAACTCAATTAAATTAGATATTGATCCGAACAGTTAAGTAGCAGAGGGGGCTGTTAATCAGTTTCAGCTGCTTTGGTATTAATGAAATTAACAGGTGCATTAGATGGGCAACAATGAGACAACCCCCCAAAACAGGATTGGTTGTACAGGTGGAAGCCACTGTAATTTTTTTTCCCCCATACCCCCCAGGCGATAAGTGGACACTATAGGAGGTTGCATAAGCAGTCTAACTCCTCCAGGATGGCATATCAATACGTGCCATTGCCAGAATGTCTCAAGAGCATGGAGGAGATTCCAGGAGACAGGCAGTTACTCTAGGAGAGCTGGACAGGGCTGTAGAAGGTCCTTAACCCATCAGTGGGTTTGGTATATGTTCCTTTGTGCAAGGAGGAACAGGATGAGTACTGCCAGAGTCCTACAAAATTACCTCCAGCAGGCCACTGGTGTAAATGACTCCGACCAATCAGAAACAGACTTCCTGAGGCCCCGACTTCCTATAGTGGGCCCTGTGCTTACTGCCCGGCACCAGTGAGCTCAATTGATGTTTGCCATTGAACACCAGAATTGGCAGGTAGGCCAATGGCACCCTGTGCTTTTCACAGATGAGAGCAGGTTCACCCAGAGCACATGACAGACATGAAAGGGTCTGGAGAAGTGGCGGAGAACGTTATGCTGCCTGTAATATCGTTCAGCACAACCGGTTTGGTGGTGGGTCAGTGATGGCCTGGGGTGGCATATCCATGGATGGACGCACAGACCTCTACAAGCTAGACCAATGGCACCCTGACAGCCATTAGGAATCGGGATAAAATCCTTGGACCTATTGTCAAACCCTGCGCTGGTGCAGTGGGTCCAGGGTTCCTCCTGGTGCATGACAATGCCTGGCCTTATGTGGTGAGAGTATGCAGGAATTGATACCATTGAATGGCCCCCATGCTCGCCTGATCTAAATCCAATAGAAAACCTCTGGGACATTATGTTTCGGTCCATCCGACACTGCAAGGTCGCACCTTAGTCTGTTCAGGAGTTCAGTGTAGCCCTGGTCCAGATCTGAGAAGAAATACCCCAAGACACCATCTGTCGTCTCAGTAGTAGTATGCCCCGACATTGTCAGAGATGCATATAAGCACGTGGGGGCCATACAAACTACAAAGTACCATTTTTGAGTTGCTGCAATGAAATTGCAGCAACATGGACTAGCCTGCTGCATCATTTTTTCACTTTGATCTTTGGGAGTGTCTGAGTTCAGCCCTTTGTGGCGTGATCATTTCCATCAAAGGATGTGGCATCCTTTAATTCCTAACACATTACCCAGTCTATATCAATATAGATATCCAGCATGTTTTTCCCCATTAAGATCTGATGTGTTTTCAAAGTGCGCCTTCAGATTTAGCATTATATCCATCCTTCTTGAAAAAGAAATTCCTCAAAAAACAAGTGTGGAGAGGATTAAGTAGTAAGGTTTGTAAATGGTAAAAACAAAAAAGCCAAACACACAATTCCATGTAATTGATCTAGTAATTAACCTGTACTGCATCAGAGCTAATACTCAAAACATTCCTAGCACATCCATTTCTTCGCTCTGCATATTGGAGCTTGAATATATAGACGTATAAAGTGGCTATAATTCTGTAAATCATTTCAGTGGAAACACCAACATAGACCCATAATTACCATGACTAGAAAGAACAAATACATTCCACAAACATCTAATTTATACATCTTACACATGTAATTCCTGTTAGCAAACATACAAGATCATGCATTTCTCAACTGCCCAATTTCATTGTTCCAAATCATCTCTTAACCACTTAAGCCCCGGAAGATTTTACCCCCTTCCTGACCAGGCCCTATTTGCAATTCGGCACTGCGTGACTTTAACGGACAATTGCGCGGTTGTGCGACGCTGTACCTAAACTAATTTGACGTCCTTTTTTTCCCACAAACAGAGCTTTCTTTTGGTGGTATTTGATCACCTGTGTGATTTTTTGATCATGCGCTATAAACAAAAAAAGAGCGACAATTTTGCAAAAATAACAATATTTTTCACATTTTTTTATATGAAATCCCCCCCCCCCCAAAAAAAAATGTAAAAATCAAAATTTAACATTTTAGGCCAATTTGTTTTCTGCTACATATGTTTGGTAAAAAAAAAAATCACAATAAGCGTATTTTGATTGGTTTGCGCAAAAGTTATTGCGTTTACTAAGGGAATGATTTTTGTCATTTGTATTGTTTTTTTTTTTAACGAGTAATGGCGGCGATCTGCGATTTTTTTTGCGGGACTGCGACATTGCGGCGGACAGATCGGACCCTTAACTGACATTTTTGACACTTTTGGGGGTACCAGTGACATTACTACAGTAATCAGTGCTATACATATGCACTGTTACTGTAAAAATGACACTGGCAGGGAAGGGGTTAACTTTATTGGAGAAGGAGGGGTTAAGTGTGTTCCTAGGGGCGTGCTTCTAACTGTGAAGGGATGTGGCTTGTTGTGTAACTACAGAGATATACGATCCTACATAGCAGGACCGTATGATCTCTGCACTTACACAAGGGAGAATGACAGGCGGCTTTGTGTACATTAGCCGTCTGCCTTTCTCCCTCTGTAATGGAAGATCGCGAGTGACCGGCGGACATCGGGTCCGCCGGTCACACGCGCGGGGATCACAGTGAACGAGCGGGGACGGGAGCTCGCCCCCTATTGGCTCGCAGGCGAGTGACGTACCCATACGTCACTTTGCCTGCACGGGGCTGAACGTCGCAGTATATGTACTTGCAGCGGTCGGCAAGTGGTTAAAGGGATGAAATTTGCTGACAACAGTATCGTTCACCAAGTCTAAATAATGGGATTTTTGTACTTACCGTAAAATCCTCCATTTCTCTGAGTTCATTGACGGACATAAATCATAAATACTGGGTTATATTGCCTCCTCCAGGAGTAGGACTAGGCAGAACAAAAAACACCTGGCTACGCCTATGGGCCATCCTCAGCTGCTATATAACCCCCCCCCCCCCCCTCTCTGCTCTAGGTAATCAGTTTAGTAGCAAGTAGTATAAGTAACAGAACTCCATAGAGGGGTGGGTGCTGTGTCCGTCGAACTCAGAGAAATTGATTTTATGGTAAGTGCAATTTTCTCTTTTGTACATTGACAGACACAGCACTCCATAAATTATAACTACTGGGACGTTCAAAAGCAGCGCCAAAAGAAAAATGAGGGGTGGGTAAAATAACCCAAGGCTAAACATAAGAGCCCTCTAATTAGGTCACAAGAGCCCAATCTGAAAAACTCCTAGAGAGGGAACAGCCCCTCTTAAACAGAAGCCTGCAAAACTTTGCAGCCAAAAGAAGAATCCGCAGATGTCAAAGCATTTACCTTATAGACTTTTGTGAAGGTATGCACCGACGACCAAGTGGCCACCTTGCAAACTTGCAACATTTATGCCTGATGACGGAAGGCCCATGAAGTACTCAGCGCCCGAGTAGAATGCGCCGTGACAGGGAAAGGTGGAACCTGACCTTTAATGGAATAGGCCTGAGTCACCCTCTGTCTGCGCCGTGACAGGGAACGGTGGAACCTGACCTTTAATGAAATATGCCTGAGTCACCCTCTGTCTGATCCATCTGGAGATGGTAGCCGAAGAAGTTGCCAGACCTTTCTTTAGTCTGGTTCGCTTAAGAAGCTTAAGAAGCCTAAGCCGAGGAGAATACTGGCCTTACCGTGGCCCTTGGACACCTGTGGCGTCTGCCAGAGGAACCTGTGATCTCACCACGAACCTCGGTATCCTCCTGTGGAGCCGAACCTGCTAAAGGAGCTGCATTTAGGACTGTGCAAACAGAACTGTCTTGAAGGTGAATACCACCAGACTCAGAACCTGTATGCAAAATGGGAGAGAAAACTGTGTGACAGCAGCCGATGAATCATGGTCTGTGGTTCCTGAAGTTTGTCCAGAGGAAGGACAAACCTGGTCAAAATTAGAATCAGACCTAGGCAAATCGGGTCCCTGGACAGGGATAGGGGGGGACCTTAGGTAGTTCGGACATCACCTGAACCTTTGCAGGAATTAAATCCGCACAAAGACTTCGGACTTAAAAAAACTGAAAATGACAAGCTTTGTCCTCCTTTCTGGGAACCCCCAAAAGAATAATTTTGTGGGTCCCCTTGACACTCATGAAAGCGGTCCACAAGGCTGGAAACCAGCAAAGATGTCCCCTTGACCCCAATAATGGGTGAGGGCAGACCTTCATGCTAAAGGGGTCTTGTCTGCAGGTCCGGAGAAGCTAGCTCTCGGCTTACCAGACCAATGCTTGGAACCTCCTGGGGAAGATTTGAAAGATCTATTCCCTTATTCTCCGTCCCTTCTATGTGTTGAAAAGGAGGGCCCGCCGTCTGGGACAAGGCTTGTTCCCTACACCCCCCCCCCACCCCGTGATACCCTTAATTTTGTCATCCAGGGTAGCCCCAAACAAGCGATCGCCTTGAAAGGACAGATCAATGAGAGCTTTCTTAGAGGCTTGGTCTAATCACCACCGCTGAAACAGGAGCTGTAGCCAAAGCTGCATCACAAATAAACTTCAGCCCATGGACCAACTGGTCCGCTAAATCAACATAAGCAGCGGGTACCTGCTCACCCCCCAGGACCTGGCGCAAAAGTTTGGCCCATTCAGTTAGTCTGAGACACCAAGGCTGAAGCATAGATTGGCCGCAATGTCAAACCAGTCATAGTAAACATGCTGCGTGCCACTGCCTCCACTTTCCTGCCAGCCGGGTCCTTAAAGGACGGGATTCCTATACTGGGATCATGGTAGCTTTGTTCAACCTGGAAACAGGAGGGTCCACCACTGTCAGACCAGTCCACTTTTTTTAAAGGGACTCCTCAAAAGGGTAACGTACAGAAAAAAACGTTTGGGGACCACAAAGAGTAGTTTGGTTCTTCCCATTCCTTACAGGAAAACCTGTCAAAATAAGGCACATAAGGAAACACCTTTGGAGTGCGAGGTGACTTATGCATATCAAACGACACAGCCACATCTGTGGCTACATCAGCCGCATACTCTATTTTTTAAAGTCTCACACACTGCAGTGATAAGTGAGGCTATCAGCGCATTTTAATTCGCTGCTGCGAACATGGAGGAATCAACCTCACTATCAAATGGATCTGGGGATACGATATTAAGCCCCCCTGAACGAGCCGTGTCCACGATGCATCAGGCTCAGAATCAGATGAGACAGACTGAGCAGGGAAAGGCTGGGGACGCTTCCTCCTGGGCCTTTGCCCACACACCACTTCCACAGAGACACTAAGGACTGTAGGACCACCGTCAGTGCAATCATGGGAAGCTGGGGTTCCCGAGGAACCTGCCACCTCCATGAGTGGGTCTGTGGGGGAGATGTGATCTTGAGGCTCCATAAGAAAAAGAAGACCCTGCAGTACAAAAAACGATCTCTTTTGTTCATTGACACAGCGACATATCTTCATTAGTCAAATGGGTTATGCTGAGCTTCCTAGGAGTAGGAAACTAGGCGAAAAAGGGTTAAAGTTAACAGAGCTTTAACTACGCCCATGGGGCAGTCCCAGGTGGTATACTCCCACTTCCTGCGTCTAGGATCCATTTTTTTCCTAGTCATGAGTAAGGACCTAGTTCCTTGCTGGGATCTCTGGTCCTGCCATTTTTCCCATTTAAACTGACATTTTTTCTTTTTATTATTTTTTGTTCCTGTGAGAACATCAATCAATTTGGTTCCTGTGAAAACTACAATCAACCGTCGGACTGGGCGACAGCCTGGATATTCTAGATCCTTAGGGTCTCCCCAGTCTGGCCAGCGAGCGCGTACAGGCCTCACCTCTGCGCTAGGTCGGCCGCGACATAGTCCCACAGGACGGGGACTGGTCTGTGAGTGAAACACCTCGCGAGGACGCACACAATGGTCGCGGCCTGAGTCGCAGCTTAACTCTAGCCCGCAACACCCCCATTCCAAGATGGGGGGTGGTTTGCCCAGAGTGGTGCCCACCCGGTTCCATGGTGTGGTAAGTAGTATCCCCCTATCTCCCTTTGTGGTGCAGTGGACGTGGGCCCCTTCCACTCCCCCCAGCCCCTCTAACAGTCACGGTGGCCTTTTGGCTCCAACCTACCCCCACGTCCTCCCTCCCCTCCTGGGTGAGGTAGGAGCTGGCTTGGCCACTTGCTCCAGTAAGGGGGGGGGGGGGGTGGATGTGGTTGTTGCCGACTGGGCTGTCCGGATCGCATTTGAGGGCCTTTGAGCAAGTTCCCGGCCCCCTGGGGGTTAGTGACTGGGGCAGGGATGTCCTTTGGGCTCCCTGCGGTGGTTATAGGCTGGGGGGAGCAGATGTCTCATCATCCGCGGGTCTGAGCCTTACGTGGCTGAATTGGGCCGAAAATTTAGTCTGCAGGCCTATTTCATTAAGGGTCAGGATCCTCCTTTCCTGTTATAGCGGATTTTATATGGGCGCTTAGTGCCTCTTGGGACTTGTCATCAGAAGTCAGTGGTGCAGGGTTGCAAGGCAGCCACCTGGTCGTCCACACACATTTTCCCAAAATGTTTATAAGGTGGATGTGTGGCATCTGCGGATGCCTCCTTTTGGCTGCAAGGGTTTGCAGGCCGCTGTTGGAGAGGATTCGTCCTCCTTGGGGGTGTACTTTTTTTCAGGTGAGCTCCAGTTGTTCATGGTTGAGCTCCTGGGTTACCTGGTTGGCTATGTTTAGCTCTAGGGCTGCGCATCTTCACTTACCTCACGATTCGATTACGATTATTAGGGTCGCGATTCGATACGATCACGATGCATCACGATTACTATGGGTACCCTTTTCTAAAGGGGGATCTATGGTGACCCTGCTCTAAAGGCGGATCTATGGGGACCCTTCTCTAAAGGGGGATCTATGGGGACCCTGCTCTAAAGGAGATCTATGGGGAGCCTGGGCCTGTCCTAAAGGGGATCTGAGCTCTAAAGGGGGATCTATGGGGACCCTGCTCTAAAGGGGGATCTATGGAATAGATCCCCTTTAGTGCAGGGTCACCATAGATCCCCCTTTAGAGCAGGCCAGCATCCCCAGAGATCCCCCTTTAGTAGAGCAGGTCCCCCCATAGATCCCCCTTTAGAGCAGGCCACATCAGGTTAGAAGAGTTACCTGATGCTAGTTGTAGTACCGTAGGCCCTGGTAAGGAGGAATGCTGGGCTCTGCAGTCCCCCTAGTTGTAGTATAGCAGGCTCTGGTAAGGAGGAATGCTGGGCTCTGTAGTCCCCCTAGTTGTAGTACAGTAGGCTCTGGTAAGGAGGAATGCTGGGCTCTGTACAGAGCTACAGAGCCCAGCATTCCTCCTGACCAGGGCCTGTTATACTACAACTAGGGGGACTACAGAGCCCAGCATTCCTCCTTACCAGGGCCTACTGTACTACAACTAGGGGGACTACAGAGCCCAGCATTCCTCCTTACCGGGGCCTACTGTACTACAACTAGGGGCACTACAGAGCCCAGCATTCCTCCTTACCAGGGCCTGTTATACAACAACTAGGGGGACTACAGAGTCTGTAGTAGTCCCCCTAGTTGTAGTATAACAGGCCCTGGTAAGGAGGAATGCTGGGCTCTGTAGTGCCCCTAGTTGTATTATAGCAGGCCCTGGTAAGGAGGAATGCTGGGCACTGTAGTGCCCCGACTTACCAGGAAGCAGAGCTGCAGCCAGTTGTGGATGAAGTAGCGGTAGGTGTATGGAGTAGGGCTCGGACAGGTCCTGGGTGATAGAAACATAGAATATGTCGGCAGATAAGAACCATTTGGCCCATCTAGTCTGCCCAATATGTCTGAATCCTATGAATAGTCCCTGGCCCTATCTTATATGAAGGATAGCCTTATGCCTATCCCATGCATGCTTAAACTCCTTCACTGTATTTGCAGCTACCACTTCTGCGGGAAGGTTATTCCATGCATCCACTACTCTCTCAGTAAAGTAATACTTCCTCATATTACTTTTAAACCTTTGCCCCTCTAGTTTAAAATGGTGTCCTCTTGTGGTAGTTTTTCTTCTTTTAAATATGCTCTCCTCCTTTACCGAGTTGATTCCCTTTATGTATTTAAAAGTTTCTATCATATCCCCTCTGTCTCTTCTTTCTTCCAAGCTATACATGTTAAGGTCCTTTAACCTTTCCTGGTAAGTTTTTTCCTGCAATCCATGTACTAGTTTAGTAGCTCTTCTCTGAACTCTCTCTAGAGTATCTATATCCTTCTGGAGATATGGCCTCCAGTACTGCGCACAATACTCCAAGTGAGGTCTCACCAGTGTTCTGTACAGCGGCATAAGCACTTCTCTCTTTCTACTGCTTATACCTCTCCCTATACATCCAAGCATTCTGCTGGCATTTCGTGCTGCTCTATTACATTGTCCTCCCACCTTTAAGTCTTCTGAAATAATTACTCCTAAATCCCTTTCCTCAGATACTGAGGTCAGGACTGTGTCAAATATTCTTTATTCTGCCCTTGGGTTTTTACGCCCCAGGTGCATTATCTTGCACTTATCCACGTTAAATTTCAGTTGCCAGAGTTCTGACCATTCTTCTAGTTTTCCTAAATCCTTTTCCATTTGGCGTTTCCCTCCAGGAACATCAACCCTGTTACATATCTTTGTGTCATCAGCAAAAAGACAAACCTTACCATCGAGGCCTTTTGCAATATCACTTATGAAGATATTAAACAAAATTGGTCCCAGTACAGATCCCTGAGGTACCCCACTGGTAACATGACCTTGTTCTGAATGTTCTCCATTGACCACAACCCTCTGTTGTCTGTCACTCAGCCACTGCCTAATCCACTCAACAATATGGGAGTCCATGCTCAATGACTGTAATTTATTGATAAGTCTTCTATGTGGGACAGTGTCAAAAGCCTTACTAAAATCTAGATATGCAATGTCTACTGCACCTCCACCGTCTATTATTTTAGTCACCCAGTCAAAAAAATCTATAAGATTTGTTTGACATGATCTCCCTGAAGTAAACCCATGTTGTTTTTCATCTTGCAATCCATGGGATTTAAGATGTTCCACAATTCTATCCTTTAATAGGGTTTCCATTAATTTGCCTACTATTGATGTCAGACTCACTGGTCTATAGTTGCTCGATTCCTCCCTACTACCTTTCTTGTGAATGGGCACGACATTTGCCAATTTCCAATCTTCCGGGACGACTCCTGTTATTAATGATTGTTTAAATAAATCTGTTAATGGTTTTGCCAGCTCACCACTAAGCTCTTTTAATAATTTTGGGTGTATCTCATCAGGACCCTGTGACTTATTTGTCTTCACTTTAGACAGCAATCTTAGAACGTCTTCCTCTGTAAAGACACATGCATCAAATGATTCATTAGTCATCCTTTCAAGTGGAGGTCCTTTTCCTTCTTTTTCTTCTGTAAAAACTGAACAGAAGTATTCATTAAGGCAGTCGGCTAGCCCTTTATTCTCTTCTACATACCTTCCGCCCTTTGTTTTTAATTTAGTTATTCCTTGTTTTAATTTCCTTTTTTCATTTATATATCTGAAGAATGTCTTATCCCCCTTTTTCATAGACTGAGCTAGTTTTTCTTCTGCCTGCGCTTTAGAAGTTCTTATAACTTGCTTGGCCTCTTTCTGCCTAATCTTGTAGATTTCCTTATCTTCATTGCTCTGGGTTTTTTTTTATAATTACAAAATGCTAGCTTTTTATTTTTAATGATTTGAGCCACTTCTGCTGAGTACCACAGTGGTCTCTTCCTTTTTTTGCTTTTACTGACAAGTCTAATGCAATTTTCTGTTTCCTTCAATAATGCACCTTTTAAGTAGTCCCATTTCTCCTGGACTCCATGTAATCCATTCCAGTCTGATAAGGACTCATTTATGACTAATTTCATTTTTGAAAAGTCTGTTTTACTAAAATCTAAAACTTTTGTTTTTGTGTGGTGTGACTCTTTCACAGTTCTTATATTAAACCACACTGACTGGTGATCACCAGATCCCAAGGTTTCGCCTACAATGACATCATATACCGAATGAGTGATGAGCCTCATGTCGGGAATTTGGAGCTCGGACTAGTGCAGTGCATGGTACAGGCGGAAAGCAGGGCCTCCTCGCTCCCCTGCGGTCAACTCAGGCTGTCTGCCGAGAACCGCACCGCTACCAGAAGTGTACCGAGCTGGGAAGGCCGCGACTTCGGGCGGCCGGGCTGTCAGAGCGGGCGGTCGGGCAGCAGCGTGCTAAGTGGGCATGCCGTGTGTATCCCGGGGCCAGAGAGAGCACTGATAGCTCCGCTCTCCTCCTCTCCCACGCCGCGAGGAGGAGCTCCGTATCCCACAAGCCCGGCCAGCGCCGCCATGTCACTTCTGTCCCCGCCCCCGGAAGTGACGTCATTAGGTAATCGATTATTCAACCATCCCGAATCGATGCAGAATCGCGAAGGGTCGCATCGCGATGCATCGATTCGGCGATTATATTCAGCAGCCCTATTTAGCTCTGTTGGGAATTGTTTCTTGCGGTGTTTGTTTCCCACCCCTCATGCTGATACAGCTTTGGGATGTCCCATTCAACTAATGAAGATATGTTGCTGTGTCCATCAATGAACAAAAGAGAAAACTGGATTTTTGTCTTACAGTACAATCCTTTTCTTTGATGTTCATTGACGGACACAGCACCCACCCCTCTGTGGAGTTGGATTATGTATTCTGACACTGCTTGTTACTAAACTGAATCCTAGAAGCAAGAAGTGGGAGTATACCACCTTGGAATGCCCCATGAGCGTAGTTAAAGCTCTGTTAACCCTTTTCCGCCTAGTGTCCTACTTCTAGGAAGCATAACCCATTCGACTAATGAAGATATGTCTGTCTGTGGCTCTCAATGAACATCAGAGAAAAGGATTTTACGGTAAGACATAAATCCAGTTTTTGGCACCACTAAAAAGGATCCCCCCCAAGGCTCAGGGTACTCATTAGCAGAGAGAGATAACAAGGACCTTCAAGGACTCACCCTACTGATCGGAGGAGTGCCGAGAACTTGGACCCAGCATCACCATGGACGTCATACCTGTTCATATGTCCCGGGCACAGTAAGAGGAAACTGAGGAAGAGGAAACTGAGGAGGAAGAGTAAAAGGAGGAGCTTCGGCATCCACACGAGGCTTCGGTTGTCTTCAGCATCTTCCCAGACTAAAGGAAAATGGCCCCCATAAAACCATTGGGCTACACCAACATGGCTGCCAGCTGGAGACCAGCCAGACTAAGGAAAAATGGCCGCCATTGGCTACAGATGCTGAAGCATGCTGCCAGGATCTTTCCTGTGCCCGCTGCACCCTCTGCAAGGAGACCCCCCTGAAGGTAGGACACACACTGGGGGAGACTCCACTGGGTACTCTGCACTGGGACCCCCCTGCCTTGTACCCACACTGCAAACAGTAGGGCATATACATAGGGGTCTCCTACACTGGGACCCCTCCAGACTACCAGGGCAGGACATACACTATCCCAGGACCCTTACAGAGTGGGGATAGCAGGGGACACCCCAGGGGTCTCCGCTGCATTCTCTGCCCTGGGACTCCCACCAGACTCCAGGTCCAGGCAGGGGGGAAAAGAGTGGGGGAGGCCCAGCTCACTGAGGGATTTAAGGATGGGAGGAGGAAATCTGCAGGCAGGTCTGACCGTCCCTGCAGTGTCCACCCCAAAAAAAAAACACCAAAAGGGGAGAGGGGGGACCCCTTCATGGTGTGGGTAGCACTCCAACCAGAATCCTCACCACTGAAGTAGGGGAGCGGTCTGCCAAGGAACCACTGTGACTCAAACCCACGCCCGGTCGTATGTGAACCTGCGAGATGTTTAACTCACGGGCCAGCCTCTGTCTGAGATGTGTAGCTGCGGTCTGCACGCTCTCGATGGCTGGGCTGGGCCCCTCCATCTAGAATACCCAAGCCTGGCAGTTGATTGTAGATCTCCCGAGAGAAAAAACAAAAAAGGTGTAAGGAAGGAGAAAAAAATTGCTAGGACAAAAGATCCCAGGCAGGAACCTAGGTCCTTACTCCCGACTGGATAGATTAAAACTGATTATCTAGAGCAGAGAGGAGTGTTAAATACCAGCTGAGGACGGCCCATGGGCGTAGCCAGGTGTTTTCTGTTCTGCCTAGTTCTACTTCTGGAGGAGGCAATACAACCCAGTAGTTTGATTTATGGGACGCTGTGTCCGTCGATGCACGAAAGAGCAATTGAACGAACCAGACTAATTTTGCTGCTGCAATTACACAACTTGGTCAGTTTTTGTTTAATACAGTGAGCCTCATCATTACAATACACTTCCCAAACACTTACAGGCATGCTGCCACTAATCCTGTGATTATAGCAAGACCCTACCTAGCACTCTGATTTGTGGAAGTAACTGGCCTGTATTAGTATCTACCCAAGTAGTAAAAGGGAATCTGTACTTATCACATGCATCATTTCTTTGCTTCTTTTTCAGTTTTTAGCTGGATCAGATCTAAAGGAATAACCTCCAACATATCTGAACTATCAACCATAGGTAGGGGAAAGAAGTTTGATAGGTTAAAAAGAACACAGTTGGAGGGAAAGCACTGACAGGAGCAGGCTACCTAGAGATGGTAACCCCTAACAGTGCCCTATCCAGTGAGCACTAGGAGGCAAGTTTATTTAAGTCCAAAATATAAAAACAAATTAAGCCAGATCTAAACAAAAACAAAGTTCCACTGATGCAAATTGCAGGAGGTGGGGTACCTTTAAGAAGGGGAAGCCACGATCCGTCCTCCGCGATGGAGTCTGCACTGGAGCCGTGCAGAGTAGCAGGCAGGAGGGTGTTCTCTTTGTAAGTTACCCAAGGACTTGTCAATTTTAGGGATCTACTAAACTTACCCCACCTCCTGCAATTTGCATCAGTGGAACTTTGTTTTTGTTTAGATCTGGCTTAATTTGTTTTTATATTTTGGACTTCAATAAACTTGGATTTTTTTATGCGCTTGTCTCCTAGTGCTCATTGGATAGGGCACTGTTAGTGGTTACCATCTCTAGGTAGCCTGCTCCTGTCAGGATTTTCCCTCCAACTGTGTGCTTTTTTCTGTTGCCCCCCTCCCCAAGGGGTTTCTCCTACAGCAGCTCAGGATCAGTCAGGCACTCCACTCTTCACCATTACCAATTGGTAAGCACCGGATCTTTATTGTGATTTTCGTGATCGGTTAAAAACCCTGCCCAGTTGCCTGCAGTTCTTTCGCCAAAAAAAAAAAAAAAAAAAAACTGGTCATGCCGTTTGCTCTTCCTACTGCCCTGCTTAACACCTTCCAAACTGCATTATTTTTATTAAATACCACAATGCCCTGTGCTGAGGGTAAGCAGCCAATACTGTACATGGGTGCTAGCTGTCAGACCAGGTTATTTACCGACAGCTGTAGTCCACACTAATGATCAGAAACTAGGCTGGACTCTTCAACCATCAACAGGCACTGCAGCCTGTAGATCGCATTGCACTTAATACTGTAATTTTCTACAGGGTTAGGGTCCTTTCACACAAACGATCTGATCAGATCTGCCTGTCAGTTTTTTAGGCGGACCTGATCGGATCCTCCATGCATCCCTATGGGGAAGCGGATGTCAGCAGAGACATCTCCGTTGCCATCTGATTCCCATCCTGTCCGTGAAATCTGGACGGATTGAAACCCTATTTTCCATCCGTCCAGCGGATCGGATGAAAACAGACAGGCGTTCCGTTCTGATCCGATTCCCCCATAGAGGACAGCGGGGGATCTGACAGCTCCGTCTCAGCACACAGAGCGAAGACGGAGCGGTCATCCGCCTGCTCAGCAGGGATCGGCGGATCTATCCCCTGCTGAGCAGAATGGTTCTGTCAACGGAACGGAGCCGTGTGAAAGGGGCCTTACTCTGACTATAATTGTCAGATACCATTGCAGTATTAAATAAACTAAATAATAGTGAACAATTTTGTCCATTTGTTAGCATATAATAAAGCATATTAATTATATAGTTAAAATAGTTTATCAAATAAAAAAAAAACACTGCGTCCTTTAAAATTTTAGGTATGCGCATTTGTTAAGTTAACATATGCATGCAGATGCTTCTTAATTTGGTCTGGGCATTGACACAATGACCACTGATCATAAAAGGGATAAACTAAAGCACAGAGCTGGTTTTAAAGGTGCAAGCTCCAGGGATTTTCATCCTTTCTTCACCATTTAGAATTTTCTAGAATATGCTGAATGAGAAGAATATCAGTTTACATGGCTGTCTTACTCTTTGGAACGGTATCTGTAATTCCACCAATAATCAATAAAAATTTGTTGTGAAGTCACTACATCACTACATGTGGTGCAGGGATATTACTTGTATATTAAAGTGCAACTCTAGCTAAAAGGAAAAATGCTTTGGGCGGGGAAACCTTTGAATCCCTGTCAGATTTGTATTGCTGTATTTGTTCTCACGTTGTCTTTGTGACCATTTTAAATGGATACTAGACAAGAAAAAATAGTCTGCAAAGGGCAATGAAAACCTGACAGAACTTTTAACCCCCTTACTGCAATTCTTAAAATGTTTAAAAAGGAAATCTAACAGAAAGAAATACAAAGGTTTCCATTGTCCATCTTCAAAAAATGCTAGTTGCCTGACTGTCTAAATCCAATACATATAGACCAAGGTGGTCAGAACTCTGGATCTTCATACTTGTTTTGAGTCCGATCCTTGGTTCTCTGGCTATCATGCTGATTCAATGTGTTCTGGGTGACATGATCCTCCTGTCGACGAGATCCCAGGGAATGGTAAGCACTTAAACTCACTAGAGGCATGTTTACATTTTGTTTATTTGACCAGAGGCATGTCCGTGTCTATCCTTGTGGATGATCAGGGCTGTAATGGTTAAGATTAAAACCACCGAAGGCTGATATTTAGAGGACCCATTAAAATGCAATATAGGAACTATTGTTGCTGACTTGTCTTTAAAGGCGTTCTTCTCTCTTCTTCATTCCAAAGTAGGCTGCTGCTATTTTGCTGGTTTCAGGTCAGTGATTCACCAAGACGTCTGCTCTGGAGCATGCACTTTAAAGAATAAGTCAACAAGCCACCCCATTTTTCTCCTGTCCTTTCAATGTACTAAAAATTGAAAGAATTGAAATTTGAAACATAGGATAAGAAAAATGACTTACCAGAACAGAACTGTATGAAGTAAATTACTGCACCAATAAATTTATTCTCTTATTACATGTCAGAATATATTTCCATCATTACAAACCAAGCAACTACAGCTTTATTATTTCTTTTTACATCCAAGTTTGCTAGAAGCTACACACATTTGAATGATGCAGATGAAACAGATAAAACAATATACACAAAACTTATCCTGTGCCCATATTTGTCCTATTAGTGACCACATCAAAGTCCTATGATCAGAAAGACAGAACAGGGGTACAAACCAATACAAATTGGCGACAGCCCCGGACCGCCTTACCCAAAAAGCCCAGTGGCAGTATGAGCAGGACTTCAATGCCTAAGAAGTGAACACAAAACAAAAGAATTAACAACAGAAAACCGATTTTTGCTGGGTAATAAAAACTCTTTGGAAATTTTTTTGGAAACTCTGCAAACAATTTAAACTAAACCACACTGCAATAAATTTTCAGGTCAACAGGAGGTAAAACCGTTACACAATCATCTGACTATCCATGCTGAATAGTGGAAGAGATGAGCTACAATTAATAGTAAAAAAGCCTTTCTCCTGCTTTATACTCCAGCCTCTAATAAAGATGACCTTATTGTAAGGCAATACAGACTTATTTAAATAAGCAATGTGCAAAGTAACAATTGATTGCAGGCATTCAGAATAAATCTTTTACAGATTAACTCCAGTAAACTGAATACAATTGGTTGCTGAATGTATTACACATCACTGCAGTTATTAAATGAGTCTGTTAGTGGCAGTTCCCCTTATATATGGTCTTTTGATGCATGTACTTAACTGCTGCAAAGACAAAAGCTTGATACAGAAAATTTTACAAATACACCATGTGATGCCTTTTGCATAGACCCGAAAAGTAACGTTGCGTAGCAGATGTTCAGCACAGTAGAAGTGCAGTATTTAACAGACTCAAACTCACACCATTTCTACATTTTAGAGACCAAGACAGTCACAGGGGCACAACATGAAGGCCCAAAAATCTTACTAGATAGTGTTCTGATGCTTCCATAGAGAGGTTCACAACAGGAATAGGCAGCAATGTATTGTGCTGAGTTCCTAAAGCAGTAACATGGTGTCCTTGAAATACAGACATGTTTCCTGGATATAGTCCTGTACAAAAGACAGAAAAAAAAAAACCCTAACAAAACAAACACACAGGCAGCATGAGGCACACAATTCAGGTGTGTTACCATCCATCTCATTCACTTTACAAGCACCCCATCCAACGGGAGAAAAAGAATTACAGGTGATAAAGAAACTATAGAAAGTTTGTGATCTTTTATCTACAAGCCCTGAGCTTTTTTCCCTATATACTCGCAGTAGGTGAAAAAAGGCAAAAAAAATAACCGCAAGAACGACTGTATCTTGCTAGATAAGTGCTTTGTGCAACAATGTCCATATAGGTATTAATTTCCCAGTCCAAAGTCTTCTCTTTAGATAAAAGAGCAACAACAAGTCACCCCTTCATTTCCAGTAGGTTGAAGAAGCCTTCTCCCAAATTCCAGTTGTGTGTAATGGTTAGATAGCTAATATAGCTTTTATTTTCCACTGTACATATCCAAAGCAATCTCACCGCTATGTCCTGAAATGTTTCGGTGAAGTCTAACCATTGTAAGGGTGTCATCTGGGTGACACTGTTGGGCTGGAAAAGCTGCCCGAGTTCCGTGATGGGTGAAATGGGATACCAGGGGAGGATGGAGACAACTTTTTAGGACTGCATAGATCCCCATTGTGCAACTTCCATAGGAGTTCTTCATTTTCCATCGAGAGCCGCTTGTTCGCTTTGGACTCTTTCTCTAGAGATCGCTGCAGAACCTCTTGCTCCGTAGACAGCTGCCTAAAAGGGCAAAATTTGTAAGTCAATTTTGTGTACGGATATAACAGAAAAAGAAAAAAAGGATGAAAGCTGGATGACAAATCTGTCATAGTGAAATAGCTGGTTTCTGGTATAGTAAAACCAATGCAGACAGCGTGGATTTTTCACTATTTGGTAAGCCACTGAACTGGAACAAGTATGGAGCCAGTGAAGTATAGGAACATCAGAGATGGACAATCATTCCTAGTTAGTGACTCAGTGTCTAATTATTAAAGCTAGAATGAGGATGACAGCTCCAATATTTCTATCCTTACAGTATCCCTTTATGCAAATTGTAGTCTGCCGCTTTTTCATTTGTAAAAACGTTAAAAAAACCATAACACACATATACATGAGTGATTAAAAGAGAAGAATAGGATTTTTTTTTTTAATCATACTTACCTAGGTGAATGCAGCAGTGGTCCGGTGCTGCATCTGTCCTCTGCTGGCTCTTAGGCTGAGAACTAAGCAAATAAACATCAATGATTGCTCAGTTCTCATGTCTGCTCGGAGCAGAGAGTTGTGACTGTCAGTCTCCAGCTCTCTACTCTAGGCCCTTCGCTCACTGGAGCGCTGGGCTGTGGAGGGGGTGGCTTGCTGCGAGGCTCAGCCGAGTGCTGGTCCAGGCATGTGGGCGGATCCCAACCATATGGTCACAATCTTTCCCGAGCCTGGACCGGCTCCTTGACATCAGCGGGCTTTAGCCTTCTGTCTGTTGAAATTGGGTCACGGGAGTGCAAAACTATCTGCTTTTCTGTGATCCACAGAAGAAGTACTGCCAATTAAACTTTGGCTGTACTTCGCCTTTAATATATGGCCTGTGAAATGCTACTATTCTGCTATTGGTCCCTTTCCCATTTATGTCAGAAGGTAAAAGGAGCAGATCTCACTGGTACATGTCACATTAGAAAGGAAATAGAGATCTTCTTAAGTGATAAAATAACCAGATGATGCAATTGCCCAACTCTAGAAGTAGTTACAGAAGTAGTTCTCATAATGCTGCTTTCCCAATTTTTCAGGTACTTGCCAAAATAATAATAGATTTAAAACATTTCTTAGAAATGTCTGCAATACCAACTCACTATAAACGCCCCAAAGATGTCAAGGAAAAATTAAGTGTGTAAATCGCCTCCATTATAATCACACTCAGCTTGGACACTTATCTCTAGCTACGCCAACAATCCACTGAGAAAAATGAGCTGAGATCAGTGAGCTACCGTTTACCTTGAGATTGCTATGTGATTCGCCATACGAGCTTTGAGATCCTCATTCTCCTGCTGGCATTTGTTCAGCCGTTCTACCAGAATGGTGTTAGTCTCCACCTAAACAAAAAAGAACAAAATTGAAGTTACTGTAAATGCAGGACCTGCCGGGTCAACCTTAAACAGGATCTTGTGTTTGAAAAGGGCAAGGGATTGCCACGTGTGAGTCTAATTACATAACAAATATTCATTCTTTGTTCCCAGAATTATGGGTGGAGAGGCATAAGCACACAAAGAATACAACAAGTAAATGTCCTGGAAAGACCAAAGGAACAAGTTGAGTGAAATCTTACACTGTTGACACTCCTAGCCGTATGCTGGAGAAGCAGCGTGTATGTATTTGTAGGTCTGTGAACTGTAGAAATATTCTGTTTTATTATTATTATTGCACCCACTGACAGCCACATGGAGAATGTGTTTTTGCAGCACCAGAATAACTAATACAAGGAACAAGGCAGTACTATACTTTACACTGCTGTGGAGGGCAGTCTCATTACATTTAGCAAGCCATTTGTAGAATGCACATGACATCATAAAATAGAAATACCAGCACTATGAGATCACTGATATAATACCAGTAATAGTACGAGGGACAAGCAGGTGCCACTGCTGAACAAGCTTCTAATGCAGACAGGCAGGGAAAAATGCATATACTTGTTTACTTTCAAAGTGCTTGAGAAATCACGCACAAAACATTTTATAATCCCTAGATGACAGAAAATATTTAGGGCTGTACAATGTCCAACATTGATACAAAAAAGAAACTAAAAAAATAGTAAACCCTGACACTTGTTTGGTAGAGTGTGGCCTGCTATCGTTCTGATATGTACAGTAAAGACCCAGAGGACATATTGTTCAGACGAGTGCCCTTCCTTTTGGAAAGGTGTTCAAAGGCTCCCTAGTAATTCATGTGACAAAACATGGCAGTTAAAGCAGTAATCCACTCAAAAAAAAATATGTATTAAATTCCAGCTTAAAAATTCTCAAATGTGGCGGCTGCATTTGTTTTTTTTTTTTTTTTTTTTTAGGCTTTGCAGTTAAAGGGTTGAGTCAAACCATGTAAACCAAACAGGGGCGCTTACGTAAAAGCTTTTATGTAAAACCATTATTTCAAAGAAAAAAAAAATACATTGCTGTAACTCCAGCTTTAGTTTGTTAGCCAAGTCCACCAAAATTTCCTAGTCCATCCAAGCACTACCCTCTCCCCAGATTGAGAATGCTACTGCCCAAGGGTAATTCCGCTGCTCCTCAATCCAGATTGGAGCAACCCTTAGATGGAGAGTGTATAAAAGGGGAGGGACCTTTGTCCTTCAAAGGATTCCAAGAAATAATTTTATGGAGAGTACAAAAATCTTATTTTCTCTTGACTGTCCACTGAGGGACATAGGAACTCTTAGACTGTCAGAATATGCAAAGGCAGTTAAACAGAGTAAGACCTAAGAAAAAAACTGAAAAAATAGGGCTTGTCTGCAGCTCAAAGAGCTGGCTAAAGCCCAAAGTTGGATTTAGATTTGGCTCGAATGATAGCCTAGTACATACAGGCCAAATGTCGGCCGGTTGAATAGAAACAGGCTGACATTCAGCCCGTGTGTACGGCATTTGGTCCGATAGGCCTTCTGCTGATGGTTCATGACTGAAAAAGGTCTGCCGATCAGCTCCCGGTCTGCACTGGCTAGAGTGTTCTGGCAGTGGGGCTATCCCCCTGTCAGAACACAATAGCTTAGCAGGGGAGATCGCTGTACTAACATTGGATTGGACAAATACCCCCTTTTTGGCATGAGAACAAGGAGTAAATTCCCTGATCCATTCTGCCATAGAAACTGGGACAATGACACTGAGCTAGAAAGCCAGAGGCCCAGAGTTGGAAAGAAGGGAATAGGAAGACCACCTCAGCTCTGGATGGATAATTTAAAAAAGGATTCCGCAGGTCTAACCTGTGCTAACTGGAACAGATGGGTAGTCACTGTCAACTGCAGGTCTGTCACAGAAAAAACACCAGTACAGATAATGAACTAGGAACCTGCATGGCATGGCTAATAATGAAGAGTAGACTAGAAATTCCATATTTGGCCTGAATCTACTAGTAGCTGACACAAGAAACTTCTAGAAATTCAAGGCTGTCAGACAATACCATTAAAAAAAAAAAAAAAAAGAAAACCTATACTTGTTTGGTCAAGGATTTTCAGTATCTGGCATAAATCCTCCAGCAACTGCTGATACTAGAAAAAAAACTTCCAAATTAATAGAAAACAGCAACGCTACAGAAAATGGGTCCATTCACCTGAGCATACTAGCAAAAACTGAGGCATGATGCCTTTGGGTGGGATTATCCTATACTGGCCAGTGTTTTTTTCTTTTTTGGTGCCAGTGTTCATTTCTCCCGTAGGCGGCAGTATAGCCACAATAGTCTAAGAATTCCTGAACAAAAAAAGAAATGCACCTTGCATCTTATATGCACTTCAGCAATGTGCTTACTTAATGTGTGCAGTTGCAGACAGTAAATGTTGCAGAAATACTCCCCTTATCCCCACTGCATTTCAGTACAGTGGTATGAACAGTCAACCCAGACATCAATTTTTGACTTAACAGAATGGTCCAGGGAATGCAAATAGTCCCTACCCAAAGGGAAACTGATGAAAACACTTACCAGTTTCTCGATCTGCATCAGCTTTTTGTCTTGTTGATGTAATTTCTCATTTTTAATTTCCAAAACTGCCTTTAGACTCTCCAGCTCCTGTTCCAGGTACATCACCTGGGAGTTCTTCTGCAGAAAATAAAAAACGGGTTATTCCACCATGAGCAGGGTAAACTTGATTATTACTTGCCAGTAGAGTTGATATACTGGGAAAGTGTTACTACAGCTCTCCAGCAGCTCTACAGAAATGGCAGTCTGGCAGTTGAAGCCTTATCACTGAAAGTAAAGCGCTGTGCAAACTGTTGGCGCTATATTATTATTATTATACAGGATTTATAAGTGAAAAAATTCCAAATAATGGGTTGTCCTACAACAGTAAAATGGGAAACTTCCACTAGGGAAGCAGTAAATTGTGCATTACTCTACTGCACAATTAAGGTAGTTTATATCCAATTATTTTCACATTCAACACTGTAGCATAACGCAGGTCAATTACACTATGCAGCGCCATGCCGTGTTTCTCCCGTGGTGTGTTATAGGGGGAACAGATCATCTTGAATAATAATTGTGGAGGGGGATCAGGGGGGCATAAAAGCAGAGGAAATACTGACCTGGGGTGTTTTCTCTTTGGATTGTTTTCTTTGTTCTTCTTCAACTCTTAGTTTTTCCTTTAGAGATTCATTCTCCTGTTTCAGTTCCTCTATTTTTTTCTTGTGAAAAGAAGAAAGGGAAATCCAAGTTTAGGTAAGTAATGAGATGTAATTATAAAAAAAACAAAAAACAAAAAAAAAACAAAAAAAAAAAACAACCTCTAGCTCAGCTTGTTTTTCTTTAAAGGAGTCTTCTAACACTTTATTCTCACGTTCTTGGCTGTCTTTCAGGACTAGGGAAAAAGGATGGACATGTTACATATGCAAAAACAGCAAAAATTAAGATTATCCCATATTTGAGATAGTAAAACAATGGTAAAAGCCAAAATTTCTTTGGAATGAAAATAAAGATTTGAAGGGATCCACTGAAGAGCCCAGCATAGTGGGCTGCTACCTAGTCAATACATCAACCATGGCATTTAGTGGTTAATGGTTCTTGGCATATCACTAGCATTATTATTCAAACAGCAGGCTACCCCATTTTAGCTAACTCTACCCCTGACACTGAGAAAAATGACAGTTAAAGCAAATCACACCCCTAAGTCCCCCAAGATACAGACAGAATCATGCAAGAGTCAATGGTCTTTGTTCTACCAAGCGCTGATGTTGAATACAAACATATTTTATTTTAACTAGATGCGATTCATACTATCAGCACGAAGCAAAATATCATACCTGTCAAGGACTTGTCATATTCGCTCTTTATGTGTTCTAAATCCTCAGCATGACTAACTTCTGCAGCTAACCTGTAGGTTTCATGAGTGGAATTTAGATCATCAACCTGTAAGCAGTAATACAAGATATTTAGACTTACCAAATTTAAGTGTATGTACAGCTCAACTTTGTTTTTGTTTTGATAGACTTGTCAATTCTATTAGTTTATTTTTGCTGTCTCCCCACTAGGGAGATTTCCCCCAACTTCCTATCCTGGAGACAAAACAGAAATATTAGAGGAAATCTTCCAAAAATAAGCGGAATTCCCAACGTAGTCACCACCTGAACATTTCTCTCCAGTGGATGGTTAACAGTCACCTCCCGCGCAGAAAGACTTTTAGGCATTTTTATAGGAGTGTTTTTCAGCGTTCTTGCAAGCATATGAGAGCATTTTAGAACTGTATTCAAAGTGTTTTTCCTGTGTATTCAAGCTTCAGCCGTTTTTATTTTAGCCATTAGAAAGCACTAGGGGGAGGAGATTAAAGGTGGAAAGCTACTGCTTGACCAGAAAACGCGCATAAAACACGTGTGTCATGCATTCTGGCATGTTTCCATTGAAATCTATGTAGCCAAAAACACTCCAATCTACCTAAACTGTAGCGCAGGTACTTTATTTGAGAAACAGGTGTTCCTCTACAAGTGAAAAACGCTTCGATGCCAAAAGGGCTTATTGAAAAAAATTGCGATTTGGCTTGTTGAGCATTTTTGAGCTTCAAGCATGAAAACACTCAGTTGCGAATGGGACCTTACTCTTGTGACAATGAATGTTTTAGATCAGGGGTCAGCTACCTGCCCATTGCAATCTATCAGCCAACTGCGAGCAGGTGAGGGGTAGATTGCGAAAACATCCCTGCTTTGCAAACCCTCTAGTCCAGGATCAGTGAATGGTGGACTGCCGTCCAGGTCACTGTTCTGCCGTCTGCCATGGTCGCACCGCTAAGGTCCTTCCCCCAGCCTCTGCTGATCTAATCCTAACAGCAGAGTAGGAGGAGCACCATTATGGATGTAGGGCGGGAGTGTGAGCTGCCCCAGTTAACCAGCAGGTAACTGGTTGCTAGGATGCAGAGGGGTCCTAGCAACAAATCGCAAGCTTGTTAGTATCAAAAATGAAATCCGGCAGCTCACGTTCCCGCCCTCTGTCCGGAACTGCGATTTCTCCTTCCCTTCACTCTGCCGTACACCTGTGTAAGGTAGGAGAATGGTAGGAGGAGCTAGCTGTGTGCGTTGGGGGGAGGAGGGGTTGTAAAGGGGGTAGATGCTGTGCATTCGACACCATGGGGGGTGGGATGGCAGAGGACACTACTTTGTGTAGGGACATAAGCACAGGATGCTGCTATGGGGGCAGAGGAAACAGGATTTTGGGGGGGGGGGGGAGAGGGCCGCACAGGACACTACTGTGTGTGTGGTAAGGGGGGGGGGGGGGTTAGAGGACACTACTGTGTGTGGGTGATGTGAAGAGGCAGGGAACACAATTGTGGGGGGTGGGGTGCACAGAGGACACTACTGTGAGGTTATGTGAAGAGGGGCAGAAGACACCAATGACACACTAAGGGGTGTATCTACTAAAACTGTTGTAGCTTTGCTTGCTAGCCAATCATTTTCTTCTTTCAGCTTGATCAATTAAGCTTTGAAAAAAAAAAACCTGGAAGCAGAGCTGCAACAGATTTTTCACTTTCCAGTTTTAAAATCAACCCCAGTGTGTTCTTCATGCCGGCTTTTTAGAGGCTTGATCATTCTAAAAGGAAAAAAAAAAAGTGGGGCAGTCTGGGGACCTTTGATCTCTTCTGTTGTCAAGTTAGATCGCCAACTCCCAAAAGTTAACTACACCGGTTTCAGATTTTCCCTCACTATGTCTTGGGAACAATGATCGCTAGAACAAAGAAGTGCGTTTCCACAAAACAAAGGTCATAGTTGCAACTGGGGTCTCTCATCCACCAAGTTTACCTTCTCCTGAAGCTCATTCTTGTACTTCTCAGCTTCCTCAATGAAGATTGTCTGTAGTTTCTCGCACTCTCCTGTGTAGAACTGCTTGAGCTTCTCCTCCAGGTCAGACAATTCAGCAATGTGTTCATCTTTCACCTTTTGTAGAATGCCCTCATAAGCAATCAGCAGGTCATTTTTCTCCTTTTCTAACGTCTCACAGGTACTGGATGCAGATACTGCACAAAAAAAGGCAAGACTTTAGTTTAAATCTATTAACGGTAAACATTTTTAGGTTTAAGCTCATGGATTATGCTTTCAAGAAAAAAAAAAATAGCACTAGGCAAAAAAAACAAAACAAAACAACCTTACAAGGAGTATGTTATTGTTGACCTTCATAGGATCTTTATCTATACAGGCTCAACCATTTGCTTTATGGTAATTTGGTCAGCTTAAAGTAAACCTAGATAAGAAACAAAACACTCCAAGTAAGCTCACTATGTGTGAAACGCATTAGAAGGAGCCCAGATGGGAGTTATGCTGTCCTGGAGCTACAAAAACCCCTAACAGGGAATTTCCATAACCGAACCTGCACCAATGTCGAGTATACAAAGGATATAAAGGATTTGAACTTTGTATAGAGCTGCGGTGAACTTTTCTGCACATAAAAGTAAACCTGGGTTCAGTAACTGTTCCCTCCTCTGAAAACAGGCAGTCCTTTTTCGGACTTCATAATCTCAGTCACTCGGCATTAAGTAAGCAGATCAGCAAAGTCAAGCATAGTCACAATTTCTTATCTGCATGTTGGTTTGAGGTTAGTGACAGTAGTGAAGTAAGAGCATTGGAATAATAGCTAGACAGCAAGCATTTTTAGAAGGTCAGAGAGGTTTTTACTGGTTTATCTCAGCAAACAAGCGTCTAGTTCTTCTACTTGGCCTTTCTTTTGTGGCTCAGCAGGACATTTGTTTTCCACTTTACATGCACATACATTAGTCAGTAAAAGGCAGATGAACTATTCATATTCTAATGTGTATTATTGGCTTATTACTGTATCAGGAGACAGAAATGGCTCAAAGGTTAAAGGATTAGCACTCTTGCAGTCAAAATATATCGGAGACACTATCTGCATGCAGTTTGTATGTTTCCTTCAGGTGCTCCTTTTTTCGAAGACCTACTTGAAGACCAACTGGGTTTGTAGATCATAGCTTCTTGAGGGGCCTGATGTGAATGGGTTTATATATTTTTAAATTGTGCAATATTTTGGCCCTATGTAACTACTGGAAAGCTAGCTAAAAGAATCCAACGTTCAGAGGACACCATATGAGATTTTATCTCCTTATACGATCATAGTGCTGTACTTGAACCCTTCATGTTACACATGGATTTGAGTGCATGTAGGGTTTTTGCAAGGCCTCATTTATCACAACCTCGGAGTAGATGTGGATTTTTCAAACACAAAATTAGTGTAAAAAGCTTTCTTGCAAATTGATCTTCATTAAAACTCCACCTCAAAAATAATGACAATACAATAATATACACAAATTAAGATGTAAAACAGGGGTGTATTATCCCACGCTCCCTAACCTAATGTGTCCCTCACTTCTAACTTGTGTCTGATGGCTGCAACCAAATAATTGTGTTCCCACAACTGCAAACAAAATAAAATCAAAAATGTTGGCTGCGCCTATCTGTGTGCAATCCAATTAATGTTTTGAAACCAAAACCTTACTTTCAAACACACAACACAACTGATATCATTCAGTGACAAACTTTGTGTACAATAAAACAAATGGGACAGTCCCAAATGACTAGAATTCAATTAGTAGTGCTTTTCTTCTTTCAAATATTTTTTCCGTTAAATGGGCTTGTCATATCCCACAGTTTTTCCACCTTCACCCTCGTGAAACAGGTCTAAACTGGAGGTGAGCGCAGTGGAGAAAGGTGGTGGGAGTACTACTAATTGAACTATAGTCATTTGTGACTGTCACATTTGTTGTATTTTATTGTACACAAGAAAGTTTGTCACTGAATGTTGATGGCAGTTTTGTGGTTTAAAAGTAAGGTTTTGGTTTAAAAACATTAATTGGATTGCACAAGGATAGGCGCAACAAACATTTTTAATTGTAATGGAGTCTGCTGATTATCTGCTGACATACAAAATGAAAACCTTTTCGAACATGAACGTGGTAAAGGACTGTATGTTCTATGCACAAGTTATCCATATGTTCAGTCAGGCAGTTTACTTGTGAGGACTTGTCTATATACAGCAGTCAAAATTCATAGAATGGAATTTACCAGAGTAGAATTGCCTAGCAGCAGTAATGAGTGCACTTGCGTCAAGAAAAATTCAAGGTATCCCAAAAAAAAAAAAAATTTGAACCCCATACACATTTAATGAAAGCCTGATATTTTTAAGCTCTGTTGTGTACTATTAACGGCAGCCCTCTTTTATATTAAATCTCCACTGAAATTCCTAGCCAGAGAGTAAGGTCACCTGTACTGGTTAGTGAAAAATAATGTCAGAAGGTAGCACGTGACACACTACCTAGGGATGACCTTCAGTAAAATTGCAAGCCCAAATGATCAGCAGACCCAGAGATTTGATCATCTGAACCTCTAGTTCAAGTTGAGTTTGAATCTCCCCACTTTCTGTAGCGTTCAGTTCAATTTTCACCCCTTCCCTATTCATCAATTCTTTAATGCATATGGGTAGCTTCTCTGAATATGGACGCTTAGGAGATGGGTGCAGCCAAGCTATATATAACTATATATGGCTATATTTCTGTACTTTTTCCCATTAATCGGAAAACTGTGAGCTGCAATAAACAGGTTAACGTAAAGATACAACTATTTTTAAGTATATAAAATAGTCTATTGATTGACTTGACATTTTGTTTGCATTTGAGCAAATCCCACGTATACATTTGATCACACGCTCCCATATTGCATTTGTTAGGGCCTAATTAAATTATTCTAGCAGTACAGCTATCCCTTCATTACTATCTGAACAGAGTACATTTTACATAGTAAACACAGTGCACAGGAGAGGACCAGATCTGTCCCTTTTAATGTTTGTTTTTGTCAGAAAAAACCCTGCAATAAAAACTCCAGCTATTAATAAAATATGCTCTTCCTGAGACAGCACATAATGAGAAATTCAATTGAATTTGCTTCTTTGTGTGAAGAAACAAGAACCTCTCTGTAAAAGAGCCATTTGAGAACCTTCAATATATTTTAATACAAGGCCAATATGGGTTTGTTCAGGTTTTCTTCGGAATTATTTCACATCTTCTGATCCCCATTCTGTACAACACATGGCTCTACAGGAGGAGACAATTGAGTAAGGCAATGGCAACACATGATGAGCATTTGTGAAGTAAAGCCAAGCTAAAACTCCTCCTTTGCTTATCTGATAGTACGTGTTATGACTAGCTTTTTGTTGCTTCTGATTACTTTTTTTTTTTTTCCAATAAAAGTTTTATTTTATTCAAATTAAATTAACAACAATACAGCGATAATCAACATACATATACATAGAAAGTAACACTCTTCTTGGTACATAAAATTAGCATAGGTTTCTAAAACTTAATACAAATGTTGGGGGGGGGGGGGGGGGGTGTGGATGAAAGGCAAGAATAAAAAATACCGGATCAATTTAGACCATCATTTATGAGATACGACATAGCTCTTCATGTGACAGTTTGGGTCAAAGATGATTATGATTAACCACTTTAATACAGGGCACTTCCCTCCCTTCCCGCCCAGGCCAATTTTCCCCTTTTAGCGCTTTTGCATTTTGAATGACAATTGCGCGGTCATGCAACACTGTACCTACACCAAATTTATGTCATTTTCCCCCCACAAATAGAGCTTTCTTTTGGTGGTATTTGATCACCTGTGCGATTTTTACTTTTTGCTAAACAAATAAAAAAATACAGAAAAGTTTGAAAAAAAAAAAAA
Source organism: Pelophylax lessonae (assembly GCF_965119305.1). NCBI lineage: Eukaryota > Metazoa > Chordata > Amphibia > Anura > Ranidae > Pelophylax > Pelophylax lessonae. Next base: position 728,388,683 of record NC_138768.1, on the reverse strand, counting down.
GTTTTTTTGTTTATGTTATACAATTTTGTAAATAAATACGTTTTTTCCTGCACTGATGAGCACTGATGAGACTGCACTGACAGGCACTGATGAGGAGGCAATGATGGGGTGGCACTGATAGGCGGCACTGATGGGCACTGATATGTGGCACTGATAGGTAGCACTGATATGCAGCATTGGTGGGCACTGATAGGCGGCACTGCTGGGCACTGATAGGCGGCATTGATGGGCACTGATAGGCGGCACTGATGGGCACTGATAGGTGGCACTGACGGGCACTAATGGGCACTGATAGGCAGCACTGGTGGGCACTGATGGGCGGCACTGATCGGCACTGACGGGCGGCACTGATCGGCACTGGTGGGCAATAATGGGCACTGGTGGTCGACACTAAAGGATGGCAATGATGGGCACTTGTGGGCAGCACTGATAGGGAGGACACTGGTGGGCATCACTGATGGGGAGGGCAATGGGGGGCTCCCTGAGCCCTGATTGCCATCCCTGGTGGCCATAGTGGGCATCCCTGGGGTCATAGTGGGCATCCCTGGTGGATCTAGTGGCATCCCCCCCGACCCCCCCCCCCTGTCAGGGGAGCCGCCGATCGGCGCTCCTTTACTCGTGCCTGTCAGGCACGAACTAAGGAAAGCCGATCAACGGCTGTTCCTGTTTACTATGTGACCAGCCGTGATTGGACACGGCTGATCACATGGTAAAGAGCCTCCGTCAGAGGCTCTTTACCGAGATCGGAGATGCAGGGTGTCAGACTGACACCTCGCATCACCGATCGCCGCTCTGCGCGCCCCCGGGGGGCGCCCCGAGCGGTGTTATCCTGCCGCCGTCATATGACGTCCGGTCAGGATAACACAACCACATTCCCGCCGTCATTTTGTAATAGGGCGGGCGGGAAGTGGTTAAAACTGTATAGCCAATTTGTTTGAGGAGAGATAGCCCCACACATCCCTGGTGTGGGGGGGGGGGGGGGGATATCTCCCTGTAAAGACAGAGTTTGGATTTCACAAGGGAAAAAAATGGATTTTTGTAAGATCTTACCGTAAAATCCTTTTCTCTTAAGCTCATTGACAGACGTAGTCTTCTTGATTCTCAAGAGCTGGGTTATGTTGTCTCCGCAGGAGTAGGACTAGGCAGAAAGAAACGTTCTGGCTCCACCTTAGGGGCAGTCCCTGAGGGTATATCCTCCCTCTCTCTGCTACAGGGAATCAGTTCTGTTCTAAAGCAGTAACAGAGAATTTAACCCAACCCAACTCAATGATAGAGGGGCGGGTACTACGTCTGTCAATGAGCTTAAGAGAAAAGGATTTTACGGTAAGATCTTACAAAAATCCATTTTTCTCTATCGCTCATTGACAGACGTAGTCTTCTTGATTCTCAAGAGCTGGGACATCCAGAAGCAGTGCCACAAATGAGGGGTGGGATTGACAAAATCAAATCCAATCTAGAAGGCCCAACCGGTGCCAAACTAGAAGTTTTAAAGGCTCATTATAAACAAAGAATGAGACTAAAGAAAAATTTTCCAACGGAAAAACCCTCGAGGTAGACCACTGGTCTCCTCAAATTGCGGCCTGCAAAACCTTGCGGCCAAACGAGGCATCAGACGATGCCATTACATCAACTTTATAATGTTTAGTAAAGGTATGCACCGACGACCAGGTAGCCGCCTTGCACACCTGGACCACTGACGCCTGATGGCGAAAGGCCCATGACGCACTAAGTGCCCGAGTGGAGTGCGCCTTAACAGGGAACGGGGGCTCCCGACCCTTAATAGAATAAGCCTGTACTACCGTCTGTCTGATCCATCTGGAAATGGTCGCGGCAGATGCAGGCAACCCCTTTTTGGGTCCATCTGGGATCACAAAAAGTGAATCCGTCTTGCGAAACGAGTCTGTCGTTTTCAAGTATACCCTGATCGCTCGGACCACATCCAAGGAGTGTAAAGCAAACTCTCGCGGATGACTGGGCTTAGGACACAGGGAAGGTAACACAATTTCTTCATTCAGATGAAATTCTGAAACCACTTTTGGTAGGAAGGATGGATTCGGACGAAGAACCACCTTATCTCTATGAACCACCAGATATGGTGAACGACAAGATAATGCGGCCAGTTCTGACACCCTGCGTGCAGAAGTAATAGCCACCAAGAAGGCCACCTTCTGGGACAACGTAGGTAGAGGAATCTCCCTAATATCTTCAAAGGGAGGTTTCTGAAGAACCGACAACACTAAATTAAGATCCCAGGGGGGTAACGGCGCGTGCACCGGCGGAGCCAGATGTCGCACCCCCTGGATGAAATTCCGCACCAAGGAATGAGTAGCCAAAGGCTTCTGAAAGAAGATAGCCAATGCGGAGACCTGACCCTTGATAGTACTCAAGGCCAGTTTCTGCTCAACCCCTTGTTGCAGAAAAGCTAATATTCGACTAATCGAATAAGACCGAGGACGGAACCCCAAAGGTTCACACCATGCAAAGTAGGACTTCCATGTGCGATGATAAATCTTTCTGGAAGTCGCTTTCCTTGCTTCAACTAGAGTAGGAATAACTGAAGCTGACAAACCTTTGTCCTTCAGCACCTGGGTCTCAATAGCCAGGCCGTTAAAGCCAGCGATCGTAAAGCAGGATGGAAGATCGGTCCCTGAGACAGTAGATCCTCCCTGAGAGGAAGTCTCCACGGGACGTCCGCCACCAGTCTGACCACGTCGGCGTACCAAGCTCGACGAGGCCAGTCCGGAGCTACCAGAATTACTGGAATTCCTTCCTCCTCTATCCTGCGAAGAAGTCTTGGCAGTAACGCGAGAGGAGGGAAGGCATACATTAGCTGGTATTGCCCCCACGGGGCGATCAGTGCGTCTGCGGCTTCTGCTAGAGGATCGCGGGAGCGAGCCACGAATCTCTGAACTTTCCTGTTGAATCGTGATGCCAACAGATCCACATCCGGGGTGCCCCACCGTAGGCACAACTGGTGGAAAACGTCTGGATGGAGGGACCATTCCCCCTGATCCAGAGTCTGACGGCTGAGATAATCTGCCTGCCAATTCTCCACCCCCGGAATGAACACCGCAGAGATTGCTGGAACAAATCGTTCCGCCCAGCGAAGAATGCAAGCCACTTCTTTGGCCGCTCGGACACTCTTGGTGCCCCCCTGGTGATTGACATAAGCCACGGCCGTGGCATTGTCCGACTGGATCCGAACCGGGCTGCCCTGGAGCTGCTCGGTCCAGTGAATCAGACAAAGTCTGATCGCTCTCAGTTCCAATACATTTATCGGTAACCTGGATTCTTCCAGGGACCAAAGTCCCTGGACAGATAACTGACCGAGAATTCCTCCCCATCCGGATAGACTGGCATCCGTGGTCACTATCGTCCAATATATTGGCAGAAATGACTTTCCCTGGCTGAGCATCGGAGACCGAAGCCACCAGACCAGAGACTCTCTGGTCTGTTTGCTCAATCGGATCGGATTGTCCAGGGATTCCGGATTCCGATTCCATCTGAGAAGAATCTCTTGCTGAAGAATTCGGGTATGGGACTGGGCAAATGGGACTGCTTCGAACGAAGCCACCATCAACCCCAGAACCCTCATGCAAGACCGAAGGGAAGACCAGCTGTTGGACAGTAACAACTGGACTGCTGATTGAATCTTTCGGAGTTTCCCTCCCGGAAGAAAAACTCTTGTCCTGACTGTGTCTAGAATTAGACCCAGATATTCGAGCCTCTGGGTGGGAACCAGAAATGACTTTTGCTGGTTCACCAGCCACCCGAATTCCTGTAAAGAAATCATAGTAATTTCTATGTTTTGTAGCAAGGTCTGAGGAGACTCTGCATGAAGCAGAAGATCGTCTAGGTAACCAAGGATCGATATGCCTCTTTGGCGCAGAAGTGCCAACATTGGGGCCAACACCTTTGTGAAGACCCGCGGAGCCGTAGCGAGACCGAAAGGTAACGCCACAAACTGATAGTGGTTCTCTTCTACGGAAAAGCGTAGAAACCGCTGATGCCCTGCGAAAATGGGAATGTGAAGATAGGCGTCCTTGATGTCTATGGACGCTAGGACATCCCCTGGATGCAGGAAGGCTGCTACTGTGCGAATGGACTCCATTCTGAATCTTCTTATGTTGACAAAAGAATTGAGTGCTCTTAAGTCCAGAATTGGACGCACTTTGCCCTCTTTCCTGGGTATTGTAAATAGGTTTGAATAAAACCCTTGAAACCGTTCTGTCCAAGGAACGTGGACTACCACTCCTTGTTGTAGTAAATCTGTGACTGCTCTCCGCAGATCTTCTAAACGATCTGAGGATAGTCGGATATTGGAAGGGAAGAATCGCGCCGGTGGGAGAGATCGAAACTCGATTTTGTACCCTGACCTTATGACTTCGCAAACCCACTTGTCCGGGATTCTGGAAAGCCATGGTTTCGGGAACCGGCGAAGACGTCCCCCCACCCCAGTTATGGGTGGGGGCGCACCTTCAGGCTTTGGACGGTTTATCTTCAGGTCTGGAGGGGGCGGGCTTTTGCTTGCCCGACCAACGACCCCTGACGCCTCCTGCAGGAGCTTTGGAGGACTTAGTTTTTTCACCCGCGGGACGAAAAAACCTCTTGTGAGCAGAAAAAGAAGGCCCTCGTCTTTGACGAGTTCCTTTACCTTTAAAATTTTGCGGTAAAAAGGTGCTCTTTCCACCCGTGAGATCCTTAATGATCTCATCTAAGTTGGCTCCAAATAGACGCTCTCCTAAAAAGGGGATATTAGCCAATGCTTTTTTGGAACCTTGGTCGGCTAACCAACCTTTTAACCACAGTGTACGCCTGAGAACCACTGCTGAGACTGATGCTCGCGCCAATAATGGAGTGGCGTCTAACGCCGCATCACACACAAACTGTAACCCCTGTATCATTTGTTCCAACAAATCTGATACCGCCTGAGGGACCTCTTCTAAGTCCCGGCGTAACCACTTGGTCCATTCAGTTACAGCCTGCGAAACCAGACCAATAGCTATTATAGGTCTGAAAGCTGATTCAATCAAGGAAAACATGGTGCGAGACATAGCTTCTATCTTGCGATCCACTGGATCTTTAAAAGACGGAGCGTCTTCTAGAGGAATAACCGTGGCTTTATTCAATCTAGCAATTGGTGAATCCACCACAGGTGGTTCTGTCCATTTCTTAATGAGGGTTTCCTCAAACGGATAACGCCTGTCAATGCGTTTAGAAATAGTAAAAGTGCGTTTTGGCAGACGCCATTCTTCTTCGATTGGATTGCCAAAACATTTGGGCAATGGAAAAACCTTCGCCACTTTGATGCGTTTTTTAGTCCCAAAAGGGATTTCAGTTTCAGCTATTTCCGATGGAATACCCTGTAACCTTAAGGTTTCTTGAACAGATACAATGAGTGCGTTTACCAACGCTTCCTCTCGGGCTATGGCGGATGCCGAAACATCCTCCTCACTGTCTGAAGAGACAGGACCCGAGACACCAATCCCAGATGAAGTACCTGCAACTGCAGAAATAGGCTCAGAGTCTGAATCCGAGGTTTCAGATAATAAGGGGTTAGGCGGGGGTCGCTTTCTTGCGCCCTGTCCCTGACAAGCCACTTCCACCCGGGACACAAAAGTTTCCATAATAGCTGACAATGATTCAATTGTCAGTGGGGTGCTGGAGGATCCCGCAGACCCCTCGAGGGGATCCGGAGGAGATACATGAGTGGCAGGGTCCATGTTAATTCAGGACACCTTTGCCAGCAAAACAAAAAAACTTTTTTTTTTTTTTTTTGTGTGTCTCCCCCTAGCGCAATAGCGCCCCTCAGAGTACCTGCTTCTCGATCCCACAGAGAGAGAGAGGGACCCCCAAGGCTCACCAACCGATGCAGTGCAGTTTCCAACCAACTGCAGTCAGCGTCTGTCTTACACAGACTGGAAGGAGCTGTTGCTTTTTCCCGGGTAGAAGGACGTGGCTCCGCCCCCTGTGTACGCCTTCCGGCGTTCCCAGCTCTCCACGAGGTAGCTGGGCTCACAAAACATGGCCGCCCCCATAGAAGAGACATAAGACTCCAAAAACATGGCGGCCGGCGTGACCTGAGGACATACATGCACTTGGTCTACGGCAAAATGGCGGCGGACCGCCGAAATTGTTTTCCCAGCACATCCAACCTGCATCTCTGCTAAGAGGCGATATATGGATCTACAGGAGATACACTACAAATAAGGTAGGATTATACCTCCTATGTCTGCTGTAATGTTACAGTCTGCTGGGTAGAGTGTTAGCTCTCAAACCAAGTCCACTTCCCACAAACACATGCTGTATTACAAGGGGGACTTATAAGTATCAGATATATACTGACCATATATGGAGGGGCCCATAATACATACTGCCTCATAACGAGGAAAAAAAGGGAACGTTTACTCACCATACCGAACCGACAGGCACCCTCTCTTCACAATACCCTCTCCACCGGGGTGGGGGTTTGTGGACCACTCCGGACGCCTCGACTCTCTGGTTCCTGGCGTCCAAGCGAGACTTTTAACTCGCAAGGTCAGTCCCTCCACTGGGACTCCGTCGCGGCCGACCCAGCGCGGAGCTCTGGTCTGCACGCGCTCGTAGGCAGAAAACCGGGGTGACCACTGGATCTCAACATCCAGCCCGTCGCCCGGCCCCGCATACTTACTTGAATGTGTCGCGGCCGACCAAGCGCAATGCCATGGTCTGCGCGCGCTCGTAGGCCGGCTGGGGTGACCACAAGTGTCGCCCAGTCCGGCATTTTTGCTTGAAGATCTCACAGGAAAAACACTGGAGAAAAACTACCTAAAAAATGTCTTTTTCTTAAAGAAAAAAGTCTTGCCAGGACCAAAAGATCCCAGCAAGGAACTTAGGTCCTTACTCCTGACTAGACAGAAAAAAACTGATTCCCTGTAGCAGAGAGAGGGAGGATATACCCTCAGGGACTGCCCCTAAGGTGGAGCCAGAACGTTTTGTCTTTCTGCCTAGTCCTACTCCTGCGGAGACAACATAACCCAGCTCTTGAGAATCAAGAAGACTACGTCTGTCAATGAGCGATAGAGAAAGTATACTACCCCTAAACTATACGCGGATTTCTTGTAAAATGTGTTATGTGTGTTGTAAGAAAATCCCGTCTTTAAGTTCTGTGTACTGGTTTGTGGTTCGGAAGTGCAACCAACATGCCCAAGTCTGGTAGAATTTTGTTGGTGTATCTTTGCCAATATTTAGGAGTTCCTTCTGATTACTTTTTAAAAAGAAATGGATAAATGTATTGTCGGCTAGCACAGTACACTACGTAGAGAAAAGAGAAATTGAAACAAAATGAAAAAAACTGATCTATAATGCCCAATGAGGTTCCAGTTTTATTTCTCTGGCAAAATGACATGGACAACCTGATTGATCAGTATCTACAGATTATTCACTTTGGTTCCAATTTTTCTTTTCTCTAGAAGCGACAAACTTTTTAAAAATGGCAAAAACATCAATCTATACTACTGTCAGTTGCCCTAATGATTGAAACGGGAGCAACAATCCTTTCATAACATCACTTCACTTCCTGCTCTTTTTTAATTTTAAGATGGAAACCTTCTGTTTTCTTGCTATAGACAACAAGTTCATGTTCAAAATCAGGAGCAAAAATAAAACCAAACACCTACCTGAAAACATCCATTTCAAACTCTTTCCAGGAAATGGATTCCATAACGGTGTACTGCCAAGGAGATTTTTAGGCATAGAAAAAGGGAAAGACCCCTCCGTGCAACAACATTGAAGGTGGAGGCGAGAAAAACTTAGACTATATATTGAGAGGATCTGAAATTCTGACATATCCTAGCAAACAACAGGATTAGGTATGTGAGGATACCAACTGCATAGGAGGAATTCAAGAACAGAGCCATTAAGATGACCCCTGAGGAAGCTTAAGGTGGACTTGAATTCAAAGAGTGAAGATTTTCTATCTTTTAGGAAATATCTAGAATTTGTTAATTGTGCCCAAGCAGGACCCTGAAAAATCCACGTCTTTTAAACTATCCCTAAAAAGGGCACTTTATTTGGAACACCATGCTAGTACCAGGTTGGACCCCCCTTTTGCCTTCAGAGCTGTCTTAATTCTTCATAGAAGACGGCATAGATTCAACAAGGTGTGGAGGCCATTGGAGTACAGTGAACTCATTGTCACTTTCAAGAAACCAGTTTAAGATGATTTGAGCTTTGAGATATGGTGCATTATCCTGCTGGAAGGAGCCATCAGAAGATGGGTACACTGTAGTCATTAAGGGATAGACATGGTCAGCAACAATATTTAGGTAGACCGTGGCATTTAAACAATACTTAATTGGTACTGAGGGGCCCAAAGGATGCCAAGAAAAAATCCCCCACACCTTACACCACCATCATCAGCCTGAACTATTGATACAAAGCAGGATGGATCCATGCTTTCATGTTTACTCAATATCTGACCCTATCATCTGTATGGCGCAGCTGAAATCGAGACTCCTCAGACCAGGCAACATTTTTCTAATCTTCTACTGCCCAATTTTGGTGAGCCTGTGCAAATTGTAGCCTCAGTTTTCGTTTTTTTAGCCGACAGAAGTGGCACCCAGTGTGGTCTTCTGCTTCTGTAGCCCATCAGCTTCAAGGTTCAATGTGTTGTGCATTCAAAGATGGTATTCTGCATACCTTGGTTGTAACGAGTGGTTATTTGAGTTACTGTTGCCCCTTCTATCATCTCTAACCAGTCTGCCCATTCTCCTCTGATATCAACAAGGTATGTTCATTCGCACAACTGCCGCTCACTGGATTTCTCTTTTTAGGTTCTGTAAACCCTAGAGATGGTTGTGTGTGAAGAACCCAGTAGATCAGCAGTTTTTGAAATACTCAGACCAGCTCGCCTGGCACCAACATTCATGCTACGTTCAAAGTCACTTAAATCCCCTTTCTTCCCCATTCTGATTCTCAGGTTGAAATTCAGCAAGTTGTCTTCACCATGTCTAGATGCCTTAATGCATGGAGTTACTGCCTTGTGATTGGCTGATTAGCAATTTGTGTTACCAAGCAATTGAACACACGTACCTAATAAACTGGCCGGTGAGTATGTGCTGGGTGACATCGATCATCAAAAGACTCTGCAGTCTGACTGCTAATCTCATGACATTTGGAGTGAGATTTGTTGATGTCATCTCTTGGAACTGAAGTTGCTTTGATTTTATTCTGCAAATCTCTAATTTCTGCACCCCCTCTTATCAAACTTACGACCTCCATACAGAGATCATGCAGAACAAGTCATGTCAATTCAGTAATAGGAAAGAGATTGACTGCTGGAGCCCATGGGCAATGCTTGGGACTAGCCCCTAGCCTTCTTTCCATGTTTTTAGCACAACTTCCAAATGACAGATCCTCTTGAATGGGTCAGTCCACCCAAAAGTGATTTTAGTTATAGGTGGAGCAAGCCAAATCTGGGCATCTTAGGTCATTTTAGGTATTGAAGAAAAAAAAAAAAAAAAAAAAAAAGAAAATCACATCTGTCTGCCATCTTGTAATTCTAGATTCTGTCCCCCTCTTTGGAGATTTTTGTGTTTGTCCCAGGACCAGTTTGCTTCGTTCTACATAGTTTGAAATTAAATAACCAATAAGGAGAGTGGGAGTGTCTCAAAACGGTCAGAGCAGTTGTGCCAGGATTCAAGCACAGATCTTGCACCAACAATGTCACTGAAAGATCTATACTCTCCAGCGTCAAAACCTGGCTGCCAAACAGGCAAGATTTTTGGTTCCCTCTTAGCCAAAACCAGAATAAACTCTGGTGGTACTGCAGCAACTGTGCAATCTTCTAGTCAGGCCTTAGGCTTAAACGCACTTTTTTATAAGGAAAAAAAAAAAAAAAACAAGAAAATTACCAAATGATTTGCAATCCAAAACACTCGCATTAAAATCCTCAGCACTTAACAAAACCTTCAGCACAAATGTAGCAATTACCTACCTAAAAGCAAATCCATTTATTTAAGTGGATAAAGGATAGTGACGATATTTAATACCAATCAAAATATTGGCAAGCACAAATAATTTGAAATGCCATCTCAAATTTTTAAATTTCCCATTAAAATGAGAAGCATTTGAAGAAAAACTCTGAAGATAGATTACACTTTATTCATTGGTTTGAAGAGAACCAGTCAAAGCAAAATACCTACATTAACCAGTTGCCGACTGCCCGCCTCTTATATACTGCGACAGGCTGGCACGGCTGCACGAATAGACGTATGGGTATGTCAGTTTGCGGGAAGTGGTACTGTAGGGTGGGCGCGCACTGCCGGCGGTGTGCTCGTGCCCCCACTAGGCTGCAGGGATGCAGATCCACAGGACCTGTGGCAGCGAATACCGCCGGGCACCTGCGATCGCTCCCCGCTGAGAGAGGACGACGGTCAGCTGTTATAAACACAGCTGACCACTGTTCCCTCTGAAATTATCACAGAGCGCCTGTGATCCTTCTATATAGGATCACAGGTCTTTATGATCATTTCACAAGCCCATCCCGCATACAGTTGGAAAACACTCCCCTAGGCTCACACTTAACCCTTTGATCACCACTGTGTTAACCACTTACCTGCCAATGTCATTATTACAGTAACAGTGCATATTTTTAATACTGTAGTAATGTCGCTGGTTCCCCCCCCCCCCCCAAAAGTGTAAAAAAATGTCAATTAGGGGTCCGTTCTGTCGGCTGCAATGTCCCAGTAACGCTAAAAATCGCAGATCGCCGCCATTACTAGCAAAAATAAAAATGACATACATCTTTCCTTTAGTTTGTAGACGTGATAAATTTTGCGCTAACCAATCAAAATAGGCTTATTGAGATTTTTTTCCCCATAAATATGTAGCATACTACAAATTAGCCTAAAATTATGAAAAATTTGGATTGTTATATAGCAGAATGTGAAAAATGTTTTTTTTTCAGAATTGTCACATTTTTGGTTTATAATGCAAAAAATAAAAAATTGCACAGGTGATCAAATACCACCAAAAGAAAGCTCCATTAGTGGGGAAAAAAGAACATCAATTTTATTTGGGTACAGCGTCGCACGACCGCGCAATTGTCCGTTAAAGTAACACAGTGCCAAATAGCAAAAAATGGCCTGGTCATTAAACTCCTTAGCAGTATTCTCGAGTGTGGCTCGGGGTGGAATTTTAGTGCCATTAGCGGTAACCCCCGAGCCACACTGGGGGTACCGCCAGGGAGCATCGCTGGATCCTGGTAGAAGTTACTTACCTTGTCCCCGGGATGTATTCCTGCAGCATACGGCAGCCGGATCTTCCGCCCGATGCTGTGAGCCTCGGCTTCCGTCTCCTGCAACGTGACGCTCGCAGGGGGGTGGCAAATTCAAAAAGTAAAACACACTGATATATTGTAATCCTATAGTATTACATTACAAAATAAATTGACATTAGTTTGCCCCCCAGTGCCCTTTCCTGCAGTTTTACTGTATTGTATTATATATATATATATATATATATATATATATATATATATATATATATATATAGCTCTATCTATCTATATATATATATATATATATATATATATATATATATATATATATATATATATATATATATATATATACACACATACACACACACACACATACATATACGTTAACTTATTTATAGTCATTATTATTTATAGTCAATTTTGTGTTTCAAACTTTATCATACCCGAGATGTTATAAAGAAGAAAACACAGTAAAAAAAAATCATATGTAAATAGTTGGTTTGGGCTGCTCGTCCTTAAGAATTACTAGCAAAATAATGGTACCGCTTTCAGCACCTAAAATCTGAAACAATCATACCGCCACAGGGAGGTATACGAGTTTTGTTTTGAAAAAAATCAAATACAGCATTTAAGAACATATCTGCATGAATTTAATTTGTGGTATTTTGCTGCCAGCCATCAACACTGGAAACTTCATTAAGGCCATAAATAGAATATTGATTTTGAATTATGTACAGGCTGGATTGTTCCTATTCACTTTCATTTCAGATAAAGCTTAAGGTAGTTTCCCCTCTTTTTTGGCTTTGCATTACAGATTCTCTAAAGTAGATGTTAAAAACAGTTGGCTTAGCTGAAAGCCCCAAGAGAATTATCCATGAAGAATGGTTTGGTCAATCATACAGACCCAAATAAATCAACTAAGATAACCAAGTACGGTAACTTTGTTATCAAATGTGTCCTATGTACTGAAAAGGATTATTCTATGCCACATTAGTTACCCCTTCGCCCTTTGTTTTAAAAAGTCTTGCAGGCAGCATAGTCAACTTATATTTGAAGGGGTTTCCTTCCTTTAAAATACTGCTTTTGCTCTGAGAGACTAGTATATACTTCTATAATCTCAAATACATCAAGTTAAAAGACTCATACTACTGAAGTTTACAGTCTACGCAGATAAGAATAAACCTACTAGGGCCATCTATCAAGTCAGACTCAAGACAAGTGATGAAGAACACATATTGCTGTGGAATTCTGCTCATACAGAACAAAAAAATAAATGTAGAAAACTTCACTTTGACCTTCAGGAACATAAATACTGACTATCTTTTTGCCACCAGAATGCCTGTACAGACATGAATATATAAGGAATTAGTATAGGAAGAAAACAAAAAGGCACATTTCTTGATGTACTCCCTTCATTAAAAACTTAAAATTGGGATGCTATACAAAATACAATTAGTTGAAATCTACTTCATTTCATACAGGGCCAGAGGGCAACACTATTAAAAATGGTAAATGTAGAATATAAAAGATAAACACTTACATGCCCCTATTCCCAATTCTCTTGTCCTAGAATCCTATTTGTCCTTATAGGTTCCTCTGGTTGTAAAAGAAAAAAAGGGCTTGTGTAGATGGGCAAATCCAACACTCTTTAGTTGTATTCTAATTGCATTTGAGATGCTTCTGACTATATTCTGATCAACTCTTACCGCTTTTGCCTTACTTTTGGGTTTCATGGGAAGAAATGAAGTTCTGAATAAAACAAATGCCCATGTACACAAGTGCTTAAAGCTAACTGGAGAACCAAGAGGATGTCACAGAGGCAACAAGTAAGCATAGACTGACTGGCCTAAATCTACCTAAAGACACGACAATGGCAGTTGTAATGAATGTATCTACCTACAAATGGGAGCACTTTGAGCCCCAAGAAAATGCAAGAAAATCAGATCTGAACGTTCCATTATCTGACCATCAACAGCCAGATTTAGTGAATGTTCTCTGATGCCATGACTTGGGTTTATTTGAATGGAGCAGGTAAGGAGTGATAATGGCCAAATATTACTAGTGGCATTTCCATGCCTGAGTCCGTTTCTACCATGTCCTTTGGTTTCCTCCCACATTCCAAAAACATACTGAAGAGTTGGATTGAGTGGATTCCTATGATATTGGCTCTAGTGTGCATTAACGTGGAACTAAGATTGTGTGCTCCTTCACAGAAAAGGGAATGCTTCAATACACTTTGTATTGTGCTACTTAATGTGTTGGTGACTTGTACTGTAAATAAAGGAAAGTACTAGCATTAAAATTCTTAATATGCCAATTTAGATTATCCTAGAACAATGATTTTATTTTTTTAGTTCTTTATTTAGTGGAAGGCGTCAAAATACAAAAACATGACATGACAGATATAGCAGGTACACACAGACCTTTGGAAGCATTGTGTGTGAAAAGGGCAACGATGACCCTCCCATGACAAACATACAATAAATGGTACAGTTTTACATAGTAAGCTCACACAGCAAGAAGAACTGTTGGCAGAGTGCGTGATAAGGACAGAGCCTTTAGGGTACATGAAGAAACAAATACTGTAGGATTCATAGCTCAACAAGCTTAGGAGAAAGAGCACAGAGGGTAGAAAAGACTTATGTACCATAAGCAATACAATATAAATGAACAGGGCATCCAATTGGTCATACCAGGGTAATTAACGCAAATCAAGAGCATGTTTAACTTTTATGGATGAACAAGGTGGCATCCTAAGGTACATAGACAGGGAAGGAAAACGAACATGAAAAGCAGGATAAAGGGTAGGGAAAAGGTAGGGAAGTGTGAGGGGGGGGGGGGTGTTTCTAGGAAGAGGAGAGGAAACTAATCAGAGGTATTCGTCAAAAAAACTAAACAGGTCCCAATGGAGTCAGCATGTTTTGTGCTCCTCTGTTTTGCCCATGAGGGCAGATGGGAGGTTATCCGTGTGTTCAATATCATTCACTCTAGCAAACCATTGGGGTAAGGTAGAAGGGGGTCTGTCTCCACACACAGGGTATGCAGGCCCTGGCGGCATTCAATAAATGCTTACATAGATATTTGCGGTATCTCCTATTAGACACTAGGATCAAATTAATAAACACTTTGGCGGGGTTGTTAGAAATATATCTAAGTTTGAGCACTATTTGCAAAACTTGTCAAAATTGCAGATATTAGGGCAATCCCAAAAAATAAAGAGTATTGTGCCAACATGTGTACTGCATATCCAGCATAGTGGGCTGTGCTGAGGGAACAACGAAGCCAACACAGAGGGGTTTGCATTAGAGTTTTATATGTGGTCTCCTGATATCTGTTACATAGGGAAGATTTCTGGGCAAAGAAGAGTATGCAATTTTTTTGGTCCTCAGAGAATGTTGTGTTCAAATCTCACTTCCAAGGCACAATTTGAAGAAGACAGACACAAATGGGTCCATCACCAATGCAGAGATCCTCAAATGGGGTAGGAGGTCTAAGGAAGTGTGTGTGGTCCAGAAGGGATCTTAGAAAAGGAAAGCTGTAGTAGTTTCCACCTGCCCAAAGCAGTGGAGGTAAGAGTACTGAAGAGATCTGAAAAATGGACCCACCTCAAAGGACGCAGAGAAGTAGTAGCCCTAATTAGTCGTGAGTCTGATTGGAAGAGGAAGACCTGGTCTGTGTGCCCCGGAGAAAAACCTGGGTGACAGAGGGGAGGGAAAGCTAGGTACTAATTTGAAGTACCTATCAAGTTCATGTAGCGTCGGTTTTATTAAAGAGAGAGAGTAATGAATGCTAGAAAGTGGGCTGCCAGACCAGGGAAGATCGGCAAAAGCGAAAGGTATGAAGTCCTGCTCCAGGGAGTCCCAGAGCTTGTAAGGGGAGTGCCCGCACCAGTCAATTACACGGGTCATATGCACTGGGGTAAATATAGGGCAGGATCTGGGAGGCCTACACCCCCTTATAGCTTGGGTCATTGTAACCTTGACCTATTGAGGCCTAGAACAATTTTAGTTGTACTCAACATATTAAAACAGGTGTGCAATGCATACAACATAAGTAAAGCTTTTATGAGCAGTTAGATGGGTCACATACCAGAAGACACCTAAATATGCAGTATCAATGTAGCACAATAGGAAATACTATTTTATTTTAAAAATGAGAAATGGCACAGTATTGTATTCTTCAAGTCATCAGCATCACTATTAATCCAGATAAGAACTTTTAAATATGAAAACTAAAGTGAACAGCAGTGGAATTGCCCAAAGCAAGCACAGGCCTTTCATTTTCTAAATGATAGGCCGACCAAAGCTGGAATTTGATTCCCAGGGGCACTTGTTGCTATGCAAAGCCAATTCTGTAAATCATAGTTATAGCAAACATTACTATTACCATTCTATACATGCTAAAACAAGCCTACTCAATGAAGGCAAATGTTAAAAATTGTATGGCAGCCCCTTGGAGCAACTTGCAGAAACACAAAACTGACGCATGGTTTATTCGCACAGCTAAGAACAGGTTGGCGATCACACACTACTCTGTCTGCCCATCATCCTTGGACAACGTTATAATGTAAGTACATTAGCAAGAGCTGATCTCACTAAACTCTGCTGTCTGGATTTTGTCATGGAGAAGTCTTCCTAATTATCTTGTTAAACTACATTCACATTAGCCTACATTAGGGATTTATCCATTAGGCAGAATGAATCATGTGAAACTGGTACTCTGACTACCACCATGCAGTACACAAAGATCAAACAAGGATTTTTAAAACTGAAGATACTTAACACCTTTATACCCAAATATATTGTGGAGAAAAACTCATGCTAACCAATGACTGTCCCACCTAATTAAGAGAACGGAATTTCCAGGTACAAATGACTTGTGTATATGGTCATTATGCAGAAGGTTCCAGTTATAAACCCCCCTGCCACCATATGGCCCAATAGTTCAATAGAGGCAATCTGATGGAGCAGATTTCTCCATACACATGCAGTGGTACAGTGTTCTTTATGTAAAAACAGAACAGCAAGGACTGATTTTTCTGGAAAGATCTTACTGCATAGCCTTCAAGTCTGTTTCACTTACCAAAGGAAGTTTGGGCACATTTACTACTATGTTTACAGGTCTAGGTGGTTTGTTATCTAAAGCAGGTCATAGATTGAGTGATTTTCTTTCCTGCAACCACAGTCAGTGTTGATGTGAGAATCCCTCCCGTGAATCCATTGTGTTCTCCCAGCTGGGGGGCGCGAGGAGCTATCATGGCCAGAAGAGCACACAATGATTATTGCTAGTGGCTTTAGGAGCTGGCAATATTCGCATGAAAAATGCGACTAGCTAGCTATATCCAGGTTGATCAATTGATCAACTTTGATAAAATCAGCCTGCCCATTCATGGTTCGAATCTTAGCTAGTCGCTGCTGAAACGGCTTATGATTTTAACCATCCAAGGCCGGCTTACAGCGGAACTAAACCCATCATTTTAAGTTTCAAAAAAATGCTACATTCCTGGCACGTGCCAGGAATGTAACGATCACATTGGTTGTGCTCTTAACCAAACTCCAAAACCATCCAATGACTGATTATATGTGCAGCATCATGGCAGTTGAAGATCAAACAGAGGCTAAGATGGCAGCTTCTTTGGATAAAAAGAAAAGAAGGGTTTTATTCTGCTACAAGGGTCCATGCACATAAGGGGCAGAAAAAAATGCCAGCACCTCGGGCAGAAAAAGCATAAACAAAATGCTGATAGTAGCTCATATTGCACAAGTGTTTATGAGCATTTCTTTTTGCAAGTGTTTTTTTACTAAAACATTTCCCTTCTCCCTGTACATTTAACACAAATGCTCCTCAACACCACATTTTTTCTGCCAAAAACGAGATTCTGAAGGTTTTTTTTTTTTTTTCCTATTCCTCTGAAAATATGCCTGTAAACTCCCTAATATGCATGGACACATAGGCTAACAGAGCTGCTTTTACAGGCTGAAGAAAAAAAATAAAAAATAAAAACAAAAAGGTCTGTATAAGCAGCATTTTTTATAGCCCGTGTGCATGGACCCTAAAGGTGAATTCTCTGTTACAGCTCTGCACAGCCAGCAAGGTGGTTTATAAAGGGGTGCTACTCTCTCGGTAAGGCTTTACATTTTATATATTTTAAAAATGTAAAGAAGTGGGAACAGCAACCCTGCAACGTTTGGAAGAGCTAAGATGAAAACCATAGCAAAGAGATCTCACTGCTGGAATCAAGAGATACAAGAATCCAGTAACTAGCTCAGACTACACCCATAGGCAAGATCTCACTTTTGGATAGAATAATTAAACCTTGCCAGGCTTTAAACTGTGCTTTTTAAAGGAGATCCATTTCAGACAAATCAATCAGTAGGTTTTTTTGTTCTGCAATATCAAACTGGTTTTGGAAATTAAAATAACTTGAAAGAGCCACACAGCATGCATACTATCATAACAAAGGCATACTGTGGATGGCATACTTGAAATAACACCACTTTCCACACAATATTGAAACCGCTACATACCATACATATCTGTGAATTTTGTGAATAGACATTGCACATCAGATTGCTTCTGTTTAACTTCAATAACTGCCGTGCATGCATGTACAGAACTGAGAACTGCCTCATACTAATGTGATGTGCACCTTTCAGGACAATGAGTCTCTTACTACATTTGCACTTTTTGCTAAAGGGGCCAGTTTATTGAAGACCAGCAAACTGTTATTGATTTATAAACACCCAATCAGGTTGACAGCAAACATTAATCCTCAAATCTCTCTCCAACACTGGATGGTTTAAACCACAGGCCATCTAGACCATCACACTTTTTTTTTAATGTTACGTTGCAGCCCAATACTACAGTTGTTTAAATTCGTTTTCTCACTAGGCTCCGTTCACTTATTGGCATCCAGGATCATGAGCATAATTGCTGCAATTCTGCCCGCGATCCCGAATCATGGCAAATTGCGGGACGCCCATGCTATTCCCATCACTTAAAATGGCACCCCAAACGCGGCACAATTTTCCCACATAAATAGATTCGCGGGATGCCTGTCGCCCAAAACGCACCGCTATTGGGGTGCTTGAGAGGGGACGGGAATCGTGCAGGCATCCTGTGATTTGCTGTGATTTGGGATCGAGATCCAGGATGCAAATATATGAATGGAGCCTTTAATGTACACTTCGTAACCTATGACAATGCAAAAAACAGAATTTCAGAAATGTCTGCAAATGTATGAAAAAGGAAAGACTAAAATATCCCCACATTAGCATTAGTATTCAGATCCTTTGCAACAACACTTGCAATTTAGCTCAGATACCTCCCATTTCTCTTGAACGTTGCTGAGATGTTTCTACACATTGGAGTCCACCAGTGGTAAATTAAATTGATTGGACATCATTTGGAAAGGCACACACCTCTTTATAAAAGGTCTTGCAGCTGACAACGCATACTGTATCAGTGCAAAAGCCATGAGGTCAAAGGAACTGCTTGCAGAGCTCAGAGACCGGATTAGTCACATATTTAAAGGGAAGGCTACAAAAATTTTCTGCTACACTGAAGGTTCCCAAGAGCACAGTGGCATTCATAATTCTCAAATGAAAGTAGTCTGGAACAACCAGGAACCAAGAGTTAGTCACCCAGACAAACTGAAAAATCAGGGAAGAAGGGCCTTCATAAGAGAGGTGACTGAGAACTCAATGGTCACTCTGACTAAGCACTAGAGATTCTCTGTGGAGATGGGACAAAGTTCCAGAAGGACAACCATCAATGCAGTCATCCACCGATGTGGGCTTTTTGGCAGAGTGGCTAGACGGAAGACTTAAGAAAAACACATTAAAGCCCGCCAGTAGTTTGCAAAAGAGCACCTAAAGAACTCTCAGACTGAGCAACAAGATTCTCTTGGTCTGATGAAACCAAGATTTAACTGTTTGGCCTCAATTCCAAATGCTATGTCTGGAGGAAACCAGGTATTGATCATCGTCTGCCATCCCAACAGTAAAGCATGGTGGTGGCAGCTTAATGCTGCAGGGGTGTTTTTTAGCAGCAGGGACTGGGAGACTGGTCACGGTTGATGGAAAGCTGAATAGAGCAAAGTACAGAGATATTCTCAATGAAAAGCTGTTGCACAGCACTCAGGACCTCAGACTGGGACGAAGGTCCCACATTGCAACATGACAAAGATTGTAAGCACACAGACAAAATAACACAGGTTTGGCTTAGCTTGCTTTGTGAATGCCCTAGAGTGGCAAAGCCAGAGCCCTGACTTGAACATCCCTGGAGATACCTGAAAATAACTGTCTGATGGTCCATATCCAACCTGAGTGAGCCTGAGAGTATGTGCTCAGGGTGAACCTTCTCATCTATGAAATACACAGGGCGCCAGTGGGGGAACTGCCAGTACTGGTGTTCAATGGCAAATGCCAATTGAGCTCCACGGTACCGGGCAGTGAGCACAAGGCCCACTAGAGGACGTCAGGCCCTCAGGTCACCATCAAAGTCTGTTTCTGATTGTTTGGTCATTTACACCAGTGGCCTGCTGGAGGTAATTTTGTAGGGCTCTGGCAGTGCTCATTCTGTTCCTTCTTGCACAAAGGAGCAGATACCGGTCCTGCTGATGGGTTAAGGACATTCTACTGCCCTGTCCAGCTCTCGTAGAGTAACTGCCTGTCTCTTGGAATCTCCTCCATGCTCTTGAGACTGTGCTGGGTGACCTAGCAAGCCTTTTGGCAAAGGCACGTATTAATGTGCCATCCTGGAGAAGTTGGACTGCCCGTGCAACCTCTATGGGGTCCAGGTATCGCCTCATGCTACCAGTAATGACATTGACCCTAGCCAAATGCAAAAAAGAGTCAGAAAATATGAGTAGGGAAAAAAAATGTCAGTGGCCAATTCCTGTTTTGGAGGTCATCTCAATGTTGCCCGTCTAGTGCACCTATTACTTTCATTAACCACTTCCTTACTGATGGACGTCATATGACATCCAGGGCTTTGAGTGGGGATATCTGAATGATGCCTCCAGCTGCAGGCATCATTTAGATACAATTTTTTTCTGCCGGCGATTGTCTGCACCATAAATACAATCATAGTGGCTGTTATGCCGCTTGATCGTTCTTACAGGCGGCGGGAGGGGACATCCCCCCTTCCCGCCGCACTCAGGTGCTTCTACCGGCTCACTAGTGCAATTGGCGAGCTGGAGAAGGAATTCGCTGGCGGCGGAAGTAAACCATTGAGTCTGCCAAGGACCAGATGGTCCCCGGCAGTCTCTAACTCTCGGAGGCCTGGCATTTGTCAATACTGCCGAGCTGATTTTTTTTATTCTTTTTATTTCAGGTGTTCCAGCCTGTATGAGAGATCTGAGGTCTTACTGACCCCAGATCTCCCCATAAAGAGGACCTCTCATTCACTGATCCTATTACAATGGATGGAAGGATCCTATTCCTTGTAAAAGGAATAAAAGTGATCAAAAAAAATAAATAAATGAAAAGTGTACAACATAAAAATACTCTATAAATACAAAAAATACAAAATAAAAATAAAATGGACAAAAATTGGATTTTTGTAAGATCTTACCGTAAAATCCTTTTCTCTTAGCTCATTGACAGACGTAGTCCTCTTTGATTCACATCAATTGGGTTATGCTGCCTCCGCAGGAGTAGGACTAGGCAGAAAGAAAAAACGTTCTGGCTCCACCCTAGGGGCAGTCCCAGAGGGTATATCCTCTTCCTGTCTGCTACAGAGAATCAGTTCTGTTACGAAGCAGTGTCAGAGAATTTAACCCAACTCAATGATAGAGGGGCGGGTACTACGTCTGTCAATGAGCTAAGAGAAAAGGATTTTACGGTAAGATCTTACAAAAATCCAATTTTCTCTGTCGCTCGTTGACAGACGTAGTCCTCTTTGATTCACATCAATTGGGACATCCAGAAGCAGTGCCACAAATGAGGGGTGGGATTCACAGAAATCAAAATCCAATCTAGAAGGCCCAACCGGAGCCAACCAGAAGTATCAAGGGACTCATCGAGCAAAGAGATGAGACCTAGTACAGCGGCCTGCATGCTTTGAAAACAGCTGATGGCGGCCTGTCGGCCTGCGGGAGTATGGCGATCTAAGGTAGGCTATACCTCCTATGTGTTTACTATAGCAAATCGAACTCGGCTTCCTTGCTAGAGAACCTAAGACTTGCTGAAGTATCAGCTCCCAAACCAAGCCTGCTGGAGTGTCAGCTCCTAAACCAAGGTTGCTAGAGTGTCAGCTCCCAAACCGAGGTTTGTTTAAAGTGTTAGCTCCCAAACCAAGCCGCCTGCTGGAGTGTCCCAGATCACACTATCACAGGGGATATGTGAACATGTCATAGGCTACAGGGGGGAACTTTAATGTCAGAAAGGATCCGACCATACACAGAGGGGCCCGTATCCCAAAGACCCCACAGGGGGGAAGGGGGAACATTTACTCACCATACCGAACCGACAGGCACCCTCTCTTCACAATACCCTCTCCACCGAAGTGGGGGGTTGTTGACCAATACGGACGCCTTGACTCTCTGGTTCTTGGCGTCCAAGCGAGACGTTTAACTCGCAGGGTCAGTCCCCGTCCAATGGGACTATGTCGCGGCCGACCCAGCGCGGAGCTCTGGTCTGCACGCGCTCGTAGGCTGAACCGGTATGACCACTGGATCTCAACATCCAGCCCGTCGCCCGGTCCCGCATACTTACTTGAATGTGTCGCGGCCGACCAAGCGCGATGCAATGGTCTGCGCGCGCTCGTAGGCTGGCTGGGGTGACCACTGGATCTCAACATCCAGCCCGTCGCCCAGATCCGGCGTGATTTGCTTGAAGATCTCACAGGAAAACTGGAGACAAAAAAACTACCTAAAAAAAAATTTTTTTCTAAAAAATCTTGCCAGGACCAGAGATCCCAGCAAGGAACTTAGGTCCTTACTCCTGACTAGACAGAAAAAAACTGATTCTCTGTAGCAGACAGGAAGAGGATATACCCTCTGGGACTGCCCCTAGGGTGGAGCCAGAACGTTTTTTCTTTCTGCCTAGTCCTACTCCTGCGGAGGCAGCATAACCCAATTGATGTGAATCAAAGAGGACTACGTCTGTCAATGAGCGACAGAGAAAATGTTTTTTTAAGTGCCTCTGTCCCCAGGTGCTCGCACGCAGAAGCGAACGCACGCGTACGTCGCGGCCACATATGTAAACTGCGTTCAATCCATTCCTGTGAGATACCGCCGTGAACGTTAGAGCGAGAGCAACAATTCTAGCCCAAGACCTCCTCTGTAACTCTAAACTGGTAACCTGTAAAAAATGTGTTGCCTATGGAGATTTTTAAGTACAGAAGTTTGGCATCATTCCATGTGTGTGAGCAATTTTAAAGCGTGACATGTTAGGTATCTAATTACTCGGCATAACATCTTTCACATTATACAAAAAAATTGGGCTAACTTTAGTGTTTTTTTTTTAATTCCTAAAAGTTGCAATGACCGCCATTTTATTCCCTAGGGTCTCTGCTAAAAGAATATATATAATGTTTGGTAGTTTTCTATCAAATAAATTGATGATTTTTACACATAGGAGTGGAGTGCCAGAAATGGCCCTATAGAAGTGGTTAAACGCCAAAGCAGCTGAAACAACTCCCTCGGCTACTTAACTGACCAGATCAATATCCCAGGAGTTCAAATGACTTGATGCTATACTCTTGCTTTTATTTTTTTTTTTTTGAGCAGTGTATATTCTGAAGACTTCCACACAGGAAAACAATTGGCAAGGCAGAATCACCAACATCAACCTGAACTCTGCTGTATATTATGGCTAGTTTATAACCGATGAAAACAACTGGAAGGGACTGCTTTGAAAATCACAACTCCCCTTTCTTTGCAAGGCCTAACATGACATATCAATTTATTAAAGCCTGGTACATGCAATTTCCTTAATTGTATTTTGTTGTTACAAGTAAAAAAAAAAAAAAATCGGGAAATAGGATGTCAGTGGAGGTCAAATGGATATTGCTTTCACCTCACTTGCTCTCTCTATGTCTGGCTGTTGCTGAATTCATGACCTTGATGTCACTGACTGTTACATCAGAGATGGTAAAGTTATCCAAGCAAAAACCCTCAAAAAGCCACAACAAAAAGAATCTTCGTATAGACATTCACTTAGTGTAGCTAGTATTGGCCAGCTAATTGCAATAAGTACTTTAGACAAATAAATTCGGTCACTTCAATTTGCAGAACTAAGCTGCATATAGAGGGCTGGAGTGTATGGACGCAATACTTGTACTATATGGGGGATGGGGGGGTTGGCTAGTTTTTTTAAAATTATAAAACCAACATTGATTTAGGCCCCTTTCACACTTGGGCGACTACTGTTGTGCGATTTTGACGCAACTTTTTGCCACAATTTTGATGTGACTTTGACTGGGCTTATAATGTCTTACTCAAAACGCATCAAAAATCATGCCAAAAGTAGTGCAGGGACTACTTTGAAATCGGTGTGACTAAGTCGGACAGATATTAACGGGGCTCACTGGAAATAATGGAGAACGACTTGTCATGTGATTTTGCAGTCCCAAATCGCATGACAAGTCGCACAAGTGTGAAAGGGGCCTTAGGCTTGTGGCGACAAAGTCAACATTGCAATACTAGGCTGCATGCACACCAGCTTAAGACGCTCCTAGCAGCAGCTTTTGAGCAATTATTTTCTGCCTCTAGAAGCAAATATTGTTATCCTATGTGTCCATGCAGGCTTTTTTGTCTAGAAGCGTTTTTGAAGCTTTCGCTTCTAGGAGCAATTTGGGAGAAATTTGCTGGCAGAACAAAAACGCTGAATGCTCCTAACTGCTGCTAAAACTCTGGTACAAAATCACTATGATGAGCGTTTTTCTGGCATTTTTTTTAGCTTATAGTATGCATGAAGCCTAAAGCTGGATATACACTATACGACTTTTGTTGTTAGATTGTCTTTAGATTTACCTTTACTATGTAGTGCAAGGGCCTGCCAGATTGCATACAAATTGAAAGTGTTTAGGTTTGACTTCATATTATATGGTTTTGGTAAATCTAAAGGAAAAAATCTAAAGACAATTGTATAGTGTGTATGGCCCATTAACCTCGTTTAGACTTGCTTTGCTGTCTGAAGCACAATCAGTGTTTGGATTGTTTATCAAACAGCGACAGATCGGTGGTAAGGAGGTTGTGTATTGCCTCTATCGCCTGTGTGAACCCTCTAATTATTTGCCAACCAAGCATTGTGTGTGGTTGCGGCGTGTGTAACCAAAACATTGTGGGCGTGGCACGTGTACACCGCCAGTCGCTGACTCTGTGGCAACAGGAGGAGCGATTGAGGGACAGTAAATAGGCAGCTTAACCGAGGGGGTTTTACCGTCCCTAAATGGCAAGTGTAAACAAGGCTTTAGCCTCAGTTTACACCTATGCATTTTGCTTTGGATCCATTTCTGCAGTACTTTTTTGTTACACGTGATTTTGCTGCAATTTGCATTTATGCTTTTTTTTTGTCCAATTTGTTGTTGGGCAAATTGCGGCAAAAACGCATTACAAGCTCTCCTGCAGGTAAAAAGCACCGTTTTGCGTTTAAAAAAAGTACTTGATCCTTTTGAAAAACGCAGCGGCTGAAAAAAAGCATAGATGTGAAAGTGTCCCATAGGAAACCATGGTAAATCAATTGTAGTGCAAAAAAGCACCAAAAACACATAAGTGTGAACCCAGTATAAAGGTCACATTATTGAACCGTTACAGAACGATACAGTACCCTTATTGAGAATAAAGATACCATGGCAGAATAAATGCCATGATAACAGCGAGGTGTTTTTTTGATAAAACACTACTCTTTTTTCACGTTCACTACTCTAAAGGGTATAATTATAAAAAGCAGCGCATGTGACTCAAATTCCATGCACCAGGAAGATTCACCTGAAATGAATGTCACATTCCCAGCTTTATAAATATACCTTTATATGTTATTACCTAGAAATTTCAAAATAACTTCCTATTCATCTATTACACTGGGACCCAATGAAAAACACCAACTAAACCTCATACAGTGTTCCGCTAGATGTGAGGGCAGTCTTACAGACATCATTGAGAAATTATGTGATTATGTCACTTTTGCAACCTAACACCAAAATCTACATTCTAAAACTGTTTCCAGTTGGTAAAAAAAAGGTCACTTGCATAAAAAAAAAGCTAGGAAGCAGCCAAAAAAAAAAATGTTAATTTGATATCTTTTCTAAGTCCCATACACAACAATCTATATTTAGTTTTCACTTAAGAGAAGATGAGAATGTAGATTACAGTTCCTAAACTTGACTAGAGTAGGCATAAACTTGACACTGGCACCATTATGAGCTGGCGGCAGTGAGAGCTCCTAGTACTGAAGCTGCTCTTGGCACCCCTCAATGCCCTGGCATCTCATACCCTGCACCATATATAGATTTCTGGTAATCTTCTAATATGGAAGGACACAGTGGGGGGATAGACAATGTGTACCATGAAACAAATTTAAATACAGAAAAATGATATACAGCGGGTAGAACAAGTATTGAACATGTCACCATTTTCCTAGGTAATTATATATTTCTAAAGTTGCTATTGACATTTTCACCACACGTCGGTAACAATCCATGCAATTCATACATACAAAGAAACCAAAATAAATATGTTCAGAAATGAAGTTATGTGTAATAAAATGGAATGATACAGGGAAAAAGTATTAAACACGCTGACTGAAATCTAATACTTTAATACATTAATCCTTGGTTGATAATGCATTATGGCATCCAAAGAGTTCAAATTTGGTCTCATCTGACCAGACTATATTCTCCCTGTATTTCACAGGCCTGTCTAAAGGTTGGGCAACAAACTTTAAAACGAGCTTCAACATGCGTTTTCTTCAGCAATGGAGTCTTGCATGGCGAGCATGCATACAAGGCCATGGCGGTTGAGTGCATTACTTATTGTTTTCTTTGAAACATATGTACCTACTAATTACAAGTCTTTCTGAAGCTCTCCGCAAGTGGATCCTTGGCTCTTGGACAACTCTTCTGTTAATTCACTCCTCTGTCAGAAATCGTGCGAAGAGCACCTGGTCGTGGCAGGTTTATGGTCAAATTATGTTCTTTCCCCTTTCGGATTATGGCCCCAACAGTGCTCACTGGAACATTCAGAAGTTTAGAAATCCTTCTGTAACCAACCAATGCCATCAGTATGTTTTGCAACAATAAAGTTGCTAAGGTCTTGAGAGCGCTTTGCTTTTACCCATCATGAAAGGTTTTTCGTGTGACACCTTGGCAATAGGACACCTTTTAACAACTTCTGGACTGGAAGATTTTCCCCCTTAATGACCAGGCCCTATTTTACGATTTGGCACTGCGTTACTTTAACGGACAATTGCGACGCAGTACCCCAAAAAAAAAAAAATGATGTCCTTTTTTCCCCCACAAATAGAGCTTTCTTTTGGTGGTATTTGATCACCTGTGCGATTTTTATTTTTTCCGCTATAAAACAAAAAAAAAGCGACAATTCTGACAAAAAAAAAAAAATATATATTTCCCACATTCTGCTATATAACATTCCCCCCCAAAAAATGTAAAAATCTAAATTTAAAATTTTAGGCCAATTTGTTTTATTGTTTTCTGCTACATATTTTTGATAAAAAAAAAAAAAAAAAAAAAAAATCGCAAATAAGCGTATTTTGATTGGTTTGTGCAAAAGTTATCGCGTCTACTAATTACAGAAAGATTTGTCATTTTTATTTTTTTTACTAGTAATGGCGGCGATATGCGATTTTTTTGTGGGACTGCGACATTGCGGCAGACAAATCGGACCCCTGAATGATATTTGACACTTTTGGGGGGACCAGTGACATTACTACAGTAATCAGTGCTAAAAATATGCACTGTTACTGTAATAATGACACTGGCAGGGAAGGGGTTAACACAGTAAGTGATCAAGGGGTTAAATGTGTACCTAGGGGAGTGCGTCTAACTGTGGGGGGGGGGCCTGGCTTGTGAAATGATCACAGAGACCTGTGTTTCTATATAGAAGGGTCACAGGCGCTCTGCGATCATTGCAGAGAGAAGAACGTTGCATCGGCATCCCTGCTGACGAGTGGGGGCAGAAGCCTGCTCGCCCCCTAGCTGCAGGCGTGCGACCGACATATACCTCTGTGGGTTCCCGCAGGAGGGCCATCCTGCAGCAGTAAAACTGCGGGGGTGGTCGGGAAGTGGTTAATAGGCCATCAGTTGAGACTAAACCAGCTGATATTAATTTGCACTGACAAGTGGCAGGATTGCTTTCTAATTACTGATAGATTTCAGCTGGTGTCTTGACTTTCTGCACCTCCCTTTCTTAATGTGTTCAATACTTTTTCCCGGTGTCATTCCATTTTATTACACATACCGTAATTTTTGAACAGATTTGTTTTGCTTTCTTTGTATGTATGGGTTATTACGGACATGTGGTGAAAATTTCATGTTAAATAGCAAGAAATAGATTTACCTAGAAAAATGGTGGCGAGTTCAATACTTCTTTTACCTGCTGCATCTATAGATCTAATTCCAAGAACAAAAATAATTCCAGGAATAGATTATGCAAGAAGCATTTGTGATCAGTACAGAAAGTGCCACAGCACACATCAGATGGGAGCGCTATCTGGGGGTCTGAAGTTTTTAAGTGAAACGCGCCTAAAAAAAAACATACATTTGTCAAAAAAGCACCTGATGTGCATTATGGAGCTGGTGATGGGTGGTTTATGCTGCATGGGGCGCCCCAGAGGTTGGCCATAAAAAGCCCAACAACAAAAAAAGATGCACTGGATTTCAAGCATTGCCAGCCACAACTAGGACATTTTTGATTTTCTAGGGGGAATCACAGTACCTCCAAGTAGTCTGTTGTTTCTTTCTTTGGTGTAGGGCAGTACTGAAATAATTTAGGCCAGCCTAAAACTTCTGCTGAACCGGCTGAGATTCGAACAGTGTATGAGCATGCTGAATATACAAAGTTGATTAACTTGTGTACAACCACTCTGCCAGATTTACTTTAGTTTATTGCTAGTGGTGGCTATAGCCGCTAGCAATAATCACTTTCTTCTCCCAGCAGGGACAGCTTCCCCCAACCGCCCTTGTGTCGGGAGAACACAACGTCTCACAGGAGGGATTTCTCTGTCAACATTGTTCATGCAGCATTGCCTTTAATTGTAGATTTAAGACAGGTGTCTACATTTTTGTGTACCTAAAGAAAAAAGGCGGCGGTTCTGCTGGTGGTGGCTGTCTTGAGGGAACCAATATCAAATGGCAGTAAAAATCTATCCTAATTCCTGCCTGCGGAACATTGGCCAGGGCAGTGTTTCTCAACTCCAGTCCTCAGGGCACACTAACAGGCCAGGTTTGCAAGAAAACTGAAATGCATCACAGGTGATATCATTTGCTGGTCAGTGATTGCAGTATTCTAGTCTGCATCTTTCCAAGGTAATACTTAAAATCTGGCCTGTTTGTGTGCCCTGAGGACTGGAATTGGAAAATAATGGGCCAGGGTAACGGAAATGCCCCTCAAAAAGTAAGTTCCTCTGATCAGACTGGTTACAGAAGGGTGATTAGTCCCAAATTTCACTGATTGTTGATGGGGGAATGGAGCAATTTTCTTACCCAAGTCTACATTATCACGCTTGAAGAAAACCTTTGCTGACTCAGAATATGAGTCTAGTTGCTTGCCCATCATGCCGAGTCATGGGTTTTTGAATTACTATCTAATCTGCATATGTGTTTCATCTCAATGACTCAAACGAATAAAGCCAGTGAGCAAGTGTAATAACCAGACAGGTCTTTAGTGATGGCAGCCATTATTATTCTCAGTATAGGTTACCTTTAAACATACTGTACAATCCAGTGCATTGGTCTGCAGCCAGTGGCTGGATCTGCTACTTCCAATCTAGCGCCTGGTAGGGGGCAACACATACTTCGTACCCCTGATGAATTCTACACTTTTTCATACAGCTATTCTACCTATATAGACCATGGCATTCAGCAGTCACTCAGTGCTGATATATCACAAAGGCAGAATGACCTTTCAGTTTCATGATAAGCAGCTTACACAAACTTTTTGCTTTCCCACATACTCTGTAGAAAGTAAACCCTGGAAACTGCAGCAATTGTAAACCATATACCACGCTAGTTGCAGCTTTTCTTCCCATCTCAGAATAGCTACTCTATTATTTTAGGCCTGTGTAGGTATTTCCAGGCATTTCCTCAATGCTTTTCTATGGGTGGAAAATATTCTGTCATGGTTTTTTTTTGTACGTCTTTAAAATTAGTAGAAGGTCATATGGAAACAATATTGTCTTGTAGATAAGAACTATTCCATCTCCTACAGGTTCAACACTCAGTCTTTCTACAACTAAGAGCCAAGATTTAGCAAGATATATACTTTGTGTTTTCCACTCACAGCCACATCCAGCAATATTTATTTTTTTTCACCATGGAACAAAACTATTTTAAGGCTTAAAAAGACCAGCAGCAGTAAGAGTAGGGTTAAAAGAAACAAGAATACATGGCTAGTGCTTCTAAACATAAATACTACTGGAAAGAATGGTGGGGGGGTCAAATTTATGACAAAAAGGTACATTAGGCACATGTGAGTCAATGAAGGAAGAGTTCTGAAGTCCCTCGGAAGTACAAAGCCAACAATGTGCTGTGAACCAAGGCGTACATGAAAGACACATACCCAATCTTCAACACTACGCAATTTTCTAGGTTACTAATCAAACAACGGCAATGACAACACTTCCTAATACAAGCACCGGCAACAACATAACATAAAAATGAAGCAAATCTATAAATATTTACCTATATTGCAAAGTATGTCCATCTTCTCCTAGGTAAAGAACGGCTTTCCAAACACTGACTGACTGGTCTGCAGACATCTATATACTTCAAGGTTTGTGGACATTTTAATCTGATGTGCAATGGAGATAAAGTAAAGAGGGCAGCCACTTCAGTAGCCTTGGGGCAAGAATGTGAAGGACTTGAACAGGGATTGTTTACTAAAAACTGTCCACTGGACCTGTGGTGATACAAATTTCACCAATAACTGCATACATGTTATGCTGGACATCGATGGTGAAAATGTTTGCAGATTCATGCTGAAATTTGAGCCTTAGGCGACCCGGTCAGCACCACCCAGCTCAAGAAACTGAAAATCAAAGGAGTCAGGTAAAAAATTCTTGGCCAAATAGTGACTGCAGGCAGTCAGATGCAGTCACAGTTTGAGTATTCTGACAGTCATGAGAGAAGCGGCTGTTAGGATACAATACCTGGCAGGGGAGATTCTTCCATCCACACTATTTAGCATGGATAGGGAAATTACTGATAAGTCATTCAGACAACCGGGCTGGAAGAGAGTTATCTTCATATGCATGGCTTGCCTAAAGCCTAGTACACAAGGGTCAAATATCGGGCGGTATCTGCTAGTTCAATGGAAATCAGCCGACATTCGGCCCATGTGTACTGCAGCCGGTTTGGGTTCCGGTCAGCAGTGGAGATTGCTGTACTAACATTAGATTGTTAGTACAGTGGCTCCGACCAGAGCAGTCCATTTTTTTTATTCAACCCAATGGGTTGTACGAAAAGAAAACAAACAGGTAGGTGTGTACAAGGCTTTATTCTGGCCATACATTATACAAATTTCTTATTCAATTACCTTTAACAATGTAGTGCAGGGGCCTGCCTGATTGCATACAAACTGAAAGAGTTTAGGTTTGCCCTCATATTATGAGGTTTTAGTGAATCTAAAGGAAAATTTTACAAGATCAGTGTATATTTTATGGCCAGCTTTAGAGCTGGTTTCCTTTGAATTACCTTGCATTAGTCTCAAACATGAAAAACAAAATGTCTCATCAGAAGCGGCCTTGGCGCATACATGTGCTGGCATGACTGTGCTAGGGACGTTCGACTGTAAGCTAATTCAAGGAGGAGGGATATACTACACAGCTCTTAAAAGGACCTGGTTTCCTACCAACTTTATTCCATACTCCTCACTTTAGATATACAAATTTGACTCCAACACACATATATATATATATATATATATATATATATATATATATATATATATATATATATATATATATATATATATATATACACACACACACACATACATACACACACACATATTTATATACACACACACACACACTATATATATATATATATATATATATATATATATATATATATACACACACACACATATTTATATACACACACACACATATATATTTATATACACACACACACACACACACATATATATACATATATATATATATATATATATATATATATATATATATATATATACATACATACATACATACATACACACTTTTTTTTCTTCCGCTTTTCCATCTTCCTTTTAGATTTCACTCAAAATCCTTCTTTGGGGTCCTTTTCATTTTTTTTTTTCATACCCATCACAGTTGTTGAATGTAGATATCACGTCTATAGTTCATTTTTTTCTCCTTATTTTCCATTCTTCATTTATCAGCTCATCTTCCACATCACCCTATGTAATGCAATTGGAATGGGGATGGTGTTTATAGTCCAAACCAGAAGAGCAGTCACCGCTGCTCCTCCATAGATATACCAGTAAGCCATAAATTTATGGCCACCCACCTTATATTGAGTAAGTTCCCTTTTTGCCACCTAAACAGCCATGATCCGTTGAGGCATGGATGCCACTAGAGCTGTGGTATCCAGCATCAAGCTTTCAGTAGCAGATACCTTACATCCTGCTGAAAGAAGCGGTTGCCATGAGGGAATGCCTTTTCCATATAGGGGTGTACTTGGTCACCAATGTTAGGTAGGTAGTACATGTCAATTAACATCCACATGAATTGCAGGACCCAAGGTTTTACAGCAGAGCATTGCCCAAAGCACCACACTGCCTCTGCCAGCTTGCCTTTTTCCCCATAGTGCATCGTGGTGACATAACTTTCCAGGTAAGTAATGCGCACACACCCCCAGCCATCCACATGATGTAAAAGAAAAAACAATCAGACGAGGTCACCTCCTTCCTTCATGGTCCTTCCTGATGCTCATGTGCCCATTGTAGGCACTTTTGGATGTGACCATGGATCAGCATGGGCACCATGTCAGGTCTGCGGCTACGCAGCTCCATACACAACAAACTGCAATGCCAAATTTGTCTTTGTTTCCAACACATCAACTTCAGCGACATGTTTACTTGCTGCGCAACATATCCCACTGACTTCCAGATGTCATTGTAACAAGACAACTAATGTTATTCACTTAACCTGTAAGCGGTCATACAGTTAAGGCTGATTGGTGTATAGTACAGTTCGTGAACATTACCACCCTAGGAAAGTGTGCTACTGGCAGGATCACCAGGTGAAAAAGAAAGAACTGCAATGCATGACATCTTTGTTTTTGATTTTAGGTAAGTGGTAAGATACCAAAAGGCAAAAGATGACCTTTGCCCACTCTGTCTGCTTTTAGCCAGATCGCTCCATTGTCTTCTGGTCAGTGGCTAAGAGCAGACACTCTTGAAGGTTAATTTTAAGTAAACACAATAGAATTTTTTTTTTTTTTTAGCCAACCACCCTTATTTACCGGTGAAACAATGATTCTGTATATGCCAATATGTACACAGATATACTCAAACTGATTTGCAGGCAATTGAACATCTGATGACCAACATTAGTTTATTCCTACATTTCTGTACACCGATTCCAAGTTCATTACAGAACTGAGGACAGTCTGACCGGTTCTGACAACTGCATAAAAACAATACATTCCTGGCATGAAATGAGCAGATTTGTGTAATTAAGGATCTGCTTCCAAATACCTGGTGTTCAATCTTATTCAGTGGAAAATCCAGCATCCCTCTTGCAGCAGCAGAAAATAAGTTTACTTAAGTATCATGAAATGGGTTTAGACAGGCACTGACTTCACTTTATAAATGGGGGCTGGAAAAGTGCAAACCCATTTCTAAGGCAGTAAGATAACTGCCAGGAATCTGATGAACCCAGGGTCAGCTAACAGGCTCTAGAGAAATTCACAACTCCAGAGCTTCCATGGGAATCTGCCTCAGGGGAAAAACCATTTGCAACACTTTCAAAAACTTTAACTCTTTGCAGAAAAAAAAAAAAAAAAAAAACAACAATATGATGGGACAGTGAAGATCTAAGAACACAATACATGCAAGACCATGATTTTTATCAGGTAACCAGTTCAGAAAAATGGCCATGGAATGGCAGATCGTCACAAGACAAAAGGTTTGATAAATCCCTATTGTTGACACCACCTCTGAATACGGTCAGTAGATAGGAGTGTTTTGTTGTAAGCTGGCCATAGACCGTTCGAATCTCAGCTTGTTCAGCAGGAATTGGCCAAGATTAGAACCATGTATGGGCAGGCTGATTGCACCCAAGTGGATCCATCAATTCACTTGGGTACAACCAGCATGTCAGATTTTTCATGCGATTTATGCCAGCTGCTAGCAATATTCACTGTGTGTTCTGCTGGCAGGGATGGCTCCCCCTGCCAGGACAACACAACAGATCCACAGGAGGGATTCCCCCATCAACAATGACTGTTAATAGGGGAATCGTGTAATTTTCTTTCCTGCAACCTATGGCTGGCTTAACTAACTATCTTTTTTCCAAGGGCACAGGTTCTTGAAAACTCATCCGTGGAAATACAGCTATATAAGTATATATATTATACATTATATATATATATATATATATATATATATATATATATATATAAAAGGTATAAAGTACTCAACTACAGCATACAAAATCAATACTTGTCCTCTATTGATAATAATCAGTTTTACTTTTTGGCAAACAACATATAAAAGCAAAAACAAATACACATGAAACAATTGCTTAGTTGGAGCTCCATGGCCCTCTGCTCACAATGGGCTCTGTCACCATTCTAGCAAAACATGTCTCCAATGCACCCGATTTAACATATATTACTAAATGCTACATCTCACTATAAAATAAAGAAATTGCCCAATAGCTGAATCTCCTGCAAAAATAAAAATCACATACGGAGATTTATGGGCATTAGGTTGCCCCTAAACCCCTGACAATGACTGCAAATGGGATTAGGTATTTTAATCCAGATACAGGCATAAACATGAAGACAGTGCTACCCAAATGTTTTTTTTTTTTTTTTTTTTTTTGAGACTTGAGATAGATGGGCAGATGGATTTCAGGAAGTAAAGCTACAGACATAATTTGCCCTTACTTAAGATGGCCACAGCCAGAAATGCTAAGGGGAGGGGGGGGGGGGGATTCAAAGTGGTTTCTTAACAAAATAAAGCATAGAGACATGGATAGATGTGGGAGCTTGCTTTGAATTTGTGTTTGTGGTGCTCAGATGCTGTGAAGATCCGCTTTAAAGGGGTTGTAGAGTCAGTAGGTTTTTTATCCTTATGCATTAATGTAAAAAGCTGTGTGCAGCAGCCCCCCTCATACTTACCTGAGCCCCCTCTCTAGCCAGCGATGTCCACAAGTGCTTCTTCCGTCCGGGACTTACTCTCCTGATTGGCTGAGACACAGCAGCCGCGCTATTGGCTCCCAGTTCTGTCAAACTCAGTTAACCAATCAGGAGAGAGATGGGGCAGGGTAAAACAGTAGCTCTGTGTCTGAATAGATACACGGAGCTGCAGCTTGGCTCGGGGTGCCCCCATAGCAAGCTGCTTGCTGTGGGGGCATTGAACAGGAGGGAGGGGCCAGGAGCTCCAGCCAAGGACCTGAGAAGGGGAGGCTCTGGGCTGCCCTGTGCAAAACCACTGCACAGAGGAGGTTTTTTTTCTATCAAAATGACAAACCTGAGACTTTCCAATCACTTTAAGCTTGCAAACATAACCCAGTAATATAGTATATTACAAAAAAAGAGAACGCGTCTGTTCATATATACAGATCAAGGGTATTTGCACACAAACAGGCTTATTCAGTAAGACAGGATGATGTGCAGGGTCCAAAGAGCCAGGGCAAACAATCTTGGGGATCTAACTACAGCCAACTGAAATAGAATTGGTTTCTATAGGTTACTTTATGTATACAGTACCTAACTTTATGGCGCTTTTCCACTGCATGGAACCAAACGGTTCGGCTCGCTTTTGTGCTTTTCCACTGCTGGTACTGCATGGTACGGTGTAGGAACGGTTTGGTACGGTACGGCGGCGCTTTTCCACTGCATGGAACCGAATGGTACAGCTCTCAAAAACAGTACCACCTCGATTGTGGTTCCAAGAGGTACCATACCCGGTACCATATCCCACAATCCTTTGCATGCAGTCACTACTAGCCACTGATTGGTCAGAGAATCGTTGTTATCCCACCCACTTAACTTTAGTACTACTTTAGTGGAAAAGCAAACCATACCATACCGTACCGAACCGTTCCAACACCGTACCATGCAGTCCCAGCAGTGGGAAAGCAAACCGGGCCAAGCAGAGCCGAGCCGGTCCTTGCAGTGGAAAAGTGCCATTAGTATGATTTGTGAGGTTATGAGAATCTGTCCTTACCCAGGTCTCCGCGCAAATTCTGAAGTTCCTGAGAGATCTCTTTGCGTTTCCTCAGGGCCTCTTCACGCTGTAAAAAACAAACATTTATTGAGTATTTTACTAGATCACCATTCACATTGCTGTAAGCAAGCTACAACACACAAGCACAATGCTGGGTATCTTAAGGCCTATGAAACCAGCATGTTGCTCTGTAACCCTTTCCTGGCCAAATGTAACATTCCAGCAGCTCACCTCTGTAAGCAATCATCAGCTTTTCTTTTGAACTAGCATTCAGAAAGCTACATTATACACATTTAGCAAAAATGACAATGTTTTGCCTAGGTTTGTTTTCTTTTCTTTCTCGGTTACTGAAAGACTAGAGATGCAAAAAAACTTTCCATCGACACAGATGAGAAATAAATCAAAAGGCAAACAGCCCTGATCAGCTTTCAAATCACTCGCTGCAATACACTAACAAAGACACAGAAACATATGTTAAAATACAGCCGCTGACAGGGAGCCAAGAAAAATCGCAGAGTAATAGCATGCCAAGAGGAGAATCTTTGTAGCAGACACTAGGATGGATCCACCAGAAGCACCTATTCTGCCTGCTTTATAGAATGAAGTCACAACCTCTATAGCAATGTCCTTTACTTGCTCCCCCCTCCATGCACAGCATAGCAGACTCTGTCCTAGCTCAGAAATTCTTATTAGTCTAATTGAATGGCCACAATCTC
This sequence comes from Pelophylax lessonae, assembly GCF_965119305.1. Lineage (NCBI taxonomy): Eukaryota > Metazoa > Chordata > Amphibia > Anura > Ranidae > Pelophylax > Pelophylax lessonae. The sequence continues at coordinate 728,352,118 of NC_138768.1, read as the reverse complement.
TTCCCCGGGGAACATAATTCTATTAGGTCTGCAGGGACAGGCAAGTTTACATAGGGCAACGCAAATGTATTTCACTCATTCTTCAGATGTAAACACAGCATATGTTAAAGCAAGAAAACAATTGCAAAGCATGCATAAAGATCTAGTAAAGGGGGAAAAAATGCATTTATATATAGTAAACTGCAGTCTTAGGATGACAAAGGAGTATGATCAGTCTCACCGCTTATATTCAATATCCTGCTTGAGACACTCCTAGATGTAAACAGTACAGTCAAAGCAGAACAAGTAACTGCTGCCTTATGATCTTCTGTTTGCAAAAAAAAGAAAACGTCCTATGCTGGCATTCCTCCCTTTGCTGCAGCAACTGTAAGAACTCCATAGAGGGGGGGAAAAAACGTAGATAAAAAAAAAAAAAAATCAAAAGTGTAATTACCCTAGATGTATCACATGGGGGATAGACGCACAATTTGCTGCTTGAGCAGCCCATTTCCCAGCTTCTGTATTCCCAAGGTGCACACTCCTGGAGGACACACTGCAGACACAACTGGTCTGGCCACATTTAAAGAGCAGCTGATAGGAGTTCCATAGGACTCAGCCTGTCTGCCTGACACTCATGCTTTGCAGGTTTCCTGTGCTCCTTTCTACTGATCCCTCCCAGCTCCCAACACATACTGCAGTCCCGGCTCCTGGCACAGGCAGCTAGTGATTACTTTAAGCCACAACCCCTTTCGAATATGAAAAACGAGAGGCAGACATTAGCCTGATCGATTGCCACTTACTCAAATATCAGCTTGGACGGCAAGAGAGGGGGCTGACCTCCGCGCTAAGTGAAGCTTATATTTAGCATATATCAGCCCCTCTGCTTAACTCGTTTACAGGCACGCACAACTTTAAACAATGATTTATCAAAATTCATCTTTAAAACCCCTTGGATTTTATTTTTATTGCTACAATTCTTTCCAATATCAGTATTTTTTTTTTTTTTTAATTTGGAATTCAATAGCATAAAATACCAATCTTTGACATTCAAGGATTGAGGTCATTGTAGCCGTATTAGTGTACTTCCGACAAAGACAATTGTGTACTGTCCGTGATACTTTTTTTATTTGCACTAACATACAATTTTTCAGGACAAGCTTTCGGGGTATGTCCTCTTCTGCTTGGATCTTGAAGAAGGGGACATACCCCGAAAGCTTGTCCTGAAAAATTGTATCTTAGTGCAAATAAAAAAAGTATCACGGACAGTACTTACATGCAAGGATCATTTTGTGACAGTACAATTACAGCTCCACATAAAGAGATCCTCCATTTGATATTTTTAAATGGACACCCCTGATAGTGTATAGATAATCAATTAAGGGCTTAACCACCTGCCGACCGCCGCAAGTACATATACTGTGGCGGCCAGCCCCTCACAGGTAAAGTGACGTACCAGTACGTCACTAGCCTGTGAGGCTCTGGGGAGCGAGCGTGCGCCGCCGGAGGCACGGACCCCCCCGCACGTGTGAGCGGCGGACCCGATGTCCGCCGCTCACTCGCGATCGTCCGTGACAGCGGGAGAAAGGCAGGCGGCTGATGGAAACAAGCCGCCTGTCATTCTCCCCTGTGTAGGAACAGTGATCATGCGGTTCTACTATGTAGGACCGTTGATCACTGTTCCTACACCTCAAGCCACAGCCAATCACAGTTAGAATCGCGCCCCTAGGGACACATACAGCCCCTCCCTCTCAAATAAAGTTAACCCCTTCACTACCAGTGTCATTTTACAGTAACAGTGCATATGTATAGCACTGATTACTGCAGTAATGTCACTGGTAACCCCAAAAGTGTCAAAAATGTCAGTCAAGGGTCCAATCTGTCCGCCGCAATGTCGCAGTACTGCAAAAAAAAAAAAAAAAAAACACCAAAAATGGCAAAAATCTTTCCCTTTGTTAGTAAACGCGATAACTTTTGCGCAAACCAATCAAAATATGCTTTTTGCGATATTTTTTATCAAACATATGTAGCATAAAACAAATTGGCTGAAAATGTTAAAACATTTTGATTTTTACATTTTTTTTGGGGAATTTCATATAAAAAAATGTGAAAAATAGTTATTTTTGCAAAATTTACCCTTTTTTTTGTTTATAGCGCATGATCAAAAAATCGTACAGGTGATCAAATACCACCAAAAGAAAGCTCTGTTTGTGGGGAAAAAAAGGACATCAAATTCGTTTAGGTACAGCGTCGCACGACCGCGCAATTGTCCATTAAAGTCACACAGTGCCGAATCACAAGATACCCCCTGGTCAGGAAGGGGGTAAAATCTTCCGGGGCTTAAGTGGTTAAATAGGGCATAAGGAACAATCAGCCTTATGCATGAAATTACTAATAGATTTTCCTCTTAGCAACCAATCAGCTTCTACATTTCATTTTCAATAGTCTAGTGCAGGAAACTAGGACCCTGATTAATTGGTCGATTGTGTAAAGGGAGAGAAACATTGTTCATTCACAAGATTTCGAATGCCTCATACATCAGTGGGCTTTCATTCACGAGGCATCAAGAGCCCCATACCTCAGCTGTCAACAGGTCTGTGTGAAAGAGAACTTCTTAGGCAGTTATTTGCACTGCTTACAAATGAATACTGGTTACAGAGGACAGGTAAGCTCCATTATGGCACACCCACACTGGAGGACATACAAGTTAGTATGGACAGTTGGGGTGGCTCCAAGTTTCATTAACATACCTATAGGTGGAACAACTTCATTACATTACAAAAAAGGAGGCCAAGAAGAGTGCATGGCCAGTCTGCAGATCAGAAAGCTAACATTATTATGCAGCATTATGTAATACATAAGAGACTAGAGCATTGAACGATGATGTACATTCTCGTATACATTATTTATATAGCAAAGTCCTTTAACTCCTTCAGTCATAAGACTAAATGAGTGGCTATGTTCTCCCAGGGGAGAACACTGTAAGCCAGATAAATGACTTCTCTGGTCAGGTGAATGGATTATGAGCAGCCAGTCCACTCATCACTGCAATGACACCAACATCAAGTAAGAAGATCCCGGAAAGAGAGCTGCTCATTTATGGGGGTAGAGTTGCACATCTCATTAAAACTTTTAAAAATTTGAAAGAGCATTAAATAAGCTTGTAAGAAGTTACAAGGCAACATAAGACTGCAAATAAAACCTACATAAAAATGCACATTAGTCTCAATGAGTTTTAAATCTTTCAGTAAGCGTATATTAAGAACCAGAAACCATTGCTGGCCACATGCGTTGTACTAATCACTGAGACCAGGCTGAGCAGCAGTTTCCAGCACACTTCTATTGCCATCTAGTAAACACTGCAAAAGTTAGAGTACAGTTTTCTCTGATTTCTCTGTACAGATTGAGAAGGGTCTCTACATGATCAGTGAGAGGGTCTGCATCCTGAAGCCTGCGATGTGTAACATAAGCTGCCCATGCGATAGGAGATTTTTGCACAAAATGGTTGATTTTAAGACCGTTTGTTCAATTTACTAAACATTAGTTACTGAGAATTTTCAGATGAAGGTTTCTGTGAAAATGTACCTGGGTATAGCCAGGCTTCTCTACATACTGCATGTCTAATTCAATTGGACCATCTCACATGGATTTATTCGTTCAGTATAACCAGATTTGCTATGACTAACACTATGTGGGAAGGGGAATGGTGAAATAGAATTAGGTTTAGATATGGTTATGCTATATACAGTATGTCATGTTAGCCATATTTTTAATTATGTACGGCTTTTATGGAAATTGCTATAAATGTATATGTTTTACATGTCTTGATTACACTTTTCCCTTTTTTGTGTCTTAAAATCCCAATCACCATCATTTTCTCAATGGGTCTCCAATCAGATCTGAGTTTTAAAAGCAGGTTTAAAATCTTAAGGCGGCAGTTCAGACACATCCGAGATTTCTGCACCAAATAATTCACAGTGGGATTTTTTGGGAATGCATCTACTGCGTAACAGGTAAAGCCCCATACACACGTACTGATCGTCGGCCGAACGATCGGCCTTCTTTTGTCCAGGGCTGTCGTGTCTGTTGAAAACTGCAAAAGACTGCACACGAATTTTGTCGGCCAACAATAGCCGACTGCAGAAGTGATGTCATGTGATGGTTAACTTTCCTTGTCTTTTTTCTTTTCTGAGCATGCCCAGTCTTGCAAATCTGCTGTCTGTCGGCCGAAATCTGTACTGACTGGCGAACAATCGGCCGTTCTGGTGTTGGCCAACAAAAATTTTAAAGTCTGCACGACGGATTCTGTTCGGCTGAAATTGCGCTGTCGGAAGCATCATACTAACAAGCCTACAATCGGCCGATCGGTCGGCGGCCGAATATTTACGGCCGACAATCGGTACGGGTCTTAAGAGAAGGACTCCTAGCTTAAAGTGATTGTAAAGTCTTTTTTTTTTTTAAATACCATGTTATACTTGCCTGCTCTGTGCCGTTGGTTTTGCTCAGAGCAGCCTGGATCCTCCTCTTCTCGGGTCCCTCTTCTGTGCTCCTGGCCCCTTCCTCCTGGTGAGTGCCCCCACAGCAAGCAGCTTGCTATAGGGGCACCTGAGCAGTGTCACAGGTATACAGACAGGGAGCTGCAACCCGTCCCCGCCTCTTTCTCCTGATTGGCTGAATGATTTTGACTGACAGCAGCACTAGCCAATCGCGCTGCTGTCTCAGCCAATGAGGAGGAGAGTCCCGAGCAACTTAGATACTCCTGCAACATTGCTGGATAGAGATGGGCTCAGGTAAGTAATACGGAGGCTGGGGGGGGGGGGCTGCTGCACACAGAAGGCTTTTTTATCCTAACCACTTCAGCAGCAGGCCTTTTTCTGACACTTGTTGCTTAAAAATTTTAAATTGTTAATATTATTGTACAGGATTTATATAGCGCCAATGGTTTGCACAGTGCTTTACGTTAGGGCAGACAGTACAGTTAAAATACAGGAGGAATTCAGAGGGCCCTGCTCGTTAGAGCTTACAATCTAGAGAGTCAAGTGATACTTAAGGTAATAACTCTGGGTGGTGAGCTGATGAAGAGCATAAAAGAAAAGTTGTTAGGTGGAGCAGGATGGACTTCTCTGAAGAGAAAAGTGTTCAGGGATTGCTTAAAAGTGGATAGAGTAGGAGATAGTCGGATAGACTGGGGTAGGAAATTCCAAAGAATGGGAGAGGCTCGGGAGAAGTCCTGGAGGCAAGTTTTGGAGGAGGTGACGAGGGAGCTAGAGAGAGCAGAAAATCAATACTTTGCGCTAGAAAATTACTTAGAACCCCAAAACATTAACCCTAGAGAATTAAATGGAGATTGTTGCAATAATTTATGTCACACCCGATTTTGCGCAGCGTTCTTACAAATGCAATTTTTTTTTTTAAAAAAATACACTAAGTTAAAAAATAAGAAAACAGTAAAGTTAGCCCAATTTTTTTAATAATGTGAAAGATAATGTTACGCTGAGTAATATGATACCCAACATGTCATGCTTTAAAATTGCACGTGTTCGTGGAAAGGCGACAAACTTTGGTACTTAAAAATCTCCATAGGCGACGTTTAAAATGTTTACAAGTTACCAGTTTAGAGTTACAGAGGAGGTCTAGTGCTAGAATTATTGCGCTCACTCTGATTGCGGCGATACCTCACATGTGGTTTGAACAGCGTTTACATATGTGGGCGTGGCATGCATATGCGTCACTTTTATTTTTTTTACTTTTTATTTTTACACTGTCCCTTTTTGATCACTTTTATTCCTATTACAAGGAATGTAAACATCCCTTGTAATAGAAATAAGCAGGAAGGTCCTTTTTTAATGTGAGATCTGGGGTCAAAAAGACCTCAGTTCTCACAACTACACTTAAAAGCAATAAAAATGTCCCTTTAAGGCCGTTGGGCTGAAGTGACGTTTGATGTTGCTCTGGTCCACAAAGGGCATAGAGTCGAGTGGAGGCCATCCTGCTCTCATGTGACTTCCTGCCCATCAGGCAAGTGGATCGAATCGTTTTTCCGACTACCAATGGCTCGGGTAAGTGGGGAAAAGACCAAGAAACAGCAGGGGGGGGGGGGGGGTTGGGCACATTTCCTGCTGCCTATAAAAGTGATCCCGTGGCAAATCCGTCACTAGGACTAACTTTGTGTGAAAGAGGACCACCGGCCATGTAGGAAAATACCAGGGTTATGGCAGCTGTTGCCATAACTCCGATATTTAGCGTCAAAGTAGCGCCGTAAATACACGGTGGGCAGTACGGAAGTGCATAGGATGCATCAAGATTAAAAAAAAAAAAAAAAATTCTGCCTTAACACTATCTTTAACCCGAATACCGAAAACGTTTTTTTTTTTTTTTTTTTTTTTGATAATTTGCCTGACCCATGTTCTTAGATTAGCAAAAGAATGCAAATTTACAAGCATTGAAGTCTGCTGTATGCTAGGAATGTATACATAAGAGAAAAGCCAGAGCAAACAAGCTTAAAGAGCAAGGCCAGCCAAAACAGATTTTAAAAAGGGTGAACACCAATTATTTTTATTTCGTTAATTTTGGTCTGTTAGATATAGCATTTAAAGTATTCTATCGGTTTAATAAAAAACATCCCGTGCTCTCTGCCTATTCAGACTGCTGGCCTGGGTTCACACTGGTGTGATGCAGACACTGCATGTGAGTCGCACAGGAATCGCACCACATCACATGCAATGTCTGTGCAGTATGGTTTCAGCCATACATTTTATATGGCGGAAATTGCATCTTATTCACACGATATTGGTGCAGGACCCTTCCCCCCAGCGCCTAAATCACATCGCATGGGTGTTCACAACCATGCAATGCGATTCGAGCAAGTGCAATGCTTTTTGCAAACTGTTTGGGGGTGTCATCGACATTTGCAGCAGATTGCATGGACGCAGTGCAATAGCAAGGCGATGCGGGAAACACAGGATTTGCTGCATTTCCCACATTGCATAAGTGTGAACCGGGGCTCACTATGTCCTCAGATATTTTTGAAGACTATAGAACCACATCCCTCTGTTACAGAGAACAGGAGAAGGGAAGGGATCCTTAATCCATCTGGTTTGTTTTGATATAGGGTTTGTCTGGCTTGATGACCAAGTGGAATAAGAAGGAAAAAGAAAAAGGGATGCCCCCACCACCTCCAAGCACTGGTAAAACGCAGTATGTTCCATTTTTGTTTTCCAGTTTGGATACAATTTAATATGACAAGTAACAGTCTGTGCAAAGATCGAGTCCTCGATTTGATGGACTGATCCAAAGTTGCAGACGGGGTGACAGACTAACACTGTTGCCAAAATTTATTTTATCAATAACTTTCCAATATCCCTGTACTAAAAGGGAGTCTAATCTTGAAAGATAAAGGAATGAAAATAAGCAAACATTACAGGTGTGAAAAAACAGCTTACACTAAAGTGTGAACTCAGTAGGGTGCCATTACTAATCTCTTTTTTAAAATAGCATTACAGGCAGGGAGTTGGCAACGCTTTAAGGGTAACTCCACTTTCGTGTGGAGAAAAAAAAACCAAATAAAGAAAAAACAATATAGCGTATACAATTGCAACACAAGTCATATTGCGATTGAATATTAAAAATACCTTTACTTTTCAGTTTGCAGCTGCAGTAATTTTCTGAAAATGCAATACAATATGGCCGCCTGGAGCTGTTCTGTAGACAGAAAGTGTATTGACCACACCCCAGAAACATTTCCTGCTTGTGTGATTGGCTCACCAATTTACCCAGAAGTCTGCCTAAGATACAAGTCAGATTTCTGGCATCCACTGCACCAAAAATGTCATTTTTGGTGAGATACTCCCAATTGGAACACGTCTAAAGGGGTGCAGACCCAGCAGATTTCCTCAGAGCTCTGCAGGTGCCACAGCTGATAGATAATTATGAAACCATTCCCATTAGATTCATTTTCCCACATGGGCACAGAGAAACAGGGATTTCTTCAGAAAAACATAAAGGTAGGAATCTGCATCAAAGGATGTTTTAATACTTGTAATGTACATAGATCACCCAGATGGGAATCTTTTTCTCACCAAAATAGAGTTATCCTTTAAGCCTTAATGCTTTCAAAGTTTCAGCAGAAGTAGTACAAGTATAGAGACACGGAAATCAGATGCTTCCTAGACATCCAAGTACAAGCCAAAGATATCCTTTTCCATTGTTCACTCAAACACCGTACATCAGGCACCAAGAGGAATTTGTCACCAATTAATTATAGGTTAATGTAAGCTCCTGGGACTTATTCAGGCTCATCAACATGTCAAATTAAAACCAGAAATGTTATTTACTGGAACAAAACAAAATTGTCCACATGGGTAGAGATTTATCAGCAAGCTGCTCTGTACCATAAACAAATAAACATCCGCATAGTACATAGAGTCCTCCCGTTTCGTTATTGGATGGCTCAGATACAATGTTGATTCTAAAGCCCCGTACACACGTACCGAATGTCGGCCGAACGATCAGCCGTCTTTTGTCCGGTGCTGTCCTGTTGGCTGAAAACTGCAAAAGACTGCACATGAATTTTGCCGGCCAACAACAGCCGACTGCAGAAGTGATGTCATGTGATGGTTAACTTTCCGTGTGTTTTTTCTTTTCGGAGCATGCCCAGTCTTGCTAATCTGCTGTTTGTCGGCCGAATTCTGTACTGACTGGCGAACAATCGGCCGTTCTGGTGATGGGCAACAAATATTTTAAAGTCTGCACGACAGATTCTGTTCGGCAGAAAATGCGCTGTCGGAAGCATCATACTAACAAGCCTACAATCGGCCGATCGGTCGGCGGCCGAATATTTACGGCCGACAATCGGTACGTGTGTACGAGGCTTACATTCACACTGCTGCGATCCTCTGCGATCTTGATCCCTTTTTCAGTGTGATTATGTAGTGTAACTTGGATGTAGGTTGCATATTCTATAGGGCAAAAGCTAGAATTACGTCAAAGTAGAGCAGGAACCGTGCTGAGTTGCATTGATGTGAACAGAAACCATTGAAAACCCATGTGATTTCAATTGTCATGCGATTCTGTGTGACTCAAGGTGCATCAGACATTGCACTAGTGTTTACACAGCATAAGCATACCTGTGCTATAAACTTTAATCTGTTGTAATAACTAAACGGTCTTACTAAATTCACCAAAATTTGTAGGCAGAAATCTATTGATCGCATCTAAAAATCAGAGCTCAACATGGACTTTCAGCAAAGATGAATTTACAAATGGCAGAATGCTACAGCAATACAAGAGAAGATGTCTAAATATGAATGGTCTGTCGTTATTTACACTGAAAGTTGCACTGAAGCTCTGTATGGAGGATACCAGCTTTAAGTGGGGTACACACTAGTAGAAAATCTGCCGAAAATTCCTGTCCGAGGTAAAATCGTACGATTTTCAAAGAAAAAAACGGGACAAACGCCATAATTTTTATCGTCCATCCCCAGCACGACCAATTTTTGTTTAATGTGTATGCAGTACGTCCGCGAAAAATCGGATACAAAAGACCGCGCATGATCTGAAGTTGCTGAGGACCCGGAAGAAAAAAAGAAAAAAAAAAATTGGACGAGAAATTTCGTGAACATTATGCACTGTCAACTAAAAACGGTTATGACAGCAGAGCATGAAAGAGAAAAATCAGAGGATATTTCATCCGATTTTCATCAAGTGTGTATGAGCCTTAAGAGACTGCCAAACATATCTGATCTTCCAATCAGGACAACGCCAACAATTAACAAGAGGAGCGGATGACTACCACCGGTGTGACTTCCCGAATGTTCTACTTAGTGACAGCAGGCTTGGGAATTCTCTGAAGTGAATAGGGGCGGATACTCAGATCACAGGGGCTTTGTCTGATGACGAAGTACCAGCAGCATCACTAAATCTTTCATAAGTCTCAGCAACCTGCACAGTAGACCACATTTACTTCTGTCAGTTGCACCTCAAGGGCAATTGATTTGCAGTAATAACGTGTAGTGTATCACAACAACACCACACATCCATGTGAACACCATCACAGACACACTGATGATCATCAAGTTACAAATCGGTATGACGTCATCTGTCTGTGGCCCAGCCAATTGCAATGCAACCCTGGCAAAAATCAGGAGAAAAGGTAAACTGCTGGGTCGGGAATTTTTAATCCCCTCTCCATCAGTGCCACTCTTTACATAACTAGCACATAGCTCCCTGAGCTAGGGTTGAAACAAACTATTATTTTTATAATTAGTTGGTTCATGGTTTCCATTAATCGCATAAAAACGTAAAATAAAGTGTGGTGTGCAATTTAGTTAAAGTTAAAAAAAAAACAAAACGATTCATGAATATTAATATACAGTGGTAAATATAAATAACCAGCTATACGGTTAGGGAGCAAAATATTCAATCCACTCTCAGAAAAAAAAAAAAAAAAAAAAAAAAGATATACCGTATATCCATCAGTCTCCTCACGCATCACTGATTTACTAAACACACAGTTTGGATGTCACACCACTTCCTCAAACTTAAGCCTCGTACACACGCAACGATTATCGGCCGACCGATCGGCCGTCTTTTGTCCAGTGTTGTTGTGTTGGTTGAAATGTGCTCTAGACTGCACACTAATTTTCTCGTCCAACAAAAACCAACTTCAGAAGTGATGTCATGTGATGGTTAACTTTGTGTGTTTTTTCTTCTCAGAGCATGCCCAGTCTTGCTCATCTGATTTTTGTCTGCCGAAATCTGTACTGACTGACGAACAATCGGCAGTTCTGTTGATGGCCAACAAAAATTTTATAGCATGCACACCAGATTTTGTTCGGCCGAAAAGTCGGAGTCGGTTGTCGGAAGCATCATACTAACAAGCCGACAATCGGCCGATCGGGCGTTGGCCGAAAATTCACGGGCAACAATAGTTGCATGTGTACGAGGCGTTAATCTATCCAAAACTGATAGATTTCCTCCCCCTATGTGTCTCTTCCCCTGATTTCTCTGTCAAAATCAACCATCAACCCATCCCCACACGCCAAGGTCCTAGGTGCAATCCTGAACTCTGAATTATCCTTTCAGCCCCACATCCATTCACTGTCTACAGCTTGCCGCCTCAACCTCTGCAACATCTCCAAAATAACCAATGAAATCACAAAACCGCAAAGTCACTCCCTTGTTACCTCTCGCCTTGACTACTGCAACTCCCTCATTGGCTTATCATTACATAGGGTATCCCCCCACCTTCAGTCAATCGTGAATGCTGCTGCCAGGCTTATCCACCTTACTGTTTGCTACCCTCTCTGCCAATCCCTTCACTGGCTTCTGCTCACCCAAATTAAATTCTAGATACTGACAACTTACAAAGCCATCCACAACTCTGTCCCCAGCTACATCACTAACAGTCTCAAAATCCCAACCAAATTGTTCTCTTCGTTCCTTCCAAGACCTCCTTCTCTCTAGCTCCCTTGTCACCTCCTCCCATGCTCAGCTCCAGGACTTCTCCAGAGCCTTTCCCATCCTCTGGAACCCCTATCCCAATCTGTCAGACTATTTTCTACTCTGTCCACCTTCAGATGAGCCCTGAAAACCCAACTCTTCAGAAAGGCCCATCTGACCCCCACCTAACTGTTCATTTTTTTTTCCCCTTCAGTCCATCCCCCTTAGTGATTACCTTTTTTCATCTCTTGACCCTCCCTCTTCAGAGGGCCCTCTGATTCCTACTGTATTAAACATTGTATTAAGTATTGTAATTGTATTGTCTGCCCTTATATTGTAAAGTGCTGCGTAAACTGTCTGTGCTACATAAATCCTGAATAATAATAATAAAATCTATCATATACAACGAAAAACATATCCAGAAGTAGGATACATAGGTATACTGGGAGTCAGACATGATGCTTTATATGAAGGGAAGAGGGGACTGAGGGCTAAGACCATTTTGCATAGATAATCATGTTTAAATATAATGCACAATACTGATAGACTGGATGGAAATAAATAAAAAAAAAAAAATTTGTTTATAATAATTTTTAGGGCTCTGTGCAGAGAAGAGATTAGCATCTGAACCCAGAGAAGCTTGAGGTTGATAATCTTACTTTAAACAGGTCATATTTACCTGCTTTGTGCAACGGTTTTTCTCAGAGCAGCCCCAATCCTCCACTTCTGGCCCCCCCCTGCCACTGGAGCTTCAGGCTCCTCCTGCCTTTAGAGTGCCCCCTTGGCAAGCTGCTTGCTATGGGGGCACTCATGCAGGCTCGATCCCTAGCAACAGTGTGTGCTTCTCTTGACACACAATGTGACTTGACCCCCACCCTGACTGACAGCAGCATGGGGCAGCCGTCCCAGTCAGGAGAGACAGTGATCATCAATTGCAGACTATCTGCATGCATTTTACACAGCAGAAGCTGTATTTTGATAGCTACTCATGTAATACACAATTCCTGGCAGTCCATTTTCATAGTGGGGAGCATCTGCAAGGGAAGAGCAACAAAGTTGCTAGGTTGCATCTTCTATGCCAGTGATGGCGAACCTTGGCACCCCAGATGTTTTGGAACTACATTTCCCATGATGCTCGTGCACTCTGCAGTGTAGTTGAGCATCATGGGAAATATAGTTCCAAAACATCTGGGGTGCCAAGGTTCGCCATCACTGTTCTATGCCCTCTTCAACAACGTTCTGAAGTGGATAAAACTTAATGCTGTTCATTTGCTCCTGTTTCTTGCAGCCATTTGCTGTCCACATTTACCTGCTCCAATGTCAGCTGCACTACTTTGCTATGCACCAGCTTTCTAAGGTCGTCTTTACAAAAGCACAGAGGCCTATACATGGTTAATGTAACTTTTCTTTATGCACCTGGCACAGCAGGCAGACTGCCCATTTAAGTGAATGCAGACAGGTCTTCACCCTAGGAGAAAACCAATGAAGTGTCCTCATGTGCTAACAAGGCACAGGCAGACAGGAGGAGAGAGCAGGGAGAGAGGACCTTCATCTGTTGCTGCTCCATCAAGGGTAAATCAAAGGCTGAGGTCATGGATGTGACTTTGCTTTGTTGCTCAACAGGAGTAAAAAAAACCAGGCTTACTGTGCTCTGGCAAGGATGTGAAAATCTCGGGACTGAGTGAAAAAAAAAAAAAAAAAAGACAAATCCTTGACAGCTAAAACATATATTTGAACTATTATCTGCCAAAATTTCAGCTTTTTGTCTAAACTGTTGGAACAGTTTTTCCCCACCGCTATAACCTAGTAAAATTGGAGTAGAAAATATGTGTATTTATCATTTATAGTTGCAATCCCCTGACATGAAATATGAACAAAGCATAACCTTCTATAGTGTGTACATGCCTCAAACCAAAGCACTGAATGCGATGGGTCTGCTATTTGATTGAGTTATGCATGGCAGGTTGTGCAGACTACAGGCGATAGCGGGGGACAGGGAAGGTGGCCTCTAGCACACAGCCTATGATGGACAGCCCCAGCTGTGCCAGGTTCCCTATGAGTGTGTGTGTGTGTGTGGATGGATGGGTGGGTGGGTGGGTGGATGGATGGATGGGTCTGGATGGATGGATGGGTGGGTGGGTGGATGGATGGGTTGTCCCTTCTCTCCAATCAGGTCTCAGATTACACTCAGCTCTCCTCTCTGAACTGTGTAGTGCGTGACATCAGATCCTTGCCCTCTACCCTTGGGGCAAAAAACTAAGTTTTGCAGATAAACCAGTTATATAAGCACAACTTATATAGGAGGACTGGTTTCATCTGTATCACCTGAGGCCATCACTTTACTGTAAGAGTTTACAACTTTTAGACTAAATTCTTTGTGAATTGCATAGCTAGGGTGTGGCAAGGGCTAGTTTTTTACCACAAAATTTTGGACTACTATAAAGTGTCCTCCTTTCCCCCTCAGAGTTAAATGGAATAAAATTAGATAACGTGCCATCTGTGCGAGATACTGAATGTTTATGTGTCGGGTATTCACTTCAATTGTGCATAGATGATGAATGTATTGAACACTGATCTCAATCAAGGTTTGTAAAAGTGCAAGCATCTGTATTGCTCTATTGTGTGCCGTGTTCCAGCTGTGATATAAAAGGTTTACATAACCTGCAAATACATGAAGCTTTGCACAGGTATTCAACACCGTGCATGTTACAGCCACACCTACATAAGTATCTGTGTGACTTGGGCACTAAATGGTGACCCACACTAACCGTATCCTGCTCTGTACAAGCATTGCTTTATCTGTAATAATCTAAAATATTCCAATATATGTTAAAAGAGGGATTAATGTCCCCCTCCATGCTGCGGGGGGGGGGGGGGGGTTATAACTATTTGGTTCAAATGTGTTAAGCTAGCCATACACAGAAAATCTAGCAGTCGATGGGGATAAATTAATGATAATTTCTGACCACAATGAGCCCAAAAATTGAATAGAATTATTTTCTTCCTTTAATTACCTAAAGAACATTCTAACCATGAATGTGTCCCCAGTTAGGAAAAACATTATTATGTGCATGTGTGGTCACAAACCTTTGCAAATCTAGTTGGTAAAGAAATGTATAAAATACTAATGTAAACAAAGGTTTAGAAATATTGAAATATACATCTAATTATGCATATACAGTATATCTTCCATCATTGGTTTGTATTATTCCATCATGGATTTCATAGGAAGCATAGAATAATTTCATAGTTTTATAACAAATTTACAGCTACACTTCTTTTAATAGCAAATTGTGGAGTAAATAATGGCACCATCAAATGGTTTGACAAACAAATTTTTAGCAATACAAACAAATGTTTAATCAATGATCTAACCATGTATGGCTAACAAGTCTTTTCCTTAGGCCGGCTATACATGGATCGAAAATCAGCTGGTTCAACAATTTCGATCCATGTATGGGCAAGCCGATTGAAGTTTATTCATCGACCTACTTGGGTACAACCAGCCTGGCGTAATCATTGTGTTCTGACAGCCTGGGAAGGCTCCCTGTGCTGCCCCTCCAGCAGGACACATTTGCTCTGTGGAAGACATTCTCCCCATGTACTGAAGGAGGAATAAAGCAATTTTCTTTCCTTCCATCTGTGGCATGTCGGACTTTCGGCATGGGGTTACCCTGGGGTATCTACCATTTTCTCCTGGCAGGGACAGCGCCCTGAATTCACCATACACACACTAACTCTGTTGATGGGGGAATCTAGTGATTTTATTTCCTTCCATCTGTGGTTGCAGGAAAAAAATTGCATCTATTATGGCCGGCTTTAGAGATCACCTTTAACATCTGTTAATCAGAAATACAAAAAAAGGCGAGCCATGTTGTACAGAACGAGCTGAATGTAGTACAGGTTTGATTATAGTCTGATTCATATTTGGTGTACATCTAGTCAAGGGGACAGATTAGTGGTGGCCACCCAGAAAAACAGATCTCTGGCTCTGATGCATGGGAACATTTTCTCCTTCAGTGCAATGAGATTATGTCAAGTGGTAGGCACTGTGACAAAACAAAGGAAAGACATTTGAGCTTAAACAGGCCGCCAGCAGGATAACAATGTTATCATGAGACAACATTATCAAGTGTTGGAAAGAATAATTACAGCAAAAGGGATTTTCAGTTAGAGCTATTCAAGACAAACAAGGTCCTCACCAGATTTTGTGTGCAAAATTCATTAAAATCACACCTAAACTAAACGTAAAAGGATCCATGTTACTGTACTCTACAAAGTTCAATATGCCAGCACTAAATAGTGGAGAAAATGAGGCTCAAGCATCATCTCTCCTAGGAATACACATTCATTCTGTTTTGGAAAAGCAATCTGGGGCGATGTGTACACTAAATATTTATATAAACCATTCTGACCCATTTATATGAGCTATGGAAAGTAAGCATGAAAATCATCATTCATATTCTGTAGCCATAAGTCAGCCATTAGTACTAGAAATGTTGGCCATGTGATCCACAAATGACCTCAGTGGTGCTCACCTAAATCTTAGACAAGGTACCAGATGAAATGGTAAACAGTGATCTGACTTCAAAAGGAAAATGTTAGAGTTTGGTCAGCTATGAACCACTACACTACTGATTACCAACAATTCAGACCTGCTTATGGATATAGAAATACAGGGCAACTTAGGAAACAGTGACCCTAGGTCAATAAGTTTTTCTAAGTTTCTAAAATTAATTATAGTAATAGGAAACGCAAGTGTAATATAAAGGACACTGAATTTCAAAAAAGCCAATTTGTCAAAACTGCGCTCTCTGCTAGAAAATATGATATGGGATAGAACCCTGGGAGCAAATAACATGGAGGGAAAACGGGAGTGCTTCAAGAGCATACTAAACAAAGGGATTGGCCAGTGCATTCCAAAGGGAAATAAATTTAAAAGAGCAAAACTAAACCCTGGGTGGCTAAACTCCTACATAAAAATGCATATTAATACTAAAGAAAAGGCCTTCAAAAATACAAGGCTGAGGGGTCATTGGCAGCATTCAAGCATTACAAAGAGTGTAATAAGAAATGTAAAGACGAAATCAGGACGGCAAAAATAGAACACGAGAGATATAGCGGAAGAGAGTAAAAAGAACCCCGAAAAATTATTTAAGTATATAAACATTAAGAAAGCGAGGGCAAAACACATTGGCCCCATAAAAGACAACAAAGGAAATTTGGCCACAGAGGACAGGGAAAAGGCGAAGTGTTAAATAATTTCTTCTCTTCAGTCTTCACAAAAGAAATTGGGGGGCTACACTAACCCAGCTTGTAATGCTAAACTAAATAATACACCTCAGGAAGTACCCCCATGGCTAACAGAGGATAGACTTAGAACTAAACTAAAGAAACTTAACATAAATAAATCACCAGGACCGGATGGCTTGCACCTGAGGGTTCTTGAAAGAGCTTAGCCAGGTGATTGCCAGACCATTATTCTTGAAGTTTAAGGATAGTCTACTGACGGGTATGGTGCCAGCTGATTGGAAAAAAGCCAACGTGGTACCAATATTTAAAAAAGGGCCCAGATATATCCCGAGTAACTATAGGCCGGTCAGCCTAACATCAGTAGTCTGCAATATTTTGGAGGGGATGTTGAGACTATATACAAGACTTAAGTAATGAAAACGGTATTAGTAGTAATTAGCATGGATTCATGAAAAATCGTTCTTGCCAAACCAATTTATTAACCTTCTACGATGAAGTGAGCTGCCACCTAGATAAAGGTAAGCCTGTGGATGTGGTGTATCTGGACTTTGCAAAGGCCTTTGACACCATTCCCCACAATCGCTTACTGTACAAACTAAGGAATGTAGGTATGGACCATAGGGTGAGTACCTGGATAGAGAACTGGCTCCAGGGGAGAGTCCAGAGGGTAGTGATTAATGGGGAGTACTCTGATTGGGCGGGTGGGGAAAATGGGATCCCCCAAGGTTCTGTCCTGGGGAGTATGCTCTCCAGTTCTGGGCACCGGTCCTCAGGAAGGACGTGCTGGAACTGGAGAGAGTCCAGAGAAGGGCATCGGCTATGAGGAAAGACTACAAGCACTGAACTTATTCTCTCTGGAGAAGAGACGATTGAGGGGGGATATTATGTTTATGTACAAATACTGTACTGGCGACCCTAGCACAAGGAACAAACTTTTTAGAGAAAGGTAATACAATAAGACACGTGGCCACTCACTAAAACTAGAGGAAAAACGGTTTAACCTTAAAATACGTAAGGGGTTATTCACTGTCAGAGCAGTAAGGATGTGGAATTATCTTCCACAAGCAGTGGTATCAGCATGGAGCATTGATAGTTTCAAAAAACTATTAGATGGGCACCTTAAAGACCACAACATACAGGAGTATACAATGTACGGTTAACAGCAAACACACACACACATCATAGGTTGAACTGGATGGACTGATGTATTTTTTCAACCTCACAAACTATGTAACTATGTAACCAGTCAGTGGAGCAGATCATTTGCAAAAGGGGTTAAAAAATCCCCAATCTTGTTAGATGAGCATTTAATCTCTACACAAGCTAAGGCTAGCCATACATGTTATGATTTCTCCTGTTTGGCCCACTTGGGGGGAGAATCAACGGATTCCTTCATTCATGTTAAAACAGAGTGGATGGAGGAATCTCATGCTGGATATTGTATTTTAAAGTTTAAAAAATTATGCACTTAAATTTTACTCAACAAATCAGTAAAGAAAGCCACATACATAGGAACCAGATAAAAAGTCCAATCTAAAATGAAAATCATGAATGCAGCACCTCAGTGAAATAACCACCACCACAAAGTGCATAATGTCCCAATGCGTATAGTATATTCACAGTCTTCCAATTTGTTTTGCCAGGTTTCAGCTAAAAAACAAAAAACAAAAGTGAAACTCCTCTGTGGCTCACTCTCCACCGCCGACACCACCACAATGCTTACAAGATGGTTGGAAACCAGAATCGTGCTTGCATATGAATAAATCCCTATACTGGATGACCAAAAGGTACCAGCCGCTATCCCAATCACAGAACTAAGTGGCTTCTTCTCTCCCCCGATATGTATGGGATAGGAAAACTTCAGATAGTGCAGGCAATCCAAGAGATTTATTTAAACATACTATAGACACCGATGATGTCCTTGAAATGTGTAGGGATACTCTTTGGATGCTGTCATGCTGTATGGCTTTGTGGCATTGCACTCTACTTTTAACTTCCAAAATAATGCTAAAAAACAAAAATGATGGGACAAGCTCATGTCATACAAGGTGATGGCATCAGCATTCAGAGAATGCTTCGAATTTTAGCAGACTTGTTAAGAGGTTTTAGTGGAATAATTACGCTACTAATTTGACGAGTTTAGCAACTTATCAATACAAAAGTAATACACATCTGCCTAGGGTGTGAGCTACTCAAAACATGTGATAGCAATCATCTGTGCCATTAACAGCTACTACATGCTACATGTGTAGATCATACTATAGGGAGTCCTTTTTTTTGTGTAGTGATCAATCACTAATCTTAGGGCCGGTTTACTATATTGCTGTGTGGTGAAGCATAAGCCATAACCTGAAATATCACACACTGCTATATGCAGCCCATTAACCTGAAGGAGTCTCAATGCAGCTCAGACAGTACACTGTAGTGCAGATGCTTTGTATATGTGCACCAGCATATTCATTTATGCATGACACTGTGCACACAATACAGTATGTTCTAGTAAATGTGTGATGAGGCACTACATCAGGGGTGGGGAACCTACGTCCCGGGGGCCGTATGCGGCCGTCGAAGTCATTTGGTCCGGCCCCCCATGCAGCTGAGTCTGTGTCAGTACCAGCCTGAGCCAGCTGTACCAGCCAGCTGTACCCACCAGCAGTACCAGCAGTACTCACAGCAATACCAGCCAGCTGTATCCACCAGCAGTACCAGCCAGCTATGCCCACAAGCATTACCCGCCAGCAGTTATTTTCAAAACTTACCACCACAAAGTCGACTGCGCTCCAGACTGACCGAAGCAATTGCAGCCATCACATTAGGGGTGAGTTAATTAAATGTTTGACCAAATATAACAGGCTAATTTTTAAGTTGATAATTTTGTACGGCCCCCCGAATGATTTTATAAATACCCAAATGGCCCTCGGCAGAAAAAAGGTTCCCCACCCCTGCACTACATGACTAAGTGCTAGTTATTTATTAACATGTTTGAGCTACTAAAGTGGCATATATGTGTGTGTACAAAGGGATCACAGACCTCTGTTCAGTATAAAACAAGTGAACAAGACTATGGACCATTGCTTATAACCACTACCTGTGTTTGATTCTTACTAAACCCACAACAGTCACAAATCAGTCTGTACAGTGCATCTGGAAAGAATCACAACGTCACATTTTGTTACGTTACAGCCTTATTCTAAAATAGATAAAATTCATAATATTCCTCAAAATTCTACAAATACCCCATAACGACAACATAAAAGAAGTTTGTTCGAAATCTTTGCAAATTTATTAAAAATAAAAAATCCCATGTACATGAGCCTTTTCGCAATACTTTGTTTTAGCACCTTTGGCATCAATTACACCCTGAAGTCTGAGTATGAAGCTACTACAAACTTGGCACACCTATTTTTGGGCAGTTTCTCCTATTCTTCTTTGCGGGACCTCTCAAGCGCCATCAGGTTGGATGGGGAGCGTCAGTGCACAGTCATTTTCAGATCTCTCCAGAGATGTTTAATCAGGTTCAAGTCTGGGCTCTGACTGGACCACTCAGGGACATTCAGATTTGTCCCGTAGCCACTCTTGTTATCTTGGCTGTGTGCTTAGGATCGTTGTCCTGTTGGAAGATGAACCTTCGCCGCAATCTAAGGTACAGAGTGCTCTGGAGCAGGTTTTTATCAAGGATGTCTGTACATTGCTGCACTCCTCTTTCCCTCGATCCTGACTAGTCTCCCAGTTCCTGCTGCTGAAAAACATCCCCACAGCATGATGTTGCCACCACCATGCTTCACTGTAGGAATGGTATTGGCCAGGTGATGAGTGGTGCCTGGTTTCTTCCAGAGACAACACTTGCCATTAAGGCCAAACAGTTCAATCTTTATTTTATCTGACTAGAGAATTCTGTTTCTCATGGAGAATCCTTCAGGTGCCTTTTGGCAAACCCCAGACAGGCTATCATGGGCCTTATCCTGAGAAGTGGCTTTTGTCTGACCACTCTACCATGCAGGCCTGATTAGTGGAGTGCTGCAGAGATGGCTGTTCTTCTGGAAGGTTCTCCTCTCTCCACAGAGAAATGTGGGAGCTCTGTCAGAGTGACCATCGGGTTCTTGGTCACCTCCCTGACTAAGGCCCTTCTCCCCTGATCGCTTAGTTTGGCTGGGTGCCCTGCTCTAGGAAGAGTCCTGGTGGCTCCAAAATTCTCCCATTTACAGGTGATGGAGGCCACTGTGCTCATTGGGACCTCCAATGCTGAAGAAGTGTTTCTGTACCCTTCCCCAGATCTGTGCCTCGATACAATCCTGTCTTGGACGACTACAGACAATTCCTAGGACTTCATTGCTTGGTTTGTGCGTGAACATGCACTGTTAACTGTGCAATCTTATATAGACAGGTGTGTGCCTTTCCAAATCATGTCCAATCAACTGAATTTACCACAGGTGAAAACAGGATGTACCTGAGCTCAATTTTGAGTGTCACTGCAAAGGTTGTGATTACTTATGTATATGTAATTTTTTTCCTTTATTTTTAATAAATTTGCAATCATGGGGTAGTGTTTGTAGAATTTTTAGGAAAAGAAGGAATTTAATAAATTTTGGAATTAGGCTGTAACATAACAAAATGTGGAAAAAGCGAAGCGCTTTGAATAGTTTTTGGATGCATTGTATATGCAGTAAAGCATGCTTGTTATACTCATTGTGGAACCAAAGGGGTTAATCCTGTGCATTGTGTAAAAATGCTGTTTGATCCAGTCTTCTCTGATCCTCCCCTTCTTCCACAGTCCCCAAACCACCTAATGATCGCCGACAAAGCTTTGGGGGCAAGCTGCACATGCTCAGTTTGGTGTGTATTGCTAGAGAGTTTTTTTTTTTTTTTTTGGGAGGGTGCATGTGATCAGCACAGGGCCAATCAGCACTGTCCAGACAGAGGGCCAGGGGTCCTGCAACCTCATAGGACAATCACGGGAGAATGAAAACTCCTTATACAAGCTTTAAACAAACACTGATAGAAGTCACAAGACTGCTCTAACTGATGAGAAAAGGTATATAGCAGTTTATATTTACCAAAATAATTGCATTTCCATGTTCTGTGCACTGTGGTAGACCAGATATAGTAAATGCAGAATCCTGGATTTAGTAGCACTTTAAGAGGACACAGACTACCTTGTCCCCGTACTGCTCAGTTTGTATCATTAGCCGTACCAAGGGCCTCTGCCTTTTATCTTGGGGTACAAAAATTACAAGCCATGGTGTTCAAAAATTACAAGCCATGATATATAAACACTTACTGTAGATTTTAGCATGCAGGAGAAAATTCTTTTCAGTATTAGCATTTCATTTCTGCAAGCCTATTTA
This sequence comes from Pelophylax lessonae, assembly GCF_965119305.1. NCBI lineage: Eukaryota > Metazoa > Chordata > Amphibia > Anura > Ranidae > Pelophylax > Pelophylax lessonae. The sequence goes on along the minus strand of NC_138768.1, from coordinate 728,330,105 downwards.
ATCAGCAACAGTGGAACTGTGTAAATAAGTGTTAATAAGTCTCTGTGTTCCAGGAAACGCACACCCTTCAGCAAATAGAAGCGGCTCAATTTCACAGCAGTGCCAGCAGATGGAGAGTCACAGCAAAAATGAACAATGTAAACATCATATCGAAGTCTAGGAGGAGGAAAACTGCATCCGGGAGAATAAAATATACTGCCCATTATTAAAAGGAGTAGACGGAGGAGCAGGGGGCAGCCAAGCATATTAGTTACATCTATATTGGCTGTCACAAACACATCGGTGCAGGAACATTCTGCAAACGTGTTTTTTTGGCTGTTCACAGAATGTGTGGACATTTGGTAATTATGGGTTTAGCAATCTTGTCTGATCTGAACACTAGATTGTTGGATTTTGGATTTTCTACTGATATTTCTGTAGGCTTCCTCCGGAGTAATCATTTTTCCCTCTGGTGTGTTAATCTGACCTAACTCCAGGCATACGGAATGTATGACAACGGGGACAAAACCAGTATTCATGATAAGGGGGTCAATGATTTAGTAACATCAGTATTCATTCACCTTGACAATGACCAATTTGCCCTCCCTAAAATATACTGCAACATAAGAATATATTTTATTTGATGCACTTTGCTAATAAAATGTCCTGCATTGTTTTAGACAAAGAAAAAAAACACTAACATTTTCTTTCAATCGTTTTTATTATCAGAAGACTAGTGAACAGTGTAATCAAAAAACGTAAATTTTGCATGGTGCTCTTTACATTTTGAAGCTAAACTCTGGGGAATTAGGGCCTGCTCACACCATAGAAATGCAGTCCGGATGCGTTCCAGATGCTTTTCTGCATGTGCGTTTTTGATGCAATCCAGTGCACCCCCCCCCCCCTTTTTTTCCTCTTAACCTCAAATAAGGACATGTGCTTTCCAGTGTTTTTGGTGCATTCCAGTGTGTTTTGGATGCGTTTTACAGAATTCCAGTACAGTCCAGGAAAAATGCAGCATGTTCTACTTTTTTTTCTGGAACTGGAACTGCAAGCACTGATCGGAACTATGCCGTTGGAAACCATTTAACCTACTTTCCAAGCGTTCTTGATGCAGAAAAAAATGCACTGGACTCAGTGGCGGCTGGTGAAGTTTTAAGATGGGGGGGGCGCAAGACCCCCGCCCTTCCATTTTGACCCCTCCCATTTCTCAGAAGCCCCACCCCTTATAGACTCCACCCATTTTGTCCCCTGTATTTTGCTTGCGTGAACCAATTCTCCCAATATATCACATATTAAGGGGTCCATCAGTGCTAGTATATCCCATAATAGGGAACAGGGGCCCTATTATGGGATATACTGTGAGAGACATCCCATTATGGGATACATGGACAGAGTGGCACAAACCCCACAGTACAAACCCCTCAAGCACAAACAACTCAAGCACAAACCCCACAGTACAGGCCCTCTAGCACAAACCCCACAGTACAGGCCCTCTAGCACAAACCCCACAGTACAGGCCCTCTAGCACAAACCCCACAGTACAGGCCCTCTAGCACAAACCCCACAGTACAGGCCCTCTAGCACAAACCCCACAGTACAGGCCCTCTAGCACAAACCCCACAGTGCATGCCCCCTTCAATATAGTGACCAGTATAAATGCCCCCTTTCAATGTAGTGACCAGCATACATGTCCCCAATGCAGTGACCAGTATACATGTCCCCAATGCAGAGCTATGCGTGCGTGCCTCCAGTGACCACCAGTATACATGTCCCCCAATGCAGAGCTATGCGTGCGTGCCTCCAGTGACCACCAGTATACATGTACCCCAATGCAGAGCTATGCGTGCGTGCCTCCAGTGACCACCAGTATACATGTACCCCAATGCAGAGCTATGCGTGCGTGCCTCCAGTGACCACCAGTATACATGTACCCCAATGCAGAGCTATGCGTGCGTGCCTCCAGTGACCACCAGTATACATGTACCCCAATGCAGAGCTATGCGTGCGTGGCCCTCCAGTGACCACCAGTATACATGTACCCCAATGCAGAGCTATGCGTGCGTGCGTGCCTCTAGTGACCACCAGTATACATGTACCCCAATGCAGAGTTATGCGTGCGTGCCTCCAGTGACCACCAGTATACATGTCCCCCAATGCAGAGCTATGCGTGCGTGCCTCCAGTGACCACCAGTATACATGTCCCCCAATGCAGAGCTATGCGTGCGTGCCTCCAGTGACCACCAGTATACATGTACCCCAATGCAGAGCTATGCGTGCGTGCGTGACTCCAGTGACCACCAGTATACATGTACCCCAATGCAGAGCTATGCGTGCGTGCCTCCAGTGACCACCAGTATACATGTACCCCAATGCAGAGCTATGCGTGCGTGCCTCCAGTGACCACCAGTATACATGTACCCCAATGCAGAGCTATGCGTGCGTGCCTCCAGTGACCACCAGTATACATGTACCCCAATGTAGAGCTATGCGTGCGTGCCTCCAGTGACCACCAGTATACATGTACCCCCAATGCAGAGCTATACGTGCGTGCCTCCAGTGACCACCAGTAATGTACCCCAATGCAGAGCTATGCGTGCGTGCCTCCAGTGACCACCAGTAATATACCCCAATGCAGAGCTATGCGTGCGTGCCTCCAGTGACCACCAGTAATGTACCCCAATGCAGAGCTATGCGTGCGTGCCTCCAGTGACCACCAGTAATGTACCCCAATGCAGAGCTATGCGTGTGTGCGTGCCTCCAGTGACCACCAGTAATGTACCCCAATGCAGAGCTATGCGTGTGTGCGTGCCTCCAGTGACCACCAGTAATGTACCCCAATGCAGAGCTATGCGTGCGTGCGTGCGTGCCTCCAGTGACCACCAGTAATGTACCCCAATGCAGAGCTATGCGTGCGTGCGTGCCTCCAGGGACCACCAGTAATGTACCCCAATGCAGAGCTATGCGTGCGTGCCTCCAGTGACCACCAGTAATGTACCCCAATGCAGAGCTATGCGTGCGTGCCTCCAGTGACCACCAGTAATGTACCCCAATGCAGAGCTATGCGTGCGTGCCTCCAGTGACCACCAGTAATGTACCCCAATGCAGAGCTATGCGTGCGTGCCTCCAGTGACCACCAGTAATGTACCCCAATGCAGAGCTATGCATGCGTGGGTGCCTCCAGTGACCACCAGTAATGTACCCCAATGCAGAGCTATGCGTGTGTGCGTGCCTCCAGTGACCACCAGTAATGTACCCCAATGCAGAGCTATGCGTGCCTCCAGTGACCACCAGTAATGTACCCCAATGCAGAGCTATGCGTGCGTGCCCGACAGAGTGCACTTACCTGTGAGTCACGGCGGCTTCTCCCTCTCCTCTTCTTCGTTCGGCGGCGGGAAGGTGAGCGGCTCTTCTCCCTCTTGGCCTCTTCTGCGGCGGGTGACCGGCGCCGGCTTCGGCGGCGGGAAGCTGACCGGGCGGTGACGGTGAGTGACTGATGCACGCACCGGCACCGCCCCCAACGAGGTCAGCATGGATGTCCTTAATCATGATTGGATGGACCAATCATGATCCAAGACATCACAAAAGGGGGGTGGTGTAGCGCCGTGCTCTGCGCTACAGTTACGCCTCAGAAGGCTGCCATTTGGCGCCTCTGCGGGTGGAAAACCCCACCCCCCATAGGCACCAATGGAGCGGGCTCCAAAAGGGGGGTGGGTGTAGTGCAGTGCTCTGCGCCACAGTTACGCCCCAGAAGGCCGCCCACCCCCCATAGGCACCAATGAGGCGGGCGCCCCTTGTGGGCAAAAATTTTCTTTTTTTAATCTTTTTCTGGGGGGGGGGGGGGGGGGCGGCGCCCCTGCGCCCCCTATGGGCCGGCCGCCACTGAGTGGACTGCATGTGGTGTGAACTGGCTCAGACAATAAAAAAAAGTACCTTTGCAGCGGGTTTAATTGGCTTTAAGCCAACTTGAAGTGTAAAAGTTCTGTATAACGCCTGTGCTGTATATAAATGATGTTACTACAAGCTATGCCACCCAACACTGACACACTGCCAGTGCTGGTGGAGATTAAACTACATTAATAACTATACTAACAAATATCTGTATTACAAAAGAAAAGGAGGGGAATAAAAGCCAAATAAGATACCTTGCATTGTTTCCATACAGGTGTACAGTTCATTTTTATTATGTCTGCGGTTATTTTCCCTCTCCTCTACTGCTCAGTGACTAAAACTTTCTAATCAACATGGATGACTAGAGGAATGCAAGCACTGCCTCAAATCCACCACATGTAAACACTGGACTCAGAATACACCATGTACTGCGGCCAGCCTGCAGGAGAAATGCAAAAAATCTGTCTAAAATCACCTGGCAAGCCTCACAACTAGTATACCCTGCTATAGGAGAGAATGGGCCGCGCGGGTCAAAGGTTAATATATCTAATTCAACTTTAAACTATGTGCAACAGCAGAGCAATGACATTTGTAAATGAAATCCAGGTTTAATCTACATTTTAACTACTCTGACTCCCTGCATGAGGTTTTTTATAACACATTTGTTGATCTCAAGGCACATCTGCATGTAGTTTGGATGTAGTAGCATTGCATTTCTATACAAGCAATTACATGCATACAGAAAGAATCGCAAAAACACAAATTCCAATTGGGTCATGGCAATTAACTTAATGTGTCAGTTTTTCCATTAAAAATTACAGGCATTGGGCCTCTATACAACTCGATGCATAGGCACCAGAAGAACGTGGTAACAATCTAAACACTAAAACAGGGATAGGCAACCTTAAATAGGTGGAGGTCTACCTGAACAACATGGAAGAAGTAAAAGATCACCAGGCACAGTGTCGCCTACTCACACCTGATTTAAAAATAATTGCCGTATTACTGTGTCCCAAATTGCGTGCATTGCACAGCAATCGTGGGTTTAAATCAGGTGGTGAGGAGGCAACATATTGCCTCCACCACCTGTCAAACATACTTGGATCGCTTTTCAGAGGAGCAGCAGTGCCTACTGCACTTGTGAGCGAAAACGTAGTTGTATTCCACAGCGGCACCCTTCGGACTCATTCACACAAAGTTAGGTGGTGGTAAAACCCTGTGGTTGAGTTTACTGCCTTCAATCCCTACCCCCTTTAGCTTCTGAGGCAGCAGCCAAAAGGTGTACATATGCCGCAGCAGGAATTAAGCCCCCTGTTGCTTTTGGTGTGTGCTACCCCTTACCAATCGCGACCCATTCAAGTAAATGGGCCCCTCTGCAAGTGCCCTACAACTGAAAGCTTCTGCAGGGTCCAGGGGGTTAAAATAGGTGGAGAGAAATAATGTTGCCTACTTTAACCCCTTGTTTGCTGTACTACACAAGGTTGCAGGGCAGTTGCAGAGTGGCCTCATTCACTCATTCAATAGGTCAAGTTTGGCAGATGCTATACCCACCAACTATGACAGGGCATATAACTTCGTCTGCAACATGTGTACACCCCTGGCCACTACAGCTAAAGGAGGTGCGATTGGGGTGGGGGTGGTAAAAACACCCCCAAATGCAAATGAACCCTTACTGTACTGAAACCCTATAAGGCTGCTTTCATATTGATGTGCTGCAGTTTACCCACATTACAGGTGCAGTGCATCTGCAACTTTCCTGTGTTAGCTGCGTTTTGCCATAGACTTCTATTATATCCTGCAGGTATGGTGCAATTTATGAAAGCTCAACAAAACTCCTGCATTCAGAAGTTTTGGTGCACTTTTAGAATGTGCATCAAACCTACCAAATAGAATAGAAGTCTATGGCAGTGCAGGAAAGCTGCAGGTACACTGTATTGTACCCATGGTGTGGGTAAACTGCAGAACTTTAGTGTGAAAGCAGCCCTATACAGTACTACTATACCCTGTGTATTGCTTCACATTGACCTGAAGAGCTCTTCTTTCCTGCTGCTGGCACCACTCTGGAGAGGTGGAGTGCAGTTAGTATCACTATGCATGGGACAGGAGCCAGCACTACAGAGGAGGTATCACTATGGGACTAGGGATGTAACGATATCGAAGATATCGTGATATCGCGGTGGGAAACGTGTCTCGATATCGTCGTGGTCGTGTCTCGATATCGTCGTGGTTGGGTTACAATATTAAAAGGACAGGTGTCCGTCAAAAAGCAAGAGGAATAAACACAGTCCCGCGGAACAAATCATTGTTAACTACATAGACCAGAGTTAAAGGATTTTTTTTACTGGTTTTTTTTTTTTTTTTTTTTCTTGCAATGTAGATATTTTGATCTTTCTGATGAAAAACGTGAACATAAGCTAAATGATAAGTCAGTGTTTTTTTTAAAGGCTTTTTGACTGACTATTTTATTTAAGTTTAAGTTATGTTCCTAAATACCAGTTTTAAAAGGCTGCCTTTATTTGCCTTGCACATTTAAACCTGACTTAACTTGATTTTTGTTTGCACTTAAAGGGAATTGCCTATTGTTTGTTTACAATTGTTCTAGCTGCTTCTTAGTGCCGGTTCACACTAGGGCGACCTGTGAGGCGACCTGGTCGCCTCACAGGTCGCCTCCCATAGGGAAGCTGCGGACTTGTTCTAATAGGAGCGACACAAGTCGCTCCGACCTAGAAAAAGGGTCCGGAGCTTCTTTGGGGCGACCAGGAGGCGACCGCCATAGACTTCAATGTTATGAAGTCCGTGGCGGCCACTCCGAGGTCGCGGTGCGCTGCTCGCACTGCGATCTCGGAGGTCGCCCCTGCAAGTAGCGTCGCGGTAGTGTGAACCGGTGCTTAACTTGAAAATTGCACAGAAGAATCAGTTATGCAACCAAATATTACTATACAGAATATTGAGGTTCCTGACTACAACTTGCACTTTAAAAGCACTATGTGATCAGTGTTTTATGTTGTCATGGATCCATAAATACAACAATAAATTGCCTGTTGACTGGCAAAAGCAGAATAAATGTCGGTATTTTTTCCGCTATTATCATCACAAACACTATCATGAGCTATTTAACAATACCATGAGCTTTTCCACAATGTCGCAATAAATATCGTACCGTGAGGTCAATATCGAAATTGTATCGTACCGTGAGATTTTAATATCGTTACATCCCTACATGGGACAGGAGCCAGCACTACAGAGGAGGTATCACTGCGCATGGGACAAGAGCCAGCACTACAGAGGAGGTATCACTGCACATGGGACAAGAGCCAGCACTAGAGAGGAGGTATCGCTGCACATGGGACAGGAGCCAGCACTACAGAGGAGGTATCACTGCGCATGGGACAGGAGCCAGCACTTCAGAGGAGGTATCACTCCACACGGGACAAGAGCCAGCACTAGAGAGGAGGTATCACTATGCATGGGACAGGAGCCAGCACTAGAGAGGAGGTATCACTCCACACGGGACAAGAACCAGCACTAGAGAGGAGGTATCACTATGCATGGGACAGGAGCCAGCACTACAGAGGAGGCATCGATTTATGCAGCTCTTGCTCTCTACTACAGCTCCAACTTTACAAGTAGTCCCTCTGCATTGCACTCTGTTTGATGCTCTGGGATGGTGGGTCAGCAAGGCCAGACCACGATCTACAGGTTGCTGACCCCCCAAACTAACACGATACAATTCTAAGTGCCAGTTCACATTAGTGCGATCACAGAGATGGCATGAAATTCGGAGCGCACTGCTCCTAAATTACCTGCGACCTCTGTGCGATGCAAATTTCAGCCACACAAATTTGCACCGCAATCGCACTAAACACGCACATGACCCTTTTTTTTTATCTGCAGCAGAATCTGATCGCATGGTGGTTCACACTAGTGCGTTCCGATTCTGAGCGAACTTGCAGAACGCAATGCGATATGCGATCTCAACTGGGGGTGTAGTTAATTCTTAATTGACACCCCAGCGTATCGCATATGGCAGTGTGAACTGCCAGGGGTGCGAATGCGATGCGGGAACACGCTGCATATTGGCAGCGTTCCCACATCGCAGAAGTGTGAACCAGGACTCAGACACAACATACAGATATTTTAGAGAAAATCAGCTTACTATTTCTAAAGGTAAACAAATCTGATCTAAAAGCACATGCCACTATGTGCATGCAATTCAGTTTATGAAGGGCTGAGTTGTGCCCACCCAACCAAAATGCCTTTATTAGTCACTGAAGCTGTCATCAGGCAGTGGGTGACAGTGCTTAGGCTCAAAGCCAGGCCTTTAGGGAAACAAGCCCACAGAATTATGTTTCTGGCTAAGGAGTAAAATTCAGGCAACAAGGGTCTGATCATAGCATGAACTTTAGTATTTAAAAGATTAAAATGGCTGACGTGGTCCCTTTAACCCATAACTCTAAGCAAAGCTCTGTTTTTGTTAGGGCAAGAAAGGTTTGCAGCCACTGTCCAGGTTTGTACCGCTGTCTGTCTCTATAGAAAAAATGTTCCCTTATGTGCTTTCAGGGCAGGAAATAATAGGAATCTCCCAAAGAGAGGAACAAAAAAAAAAACCCCAAAACTACTTTTTTTTCCAGTAGAGAGGAAGAAAGGAGACATTTTTTGCGTTCGGTTTCATCCTGTCCCAGTGATAACACTCCTATTTCTTGTCCTGTTGTCACATGAATAGGAAGTGAAGGAAAATGTAAATGGAGTCACACTCAGAAATAAAAAATGTACTCTTCCCCACTTTATTCAGAGCGAAAAAAGGGATTATATATCTATATTACATATATATATATATATATATATATATAAATATATATATATATATATATATATATATATATATATATATATATATATATATATATATATATATATATATATATATATATATATATATAGTAAATATTTTATAAATATAACGATGTTTGGGTACACCTTTAGACCATATTGGCTTATCTAGGTCTCCTTGCAGATATTTGATGCATCAGCCCTAAGGAAGTTGAGCGAACCCACGAAACGCGTTGGCAATATCTGGATGCACTAGGTTCTTTATAAAACGGTTCTATGTGTCTTTTATTCATTTAAATTATTGAACTGTCCTCCAAGTCATATGTTTACTTAAAAAGCAGGATAGTATGGTATACACTATCCTGCTTTTTGAGTGATCATATAACATGGAGGACAGTTGTCCTACACCACACAATGCAATGTGCTATGCTGCTATTATCGTTTCTATGTATATATAATTTGCAACATGTTATTGAAATGTTCATAAACTCGTATATACTAACTGTATTATGGTATGCTACCTACTGTTCAAGATAATTAATATGATTTTTTTTTTTTTAATTTACTTATCTTTTAGCCATGTTGCAAGTACCTCATTTAAAGTCCCAAACCCCCCCTCTTTGAATCATACGTGTAGGAACCAGTGTTAATTTCGTCGACTAAAACCGACTAAAACGTTTTCGTCGACTAACACAATTCAGGTGACTAAAATACGACTAAAACTAAAATGGCATTTTAGTCTTAAGACTAAAATACGACTAAAACTAAAATGGCATTTTAGTCAAAAGACTATAACTAAAACTAAATCGAAATTTGCTGTCAAAAATTAACACTGGTGCATGCTCAAAGCATAAATAATAACATATTAGATTTTTCACTCCAGGACCAGCAGTAGTATATAATGAGTTTGGAAATTGTAGAGAAATGCTTAAATAATGCATTACAAATTACAATTGAACTACACCCATTTGATTATAGATGACTAAAATGAGTTTTAGTCGACTAAAATGTAGGGCGTTTTAGTCGACTAAAATATACTGGAGTTTTAGTCGACTAAATACGACTAAAACTAAAACACTTGCAGAAGACTAAAATGGGACTAAAACTAAAATGCCATTTTAGTCCTAAGACTAAGACTAAAACTAAATTGAAATTTGCTGCCAAAATTAACACTGGTAGGAACACGCGCCTCCTTCCTTAAATCTATTTACAAAGTCCCAAACCCGCCTTTTAGTTCATATAAAAAAAAAAACAAAAAAAAAAGGCCAAGACCACTTGTGATCTGATCATGGATGGTTTTCATTTAAAAGGTCGACTCCATCAGAAACCAACATTACAGCATTATAAGGACACCAGATGGTTGAATTATCTGGCAGTCTTCTTCATCTCGTGGACTGCAAAGGATTACTATTCTACCAGAGTTCTTTGGAGCACATGAGACCATTTCCAATACATTCTTTAATGGATACAACAAGCCCGCATGCAATACAATCACACAAAATGATATCAGTTTTGTGTGACATTGGAGACTGAGTCTGTTAGGGAAAGTACACTACGGAGCAGCCAGCTTCCAATGTACAGTAGTATTATGCACAGAGTATGAAGCGTGCTATAAAAAGACGCTTGGCTGGCTCGTGTCGGTTGCATCAGTTTTCTCCATAGATCATTGTGCCTTTCTTGTTTTACACCCAGAAATCTAAAATTAGATCTATAAAAGCTACACTGAAAATCTATTCAAACCATTGCTTCTGTTAATAGAAAGAATCTCTGAACAGGCAACTAGCTGCAATGATACACTGGCATGGAGCATAAATAAGTACTCCAGCCAAGAAAAGTTGTATTTTATCTGCCACACAGCTTTCAGGCTTGCCCACAGTTCATGCAGGGTGCTGAAGTGAACTATTAGATGGCACCTCCATACAGTAAGAAAATGAATAATTTTCACCAGCATACCTTTTGTATAAACATAGTTCACATACAGTAGCAGGAATCACAAGCTGCCATTTGGGACATTGCTCGTCCTTGAAAATGGAATCCCGTGAGGTCCAAAAACTTTGGCTTGTGATGCCTGCTGCTTTAAAGGAGTTGTAAAGGCAGATATTTTTTTTATGAACACTTTCTATGCATTGGGATAAAAAGCCTTCTGTGTGCAGCAGCAGCCTCCCCAACACCCCCTAATTCCTAACTTAAGCCCATCTCTATCCAGCTATGTCCACGAGTCCCTCGGCCATCGTTGACTCGCTCTCCTGATTGGCTGAGACAGCAGCGGCGCCATTGGCTCCTGTAGCTGTCAATCAAAGCCAGTTAGAAAATCAGGAGGGGGGGCAAATGACAGCTGTGTGTCTGAATGGATACGGGCAACTACAGCTCGGCTCGCATGCCCCTATAGCAAGCTACTTGCTGTGTGGGCACTGGACAGAAGGGAGGGGGTAGGAACAACAAAGAGGGACCTGAGAAGAGGAGGATCCAAACCAACTGCACAGAGCAGGTAAGTAAAAAATATTTGTTTAAAAAAAAAAATAGGCTTTACAATCACTTTAAAGTGGTTGTGAAGGCTGAAGGTTTTTTACCTTTAGACCTCATGCACACTGGATGTTTTTACAGCAACCTTTTTATTCTGCAGCCTGTAAACCCCCCAGCAGGTTATCCTAGGTCTCCATGCACACAGACGGTTATCAGCAGTTTTTGGCAGGGGCATGTTCTGGCTGGAAAACAAAACCTAGAACTAGTGGGTTTGAAGAGGAGTTTTTTTAGCTGTAAAAACGCTCTTACTCTGAAAACCGCAAAAAAAAAAAAACTGAGAAATTGGGCTATTCGGCATTTATGAGGTTTTTTGAGCCACAAGCTGTTGTGGGAGTATGATTTTTCTAAATAAAAGGCTAAAAACACTGTAAAATGCTACTGCAACACCCATTCTACAGACAACAGCTTTCTTCAGCAAGCGCTACTGGTGTGTTATAACGTCCAGTGTGCATGAGGCCTAACGATTTCTGTGCATTGAGGTAAGAATGCCAGAGGACCCCCCCCCCCCGCCCCTTTGGGCCTAGTTCAGAATTTATTGCAGGTATCACACCTGTTCGACCACCCACAACCAAAATGCACTGCTCTTTAAATATGCACAGGGCTACTATTCATTGTTAATGTCACCCCCGTGCATCTAAAAATGCAAAAGCACTATGCGATTTCCTAGCTGCTGCATTTCCCAAATGGAGTGGGAACTTTTTCCTGCATGGAAAGGGACAGCAGCCCTTTCAAATGAATGGGCTGCCGTGCCTGTGCAAATGTGGCCTGCAGGGCCAATATAGTGTGAACCAGACGTTAAAAACTTACCTCAGCCTGAACTCAAACCAGCGATGTGCATGAGAGCAGTGGCTCTCTCCATTCCTACTAGGCAGATTGATAGCAGTGGAAGCCATTGATGGAGTGGGCGCCAGGGCCGAGCCACTCTGCTTGTGCCTACAGACACAGACTGGGCAGCTTGTATAAAGTTGATTTCTATGGGGGCACTGGCTGAAGAGGTAGAGCCAGGAGTGCCAGCTGGGGACCTGAGAAGAGGAGTATTAAGGCTGCTCTGTGAAATTCCATTACACAGAGCAGGTAAGCTAATGTTTATTATCTTAAAAAACTTAAAAAAAAAATAGAGCTTTCATGTCACTTTAAGAACCAGACCATCACTAAAACATGATGGGCCAATGCCAGAGTGCTGATCAGTGTATTCTGGCGGGGGTGACGGGGGAAGTCTTCCTGTCAGTACAATAGCACAGTTGGGGAGATCGCTGCGCCAACATCGCTTGTGTTGGTACGGCGATCTGTCCGTTTTTTCCCCATTTAACCTGCTGGGTTGAACGAATATCTGCAGACTGTACTGGGCTTCACACAGCAGTTTACCCATTGTATATTCACATTACTCCCTGACCTCAAGGAGCTTATAATCTAAGGTCCCAGACTCGCATGCATACACACACTAGGGTCATTTTACACAGGTGACTATTTTCTTTTCTGCATGTTTTTGATGTGAAGGAGAAAAACATGTAATCTCCATGCAGACAGTGTCCTTGCTGGGATTTAACTGGGACCTTAATGGTGCAAGGCAGAAATGCTAACCACTGAGCTATTGTGTTTCCCTATCATTTTTGACAGATAAAGGTTTTGTAAAGTCCTACTCTCCAACACACACCACAGTGCACGCACGCGCGCACACACACACACACACACACACACACACACACAAAAAGAGCTATTTTTAAAGTTAACACTGCACGGATCTTTTATCATTCTCTTCTTCATATCTTCAGTGTTCAGCATTCCTATTTCCTCTGATCCACCTCCACCCATTCTCGGAGGATTTCACACATCAGTTTGTTGTGGCAACATCTACACTTTCCAAGTTTGTGGGAAGCTTTCCAAATCCGCTAATCTACAAGGGCATCTGACAAACTAGGACTAACACGCTACTGACCCACAAAATTCTCCTTAGGACATTTTCGATTGCCAGTACAGACACTTGAAAGCATTATCAAACTTTGCAAAGAGGAATTTAAAAACTAGAATACATAAAAGAGCAACTCAAATACTTTTCCGTAGCACGAAGACATGTGTTAAGATGTGTTCTAGTACGGCATGGAGACAAACTCAATGATAATCATAGGTGTGCACAGCCTACTGCATTGGGGTGTGCACTTTAAAAGCTCAAACACACGTGTGTGCATTTATACTGACCGTATCACTAGGGGAGGGGATAGTGCCAGCAGGGCAGCGTGGACGGTGCCAGTTTTTATTTTTATTATTTTTTACAATTTTTTTCAGGAGCCCTGTTAGGAGGGGCTTTGGTAAAACATCAGGGGTTTAAACAGGGAATCTGCGCCACACAGTGTGATTAGGGTGTGTCCAGGCACACCCTGTGCGCATGCCTAATAATAATAAGACCCTCTACAGCACCAGTGTGAAGATCCTGTATTGTGATATTTTCCTAGTGACTGAAATCCCTGTTGCCTGTTTTAGGAATCCAATGAGCAAGCAGTGCCAGTGTGATCAAGGAAGGAAATCTACCAGTGAATATCCACATTGAGGCTGAAAAAGGTAAAAATATCATCAACGATCTAAAAGGCAAAAATGCTTTTGATACTAAGATTGGCATAGGGAAGGGTTTAAAACCAAATTGATTTGTGCCCCAATAGAGAGATTTTCCTTTGTCCTAACAGTAAGAAGAAATCTCTCCAAAGTAGGAAAACTTTTTGTCACCAGAACCAGTCCTCTCAGGAACTGTCAGTCGAATTCTGTTCCAGTGGCAACATTTTAGATCTTTTTCCCTCACTTTAGGGCCTTGTTCACATGGGCCTACTTAAGGATACGTCTGTGAGAAGACCATTGTTTGCATGCATGGGGATGCACAGGTGGTTCCAAGCATCCCCTGTGCACATTCCCATTCATGTCAACTAGGAAACAGCCACTGCTCCCAATTTAACATCCATGCAGGTCTCCGAACACAAGTTTGCATTTGGGGACACGCACCCGCAAGGCTGGTAAACTGCAAGAAGCAACTGTGTCCTTTAGGCCACAGTGTCCCAATTGACATGAATGGGGCTGCCTGCACAGGGATGCACAGAACAACTCTGCATCCTTATTTGAACAAACAGAGCCCTTGTACAGTCGTACGCTTAAGTACGCCCGCCAGAACGATGCCTAAAACCTTGTACACACGATAGGAATATTAAATGAATGATGGTCCATTTTTTTTTGCATGCTAGTGTTGTATCGATAACCAATAGGTTACTAGAGTTATGTAAAATCTCGTATGACAGAATACAACTTTCGAAGTGATGTATTCTTCCAATTCCGAGCATGGGTGGTCTTGGTCACACAATTGATGCTTGCAAGTGTGTGTCTTAAGCTTTTACAAGCTTTTACATGAGTCATGCTCTTGGATGTTAATTCATTTCATTGGCCAGAATAAATAATTTATTCTGGTCATTGAAATGAATTAATGCTCAAGCACAAATGTTTAGCAACTTTTAGAAGCCATAGCAGCCATTCGTACCTGCTCCTGAACGCACTGGTAGTCATGTTTTTTCCCTGCCTCTAAACGCTGCTAAAAGCTTATGTGTGCATGGACACAAAGGCTAATATGGAGGGGCGTTTAGAGGCAGTAAAAAAAAAAAAAAAAAAAAAAAAAAAAAAAAATCAGACGCCCCTAACAGCAGCTGTAGAAACGTCCTTTGTGCATGTGCCCTAAGAGCCAACAAGAATTCTGACCCTTCCCTCTACTCTATCAAAACACTTATTGACCACAATACCAATTCTTTCAGCTCTTTAGGTTGCCAAGCTTAAGCATAAGGGCTCATGCACACTGGATATTAAAAAAATGCCAGTGGCGTTAGCTGTACAAAGCTGTAGAATGAGTTTTGCAGTAGCGTTTTTAGCAAAATTATATTCCCTCAAAAGCCTAGGCCTCAAAAACACTCAAATGCAGAACGGCCGCGTTTTTCAGCGTTTTTTTTTTTGGATCAGATAACGCCCCTGCCAAAAACTTCTGATAAAAGCCTAGGTATGCATCGACACAGGATAACATGCTGGGGAGTTCACTGGCTTCAGAAAAAAAAAATACCTGAAAACTAAAAACAGCAGCTATAAAAATGTCCCGTGTGCATGAGGCCTAAAGATTTAAAAACAAAGTATAGCATATTTTTACAGTGCAGAAGGAGCAAAACGTACCTCATTTATCACATGTTGGATGACCACTGTCAGGGCCTCAAACCTTTGGTTGCTGCAGGTGAGGAGACTTTTCAGTTGCTGTATAATTCCCTTCTGCTCTTCGCATACCGCTTTACTCTGGGCTAACTCGACAGCTTGTGCATCCACTGGGACCGCCTGTGCCGGTGCACTGGGACCTCGAGGGCTTGTCTTCTGCTTGCCTTTATCAACTAAAGAAAAGAATGCAAGAAAAAAAAAAAAATTTAATCCCAAATGGAGATACTTTTGGAAAGGATCATGTGCTTTCAACTTCAACGTTCAAAAAAAAAAAAAAATAACAGCCTGCAAGGGTATTAATATTTCAAGATGTTGGTTTATATTTTCATTTCTGACAGTGTTTGTCTTTATTGAAGCCATCTCTCTTACCAGGCAAATGCTAGAAACAACTTATATCCACTTAGTAGGATAAGGGATGTGCAGTACCTATGCATCACCTTCTACTCTATGGATATGCTGGATACAGAGTCTCAGACCTTGATAAAAGCAGTGATTCTGACAACTAATAGTTGGAGAAGCACAATATTTACCTGTATGTAATGGATATTTTACCAGGCAGGTGCCTGGAGTGATATTGAGTGACTTGCCTAGATTATAAATAACCCAAATCTGACTGATGATTCTGCTATACAGGCGCCTCCCATCACTTTGCTTTTCCAGCTGCAGTATATACAGTATACATTTGTTCTCCATCATGTAATGGACTGCTGCCCTCTTGAGACTTATTGAGTGAACCACATGCAAAGTAAAAGCAACATTGTAGTACGTGATAAACTTCTCCCCTTGTATAGCTCATTTGTTCAGACAATAAATAAGTAATCTAAACAAAAACAGCAATCACTGAAATCAATGTAGAACTAGCATTTTAAAATAAGGTGCACATGGAAGGGAAATGGAACTCTAGGATAAGCATATATTGTCCTAATACAAGAGGCACGTGATTCTTACTTGAATCTTGGTGTATTTTGTGTTTTTTCTTATAGATCTGTGTAGTAATCCAGTGTGAAACCTTGCCCCTGTGCAGGAGCTTCCTGTAATAAAACTCAATCACTGCTCCCCGCCCCCCACTGCTTCCCCCCTCCATTGCTTTACATTCCCCCCCCCCAAACTTGTGCATTGTGACTGGTTTTGTCTCCACCCCCTTCTGTCAATTCCTGCAGGCAATCTGCAATGGGTGGAGTCTGCTGGGTCCCTCCCACTGCTCTCTGCACAGGCTATGCACAGCACACTGTCGCTGCTACTTTACAATGTATAATTAGGTTTGCCAAGGCATTTGGTGCACATGAACTAGTTCTATCCTTTGGAGCGGTCGAGGAATATAATTATATAAAAGTGTTTGCGCCCCAAGCTCAGCTTTAAAAGGTAACTCCACTTTCGTGGGAAACAAATTTGCAAATAAAAAATATAATATAGCGTATACAATTGTGACACAAGTCCTATTTTAATTGAATGTTATTAAAAATGTCCTTCCTTTTCAATCTGCAGCGCTGTTATTTTCTGTAAAATGCAATGCAATATGGCTACCTGGAGGCATTCTGTGCACAGGTGGTATACAGAACACACCCCCAGATATGTCATTTCCTGCTTGTGTGATTGGCTGACTGATTTTCCCAGCAGTGTGCACTAAGATACAAATTTGATTTTAAGCACCCCCTGCAACAAAATGCAATTTTTGGTGAGCTACTCCCAAAAGGAAACTCATGTGTAAGGCCCTGCTCACACCTGAGTGTTTTTCAGCTCGTAAAACGCTCATCTCTGAAGTCTTTAAAAGCCCAACAAGCAAAATCCCATTCATTTCAATGGCCCCTGTTCACATATGAGCTTTTTGTCAAGTGAAGCAAAACGCCTGAAGCTCAAAAAAAGTACATGAGCTTCTTTTTTTGGCAGATTACAAGTGTTTTTATTTGATGTTAATGCCTGCCTCCAAACACCTACAAAAAATGCCTGAAAAACGCCCAAAAAAAAAAACGCCTGAAAAATGATACTCTTAGGTGTGAATGGAGCCTAAGACTCTGTTCACATCTAGGCATATTTGGGTGATTTTCTGCTGTAAGCCTCAGCTCTAAAAATGAGCAACAAAACAAATCCAATTAATTTCAATGGTCCCTGTTCACATCTGAGCATTCTGTCGCCTTAAGAAAAATGCCCATCGCTCAAAAAAGTACACAAGCTTATTTTTTGGCCGATTACAGGTGTTTTTCTTTTTTTTTTTTTCATTGGTCAGTTGTCAACCTAAGAACACTGCAAAAACGCCAGAAAAAACACCTATAGAAATAGCAATATCTAGATGTGAACGTAGCCTAAAGGGCATGCAGACACTATAATTTTCGTCAGAGCCCTGCAGGTGCAGCAGCTGACTGATTGTTACAAAGCCACTCCCATACGGGTTCACTTTCTATATTGACACAGTTAAACAGCCATTCCTTTAGAATAACACAAGGTAAAAATCTGCAACAAAGCATGATAAAATCGTTGCAATGTACTGTACATAGATCAGCCAGAGGGAAATGTTTTTTTTTTTTTCTCTGAACAAAAGTGGGGTTACTCTTTAGGTGAATAGATCAGTCAGCCCTTTAGAAGCCCTATACATTTGGGAAGACATTTAGCAGCTTGTCATACAACAAAAGATGATCAGATCTGTAAGTTTGTTTACAGCAGTAGTGATTTGTGTGAAGACTGCATACACCATGAAAGCAGAGGATTATAAGAGTGATTTTTTTTTAATCCAGCTTAGTATGACTGTTGATCCTTCGTTCTAGTCATTGAACAGTACAGCAGGTGTCAATCAGCAGACTAGGGTTACATGAATGCCAGCATACTCCACCCATCCATGTGCAGCATTGGCACCGCAAGAAGGCAGAAAACAGACCCAAGCAGAGTTCTGCCATCCTCCACTCACAGCACACAGTCACATTCCACATAGCTGGAGGAGGAACATGGAAGGAAAGTCATAAACCAAAAGATTCCACTATAGGAAAAATACATCTGTCAGGCTTAACTTATCCATAAATATTCCACCACAAGACTGGATTTAAACAATCAGAATTTATGTATAATGCTTTTAGCATTCCGAAGCACTATCTAATACACCTATCAAATAAACATGTTACAAATCTTGATAAAATTGATCTGCTAATGCCGCCTCCTCACACAGAACAACATTTTCTTTTACACAGCGCTCCACCATCAGATTAGGACATTTACAGTCGCCATATACAGGCAGATATCTCACCAGGAATGGAAGGCGGTGGGATATTGGGTCTCTCCTCAGATCCCTAAGCAAGCCATAAATTATGCAAAACAAAACCCAATTCCCCCAACACAAGCCGTGATGGAGTAATCCCCTCCCATGGAGCCACTGTGTAGTGTGGGGGGCATGGGGAGCCCTGTCTGTCAAGACGACATAGCAATTACTGCCGGCAATAATCATATGCTAAAAATACGACATGCTGGTTGCACCCAAGTCAATCAATGAATCAACTTTGGTACAATCAGCCTGCTCATAGATCGGCGGTCAGCAACTAATAGATCGTGGTCTGGGCTTGCTGACCTGACATCTGGCTCCTGTGCCATGCAGAGTGATACCTCCTCTGTAGTGCTGGCTCCTGTCCCATGTGGAGTGATACCTCCTCTCTAGTGCTGGCTCCTGTCCCATGCGGAGTGATGCCTCCTCTGTAGTGCTGGCTCCTGTCCCATGCAGAGTGATGCCTCCTCTGTAGTGCTGGCTCCTGTCCCATGCAGAGTGATGCCTCCTCTGTAGTGCTGGCTCCTGTCCCATGCAGAGTGATGCCTCCTCTGTAGTGCTGGCTCCTGTCCCATGCAGAGTGATGCCTCCTCTGTAGTGCTGGCTCCTCTCCCATGCAGAGTGATGCCTCCTCTGTAGTGCTGGCTCCTGTCCCATGCAGAGTGATAACTCCTCTCTAGTGCTGGCTCTTGTCCCATGTGGAGTGATACCACCTCTGATGTGCTGGCTTCTGTCCCATGTTGAGTGATACCACCTCTGATGTGCTGGCTCCTGTCCCATGTGGAGTGATACCTTCTCTCTAGTGCTGGCTTCTGTCCCATGTGGAGTGATACCTTCTCGCTAGTGCTGGCTCCTGTCCCATGCATAGTGATACCTTCTCTCTAGTGCTGGCTCCTGTCCCATGCATAGTGATACCTCCTCTGTAGTGCTCGCTTCTGTCCCATGCATAGTGATACCTCCTCTGTAGTGCTCGCTTCTGTCCCATGTGGAGTGATACCTCCTCTGTAGTGCTGGCTTTTGTCCAATGCGAAGTGATACCTCCTCTGTAGTGCTGGCTCCTGTCCCATGCGGAGTGATACCTCCGCATGGGACTTACAAGAATTGCACTTACAATGTAACAGTCATAAGTCAGCCTTCATATTTTTTGGATATATTGCAGGGTTTGCTTTTGGATACGGAACTGGCTAAAAGGGCGTGTTCAAAGGGTGGTAATAAACAGCACATACTCAGACTGGTCTGAGGTAGTAAGCGGGGTCCCCCAAGGCTCAGTCCTGGGACCAACCTTGTTCAATTTATTCATAAACAGCATTGAGGTCGGATCAGTAGTTCGATATCAGTTTTTGCAGATGACACAAAATTGGGCAGGGCAATAACTGCACAGCATGAAGCAGATATCCTACAGGATGACCTGGACAAAATAACGGAGTGGGCAACGACTTGGCAAATGAGGTTTAACGTGGAGAAGTGTAAGGTTTTGCTCTTGGGGACTAGAAACATAAAAGCACAATACACGTTAGGAGGGGAACCCTTGGGGGAATCAAAAATGGAGAAGGATCTGGGAGTCTTGGTTGATGATAGATTAGGCAACAGCATGCAATGTCAAGCGGCAGCTGCCAAGGCTAGCAGAATATTAGCATGCATTAAGAAAGGGATGTATTCCAGAGATAAGTCTATAATCCTTCCACTTTATAAAACTCTGGTCCGACCGCATCTGGAGTATTCTGTCCAGTTCTGGTCGCCAGTCCTCAGGAGGGATGTGTTGGAGCTGGAGAGAGTCCAGAGAAGGGCAACTAAACTAATTAGGGGATTGGAGGACCTTGATTATGAAGAGCGTCTGCAATCGCTTGATTTATTCTCCCTGGAGAAGAGACGCCTGAGGGGGGACATGATAGCAATTTTTAAATATCTCAATAGGGATCTCAGCTTAGAAAAAAAACTGTTCAGTCGAAGGGATTGCATGAGGACTCGGGGGCATTCAATGCGATTAGAGGAGAAGCGCTTTAACCTCAGGCAACGGGGGGGGGGGGGGGTTCTTTACTGTTAGGGCTACAAGATTGTGGAATTCTCTACCACAAGAGGCGGTTTCTGCGGGTAGCATGGTGGCTTTCAAAAGACTATTAGACGTACATCTCAAGGATCAGAACATTCAGAGGTATGTGAGATGATTACAGCCACACACACCTACACAGGTTGAACTGGATGGACTATTGTCTTTATTCAACCTCACCTACTATGTAACTCTGTAACTATATTATCCTGCGGGACGCCAAACAATGGCCGTGCGTTCCACCCGCTGAGCCGGAAACAGAACAGAGGGTATGTAATCACTTAAAAACAGGGGGAAAAAATATTTATATTGTTTTTTAAAATGTATGTACAAATGTTTTACATTTAATTTCGATTTTCAACTGAATGGGTTGTTTTACAAAGTGAGGGTTCACATACATTTTCAGAGACATAAATCCACCATTATGTTTAAATGACCTGTTTAGGTATTTAATCATAAAAAGTTGAGATTTGCGACTATGATCTATTCTTTCACATTTATAAAAAATAAAATAAAATAAAACTTCCTCTAGATAACCAAACTCACTAGAACAGGGGTAAATGCCAGCAGCAGATCCCACAACTGTAAATGGAAAAGAGTAGGGCCAAGATACATGAGTGGCCCTAACCTGGCAATGGGTCCTAGTTTGCTGCTGCATTGGCATATTCCATTATTCTCTCCAACTAATTACAATATAAATGTATGGGGGTGTTTCATTGTGGGAAACATTAGCAGGGTGATGAAAAATTCTAGTAGGTTAATGAAATCTCAGAGTGTTCCCACCAGGCCTCCCCCGCCCCAAAGGATTGTGATTAGGACTCAAATCCATTGGTCTTCTCAGTACAATCATTTTGCAGATAATGCACAGCTGACATTTATTGTACCACTGAAAATATCTATACCACCTTACCAGGAATAGGAACTCAAATAAAGCACAATATTTCCAGCAGTTTTCCAGCTATTAATAACACAATGTTGGAGGCGCAGTATTTCCAGGGGAGCTCTGATGGAAACTTTAATTGGCAGGAAGCAATTACGTATGACATCAAAGCTCCAAATGCTCTCCAAGGCACTTCACCGATCACCACTAGGAGGCAGCCTTGTTACAGTCTACTATAAACAGAAAGGAAAGTGTACATCACTAATGTCAAGGTCGGTTTGAAAAGAATTAACAATGAAATGGAAAAGACCAGGTGCAGGGAGACAGTGAAAAACAACGTGTGTACCGCACTCTCACACGCAGCATCTGTTATCTGTGCAAAGCCTTGAGAGACAACACAGGTTCCCAATATTCTCAATGAATAAGGACACGACACCAACTGCCATTACCAAACTGGTGTACATTGAGGTTTTCTGTTTAACTAAATGCAGAAATCAGGAGACCGCTGCCACTTCTTAATGAAATGGAAGCACAACACCTGTATGAGAAGCCTCAGAGATGAGCTGCAGTTTACAAAACCATGCAAGTTTATAGCAGAAAACACCTGCTCTCATTTTGACTCCCTGCAACAGGTAAATACTCCAGTTTGCTCCCAGTTCTTCTAAATCTTCTGATCTTTAAAGGCGTTAGACATTCTGTGGTTGATGTGCTGAAACTAGAGTGCGCAAAATCTGGTGCAGCTCTGCATAGAAACCAATCAGCTTCTACTAGTGTTACTAAACCCAGAACCTGCATTCACTATACAGTACACAGAACGTGGAAATGCAATTATTTTAGTGAATATGAACTGCTAAATACTTTTTCTCATCAGCAGTATATAGCAGTCTTGTGACCTCTATCAGTGTCTGGCCGAGCACTGGTTAAAGCTAGGAGTTTTGATTCACCTCTGACTGTCCTATGAGGCTGCATGACCCCTGACACTCTGTCTGGACAGTGTTTATTGGCCCTGTGCTGATCACATGCACCATCCCAACCCCCCCCCCCCCCAAAAAAAAAAACGCTCTAGCACTGCACAAACTGAGCATGTGCATGGTGACTCCTAGGCATTATCAGATGGATTTGGGACAGTGGAAGGGGGAGGATCAGAGAAGACAGGATCATACAGCCTTTTTACACAATGCACAGGTTTAACCTGCTTAGGTTCCACAGTGAGCATAACAAACATCTTTTACTGCATATACAGACTGATTTTACTGTTGTGAATTTAATAACACTTTAACAAGAGGACTTTAGACGTGGATTGGTTACCATGCATAGATGCACCAGGTTTTTCTCTAGTTTTAGTAAATGAACCCCTCTGTCAAATCACTGTACCTTTAGGGCTAGGTTCACATCTGTAAGGGTGGTTCCTGCTGCAGGCCTGAACCTGTTCCTGCAGCCACAACTACCTGCACAGAAAAATGCACTGGATATGTGCGAGTTTCAATAATCCTAATGGCACACTGAACACATTGGAAATCACATCCACACTGGGAACCGCACTGCACTTGCGGTTCCGGTGCGAGCTGCGATTTCTAAAATGCCGCAGGGACCTTTTCCTTGCATTTCAGGAGGCACAGCAGCCCATTCAAATAAAAGGGCTGCCGTGCCCTCACAAAACGCAGCTTGCAGTACATAAACATTGCCCTAAACACCAATCAGCCATAATATGACATCCAATCCATAACCAGTCAAGGCAGAGTCTCCACTAGACATGGCGCCAAGCTGTCAGCATGTCCTTTTAAAGTCCTGTAAGTTGTGAAGTGGGGCCTCTATGGATCGGCCTTTTTTTTTTTCCACACATTCCACAGATATCAACACCTGAAACTCGTGTTCCTCAAACCATTCATCAGACCAGGCCACCTTCTTCCATTGCAAAAATACGCACAGGGTGGCACAAATTACCATCATACAAGTTTAATAAATATCAAGAACAAATTTATACTCCCAAACATAGAAAAACAGCAGGTCTGAGGAAGGGGGCATGTCCTCCAAAACGCATCAACCTTACAACTGTGTGATTTATAGACAGATGACATCACCTACGGCTGGAGTTGATATTGGATTTGCCTGCGGTTTTCTATGTTTGTGAATATCCATTTGTTCTTGGTATGGTGTTAATGGACTAGACATTTGTGCCCTCCTGTGTGTATTTTTGTTGTTTGAAGATTGCCCATTCTGAGAGATGCATTGGAAGAAGCAATACTTGTTCCCACACCATTGGGAGCACCTCTGAGCGCTGGAGTGTTATTGGATTTTTAAGTGAAGGCATCTTCTTCCATTGCTCCATTGTCCAGTTCTGAAGCTCTCGTGCCCATTGTAGGTGTCTTTGGCTGAGGACATGGGTCAGCATGGGAGACACTGACCAGTCTGCAGCTACACAGCCTCATACACCACAAACTGCAATGCACAGTGTGTTCTGACACCAGTCGGAACCAGCATTAACTTTTTTTTTAGCAATTTGCGCTACAGTGACTCATCTATTGGATTAGACTACACGGGCCGGCGTTCACCCCGCATGTGCATCAATGAGCCTTTGTGCCCATGCCTCTGTTGTTGCCAATTACCCTTCCTTGGACCACTTTTGGTTGGAGTTCTGTCCCAGTTGTCAAGCCATTACTATTTGGCCCTTGTCAAAGTAGCTCAAATGCCTACACTTAGCCATTTTTTCTACCTTAAAGCGGAGTTCCACCCAAATGTAGAACTTCCGCTCATTTGCTTACTACCCCCCCCCCCTCCAATGCCACATTTGCCACCTTTCATTTGGCACATTTGCTTCCTCCCACCTCTCCGGTGCCACATGTGGCACCCTCCTCCTTCCCTTCACCGCCGTGCCAATCCGAATGTGCAGCGCGCTCCGCGCATGCGCCGTAGTGACCCGCCCAGGAAGCTGCAAGGCAATGGCGGCGGGAGCACTCAACAGCCAATGGAAACATCGGCTGCGGTGCTGACATCGCTGGACTCCAGGACAGGTAAGTGTCCTAATATTAAAAGTCAGCAGCTACAGTATGTGTAGCTGCTGACTTAATTTTTGGAGGGGGGGGGGGGGGGGGACTCAGCTTTAAGCTCAACAACATTTTCACTTGCTGTCTAATACAACACCAATTAAGTTGGGATGCTGTGAAATATCTACATGAAAACTGAATGCAATAATTTCCAAATCTCATAAACCCATATTTTATGAACAATAGAAAAAATATCAAATGTTCAAGCTGAAAAAATGTAACAAGTCTCAAAAAAGTTAGGGCAGGGCAACAAAACGCTAGTAAGCTTCAAGCCCCGTTCACATCTACTGATTTGGGGGCCCGGGCGCAATTGCTGCGATTCCACCCATGATTACAAAAAACATGCGTGTTAGTGTGCAATTAATTTTAATGACACCTAAAACGTGCTGCGGTTTTACCACACCTGTCACGCGGCAAACCGCATTGTGTAATGCTTGCTGCCCCAAAAAGGAGCAGGCGCTTCTTTTGGGTGACAAGCTTCATGTGATGCAGTTTGGCGAGCGATAAATCTTGGCAAAAAACGCACCATGTTTTAGGTGCCATTAAAAATGACAAGCACACAAGCACGTGTTGCCAGCATTGTACTTTATAAGAACTTTGCACTTTTAATTACTGGAATTTTATATTAATTGGCACGAGGAATTTTTTGATTGGGGTCGCTTCCATGTATGGTATTTGTTACACATTGGATTCCCAAAAATAACACAACACAAGTGGTAATAATTTAGTGTTTATTGGCATATCACATTCTAGCACAAGTATTTTTTATACACGGTAAGTGCAGCTTTTCCACTTGAACTCCAGAAAATTTACACCCCTTCCTGACCAGGCCTTTTTTCGGATTTGACACTGCATTAATTTAACTGACAATTGCGTGGCTATGCGACACAGTACCCAAATAAAATAAATGTACTTTTCTCTTCCCCCCCCCCCACAAATAGAGCTTTCTTTTGGTGGTATTTTATCACCTCTGCCGTTTTATTTTTTGCACTAAACACACAAAAAAATGTTATATATACATACATACATACATACACACATACATATCTACATACTTTTTTTTGCTAGAAAGGACACATTTAAAAAAAAAAAAAAATTGAATTTCTTCATCAATTTAGGCCATTATGTATTCTGCTACATATTTTTGGTAAAAAAAAAAAAAACCCCAATAAGCGTATATCGATCGGTTTATGCAAAAGTTATCGCATCTACAGACTATTGGGAATTTTTATTTATTTTCTTTTTTTTTTTTTTAGCAGGACTTCAATATTGCAGCGGACTCTTTGGACACTGATATTTTTGACACTTTTGGGGGACCAGTGACACTATTACAAAATATGCACTGTCACTATACTAATGACACTTGCTGGGAAGGGTTTAACATCAGGGGCGATCAAGGGGTTAAAGATGTGCCTAGCTAGCGATTTTGTGTACTGTGGGAGGTGCTTTTACTAAGGAAGGCATAGATCCGTGTCCCTGCTTTGCAGGAACACAGGATTTAAATAATACCATTTGTGTTATTTTTATGGATCCAATGTATAACAAATATACATAGAATGGATCAAATAGTGCCCAGTGCCAATTCGTATAAAGTGTCAATAATTAAAAGTGCGAAGTTCTTATAAAGTGCATTAAGAAAGTGCATTAGGTGAACTGCAACAAATCTTCAAAGCCAAAATGACTAGGCTGTATGAGAAAGGAAATAAGACTACACTTGTATCTCCCTTTCCTTTTATTCCAACACCACCAGTGCTCCCACCTGGTTGTACTCCCACCAGAATATTTTGACCTCCTTACATTCAGGGAGCTGTAAAGCGATTTGCCAATGACCAGCGTTATGATGTTCAGAAGCCTGCACAATCAACGCCACCATTGTTATAAGAGAGGGAACCAAGATGACTATCGTGTAGTATATTTATTAAATTCCACTTAAAACATATAAATCTATTGCATTTACAATTCTCTGGTGCCCCCCTGGCACTTGGAATCAAGTGTGTGTGTTCCAAACAGCAGAAGAGACGTCCCGCACCCCTAAAAGTTTTGTCACTTCCAGGATGTCATCAGGAGGCCCCTGATGACATTCTGGAAGTGACGAAATGTGAAGGGGGTTGGTCTTTGGCCATCTACTCTGAGAACACAGTCAAAAAAACACTTAAAACCAAATACCTCGAGTCCACATAAACATACATTTGTGTGTATGAATCCAAATTGCAAGTGAACATACATCAGATGCATTAGGGATTATCAAAACTGATTGCAGGATAACAAAGATGACGACACATTAACTTTAATATAAAGAGTTAACTACAGCCTCTTAATAATAAATGTAGTTTTTTTTTTTTTTTTTAAAGTGGGTATAATTAAATGTTTCATTTTTTACTATTGGGAACTTGTCTGAAGTAAATCCTTTCATCTGATTAATATTATGTAACAAGGGAATAGGAAAGCCCTGGAAAGTAGCTAATTATGATAAGCACATATATATATATATATATATATATATATATATATATATATATATACACACACAGTGGGTACGGAAAGTATTCAGACCCCCTTAAATTTTACACTCTTTGTTATATTGCAGCCATTTGCTAAAATCATTTAAGTTCATTCTTCTTCCTCATGAATATACACATAGCACCCCATACTGACAGAAAAACACAGAATTGTTGACATTGTTGCAGATTTATTAAAAAAGAAAAACTGAAATATCACATGGTCCTAAGTATTCAGACCCTTTGCTCAGTATTTAGTAGAAGCCCCCTTTTGATCTAATACAGCCAGGAGTCTTTTTGGGAAAGATGCAACAAGTCTTTCACACCTGGATTTGGGGATCCTCTGCCATTCCTCCTTGCAGATCCTCTCCAGTTCTGTCAGGTTGGATGGTAAACGTTGGTGGACAGCCATTTTTAGGTCTCTCCAGAGATGCTCAATTGGGTTTAAGTCAGGGCTCTGGCTGGGCCATTCAAGAACAGTCACGGAGTTGTTGTGAAGCCACTCCTTCGTTATTTTAGCTGTGTGCTTAGGGTCATTGTCTTGTTGGAAGGTAAACCTTCGGCACAGTCTGAGGTCCAGAGCACTCTGGAGAAGGTTTTTGTCCAGGATATCCCTGTACTTGGCCGCATTCATCTTTCCCTCGATTGCAACCAGTCGTCCTGTCCCTGCAGCTGAAAAACACCCCCACAGCATGATTCTGCCACCACCATGCTTCACTGTTGGGACTGTATTGGACAGGTGATGAGCAGTGCCTGGTTTTCTCCACACATACCGCTTAGAATTAAGGTCAAAAAGTTCAATTTTGGTCTCATCAGACCAGAGAATCTTATTTCTCACCATCTTGGAGTCCTTCAGGTGTTTTTTTTTAGCAAACTCCATGCAGGCTTTCATGTGTCTTACACTGAGGAGAGGCTTCAGTCGGGCCACTCTGCCATAAAGCCCTGACTGGTGGAGGGCTGCAGTGATGGTTGACTTTCTACAACTTTCTCCCATCTCCTGACTGCATCTCTGGAGCTCAGTCACAGTGATCTTTGGGTTCTTCTTTACCTCTCTCACCAAGGCTCTTCTCCCCGATAGCTCAGTTTGGCCGGATGGCCAGCTCTAGGAAGGGTTCTGGTCGTCCCAAACGTCTTCCATTTGAGGATTATGGAGGCCACTGTGCTCTTAGGAACCTTAAGTGCAGCAGAAATCTTTTTGTAACCTTGGCCAGATCTGTGCCTTGCCACAATTATGTCTCTGAGCTCTTCAGGCAGTTCCTTTGACCTCATGATTCTCATTTGCTCTAACATGCATTGTGATCTGGAAGGTCTTATATAGACAGGTGTGTGGCTTTCCTAATCAAGTCCAATCAGTATAATCAAACACAGCTGGACTCAAATGAAGGTGTAGAACCATCTCAAGGATGATCAGAAGAAATGGAAAGCACCTGAGTTAAATATATGAGTGTCACAGCAAAGGGTCTGAATACTTAGGACCATGTGATATTTCAATTTTTCTTTAATAAATCTGCAACAATGTCAACAATTCTGTGTTTTTCTCTCAGTATGGGGTGCTATGTGTACATTCATGAGGAAGAAGAATGAACTTAAATGATTTTAGCAAATGGCTGCAATATAACAAAGAGTGAAAAATTTAAGGGGGTCTGAATACTTTCCGTACCCACTGTGTATATATATATATATATATATATATATATATATATATATATATATATATATATATATATAAATATAATTACACTTTTTAGATCAACACAAAATTGACCATAAAATTAAAAAGTATAACTGAATAGTCCGACCCACACTCTGTATTCAGAAATAGTGAAAGCCTCTTACTATGGGTCATATTATACCATGACATGGATAACAGCCATGGAATAAGCAGATTCATAACTAGTACCTTGTAAAAATACTGAGTCTTTTTCAATATGCATCTTTCTTTAATGCAGATTAAGGTACAAATATTTTCAAACCCAATTCCAGCAAGAACGTTTTGAAAAGAGTAGGAAGTAATAGATCCCATTGTTAGGTTTATACTGGGGCCTTTGAGTTTCAAACTACAGGACATGTATGGCTGTACATTTAAGAAAAGGCCAACTCCAGATGAGCCTGCTTGGTTTGTGCATTGCTGCAAGTGTTCCATAACTGGAGACCACACTTTCAGAGGTGCCTTACTAAGGCCTCCTTCACACGGGTTTTCCGATGAGGTCCATCTGTCAGTTTTTTCAGGTGGACCCGATTGGATAATCCATGCAGCCCTATGGAGCAGCGG
Organism: Pelophylax lessonae; assembly: GCF_965119305.1. Classification (NCBI taxonomy): domain Eukaryota; kingdom Metazoa; phylum Chordata; class Amphibia; order Anura; family Ranidae; genus Pelophylax; species Pelophylax lessonae. The sequence continues at coordinate 728,300,673 of NC_138768.1, read as the reverse complement.
ATGTCAGCGGTGACATTGGCTATCCAATCCGATCCTGTGTGAAATCCAGTTGGATGGAAACCTTACCTTCCATCCGTCTGGGGGATCGGATGAAAATGGACAAGCTGTTTCATCCGATCTCCCATAGAGGAGAGCGGGGATCTGACAGCTCCATCTCTGCAGACGGACCTGTCATCCGCCTGCTCAGCTGGGATCGGCGGATTGATCTCCGTTGAGCAAAACAGAGTCCGCCGGGCGGAAAGCCCATGTGAAAAGACCCTTAGGCTGTGTGGGCTTATTTTAGTACTTAAATAGCACAGTCAATTTACATAAATATTCACATCAGTCCCTGGCCCCAAAAGCTAACTCACAATTCATATATTAGGGACAAATTAAACAGGAGCCAATTACCCTACCAGAACGTCTTTGGAGCGTGGGCAGAAACTGAGTACCGGGAGGAAACCCACAAGAACACGCAAAGTGCAGTTAGTGCCATGGTTGGAATTGAAACTGACAACCCTAGTGCTCCCAGGTAGAAGTGCTAACCACTTGGCCACTTTGTTGCCCCATGTATTAGCAAATGTAAACCGCAGAAAACTCAACAGTTTTTTGTCTTTTATTATGGTTGGCCAGTTTGAAAGGGTTTTGGGAGCTTTTTTGAATAACAATTCAGAACTGATTGGTTTTCAGCACTGCCATAGGTTTTGGCTTTATTTACAGTTTGCTATGGCTGGACATGGCTCAAATATTACACAAGAACATGTGACATGGCCTGTACACAGAGCCTCGTGCAGGGCAGGCAACAAAACGACATCAAAAGAGAGCCGAACCATGCCAAGATGATAATTGAGGTACATATTTTCAAATTCAATTCCAGGAACATTTTTCTAAATAGAGTAAGAAGGAATAGATCCCATTGTCAGGTTTATACTGGGGCCTGTTCCCCTGATAGTGAGATTTTACTCTCCTGTCCCATTGGTAGCCGGAGGTAAAGTAAAATCTCTTTAGCTGGGGCAGGACTGCCAGCAAATGTTCCTTTTGAGAGTCATGGAGAGGAATAAAAAATTGGATATGCACTTTGTTTTGATTTTTTTTTGCCTTCCTCTGGATCAACTGTTGGTATAGTATTGTTTATATGGTGGAGGTTTTAGATGTGTGTGTGTGTGTTTTTCTTCCCGGGGGTTGAGCTGGGTGGACTTTTTTTTCCAACCAGTTAATCTATGCAACATAAAAAATGTTTGGTCTGGCGTTAACCTTTAGGACGATAGCACAAAACAGTATCACTCTGATTTGTTAAACCTCAAATATTGGCAAAAAATACATTTTCTGAATTTTCTGCATTGTAGTAATTTATAATGATTCATAAGCTGAGGTCTCCTTATTTCTTGTACATGAGAAATCTTGTAAGGAATCACTAAAACGAATTATTACTTCCTGCGTTTAATTAATAATTTCTATATTAATGCATGAGAATTTGGTTATTAGAATAAAATATGCAGAGTTTTACCATATACTGTACAGGTACTTTATAATATTAACTTGATACTTTAAGGATTTTCAACACTATCAATTTGTAATGTCAATTCTGGTAAAGAAAGATTCAGGAAGCCTATTACAGCCTATTACAGTAGCCTTTGGGGAGGAATGTGTAATCTGCGATTTACAAATCTTTGTGTGGTACCCCTTAGCTGGAAACACTACAATGTAATCTCCACTCCTGACCACATCATTTGAGTTGAAGCAGCTTTCCTCAAAGTCTATAAGGCTGATATCTACAGTTTAAATAAGACAGATCACAAGGACCAGAAGCATACAGGCAGTGTATAAACTGTAGGAAGAGTCCGATTTCACTGCAGCCTTTCCAGCTAAGGACACCATGGAATTCGGGAAGAGGCTTCTGGCATTTTTGAATTAACCACTTGACCTCCGTTCATAGTTTGACTACAGGGACTTCAAGTGCTTAAAAAAAGCTTGCGCCCCCCTCCTTTTCCATGTGATAGCAAAAAAGTGGAAGAAAAAAAAGTATTTACAAAAAAGTGGAAGAAAAAAAAAAGTATTTAAAAAAAAAATGTTAAAAAAAAGAAAGGAGACCAGTCACCCAACATACACATGTAAATGCAAAATGTGCACATGGAGTGACAACACAAGATATGAGGCATGGTCACAAATATTGGAGGGAGAGCAATATTTCTAGGACCTTTATTCTTTGTTAACCCTAAGGTGATAACCTGTAAAGGCTTTTAAAATATTATCTATGGACAATTTTGGATACCATAGTTTGATGGTTAAGGCTCGACAGGTTTTGACATTTACTCAACCCCCCATCTTTAATATTCTACCAAAAAATTAGATAATATATTACGTTTGTCTGCAGTAAAAATAATCTTAGTGATTTGCTGAAAATATGCATTTGATAAATATTTGCTAAAGAATTGTGCAACATAAAAATTGCTTTCATCACCATCTACATAGGTTTTTTTTAAGTAACTTTCTAGCAAAAAATGAAGTTTTCAACTTATGTGTAAACATTTTTGAAAAAATGCCTTGGACTTCAAGAAGTTAAACCCAAACCCAGTAGCATCTAAACCTAAAACCAAAAAAGTAATGTATTGCAGGTTACCAGCCCTTAGATGCTGTGACCGCATTCATTTTTCTTTCCATGCTTTTTCCTTTATTTTCACCTGTTAATCCTGCAAATAAATGGATTTTTGTAAGATCTTACCGTAAAATCCTTTTCTCTTAAGCTCATTGACAGACGTAGTCTTCTTGATTCTCAAGAGCTGGGTTATGTTGTCTCCGCAGGAGTAGGACTAGGCAGAAAGACAAAACGTTCTGGCTCCACCTTAGGGGCAGTCCCTGAGGGTATATCCTCCCTCTCTCTGCTACAGGGAATCAGTTCTGTTTTAAAGCAGTACAGAGAATTTAACCCAACCCAACTCAATGATAGAGGGGCGGGTACTACGTCTGTCAATGAGCTTAAGAGAAAAGGATTTTACGGTAAGATCTTACAAAAATCCATTTTTCTCTATCGCTCATTGACAGACGTAGTCTTCTTGATTCTCAAGAGCTGGGACATCCAGAAGCAGTGCCACAAATGAGGGGTGGGATTGACAAAATCAAATCCAATCTAGAAGGCCCAACCGGTGCCAAACTAGAAGTTTTAAAGGCTCATTATAAACAAAGAATGAGACTAAAGAAAAATTTTCCAACGGAAAAAACCCTCGAGGTAGACCACTGGTCTCCTCAAATTGCGGCCTGCAAAACCTTGCGGCCAAACGAGGCATCAGACGATGCCATTACATCAACTTTATAATGTTTAGTAAAGGTATGCACCGACGACCAGGTAGCCGCCTTGCACACCTGGACCACTGACGCCTGATGGCGAAAGGCCCATGACGCACTAAGTGCCCGAGTGGAGTGCGCCTTAACAGGGAACGGGGGCTCCCGACCCTTAATAGAATAAGCCTGTACTACCGTCTGTCTGATCCATCTGGAAATGGTCGCGGCAGATGCAGGCATCCCCTTTTTGGGTCCATCTGGGATCACAAAAAGTGAATCCGTCTTGCGAAACGAGTCTGTCGTTTTCAAGTATACCCTGATCGCCCGGACCACATCCAAGGAGTGTAAAGCAAACTCCCGAGGATGACTGGGCTTAGGACACAGGGAAGGTAATACAATTTCTTCATTCAGATGAAATTCTGAAACCACTTTTGGTAGGAAGGATGGATTCGGACGAAGAACCACCTTATCTCTATGAACCACCAGATATGGTGAACGACAAGATAATGCGGCCAGTTCTGACACCCTGCGTGCAGAAGTAATAGCCACCAAGAAGGCCACCTTCTGGGACAACGTGGGTAGAGGAATCTCCCTAATATCTTCAAAGGGAGGTTTCTGAAGAACCGACAACACTAAATTAAGATCCCAGGGGGGTAACGGCGCGTGCACTGGCGGAGCCAGATGTCGCACCCCCTGGATGAAGTTCCGCACCAAGGAATGAGTAGCCAAAGGCTTCTGAAAGAAGATGGCTAATGCTGAGACCTGACCCTTGATAGTACTCAAGGCCAGTTTCTGCTCAACCCCTTGTTGCAGAAAAGCCAATATTCGACTAATCGAATAAGACCGAGGACGGAACCCCAAAGGTTCACACCATGCAATGTAGGACTTCCATGTGCGATGATAAATCTTTCTGGAAGTCGCTTTCCTTGCTTCAACTAGAGTAGGAATAACTGAAGCTGACAAACCTTTGTCCTTCAGCACCTGGGTCTCAATAGCCAGGCCGTTAAAGCCAGCGATCGTAAAGCAGGATAGAAGATCGGTCCCTGAGACAGTAGATCCTCCCTGAGAGGAAGTCTCCACGGGACGTCCGCCACCAGTCTGACCATGTCGGCGTACCAAGCTCGACGAGGCCAGTCCGGCGCTACCAGGATTACTGGGATTCCTTCCTCCTCTATCCTGCGAAGAAGTCTTGGCAGTAACGCGAGAGGAGGGAAGGCATATATTAGCTGGTATTGCCCCCACGGGGCGATCAGTGCGTCTGCGGTTTCTGCTAGAGGATCGCGGGAGCGAGCCACGAATCTCTGAACTTTCCTGTTGAATCGTGATGCCAACAGATCCACATCCGGGGTGCCCCACCGTAGGCACAACTGGTGGAAAACGTCTGGATGGAGGGACCATTCCCCCTGATCCAGGGTCTGACGGCTGAGATAATCTGCCTGCCAATTCTCCACCCCCGGAATGAACACCGCAGAGATTGCTGGAACAAATCGTTCCGCCCAGCGAAGAATGCAAGCCACTTCTTTGGCCGCTCGGACACTCTTGGTGCCCCCCTGGTGATTGACATAAGCCACGGCCGTGGCATTGTCCGACTGGATCCGAACCGGGCTGCCCTGGAGCTGCTCGGTCCAGTGAATCAGACAAAGTCTGATCGCTCTCAGTTCCAATACATTTATCGGTAACCTGGATTCTTCCGGGGACCAAAGTCCCTGGACAGATAACTGACCGAGAATTCCTCCCCATCCGGATAGACTGGCATCCGTGGTCACTATTGTCCAATATATTGGCAGAAATGACTTTCCCTGGCTGAGCATCGGAGACCGAAGCCACCAGACCAGAGACTCTCTGGTCTGTTTGCTCAATCGGATCTGATTGTCCAGGGATTCCGGATTCCGATTCCATCTGAGAAGAATCTCTTGCTGAAGAATTCGGGTATGGGACTGGGCAAATGGGACTGCTTCGAACGAAGCCACCATCAACCCCAGAACCCTCATGCAAGTCCGAAGGGAAGACCAGCTGTTGGACAGTAACAACTGGACTGCTGATTGAATCTTTCGGAGTTTCCCTACCGGAAGAAAAACTCTTGTCCTGACTGTGTCTAGAATTAGACCCAGATATTCGAGCCTCTGGGTGGGAACCAGAAATGACTTTTGCTGGTTCACCAGCCACCCGAATTCCTGTAAAGAAATCATAGTAATTTTTATGTTTTGTAGCAAGGTCTGAGGAGACTCTGCATGAAGCAGAAGATCGTCTAGGTAACCAAGGATCGATATACCTCTTTGGCGCAGAAGTGCCAACATTGGGGCCAACACCTTTGTGAAGACCCGCGGAGCCGTGGCGAGACCGAAAGGTAACGCCACAAACTGATAGTGGTTCTCCTCTACGGAAAAGCGTAGAAACCGCTGATGTCCTGCGAAAATGGGAATGTGAAGATAGGCGTCCTTGATGTCTATGGACGCTAGGACATCCCCTGGATGCAGGAAGGCTGCTACCGTGCGAATGGACTCCATTCTGAATCTTCTTATGTTGACGAAAGAATTGAGTGCTCTTAAGTCCAGAATTGGACGCACTTTGCCTTCTTTCCTGGGTATTGTAAACAGGTTTGAATAAAACCCTTGAAACCGTTCTGTCCAAGGAACGTGGACTACCACTCCTTGTTGTAGTAAATCTGTGACTGCTCTCTGCAGATCTTCTAAACGATCTGAGGATAGTCGGATATTGGAAGGGAAGAATCGCGCCGGTGGGAGAGATCGAAACTCGATCTTGTACCCTGACCTTATGACTTCGCAAACCCATTTGTCCGGGATTCTGGAAAGCCATGGATCCGGGAACCGGCGAAGACGTCCCCCCACCCCAGTTATGGGTGGGGGCGCACCTTCAGGCTTTGGATGGTTTATCTTCAGGTCTGGAGGGGGCGGGCTTTTGCTTGCCCGACCAACGACCCCTGACGCCTCCTGCAGGAGCTTTGGAGGACTTAGTTTTTTCACCCGCGGGACGAAAAAACCTCTTGTGAGCAGAAAAAGAAGGCCCTCGTCTTTGACGAGTTCCTCTACCTTTAAAATTTTGCGGTAAAAAGGTGCTCTTTCCACCCGTGAGATCTTTAATGATCTCATCTAAGTTGGCTCCAAATAGACGCTCTCCTGAAAAGGGGATATTAGCCAATGCTTTTTTGGAACCTTGGTCGGCTAACCAACCTTTTAGCCACAGTGTACGCCTGAGAACCACTGCTGAGACTGATGCTCGCGCCAATAATGGAGTGGCGTCTAACGCCGCATCACACACAAACTGTAACCCCTGTATCATTTGTTCCAACAAATCTGATACCGCCTGAGGGACCTCTTCTAAGTCCCGGCGTAACCACTTGGTCCATTCAGTTACAGCCTGCGAAACCAGACCAATAGCTATTATAGGTCTGAAAGCTGATCCAATCAAGGAAAACATGGTGCGAGACATAGCTTCTATCTTGCGATCCACTGGATCTTTAAAAGACGGAGCGTCTTCTAAAGGAATAACCGTGGCTTTATTCAATCTAGCAATTGGTGAATCCACCACAGGTGGTTCTGTCCATTTCTTGATAAGGGTTTCCTCAAACGGATAACGCCTGTCAATGCGTTTAGAAATAGTAAAAGTGCGTTTTGGCAGACGCCATTCTTCTTCGATTGGATTGCCAAAACATTTGGGCAATGGAAAAACCTTCGCCACTTTGATGCGTTTTTTAGTCCCAAAAGGGATTTCAGTTTCAGCTATTTCCGATGGAATACCCTGTAACCTTAAGGTCTCTTGAACAGATACAATGAGTGCGTTTACCAACGCTTCCTCTCAGGCTATGGCGGATGCCGAAACATCCTCCTCACTGTCTGAAGAGACAGGACCCGAGACACCAATCCCAGATGAAGTACCTGCAACTGCAGAAATAGGCTCAGAGTCTGAATCCGAGGTTTCAGATAATAAGGGGTTAGGCGGGGGTCGCTTTCTTGCGCCCTGTCCCTGACAAGCCACTTCCACCCGGGACACAAAAGTTTCCATAATAGCTGACAATGATTCAATTGTCAATGGGGTGCTGGAGGATCCCGCAGACCCCTCGAGGGGATCCGGAGGAGATACATGAGTGGCAGGGTCCATGTTAATACAGGACACCTTTGCCAGCAAAACAAAAAAACTTTTTTTTTTTTTTTTTGTGTGTCTCCCCCTAGCGCAATAGCGCCCCTCAGAGTACCTGCTTCTCGATCCCACAGAGAGAGAGAGGGACCCCCAAGGCTCACCAACCGATGCAGTGCAGTTTCCAACCAACTGCAGTCAGCGTCTGTCTTACACAGACTGGAAGGAGCTGTTTGCTTTTTCCCGGGTAGAAGGCGTGGCTCCGCCCCCTGTGTACGCCTTCCGGCGTTCCCAGCTCTCCACGAGGTAGCTGGGCTCACAAAACATGGCCGCCCCCATAGAAGAGACATAAGACTCCAAAAACATGGCGGCCGGCGTGACCTGAGGACATACATGCATTCGGTCTACGGCAAAATGGCGGCGGACCGCCGAAATCGTTTTCCCAGCACATCCACCTGCATCTCTGCTAAGAGGCGATATATGGATCTACAGAAGATACACTACACATAAGGTAGGATTATACCTCCTATGTCTGCTGTAATGTTACAGTCTGCTGGGTAGAGTGTTAGCTCTTAAACCAAGTCCACTTCCCACAAACACATGCTGTATTACAAGGGGGACTTGTAAGTATCAGATATATACTGACCATATATGGAGGGGCCCATAATACATACTGCCTCATAACGAGGAAAAAAGGGAACTTTTACTCACCATACCGAACCGACAGGCACCCTCTCTTCACAATACCCTCTCCACCGGGGTGGGGGTTTGTGGACCACTCCGGACGCCTCGACTCTCTGGTACCTGGCGTCCAAGCGAGACTTAACTCGCAAAGTCAGTCCCTTCACTGGGACTCAGTCGCGGCCGACCCAGCGCGGAGCTCTGGTCTGCACGCGCTCGTAGGCAGAAAACCGGGGTGACCACTGGATCTCAACATCCAGCCCGTCGCCCGGCCCCGCATACTTACTTGAATATGTCGCGGCCGACCAAGCGCAATGCCATGGTCTGCGCGCGCTCGTAGGCCGGCTGGGGTGACCACAAGTGTCGCCCAGTCCGGCATTTTTTGCTTGAAGATCTCACAGGAAAAAACACTGGAGAAAACTACCTAAAAAATGTCTTTTTCTTAAAGAAAAAAAGTCTTGCCAGGACCAAAAGATCCCAGCAAGGAACTTAGGTCCTTACTCCTGACTAGACAGAAAAAAACTGATTCCCTGTAGCAGAGAGAGGGAGGATATACCCTCAGGGACTGCCCCTAAGGTGGAGCCAGAACGTTTTGTCTTTCTGCCTAGTCCTACTCCTGCGGAGACAACATAACCCAGCTCTTGAGAATCAAGAAGACTACGTCTGTCAATGAGCGATAGAGAAACTACATTCTCCCTGCCTTTACTTTATCCATGAATTGTGCCATGGTTGTCACCCAGGCTGGACTTTAAACATTTCTTTCATTATTTAACTCATTACATGAGTTCATCTCATGTAATGAGTTAAATAATGAAAGATGACCAGGACACTGTATTTATGGAAAGATCATAGGTATGCATGGGGTGTGTCAAATGTGCCTGGGCACACCCTAATCACACCTCCCAATTGCTGAACAAGTTCTGACATTGGGCTCCACTAATTACCCTGAATGAGCAAAACGCTGCTCCAGTCCCCCTCTGTCTCCCCTGCAGGCAGGTATAGAATAAACACAGCTGGTTTATTCTTGGTAAGGGGTAGGTATTAAAGACCGGTGTTCCGTGAGAATTACCTACCCGTGAGAAAAACCTACCCCTCGTCACTTCCGGTTCACGGCACTGTATGTAATGCAGCGGTTACATTAAAACAACTGGGCTGCAATACGAATCATCTCCGCTCCTGTCACTGTCACTTCCCTGATCTCGGCAAGTAAATATAAAAGCGGCGGCGGGTGTATGTAAACAAATCACGGAGCCGCCAGCCGCTTTTATATTTACTTGCCGAGAGCAGGGAAGTGACAGGCACAGGAGCGGAGAACCGCCGCGTGGGTAGTTTTTTTCCACGGTACACCGTGCTATTTCCATACTAGTGCGCATGCGCACTAGTCTGTTCCTCTGTTGTCCCTTTAGGTATCCGGCCCTGTGAGCATGCGCACTGCTGCCCTGCTCAGCTGTTCCTGGCCGGAAGTGACGAGGGTAGGTTTTTCTCATGGGGTAGGAAATTCTCACGTTACACCGGCACGAGAGAAGGGATGTGGGGCTATGTTGTATTGGCTTTATACCGGGCAGGGGGCTGATGCTACAGGGAGGTGGGACAGTGAAGACAGGGTTATAAACCAATCCCACACCCTCCCTGCCATAAAAAAACAGTGTATTGTCTGCAGCTGCCTATGACAAGCGCAGCTGCAGGGGAGATACCAATGGGATTGACTGTTCTTCTCCCTGGGACTCTTTTTAACAGTACTCAGGAATGCAGCTCTTGCTCTTCCACCTTTCTCCTATTCACTGGTCCAGTAGGCTGGGCTATAAGTAGCTGTAATTTGCCTTTGTCTACTGAACGAAGGAATAGGAGAAGAGCCTGAGCTGCAGTACCCCAAGTACTCTAAAGAGTCCAGGGAGAATGAGAACAGAGGTAAACCATGCAGAGTCGAGAAAGCCGGTCACTCATTACTGCACTCTGAGTCACTACTGACCTTTGCCTCACTTAGTACTTACCTCTGAACAATGCTTCACTTCGTACTGACCTCTGTAGTAAGTGACAAAAAGCTCAGAAGTGATTCAGGGGTTAGTGAGGCAAAGCTCAGAGGTCAGCAGTAAAACAGTCAGCTTGGCTTTCAGACTAACGTAGTGCAGTTTTCCCACACCCTGGGTGCAGCGCAATGTACCTGCGGCTTTCGTGTGGGTTAACTGTGCTTTGCCCTAGATGTCTATTATGTCCCATGGTTTTCATTTGATTTCTGAAAGCGCACAAAACACACAAATTCAGTTTTTGATTTTAGAGAGCGCAGCTAACCCGCACAAAATCCACTGCGCTTCACCCATGGTGCGGGAAAACTACTGCATAAACGTGAAAGCGCCCTACAGGGGGGATGGAAGACCAAAATCATATTCATTGGGTAGAGGAAGGCCTTGGTTTTATTTAACCATGCCCCTCCCTCTGTAGGGCCACATCCACCATTCACCACAGGTTTGGGGCGTACACCCTAATGCAACAGGCTGTACACACCTATGTGAAAGATCAAGAAGTATTTTCTCTATTTGCTAAAAATGTTCTTGGCCAAAAAAAACAAATGCAGCCCCAACATCTAACTGGTAAAGTGCCATATATTACATTTTTAGTCTTGGGTTTAGATATGTTTTAAGTTGTAATAAAACAACTTGAATTTCATGTTAGTGACCCATCTGCTATTGTTATCCACACTGTGAGGCTTTTCACGATCATCTTTTAGCCTGGTATAAGGTTCTAAGAGTCATGCATTGACCAAGAACACAGATCTATTTCTGCTGCTGAAAGATAAAATGACTACTGTCCACTGCCAGCCTTGGAGAACCAAGCACAGAAGCCTCACCGTATTAAGAGTTCCTTGCCCACCAATTTGCAGGAAAGGTATAAGGTATGCAAAAGGTAACCCTTAAGTAGAAAAGTCAAGAAGAAAACATCTTTCAAATGCAGTGGCATCCCCACTGTTTATATGTGGGATGGTAAAAACAGATGCAAGCCTTCACCTGATTGGTAAAACATTAAGGCTGGGTTCACACTGCTGCACAGAGCGGCTCACAGCAGGGGTCTGTTGCGTCCCTGTTCACAGTTTCAGGAGTGATTTCAGTCCGAATTTTTGGCTGAATTCAGATGGATGAAATGGACCAAAAGACACAGGACTCCAGTGCAATTCACACCAGAGCAGCTCCCGGGATAGGTGAACCGGGTCCATAGAGAGCCAGTCACAGTCTCCTGACATTCTAATTGGATGCGGGGAAATCTACACCCAATTCGCAATAGTGTGAACCCAGCTTTAGACATTTTAAGACCCCCACATACACACATCAGAATATCATTCAGAAATTGTATACACTAAGCAATAGTAAATGGAAACATTTATCAGACATTCATACCACCAAGTCTTTAGCGCTCCAATCTGAATAAACTGGCTTCTGGTAAAGTTAATAAAAAACAACTGGAATGGCAGGCTTTCCTTGACTTCCAGTATCTAAAACATAAGGGAGGAAATTTCTTTAAATTGATGGAAGTCTCCACTTAGTGGTCCCCATTGAGAAAATTCACCAAAGCTCATGGTGACCGCTGTAAGCCTTTTTCCCATCATTTTCTATCCAAGTGGCAATAGTCACAGAGGATAAATCTTTGCAGTGAGGACACACAGCAACTCAGGCCTCAAGAAGCAACAAGGCAACAACTCTTTTCAGTTTTAAACAACCAGAAAAGTTGTGCAGTTAGGCAGGTCAATATACCAAATGCCAAAAGGCATGTAGAAGCCATACTACTGTGGTCAGACTCATGTAAAAGGCATGTTCCCCAACTCAAACTATTTGAGTTTATAATTATGGAACTTGTATGGCTGTACATTTAGCCTAGGTTCACACTGATGCGATTTGACTAAGGTTTTTAGTGTCATTTCAGGGACAATGTCCAGTGCAACTTTATGTGGATTCAGGTGTGATTCTCTCTGGAAATTAGCTCAGAAAGACGCTATAGCCTAATAGAAATCACGCTGGAATCGCTTAGTCTTTAAAAACCAATGTGTTTTCTATGCAGTTTCCACTAGACTCTATGAAGATGAAAATTACATCGCACCAAACTTGTACAGGGCCCTTTTTAAAGACGCATTTTATTTGGATTGCATTGAATTGCATATATGTGAAGGGCCACCATAGAAAGAAATTGTATAAAAACAGCGCTTGCTAAAAAAAAAAAAAATTAAGTGCTTCACGTGCTTGAAAAATGTGCTAGATGCAATATCTCAGCATTTAAAAAACACAGGTGCAGAAAATTGTTAGTAAATTATTAAATGTGCAAAATGTGCTCAAGAGAATAATTAAATTCATAAATTCATACAGTAATAAAGTTCATAGAAGGTCCAAAAAGGCTGTGCAAATGTGCTCAAAATAGGTGCTCAAGAGCCATATTTTCTTAGTGCTGGAAGGTGCTGACAAAGACCATTTAATTAAGCAGGTGACAATTATACAAGGAGATAAAATTTAGGCAGTAGGCAATAAGACTTCCTGAAACGCTGTCTCGCGCGCGTTCCACAGGGAGACAGGAAGTGACGCAATTGGGTAAACCTGAAATTAAGTCAACGCGTTTTGCTCGCCCTCCTGATTGTCATCAAAGGACATAATTTCCGGCATAATCGTCATTCTATTTAAATGTTCAAGATAACACCCGCCCTCCGGTTTTCACCAATAGAGAGAAATTTATTATACAGTCTTTACTTGTCACTTCCTGTATGGTCTTTTTAAACAATATTACACTACGAGAAAAACAAAAGTAGGTGCTGATTGGTGGTATCAAATGACTAGATAGATAACTCCAATCCCTTAGGGTTAATAAAAAATATATTATAATATATATATATATATATATATATATATATATAATAATATATATAAATATATATATATTATAATATTATATATATATATATATATATATATATATATATATATATATATGTGTGTGTGTGTGTGTGTGTCATAAATAAAGTCAATCATGATAGTGAATGATAACTGATAAAAAGTAATAAGTGACCAATAATCAAACACCCATCATAAACAAATATACCATAAATCAGTGCAAAAAGGATTGTATATAATGTAAAGTGCTAAGTGTTCAATAATCTGTAATACATCAAATTATTTCTAAATAGTAATCCGTAAAAAATTGTTATCAGTAATTCATAAAACTAAATAAAGTCCAAATGATATTATAATTTATGAAAAGTGCCCAACACCGTACTGTAAGAAAAGAGATTCCACCTCATGAGCTGTTTCACACTAAAATGCTCACCAGAACGCAGCAAGTCGCTAGAACCTACAAAGCTTCTCAGAAAATCAATAAACGACATATGGATAATCTCCTCTCACTCCTTTCTCTTTTCTCTGTAGAGGCTATCAGGTGTTCACAGTCCCAGATAGTCTGGGACAGACTCCTCTTCACCAAACAAAAGAGGGTAATAGAAAAAAAAAACAAGGAGCAGGAATAGTGTAAATCCGTTTTATTTCCACATATAAAAAAAAGAAAAATATGCTCTTACGTATGAAGGTGCCTCCCTGGCACAGGTAAGGACCGCCAAAGTATTGTATTGTCTCCCCTCCGTTTCCAGTGAGCTCTCACCCCTCTCCTAACTCTCCATGGTTGCGGTCGGCGTGCGTTCCACGGTAGAGGGGAAATTACGTCACTGGTCAACAGGAAATCTGGAGGATGTTCAGACCACAATGCATTTCGCTAATTGCATCTTCAGGAAGTCTGAGCACCATCTAAACAGGAGAACTACATATATGCAAAGGTCGCATATGATTGAATTGTTGTAAACCGCCTAGTAACCAAAATATATTAATATAATGACAATATAAGCGATCCAATGCAACTTAATACAAGGTACACCTAAACCTCAGATGTACCAATATCATTGTACACCAACGGGTACCTTATATATCTCAATGTTATATTACACTACGATTCTCTTATTTCATTTGGGCTGGAAGGAGTACTCTGGCTAAGGCCAAGTCCAGAGTCAGACCCACACAGTCTAGTTTCGTGGAAGGAACCAACGCAGACTTCTAAAGATTCAGAATCCAGCCGAACTTCCTCAGGGTTTGTATGGAGATCTCCAGGTTTTCCACCAGGGCAGTAGGAGACTCTGCTCGCAGAAGGTAAATGGGGTTATCAGAATTTTGCTGATAAGAGAAAAAGGTGCCAATAATGGTGCACAAAACTTGCAATTTTGCCGAGATTTTACTTTGCTTATGGTTGGTTTTTCATAGGTCCTGGGACTCAAAAACTGCATCAAAAACTTAACATGGGTGCGCTATTGATGCCTACACGCTGCATTTTTACTACTGCCTGTGTAAAAAATGCAGCCAACGTTTTTTTAAACTTCAACTAACCAATCAATACACTTACAAAGAAGCACATGTCTCAGTACTGTAGATATGCAGACTTGTACAATTCTCGGTTTAAAAAAAAACAGCAAACTTATATAACACACAAAGCACATTTCCTTCTGTGGCTAGGCTAACCTTTCACAACAGAGTTACAGTAAATGAATGCCTGGGTTGAAGTACATAATTAGATCATCTAGTCCCAGATTAAACATGTCAGGGGCACTGGCACCTTCCATCAGTATCCAGTTTCTGAGCTAACTTTGGAACATGCTGGCAGGAGGATGCTGCAATAGGTGTGCGATGTGACACACACACAGCCACTATGGCATGCACCACACTGCTGCTTACAAACCTGAGACTTATTCTTCATAAAATAAGCAAATAGAGGCGGTTCATTTAGTAAAGTAAATGTCCCCAAATACAGGGAAACTGTTAACCTTGAAAACCTGTGATAGCAAAAATCCTGTTTAAAGTTTCCCCCACATGATTGGGTGTTCAAAGAGAACACAAGTTTATCATATTTACTTACAACATTCACTTTGCCGTTTCTACATGAACAGCATGTACTACTTTAACAAATCAGCCAATGTGTCCTAAAATCTCCCCTAAAATGCAATAATGGCTGCCTGCAATGCCAAAAGATAAAAAGTTACTATATCCCATACTAACCAAATTTAACAGTTCACGTTAATGGATGTACAGTATGTACAGAAAAGTTTCATATAATGTAAGCAATTAACTAAAATTTCCTAGTAGTGATTCAGAGACTTTCTAGGCATAGGGATACTAGGCAGTGACCTATAGATGTAGAAGGCAACAGTGCACAAGACATGGCAGACTTGGAGAGAACCTGAGCTACAGGAGCTGTGCCCCAAAAAAAGGGCACACAGATCGCAAAAGGACAATTCACCAGTATAGGCTCCCTGCACACCTTCCCCGGTTACGGATTTAGCATGTTCTGTTTTGCACAGCTGCTGTACAGGCAGGAGATGGGAATTGTGAGATGCCCTCCGGACAACTGCTGGTCTGCCTACAAAGAATAAAAGAATCCCTGGATACAATAGGCCCATCCCTTGATGCACATGGTTATTCATCCCTGTAGGCTTTGGGGACCCAAATTAGGAACCTCAATGTAGTCTTCTTCCTCAAGTTCCTTACTTCACACTTTTCCACCACCCTTTTCCGCCATACCTACCTTCACCTCCTTATTGCAGACGTTCTTTCTTCATATTAGTCTTCCTCTCTGAAGCAGACTAAACCCTCTAATCTGACCCAGCAGCACATATTGACCAGCATTTTACCAGCCACCTGAATACTTCCAAGAGGACCATGGGCCACCTACTGTATGCTTCCAAGCTCACTGAACTACACATTTGCAGACTCTTGTGTACAAATATGTATTTAGGTTATCGGTGGTCACAACTCTGGCAACTAATAATGCACTGAATATATTTGCCTGCTTCTCCATGTTACCATTTGTACCCATTAAATACTTCAATAAAAATTTATCAAAAGTGAAAAAATAATAAAGCAGCAATCAGATGTTCACAAAGCATAGATCCTACGGGGGGGAATTTAGGAAGCAGGGAAATGCAGGGAGATACTTACACTGCAGCTTCCTTTTCAGCAAGAACCGAGTTGCTCAGTAAAGACATCACAAAATTATTATATCATTTTTTATTAATTATAGTCACATCAGCCCCTGCCAAGGAGCTTATAGTCTAAGGCCCCAACCTCACATGCATACATACATATTGGAGATCATCCCTGCTCTCCACCTTGAGCAGACCGACAAGTGAATGATTAGCGGTCATTGGGATATGGTTGTCAGGGACAGCTGCAGCATCACACCAAAGCTACAGGATAGAGATAAGTGTTTTTTTTTTTTACACAAATGTCTCCTTTGACTTAAAAAGTTCCTTTGATTGCTCTCAGCAGTCTCCGAATCCCATTTTTCTATTTTTGACCTCTGTAATACGACTTCCTGTTAGAGGATAACGACGTTTGTTTTCCATGGTCCCACTGTCTGTAGGACTGTAGCAATCGCTTTATCGTTCCGGAGATAGACTATGGACTATGAGATTAGTGGTATGCAAAGAGAATTCTACATGACCACAACTAACATTCACAGCTCACTGCAAAAAAATGGAAGTGAGGGGAAAAGGAGAGGGTTTGCTCAAAGAAGATGTTAAGAGGTGGCAAGGTTTGCTTTACAAAAACAGCAAATAATTTTATGAAAAATTAATCACAGGGCCATTAAGTAGTGGATGTGCATTAATTATTTTAGGAATTTTTGAGAGTAAAGATATTGTTTAGCATCACTAACCACTTAAGAACCACCCGCCCGAAAAGTAGTGCGGACAGGCAGCCCGTGCAGGCAAAGTAATGTACTGGTATGTCGTTGCCTGCTTCTTGGGTTTAGGGTGCACCATCAACACAGGGCTCTCTACAGAGGGAACAATTCCACACAAAGGAGGGATAAGAAACCGAGATCTTTAGTAAAAATCAGCACATATTAGACATTGACAGAAACATAGAAAAGTGATAACAGAATAAGACGGTGTAGTCCATTGAGCCTGCCCAATTTTTAATTTTTTTGCCCTTTATTGTCCGAGTATAGATCTAGATTTGTCCCAAACATGTTTGAAGCCATTTACTGTTGAGGGTCTAGCTCTGCTGGTCGATTATTCCAAGCATCAACCACCCTTTCAGTGAAATAAAACTTTCTAAGATTAGTTTTGAACTTTCCTCCAGTTAGTTTGAGCTCATGCCACTGTGTTTTTGATATTTGTTTCATATTGAAAAAACTGCCCATCAGAACCTTATTTGCCCCCTTGATGTATTTAAAGGTTTTATTCATGTCTCCCCTTTACCTTCTTTCCTCCACACTGTATATATTAAGTTCCTGAAGCTGCTCTAGATAGGTTTTACCCCCCAAAACTTTTAAACACTTTTGTTACCTGTCTCTGGACTCATTCTATTTTATCAATATATCTTTCTGTAAGTGAGGTCTCAAGGACTGGACACCATATTCTAAATGAGGTCTCACTAAAGATCTATATAGGGGAATCAGAACCTCCTTCCTTCTTCTAGTGATCCCTCTAGTGATGCATCCTATAATTCCATTTGCTTTTTCCACCGCCTGGTCACATGGTTTAGACCTTTTGCAATCATCTGAAATAAGTACCACCAAATCTTTTTTCCGTAGTGCTGGCCAACACTGTACTCCCAATGTTGTACTCCGTTTGCCTAGGTGCATTATTTTACATAAGAACCATTTTTCATTTAGAAACATTTAACTACAGTCTCCACTGCTTTGACCAATCTTCCAGCAATGCCAAATCATGTTCCATGTTAGACAGCTCCAGAAATATTAACCCTATTACACACCTCTATCATCAGCAAAAAGACATACCTTGCCCAACAAACCTTTAGTTCCATGACATATAGAATAAATAGAACAGGACCTAGTACAGCGCCTTGTGGTACACCACTAGTGACTGGTCTCTGTTTTGAGTAAACCCCATTTATCTGGTATCTAGCCTTTAGCCAACAGCATATCCACTGAACCACTCAAGGGTTAAGTACTGGCTTGTACAAATTTTGCATTCGATCATTGTGTAACTGTATCAAATGCCTTGATAAAGTCAAGATATGCAATGTCCACAGCACCACTCTGGTCCAAAACATTGGTAATATATTCAAAAACTTCAATCCGATTAGTCTGACATTATCTGCCCTCAGGAAAGCCATGCTGCTTTGGGTCCAGCAAGCTATGTATTTTTAAGTGATAAATGACCCTTTTCAGGGGTGATTTCATTGACTTGACTACAACTGATGTTAAACTCACTGGCCTGTAATTGCCAGCTTATACTTCACTGTCCTTCTTGAGGATAGGTACAATATTAGCTGTCTGCCAGTCATGGGGAACTTCTGTTAGAAGAGATTTATTAAAAAGATCCACTAATGATCCAACAACTATACCTCCAAGTTCTCTTATGCCTCGTTTCCACTGAGCGGAACGGTTCGGATCGGGACAGATCGGCAGGCTGATAATGGTCCGGTCTATTCAGTTGAGCGTTTCCACTGGAAGTCGGACCTCTAGGGTCCATGCGGGGCGTACACCAAATGCCTAGCGTTGCGGCGTGGCGTCACACTAGTGCGACAACAGACGTGACGCTACAACAACAACAACAACAACAATGGAGGTCATCCAGCAGCTCGTCTTTGCTCTACTTGGCTTTTGGTTCTTAGTAATCAAAATACATGCCACACAGTGTGAGAGAAGGTTACGAGCGGCAAAGCGAAACACAGCAGAAAAGAGAAGAAAACTTTTAGCTTGGGTCTTGAGTCAGGAGGAGAAGTACACCTTTGTGCGGCAAAGACAAAGACGGCAGCGTTATAGGGTAAGCAACATTATGCCAATTGTCATTTATTTCTACCCGTATTAAAAAGTAAAATAATACAGAATATGACAAAATCTAATATAAGATGGGAAGGATATACAGTACATATGTACTTAACAACATTCATGTTGCACACGTATGTAAACATGCACATTTGAAGTATTAAATCAAATGCATAACAAATCATTAGTAGTATAATGAGTATTTATGTATAAGGTGTAATACTTCAAATGTGCATGTTTACATACGTGTGCAACATGTATGTTGTTGAATACATAATGTACTGTATATCCTTCCCATCTTATATTAGATCTTTGCAGATTCTGTATTTTTTTATTTATGTATAAGGTGTAATACTTGCAATGTGTACTCATTGCTCACTTTTATACATGATGCTATCTGACCTTGTAAAATATAGTATGTTGTATTAATATGTTTTTATTATTTGTGATATGGTAACATCTGCGTTTTCTTCTTTTAAAGATGCTTCTCCTTTTGTCAAAGCAGCGCCGCCGACCAGTCATTTGGGCTCTCCCCCGTGCCAATGAGTGGTGGGATGTGACCGTCCCAGGATTCACACACACACAGTGGGTGCACAATTTCCGAATGTCGGAGGAAACCTTTTCATACCTTTGTACAAGGCTACGTCCAGCGATGGAGAAGCAAAGCACAAACTTCCGAGCCAGTTTGCCAGTGAGGAAAAGAGTAGCCATTGCACTGTGGAAGCTGGCTACCAACAGTGAATACAGAAGTATAGGTCATCTTTTTGGTGTCAGTAAATCATCAGTGTGCCGTTGTGTGCAGGACTTCTGTAAGGCTGTCTGCACATCGCTAGCTCCTGAAATTGTTCATTTTCCAGACAGGGAAAAGCTTAAAGACATGGCTGACTACTTTGAAAACAGGTGGGGTCTTCCACAGTGTGTTGGTGCTATTGATGGGTCACACATACCAATAATAGCACCACAAGAATACCACACTGACTACTTCAACAGAAAGGGCTGGCATTCCATCATCCTCCAGGGAGTGGTGGATGGAAAAGGACTATTCTGGAGTGTGAATGTTGGAAAACCTGGGAGTTTGCATGATGCTCGGGTTCTACGATTGTCCACATTTTGGGATTGGGTTGGGCAGGGAGGGCTGTACCCTCTTTCCACTAAGAACATTTGGGGGGTGAATGTTGGCTATTATGTGCTCGGGGACTCTGCCTACCCTTTACAAAATTGGCTCCTGAAACCATTTCCTGACAATGGCCGCCTGACACCAGAACAACAAACCTACAACAAGAAAACATCCAGGGCACGGGTCGTAGTTGAAAATGCTTTTGGAAGACTTAAAGGTAGGTGGCGGTGTCTTATGAAGAGGAATGACAGTGACATTCAACTTGTCAAATCCATGGTGCTTACTTGCTGTGCTCTTCACAATCTTTGTGAAAGTCATGGAGAAGACTTCCACCAGGATTGGAATACGTCTGCAGAAGAGCCAGTAAGGGTAATAGCACAGGATATTGAAGATGAGTGCAATGAAATACGTCAGGCTCTGATGCGTCACCTCAACACCTAATTTTTTACCATGATTGTTTTAAAGTTTTAATAAAGTTTTACATTAATGAATCAGACACACCCAAAGTCTCTTATAAAATCTCTTTTATTCAACAACAAAAATATTCTTTCTATATTTTCTTACAAGTAAGAATTCAAAAAAATAAAACATTTTTACAAAACAAAACTGAAAAATTACCAAAAAACAAAGGGTACAGGTCCTGTGCTGGCTGACAGGCACTATTGCCTTGGCGGTGGCCTGGGATCACGACTGGCTCCCAGCACTTGAACAAGCTGCCCTAGGACACCAAGGAAGGCCTGGTTGAAGGTAGACAACTGCTCCATCTGCTGCCGGGCAATCTCAGCCTCCTGGCGCATAGCTTCCTGGGCATCCTGACGCAGTGCCTGAAACCACCGCTCAGAAAGGGTCTCCATCCTTTCCTGTTGTCTTTCCTCTACTGCCCTCATATCATCAATAACTGTGCGCAGATCCAGCTGCAACCGTCTCCTTTCACCTGGAATATACAAAATACCAGAATATTGATTTAAGAAAATGCACAATTATAACTTTCACTCTGATCATAATGTCTTACCTGTGTGACGTGGTGCATTTGGCGTACTCTGTGGTAGGCTTGGTGTTGACACAATCGTACTGGTGCTGCTGAAAGATGTCGATGGACCATCGTCTGAAAAGTTAGAGGTATCATTGGAGAGTCCATCCACAGTATCTGAAAATGCACATATCAAGGGTTTTATACACAAACGAGAAGAAGACACAGTGTACTATCTTATGGCAGTTATCATCAGGTAGTAAACAATGGGATGCAGAGTGGGTAAAAAAATGAGATGCCTATACTCTTCTGTCCAGGTATTTAAATAAAAAATAATGGAACTATATCAGTTTAAAGGCTAAGGTACAATGAGAGCATCAGAAATCTCCATTATCTTTTCTACAGTTGTCTTTTTTCTCAAAAATAGGGGCTGGTTTATACAGACAGTACATTTCCCTATCCATTCTGAGATTAACTTTACTTGGTTAAAGTGCACTGTGGCTGCTTGAAATCATGCATGATAGCCTTTAATAGTATTTTTATGCATATTCAGCCCCCATTGATATTATCAAGCCCATACTAATTAAGCAAAACACCAGTCACGCATTTTTCATTAATTATACAAAACAGTGCAGCGCTACTCCCTACCATTTTCTTTCAGTCCACTGCACAAATACAATTACATTTTTGGTGCAGAGTTAATGGTTTTGTGCAGTTATTTTTTTTAAATGGTTAGCATAGGGAAAGCCAATGCCAAGCAGGAAAAAAAATAAAACTTACCAACAGGATCTATCATGGATTCGAGAAGTGCAGATGCAGATGAAGATGCAGAGTCCAGACCTCCTTCCCTGCCTTGGTTTGCTGGCCTATGCCCGTAAATGGCGTCCATGGCATCGTACCACTTCCAAGTACTTCGACTGTTTCCACTACAGCTGTTGGCATCCTTAATTTTTTTATATTGGCCTTTAAGCTTCTTAAGCTTTGCCCTACACTGACCCGACGTCCGTTCAAATCCCTCGGCTGCCATCCGCTGGGAAATATCTTTATACACCTTTTCATTCCTCACTGATCCATCAAGCTCACTCTGAATAACACTGTCCGCAATTATAGTAAGGAAAGTGGATAGTTCCTGAGTTGACCAGACCCTGCTGTTATTTGCAGGCATCCTTCTCCTATATCTGGACTGAGCTGCGCTTCCGTTTGACGACAGCAGTGACGTTTTCCTGTCCACCAATCAGTGGAATGTATCGTGTGACACCAGTAGCTCCGCCCTAACCGTACCGTACCATTTCCTATGGCCCTACATCTGAAGGAGGACCACGAATGGTGCGGTTTGGTTCGGTTGTATGGGCCACTTTCATAATGGAAACACCAAAAATAGCGTACCGTACCGAACCGATCCGAACCGTTCCGCTCAGTGGAAACGAGGCATTAGAATTCTGAACTGAATACCATTAGGGCCCATGCTTTACTAAGCTTTAACTAAGCCAGTTCCTCTGCTACCTCTGTCTCCAGAAATCCTAAAAATAAACTGTCATTACTAGAACCAATATGATTCCCCAACTTGCTATTGTTAGTGCAATTTCTGAGAAGAGTTAGGCACACATTTAACCCATTGATTGCCTTAGATATTTACCCCTTTCCCAGCCAGTGTCATTAGTACAGTGACAGTGTACAGCATTATCACTGATCATTGTATTCGCTTCACTAGTGGTGTCAGTTGCAGTTAGTCAATTCCTCGCACTAATGCAGTCCCATTATAGGTCGCTGATCACCGCCATTAGTAGTAAAAAAAAAAAATAAATGTATATCCCATAGTTTGTAGACACTAACTTTTACATTCTTACTAAAACTGTAAACTGCCCTAAGGTGTATCATGAATTATTGGGGGAGAGCAGTAAACATTATGCGATATAAAACAGTCATGAAAATAGTAATAATCACATGTTGTGCTAACCCCAACCACAAAGCGTGAAAAAAAACTTTAAATTAATAATAAATAATAATTCAAGTCCAATGTGAAAAATTCCAAGTTGAAAAGAGTAAGTGAAGAGTGATCCAGAAAATGCGATATGGACAATATCCCCCGTGGTAACAATTAAATGAAAAAGGTGCTTTGAAAGAAGATGGCACAAAGTCCTCCACCTAATAGTAGCCAGAAAGGCTTATTGAAAAGCCATGACCTTCTTATAATGGGAAGGTCAGACAGCGCATCTGCCCAAAGGGCTATTACCAATCTTTCAGCCTGGATCCTCGGGATGCTGGGATAATATCACTCATCATATAAGATGCCTCAGAGCTCTCGATCACGGGATCGTATGCATTTATATCAAAAGATAAAAACGACATAGTGTGTACATTTGTGTACCAATAAAATGCCCCAAAAAATTTATGATGAACTTTAATTTTTTTATTTAATATGTTTTATAGCAGAAAGTAAAATTTTTTTTCTCAAAATTTTCAGTCTTTTTTTATTTATATAATGAAAAGAAAAAAACCCCAGTGTGATCAAATACCCCCAAAAGAAAGCTACTTGTGTGACAAAAATACTTTAAATTTAGTTTGTGTACAGTTTTGCATCATGACTGCGCAATTACCAGTTAAAATAGTGCAGTGCTGCCAAAACCTTCCGGAGGTGGTTAAGGAGTACCAGTCAGGATGACTGACTCAAAACCAAGGTTCTTTTCCAGCAATGTACAACAGAGGAAGCCGTATTATTCAGGGTCAATATGCACCTATACAGAATCATCACAATGTAGTGCTAGATAAAGTACAGCTAAACTAAGCTAGTCTTGGATAATCCCATTAATATTCACTTTGTGTTTTCCCGTTATTTCCCTCTTGCAAGAAGAATTTCATATTGTAAACTGTTATGTCTAAATGAAACCCAATGTAAATACATAATACTGAAGATTCCACAGTCATGACAACCTAGACACTTACATTCACTGCGGAATCTAAAGCAGCCACCCTAAACTATCATTTCAGGAAAACCAACCAACCCGTTTCAGTGCAGAGACTTCCTTTCCAAGAACGTTTGATGCATCCATAGCTCACAACACACAGAACACAGTTGTTGGATAAAATTACCCTACCAATGTATCATTTACAATCTAATCACAAAAACAAGTGATTTGATCAGTACGTAAACTTTTTTTAATAGAAATACATGATTGGTGTTGGCAGAAATGGAAACTAAAGCCTGCTTTACGCGAACAGTTTTTTTTTTTGTCCAAACCAGAGGGCTCAAAGAAGTAAAAAAAAAAATGTAGAGCTCAGGAGGAGCCGCTGTACTAATTATTCGGTTAGTACAGTGATCTGCACACACACACACACACACACACACGTGTCAAATGTCAGCCAGTTCCTACTGAACCGGCCGATACCTCCTGATATTTGGCCCTCTACTGTGTAAAAAAAAAAAAAAAAAAAAAGTGGCTTATCCCTGTCAGATCCTTGTACAGAACCCCCCCCCCCCCTTTACTAGTGCCCACACCACCTCCTCCTCATCATATCAAAGATAAGTCAGACTGAATTTGTGACAAAGCTTTGCTCGCTTGTAAACCACTAACAAACAAAGAACAAATAATGGATAACCAAAAAATATTGCAATTTCCCTCAGAAGATTTTAAAACTATGCAAGTCAATGGACGGTTTAATATGGTTTTACTTAGCAAGAGCAAGATAAATGGAAAAAAGTGAAAGTGATCGCTACATTCTTTTAAACTGTTCTACAACACCGGCCTAAACATTATAGGAAACCAAGCAATGTTTACTATTACATGTTAACAAGGACAGCATAATGAAAGCGCTCTATTGTTTTCGGACATCTATTTATTCCCCTCTGTTATAAATACAAGCTTCCTGTCTGTATATGACCACAGAGACCCAGTCTTCCTGACTTATTGTTTAAATCATGCTACAGCTATGTGTATTCGGAGTCTAAAATTGAGTCACATCCCCATGAGGCTCTGTTCCCGCACAAGTGCCAAAAAACTGTGTTTAAAGGGTCTACTTCAGGAAAACCTCCACATTACAACAGAATGAATCAATTTTGGGAAATTAATTTATCAATAAAAAATGACCCCTTACCAAGTTGAATTGCCCTAAAATGACTAGGTTCTTACTAAGCTCAGACCGTACTAAAATGACTATGCTAAAGTGGGCCTGAAATCCAAAAGGAAAAATTTTGCCAAGTTATTGCAAACGTCTGGAAATGTTAAGCGTTACTAAGTAATGCACTTAAAATGAGGATGTCTTTAATTCTACAAAAACAGAGCACTCATTTTCTGGTATGAGGGCGCCTAGGCACTCCTGTGCCTACAGCATCATTGCTGTATACAGTATATGTTGTATGAGAAAGACTGTTGCCTCTGACTGATAGGCTCATGAGATTTGGTGGTGTCACTACAATGTTTTTTGCTGGAGAGGATTCTGCAATGCATGCAGCTAGCAGATCACCCATTATGTTGAGCCGTCTTCCTCTCCTGCTACATCTTAATGCTTTCCCCACCGTATCACATCACCAGTCAAAAGGTGTGCATCTCCAACATTCTACCAAGGTGAATGCTGCTAAATAGAGGAAAAGTGGGGACCAAGGGAAATCATCAGTAGAATGTCACAGGTAATACTGGTGACAAGTCTTTTATCCTCTGTCTGCCTTCTGGACAAAGTCTCCACAGTTCAAGTCCTCTAAACACATGCACTTTTAATTTTACCCACCTCTATATATGGTATTTTGTTGCCAACATACGGGTTCATTTTGTATTATATATACATACACATACATACACACACATATATACATAACACACACAGCGGGTAACCATTATCGAACACGTCACCCTTTTTCTAGGTAAATAGATTTCTAAAAGTGCTAATGACATGAAAACTTTCACCAAGTCGTTACCACCCCAATGCGATCCATACATACAAAGAAACCAACACAAATTCAGAAATGAAGTTATATGTATTAAAATGGAATGACACAGGAAAAGTATTGAACACGCTAACTGAAAAATGTATTTAATACTTGATACAAAATCCTTGGTTGGTATTGACAGCTTCAGGATGCCTCCTGTATGGAGAAACTAGTCATATGCAATGCTTAGGTGGGATTTTGGCCCTTTCTACCACACAGTCTTCACATCTTGAAGGTTCTGTGGGCCTCGTCTATGACCTCTGATCTTTAGTTCTTTCCATGGATTTTCTATTGGATTCAAGTCAGGTGAATGGCTGGCCCATTCTAGCAACTTTATCTTCTTTGTTTGAAACCAATTGAGAGTGTTTCCTTGGCTGTGTTGAGGGTGAACATTTCAGGAAGACAATGATCCTAATTTCATCTTCATCATCCTGGTAGATGGCAGCAGATTTTTATCAAGAATGTCTTGATACATTTTTCATCCTACCTTCAAGATGTGAAGTTTGTCAATTCCATATGCTGAAAAACAGCCCCACACATGTTCCCACCTCCAAACCTTACTGTTGGTATGGCATCCAAAGAGTTAAATTTTGGTCTCATCTGACCAGACTATATTCTCCCAGTATTTCACAGGCTTGTCTAAATATTGTGCAGCAAACATTAAACAAGCTTAAATATGCTTTTTATTCAGCAATGGAGTCCGGAGTGGACAGCATGCATACAGGCCATGGCGGTTGAGTGCTTTACCTATTGTTTTCCTTTAAACAATTGTACCTGCTTAATTCAAGGTGTTTCAAATTCCAAGCTCTCCACAATTGCTCCTTGGCTCTTGGACAACTCTTCTGATAATGATTTTCAGTCCCCTGTCAGAAATCTTGCAAGGAGCACCTAGTGGAGGCCAGTTTATGGTAAAATTATGTTCTTATGGCCCCAACCGTACTCACTTGAACATACAGAAATTTAGAAATCCATCTGTAACCAATGACATCAGTATGCTTTGCAACAATAAGGTCTTGAGGGAACGCTTTGCTTTTACCTATCTAGAGATGTTTAATGCGTGACTCCTTGGTAAGGAGACACCTTTTTATAGTCCATCCATTGAGACTAAACCAGCTGATATTAATTTGCACTAAAAAGGAGGATTTCTAATTCCTGCTAGAGGTCAGTTGGTGTGTTAGCTTTCCATGCCTTTTTGCACCTCCCTTCGTGTGTGCAATTCTTTTTCCCTGTGTCATTCCTGTTTATTAAACATAACTTATTTTCTGAATGGATTTGTTTTGGTTTCTTTGTATGTATGGATTGCGTGGGTTGTTACGGACATGTGGTGAAAATTTCAAGTCAATAGCACTTTTAGAAATATACAGTGCCTTGCGAAAGTATTCGGCCCCCTTGAACTTTGCGACCTTTTGCCACATTTCAGGCTTCAAACAAAGATATAAAACTAATTTTTTGTGAAGAATCAACAAGTGGGACACAATCATGAAGTGGAATAAAATTTATTGGATATTTCAAACTTTGTTAAATAAAAAACTGAAAAATTGGGCGTGCAAAATTATTCAGCCTTTTTACTTTCAGTGCAGCAAACTCTCTACAGAAGTTCAGTGAGGATCTCTGAATGAGCCAATGTTGACCTAAACGACTGATGATAAATAGAATCCACCTGTGTGTAATCAAGTCTCTGCATAAATGCACCTGCACTGTGATAGTCTCAGAGGTCCGTTTAAAGCGCAGAAAGCATCATGAAGAACAAGGAACACACCAGGCAGGTCCGAGATACTGTTGTGGAGAAGTTTAAAGCCGGATTTGGATACAAAAAGATTTCCCAAGCTTTAAACTTCCCAAGGAGCACTGTGCACGCGATAATATTGAAATGGAAGGAGTATAAGACCACTGCTAATCTACGAAGACCTGGCCATCCCTCTAAACTTTCAGCTCATACAAGGAGAAGACTGATCAGAGATGCAGCCAAGAGGCCCATGATCACTCTGGATGAACTGCAGAGATCTACAGCTGAGATGGGAGACTCTGTCCATAGGACAACAATCAATCGTATACTGCACAAATCTGGCCTTTATGGAAGAGTGGCAAGAAGAAAGCCATTTCTTAAAGATATCCATAAAAAGTGTTGTTTAATTTGCCACAAGCCACCTGGGAGACACCAAACATGTGGAAGAAGGTGCTCTGGTCAGATGAAACCAAAATCAAACTTTTTGGCAACAATGCAAAACATTATGTTTGGCGTAAAAGCAACACAGCGCATCACCCTGAACACGCCATTCCCACTGTCAAACATGGTGGTGGCAGCATCATGGTTTGGGCCTGCTTTTCTTCAGCAGGGACAGGGAAGATGGTTAAAATTGATGGGAAGATGGATGGAGCCAAGATACAGGACCATTCTGGAAGAAAATCTGATGGAATCTGCAAAAGACCTGAGACTGGGACGGAGATTTGTCTTCCAACAAGACAATGATCCAAAACAAAGCAAAATCTACACTGGAATGGTTCACAAATAAACATAACCAGGTGTTAGAATGGCCAAGTCAAAGCCCAGACCTGAATCCAATCGAGAATCTGTGGAAAGAACTGAAAACTGCTGTTCACAAACGCTCTCCATCCAACCTCACTGAGCTCGAGCTGTTTTGCAAGGAGGAATGGGCAAAATTTTCAGTCTCTCGATGTGCAAAACTGATA
The DNA here is from genome assembly GCF_965119305.1 of Pelophylax lessonae. Lineage (NCBI taxonomy): Eukaryota > Metazoa > Chordata > Amphibia > Anura > Ranidae > Pelophylax > Pelophylax lessonae. The sequence goes on along the minus strand of NC_138768.1, from coordinate 728,272,137 downwards.
GAGACATACCCCAAGCGACTTACAGCTGTAATCGCAGCAAAAGGTGGCGCTACAAAGTATTAACTTAAGGGGGCTGAATAATTTTGCACGCCCAATTTTTCAGTTTTTTTATTTGTTAAAGTTTGAAATATCCAATAAATTTCGTTCCACTTCATGATTGTGTCCCACTTGTTGATTCTTCACCAAAAATTACAGTTTTATATCTTTATGTTTGAAGCCTGAAATGTGGCAAAAGGTCGCAAAGTTCAAGGGGGACGAATACTTTCGCAAGGCACTGTATTTACCTAGAAAAAGGGTGATGTGTTTAATACTTATTTTACCCGCTGTATGCACACACACACACACGTTTCCCTCTCTAACAACCCTGTGGAAGAGTTCCTCTCTAACAACCCTGAGGAAGAATTGCTCAGCCTTTGTGCACATAAAATGCAAGTAATGCACTAGATCTAGGGTTTCCAAACTTTGTAAATGAAGGGCCAGTTTACAGTCCTTTAGACTTTCGGGGGGGCCAGACACTGGCGTCAGTGGGAGGAAGCGTCCCCCCATCATTGGCGTCAGTGGGAGGAAGCGTCCCCCCATCATTGGCGTCAGTGGGAGGAAGCGTCCCCCCATCATTGGCATCAGTGGGAGAAAGCGTCCCCCATCATTGGCATCAGTGGGAGGAAGAGTACCCCATCATTGGTGTCAGTGGATAGAATAGTGCCCCAAGGGCTGGATAAAAGCATGCAAAGGGCCGCAGTATGAAGACTCTACATAATTGTCATTATGTGAACACATTGATGTAACATATGTTTGGGGATTGTATACAAAATGATATCAGACATAATATTTTCAGCCATTATATACACTGCTCAAAAATATTAAAAGAACACTTTAAAAAACACATCGGATCTCAATGGCGACAAATCTCATGCTGGATATCGACTATGTAAAAGGTAGGGAACTAAAGGATGCCACATTGTTTGATTGAAATGAAAATCATCAACCTACAGATGGCTGAATTCAAAGACACCCCAAAAATCAAAGTAAAAAATAATGCAGCAGGGTAGTACATTTTGCTGAAATTTCATTGCAGCAACTTAAATTGGTACTCAGTTTGTATGGCACCCACGTGCTTGTATGCATGCCTGACAACGTTGCAGCATGGTGTCTTGGGGTATTTCCTCCTAAATCTGGACCAGGGCATCACTGAGCTCCTGAACAGATGGGGGTGCAACCTGGTGGCATCGGATAGACCGAAATAATGTCCCAGAGGTGTTCTATTGGATTTAGGCCAGGCGATTATACCCATTCAGTGGTATCAATTCCTTCATCCTCTAGGAACTGGCTGCATACTTTCACCACATGAGGCTGGGCATGTTTGTTCACCAAGAGGAACCCAGGACCCACTGCACCAGCATAGCATAAATGCCTTTTCTTTTGGCTCTGGATAGATTTCTCTATGCTTTTGCAGGTCTTCTACAGATACCATCCTGCCCTGGTTATACTATGACTTCTGGTATAATGTCTGATTAAGTGAGCCCTGTAAATCGGGGCTACTAAAACCTAAATGTTTGGTTCATAAATTTTAGATTAAGAAACAGAGATAAATCAATCTAGCTACTTTTAATCCTGGTTTGAAGCCAAAAGATCTAGCATATCCAGGGCCTACCGTATATACTCGAGTATAAGCCGGCCCGAGTAGAAGCCGAGGCCCCTACTTTTACCACAAAAAGATGGGAAAAACAATTGACTCTAGTATAAGCCTAGGGTGAAAATTCAGGGTGGTGGGCATGGTACAGGAGAATTCAGGGTGGCAGGCATGGCACAGGAGAATGCAGGGTGGCAGGCATGGCACAGGAGAATGCAGGGTGGCAGGCATGGCACAGGAGAATGCAGGGTGGCAGGCATGGCACAGGAGAATGCAGGGTGGCAGGCATGGCACAGGAGAATGCAGGGTGGCAGGCATGGCACAGGAGAATGCAGGGTGGCAGGCATGGCACAGGAGAATGCAGGGTGGCAGGCATGGTACAGGAGAATGCAGGGTGGCAGGCATGGTACAGGAGAATGCAGGGTGGCAGGCATGGTACAGGAGAATGCAGGGTGGCTGGCATGGTACAGGAGAATGCAGGGTGGCTGGCATGGTACAGGAGAATGCAGGGTGGCTGGCATGGTACAGGAGAATGCAGGGTGACTGGCATGGTACAGGAGAATGCAGTGTGGCTGGCATGGTACAGGAGAATGCAGTGTGGCTGGCATGGTACAGGAGAATGCAGTGTGGCTGGCATGGTACAGGAGAATTCAGGGTGGCAAGCATGGTACAGGAGAATGCAGTGTGGCTGGCATGTACAGGAGAATTCAGGGTGGCAAGCATGGTACATGAGGATGCGGGGTTGCGGGCATACTAGTGCGGCTGTGTTTCACTTACCTATTCCAGAGGCTCCCTCATTTTAAAAATGGCGCCGCCCGGCGCCGACGCGTCATTGCGCACGCGCCACCGCCGCTCGGGAAAGCTAGTATACGTTCGGCTATTCCCGGCCTGTCCCGAGCGGTGGCGGCGCATGCGGGGTGACATGTATACGCCGGGCGGCGCCATTTTTAAATCTTAAACACGTCGGAGCGGCCGGGAACTTTTTTTTTGTTGACTCGAGTATAAGGGGGACGTTGTCAGCACAAAAAAATGTGCTGAAAAACTCGGCTTATACTCGAGTATATACGGTAATTGTTTGTGATATCTACATCGTTTGTTAAACTGTTGTTGACTCCTAGCATTTGTTTACTGCCTTATGAGTTCAATTTTACACAATAAAATATTGCGACAGAAAAATTAACATTCAAATGAAAACCAACTCATTAAGAATTGGCGGAGGGGGTTGGTCTTGCACCCATCTGGACATAGATAGTGCCCCAATGGGGGTGTTCGGATGTCCTAGGGGCACCACCGACCTCTCCAGTGTGTCACAGAGCTCCTCATGCTTTTTGTGTTTATTGTTTTACTTTTCCTATATTGTTCGCATTGACTATGTTCAGCCAGGCACCAACGTAATTCGTCCTATATTGGCAGAAAATGGATGATGTCCTCTTTGGAGGTTAGTATTTTTTTTTTAATTCTTTAATAAAACATGGTAAAAGAGAAACCTCCAGTGTGTTTGGTTACTAGCTACCCACCTAAGAGTGGGCACACACATTCTGATATTCATAAGCAGATTTCCAGCTCTGAATACCAAAGCTGTGTATGATGCAGAGCAATCACTTTTTTTTTTTTTTTTTAGAAGCGTAGAACGCAAGTAAAATGCACAAATCTAGGAAAATCTCTGAACAAAGAACAGACAGTTTTCTTTACAAAAAGGTGACCATCCCCATTCGTGAGAACGCATGGTGCAGTCTCTGTGGTGTACAATCCGAGTAACCACTAAAAGATCTCATCATTCCACCCCAAAGACCTACCAATGCACGGCTAATTCAAGAATTAAAGCACCATAAAAAAAGGCAATGATCAGACCCAAATGGTTAGGCTTTTGACCCTAATTGCATTAACTGTGAAACACATACAAGGTCAACCATACATCAAGAACTATGCTCCATGTCAGCTTAGTCCGCACACAGCAGCAAGTCCTAATCATTTCCAGCATGGCCCTATTTTGCCGCAATCTCACTGTACTTCAACTCTAAGCTCAATTGTCAGAATGATTTTAACAGTAACAGGTCATGCCGGTTTGGGTTTATATACTATTGGCATTTGATAAAAAGGTATGTTTCAGCAGAATATTTTCTGATGTACAACTGGTCAAAAGAGTGAACAAATTCACAGGTACCTTAAAGCAGTGACTGGGGTTTTTGACTGGAGCTTGCTGCCCTGACCATCTTCTACTACATTTTCTCAAACATCAATGTTAAAAGATGAACTGCATCAATCTCCAGGTTTTAGTTTGTGTGTACAATGTAAAAACATTTTTACCCTCCAACAGTATAATTAGGTGGGGAGGAGTTGATCACTTAATTATGACCTGATTATTGAGGTGCAGCTTGTGACTCGCCTAATCTGCTGCAGGGGCAATCGGCAGCACCGTGTGAAAGTCTACTCTGTAGGCTGCCATCAGCAGGACCAGCATTTCACATAATGGCTCCTCCTTGAAAGAACATCATGAGACCTGGAAAATGGCACCAACTCACCTCACTGCTAGGATCTTATTCAGATTCCACTTAAATCATAGCAATCCATGCAGCCAAAAACCTGTAGTTTCTTCAGGTACACCATTTAGCATTGATTTTTGTGTTTATCAGAACTGTCCCTGAAAATGCTTGCTCTAATGCTAATCCAAAATGAATAATAGTCATGGTAAAATACTGGCAACAATTTTGTTATAAAGGTAGACACCTTGTCCAAACGCTCACATTAAAGTGTCACTAAAATCCCACTATTTAAGACCATGAGCAGGAAAGGCTTTTTATTGCAGAACAGACGGATTGTCTCCTGCAGTAAAGGAAACCTGCCCGCTCGTAGTCTTCATTGGAATATACACTGAGCTGCACAAGCACAGCTCAGTTTACACTCCATCACAGCGGCTGTGTGCCCGATTGACTGCACAACTGCGCTTGCACAAGAGTGACCTAATCCTGTGACAGCCAATGGGAACAGCTGCTCCCCAGGCACACAAAAGAAGGGTATAAGATGCTGGCCAGGGAGGTTGGAAGGAAAGTATCACAGAGTTTGGCCTTGCTTTAGGGTTAATTTACACCAGCAGCACACACAGTGTGACTGGTTATGGGCACTGTGCAGGTGCGGTGCTTTGTTAGAGCACATCGCGCGGTTTATCTATTTGGTAACCCTATTGAAAGGTCACAAAACGGCATTTCGTTTAAATTCATGCGCTGCAACATACCACACAAAAATACAGCATGCGCAACATTCTTCAGCACACACCACTGCAGCGTGGTGGTGTGAACTGAACTGAGAGGACCTAAGGCGAATTGACTTATGTGTTAGGACTACATTGGGCAAGGCTGTCAATCACAGCCCAATGCATATTTTATGAATGGGCCCTTACGTGGTAAAGCAAATACCCCAACTGAACAACCTTTAGTTTGCAAAAGAACTGTGTATGACACTGCAATTAAATAAAAATACTAACTTTTTTTTTTTAGTGCAGCTGATTTCATGTTGCAGTCACTTGCTGCCTACTGCATGTGCTCCAGCAATGGCTGCATGGCATTAGATCAAATTTCTATAAGGCAACAACAGTGGTCCATTCCACTACAGTGTGAGTATCTACATGACCACTTGTAGTCTCCATTGGTAGTGTAACAGGGTGACAACACCTGAGAATAGTTGGAAGATAGGGACAGTGTTCTCACCCTATAACAGGTAGTACCTGAACCGAAAGGACTCCTAGCAGAAAACCAGGTATTTTAATCAATTCTGCAAATTATTTTAAAAAATGCACATTTTTGAATTAACTAACATGATAAATCTTAAATGCGTTTGTATTTATTGGGTTCCTGTATACATTACAAGTCACACTAACATTTATAGTAGAATGGAAGCGAAACTTCCTAACCGCTATCACCCGTTTAAACTAGCCTGAATGCATGTACGGTTTAAAGAGCAGTAACTCATAGCAACCTATTACAACTCATCGCTGTGTAAGCTAAGATCAATTTATTGTGACTGCTAACCACAAACTATTCTTATTCTTTTACTGCATTCTACAGCTACAACCTTTATCATGATATTGTACTGCAGACAAAGTGGCAGCCAATAGCACTGGGAAAAAAAGTAATAAAGGCTGTGTGCTTTTTATACCCATATACATCTTTCCAGCTGATATTTAGCAGTCACCTAGGAAACGCAGAATGATCTGTGACAATTCTACACAGATCTGGAAACCTGAGGAGCAATTAAACGCGGAGATGTGCAAGGGGTGAAATGCTGCACGTAGGAGGATGGAGGTGAGATAAATAAGTCCTCCATTAAACCCAGCAGCCACACGGAGCCGCTCATACAAGATATTAATAACCAGTTTCCAGAACCTAAGAATTGCACCAGAGATCCATTATCACGGTTCTTTTATGATCAATAATGAGTTCTTCCCCCTTTATGCATCAAATTAGCAGACTAGCAGATTTCCTTGTGGCATGTGCTAAAAATAACCAATGTCATTACAAAGCAATCACTACATGACAAATCCATGGAATGACATGAAAATCTTAAATCTACAACCGCATGAGTTCTGCAGCTCTGAGTCTTATCAGGTTACTGAGCGTATCATATTTTTGTGTTTGCCTCAACCATCTCACTATATACAATCCCAGACTACATGATGTCAGGTCCATTTTACTACATGTCAAAGGTTCGAACGTGCATACTCTGAAAGAATAAAACACGACAAATCCGCCATAAGGAAAAAAGAAAATGGCAACACTATGCATAATAAAATGTAAAAACAAATATGCATGGGGGAAAAAAAAAGGCACACACACGAGGAAAAAAAAAAAAAGATATAAATACAATTAACATTGTAAAAGCTAGGATAGCACGCTGAATACACACAGGTGGCATTTACACATCTACATAGCATAAGCCCTTATTTATATAGGCACACATCTAAATGAGTGTCTCAGCTATCAGCTGTAGCAGTAAACAAGATGTCCCCAGCTATTAGTAGCACATACACAGCAGCGTCAGACCTGTGCTAGCACTAACCTGAGTGGAATATAACTGAGCTTTTCCGGTAGCCAGTAGGCAGACGCAGATTTCGGAGCAGCCCGCTCGCAGTCAGCCGAACACGCATATTGGATAAGGAAAATTTGGGAGTCCATAACATTTCTTCAGAGGAAGTGGAGGGAAATCCTGCAAGAAACTGCCTCCATGTACTGCCACACTATATTTTTAGCTCACCACCAATGATCTAGAGCCAAGCAGAAGGAAGGCAGAAAAAAAGCAATTGAAAAAGCCAGTTCATTCCATCACTCCGACTGCCTGGCACACACATAACCCATCCAAGAAAGCAGAAATCCACTATGCAAATCTGTCCGGCACTACTCCCCCAACCAGATGTTGCAGAAACAAAGCGTGCCCTTAGAATGAGCCCTCCTCCTAGAGCCTGTGAAGACAGGCAGCCGCTGAATTACATCACACCATGTCCATGCATAACAATCTATTATGCAGCTTGGTTAACCCTTCTGGCTGTCAGCAATACACTGTTCAGGCAGGATTATAAAGCCACACTGGCACACGCGCTGACATTAATCCTAGGGGGATAGCTGTACAAAGATGGAAAGGATGCTGCACCAAGACAATGGCACTAAGGAAACAAGTGCTCAGGGCTTCAGAGGCAGCTACAGACAGGCGATGAAGAAAACGCCAGTTCTGCTAAGCACAGTCTCATCACAGCTCGGAGGTGTAAAAGGAGAAAGGTGGGAGGTGGTGATCAAAGAGCCGCACGACATCCAATCTCTGCCTCCTCCAGACAGGCACGGTGACAATGACTCCAGAAATCCCGCATCTTGCCTTAATTTTATTCCTGGGAGCAGAATGGGAGGAATCCAAAACAAAATGGTGGCAGCTGTCCCTCGAGATTGTCCCCTCTTACATATGCATGATTATGGGGGGAGAAAACACTCAAAGCAAAATGGACACAATGGGGATTCTTCAGTCCATATATAAGAATATTCATACTGGTGGCTGCTAGGGCTTAACGCAACAGCTCGGGTGAGTGGTTTCCAAGCAACATTTCACATGGATGGGGGGGAAAAAAAAACACAACTGTTCTTCAGGTGCATAGTACTAGGGAAAACAAGACACCGAGGTTCGCTTGTGTCTTTATATTCTATAGACATTATTTGTAGTGAAGATTTGGCAGCTGCTGGTTATAAGCAGGTTATAACAGGATTCCATTATCTAGCTTCAAAATTCAGTTCTGTATTAAAATATACTGTATACAAACAATGCATTTTTATAGATCACTCCTATACTTGAATCTGGCTTTTTGGGAGCCTTCTATGATACCTTGCACAGCAGAAGAGACTGGAAGAAAGATGGACTGATGTCTTTATTAAACCTTGCCAACTAACTATGCCCAACATCCTAAACCAATCAGACTCTGCTGCAGCGAACATTTGCAGACAAGGAATACTCGGATAAGAGAGGAGGGCATGACAACTCATGAGATGCCTCATAGTCCAATCAGCAAGCTGGAGGGATGCTGTTTTTTGACCAACCTGCACCAATACTGCAGTGCAGGTGGAGAACCTGGCAGTACTGGTTGGCTGGGGTGCCTGAAAACAATGTTGCAGAAGAAAAAAAAAATTCTATTATATTAGTATATATATATATATATATATATATATATATATATATATATATACACATACATACATACACACACACACACACACACATATACATACACACACATCCAACACCTTAAGCAGTGAAGCAACAATTTAGCACAAATCATAAAATCTTCCAGCATACTGGACTTTTTTTTTTTTTTTTCTTGCTCAAGTCTAAAATTTTCCCATCAAAATTGTAACTGGCCAAAGAAAATGTACCATCCACCTCTGTACAGGTGCAAATTGTTTTTATGTGTATGTCAATTAATACATACTTTATACAAAGCAACAGTACAATCTCCTTTAGATCTGCCATCAGCTGAGTAGTGCAAGGGTAAACCTAATTGGCTGCAGATTGGTTAGGTTAGTGGTGTCGTCCTATTATATAGTTTTGGTAAATCCAATAGGAGATTGTAAAGAGATTGTACAGTGAATGACCACCCTAAAAGATGATGTATGGTCTCCCCCCCCCCCTCCCCCCCTCCTCGCTCATTGGAGCGCTGGGCTGCGGAGGGACGGGAAGCAGCTGGCTCAGGCTCTCAGCGGTGTCCAGGCACCTGGCCGATCAGGTGTCGGGGCCGGGCACCTGGCCGATCAGGTGTCGGGTCCGGGCACCTGGCCGATCAGGTGTCGGGTCCGGGCACCTGGCCGATCAGGTGTCGGGTCCGGGCACCTGGCCGATCAGGTAGCATTCCGGGCATCTAGCGGATCAGTTAGCGGTCCAGGCACCTAGCGGATCCCGACTTCCACAGTCATGATGACGTGGTGCCTGGATTGACATCTGTAATGTCAGCAGAGAGTGTACTTCAGTCTGCACTCTGCTGAAAATGGGACACAGGAGTGCAGAATGAGCTTTGGCTGTACATCTCCTTTAAAGCCTCTTACACACGGGCCCAATGTCAGGAGACATTGGCCAGTTAAAAAAAAAAAAAACACAACGTCCGACATTCGGCCCATGTGTATGACAGCCAGTCCAACAGAAGCTGGCCTAGCATGCTGGAAAACCAGCAGTGGACATGCTCCCCATCAGTGCTCCTAACCAATGACAGAGCACTGATCAGAGTGTTCTGGAGGGGGGGCATCACCCTGTCAGAACACAATAGCACAGAGGGGAGATCGCTATACTAACATCGGATTGTTAGTACAGTGGTTCCTATCTGGGCTGTTTATTTTTTTAGTTCAACCCACAGGGTTGAATGATAAAAAAAAAAACATGGATAGTGTGTACTAAGTTGAGTCTGATGGAGGACATGTAGAATAATCAGGGTAAGGAAGTATTCAGTTTTAGACATGAAAGATAAAGAGTGAATAATTAATATTAAGCGAAGAGAAAGAAAAAAAAAAAAAAAATAGCGCCATTTAGGTGTTTAAAGGAACATGACACACAACTAAAGCATAAAGCAAGAACTCTGTATTGCTAAAAGCATGAAATAGGTTTGTAAAACACAAATAAAGCCCATTCAGTATCGTCAAAACCAAATAAATCCTATTTACTCTGTACAGCTGCCTGCCGGGCGTATTCATCTTCCTACAAAGCTTTGTCAGAGGATAACAATCGCAGGACTTTGCAGAACATGTCACACCTAAATTTTAGCATGCTTGACCACACTTAAATGCCAGGTTGTAGATTTCTCAAATCCAGCCCTGATTTACTACAGTAGCAATTGTGTACACGCCCTGCCACACACAGAACCAAACTCTGACAGCAATCCTCAGGATAAATAAATCCAGCCTGGGAGGTGCCAGTCGTGCCAGGTGATTTACTACAACATTTACCTTTACTAGCAGCATCAGATGAACTTGCACGTGGTCACAGGATGTGCACTCAATTTAAACATCTGTTTACCTGTGGTGAAGCTATTTAAAGCTTCTTACTATGAATAGCATCCACCCTTCGCCCTCTCCGCAAAAGACCAGAGCTCACCCGAAGGCTGTGTGTGACTGTGCCTACATACCGCCCTACATAGAGATGTATGAAATCATTCTGACAATTCAATAGAGATAGAAAAAAAAATGAAACCATGGCTTGAGTAAAAATGCAAGGCACTTCGTCTCCCCCTTCACCAGGACCGAATGGACGCCAGCCTGCATGCCAAAAGAGACTGTTCCTACATACCGCCCTACATAGAGATGTATGAAATCATTCTGACAATCCAAAAAAAAGTAAACCATGGCTTGTGTAAAAATGCAAGGCACTCCGTCTCCCCTTCACCAGGACCGAATGGACGCCAGCCTGCACGCCAAAAGAGACTGTTCCTACATACCGCCCTACATAGAGATGTATGAAATCATTCTGACAATCCAAAAAAAGTAAACCATGGCTTGTGTAAAAATGCAAGGCACTCCGTCTCCCCTTCACCAGGACTGAATGATCTCCGCCAGCCTGCACGCCAAAAGGGATTGTTTTAGCATATGGGTGTGTGAACGAGCCCCAACTTTAGCCTAAGTTCAGAAAACCAGGGATAGTACTTACAATGAAGACAAATGGCCCTCTGCTGGGGGTGGCTGTGTTGCTTGAGATCTTCAGTCCTCTGCAATCTAAATACCCGTTAAAAGGAGTGGTTGCAGGCGTCTCAAAGACTGGTTAAACGTGATCTGAACTGGTCACCCCAAAAACTTGTGAGAAGACATAGGGCAGCCATGTTTTTCGGAATTCATAGGTCGGCAATGACATTCTTTAGAATGGGAGTCACCTATCAGCATTGACCCTTCTTAGAGGATATGGATACCATCAGGACTATCTTCTACAATTAAACTTCGCTGCATTCCAAAACATCCATAAGAGTACATTTGTACAACACATTGGAATCGCTTAACCACTTCCGGACTGCCTGCCGCATATATACTGGGGGAGGGCGGCCTGGCTGCGCAAAATGACGTACATGTACTTGATTTTGTGCACGAGATCTGGGGCACGCGCGGATGCCCCCGGAGCCCTGCTCCCGCTGTGATTTGACACAGCGGGAGCCAATCAGCAGGGCCACCGATCGTTCCAAGGAGAGCAGAACGGCGGTCTGCTTATGTAAACAAGGCAGACAGCCCTTCTGTCACAGAGGAAAAGGAAGATCTTGTGTTTCTGCCAAGCATAAACACAGATCTGTTTTCCTCCAGTCCATCCATTGCCCCCACAGTTAGAAAGCACTCCCTAGGAGCACACTTAACCCTTTGATTGCCCCTGTTAACCGCTTCCCTGCCAGTGTCATTTACACAGTGACAGTGCATTTTTTTTTAGCACTGATCACCATATTGGTGTCACCGGTCCCCAAAAAGTGTCACAGAGTGCCGGTTTACATTATTGCGGCTGCGGAGATCGCATGTAATTCGGAGCGCACTGCTCCTTCATTACATTCGATCTCCTGTGTGGATGCAAATTCAGCCATACGCTTTGTATGGCTGAATTCGCACTGCATCTGCACCAAAGACACACAGGAGGCATTTTTTGAGCCGCCTCAGAATCGGATCGCACAGTGGTTCACACTTGTGCGATCCGATCCTGTGCGAACTGTCAGATCGCACTGCGATATGCGATCAAACTGGGGGTGTCGTTAACATTTAATTGACACCCCCTGCGTATCGCATATGGCAGTGTGAACTGCCAGAGGTGCGGATGCGATGCGGGAACAGGCTGCATATTCAAAGCATTCCCGCATCGCAGAAGTGTGAACCGGCACTCCGTGCAGATTTGTCAGCCGCAATGTTGCAGTCCCGCTAAAAATTGCTGATCGCCGCCATTAGTCCATAAATCTATCCTATATTTTAGGATTTTTATTTTTTAACCAAAAACATGTAGCACAATACATATTGGCCTAAACCAATGAAGAAATTAGATTTTTTACTGGATGCGTTTTATAGCAGAAAATAAAAAATATTGTTTTTAAAATTGTCGTTTTTTTCTGTTCATAGCACAAAAAAATAAAAAACCCAAAATTACCACCAAAAGAAAGCTCCAATTGTGGGAAAATAGGACATCAATTTTTTTTGGCACAGCGTCGTAATTGTCAGTTAAAGCAAAAAAATGGCCTGGTCATTAAGGGGGTAAAACATTCCAGGGCTGGTGGAAAAAAAAAAATTGGGCCCTCTGCAGGTTTATTTCATAATGTGCAGGTATGCATTATCTTTCAAACAAAGATCTCCTGCTGCATCCATCTTCACCTAGTCTTGCTTCCAGGTGCACAGGCTACGGCGTTTGAATAAACGCGCTGCAATGGCGCCACTCCCATGTGCAGGAGCTGCACGATGCTTTGCATTCTATTACACATTGTGTACCCTAAATAAAGAGCATCACTGCGCATTATGGATCGACCAATATCGTTTTTTCATTGCCGATACCGACATTTTGGTCATCGCGTATTGGCCGATATTTTCGTACATTTAAACAATTTTTTTTTTTTTTTTACTTGACAGGTACTTTTGTGGAGGGACCCCAACCCCCTTCTCTGCACTTAAAAGCATTCAAAAGGCCAAGTTTGGCTGTTTTGAATGCGGTCATTTTTTTTAACCTGGCACCAGTACCTGAAAGTGGTGTCATGACATCACTTCTGCATTTTTGCATGGAGACCCGATCAGAGCCGAATGCGGCTTTGATCGGGTCTTCAGCGGCCGTGCAGGCTGGTGCCCGGGTCTCCCAGTGGATCGTCCCCTCCTGCTCCTTGTAATGACAGCCGAGCAGCTTCTCAGCCGCATCGGTTGTCATTACAAGACAGCCGACCGTCGGCTATGGACGCCGGTACCAGGGCGATGCCTCTAGCTGCAGGCATCACTCCGGTACAAGCACTTACCGAAATATCGGTAATATTGGCCACCTTGGTGGGCTATTCCGATATATCGGGGAAAGTGCATATCGGCTTTGCCGATAAACAGTCCATCCCTACTGCGCATACGCGGGTAACATCATCAGCTACTGCCAAAGTAAATATCTCCTAAACAGAGCATGTTCAGCAGGTTTTTATTGTACGTACAGGTAAGCCTGATTGTAAGCTTACCTTTGTACGTACAAGTTCACATACAGGGATCCATTCACAGATTCAAAATCTGACATAAAATAACTCAGATTTTTTCATACTTTTTTTGCAATTCACAAAAAACACTAATAAAATAAAGCAGGAGTTATTTCATCAAAATGTGAGGCATTTTACTCATAAAACCATGTGGTATTTTATCTCATGACATGATGGGATGGATAAAGTGGAAGAGGATTAAAACCTGCATCATTTTTTTAGTGCTTATAAAGAGGTAAATTGGTTTAAACCATAGAAATATGCCAACTCACAAGTCAGTGCGGTCCCTGCAGCTAATGCATTAAATACAGGAGAAAAAAGATGACGAGAATACAGCAAAGGGAAGCTGCTTTCACAAGACACTCGTGGGGTATCAAAAACAACCAAATTAAAATATCTTATAAAGGTCTAATATTGAATAAAAATAGTTTAAAAAACACACACCTAAATAAAATACCCTTTTTTCCCCAACAATAAATAAAAAAAAGACAGCTTTGCTATTGGGGAGACTTGCCTTCACTTCTGTCCCATAGCCAAAATTGGAAGGGAGAGGAAATCCCTACAAAATTAAAATAATCCCTTGGGGACCCCCAAGTCAACAGAACTAGTGTACCCATTGGAAAATTTCCGTTCTGTGACTTTTCTGGGGACAACCCAAAATTTGGGATTTTCTTTCACTTTTGATGAAAATGGTAAACAGAACAAATAGAGAGGGTGAATCTTTATCCAAAACAAAAAAAAAAAAAAAAAAAAAAAAAGTTCTGCCTTTAGTCCTACTTTAAAAGCATAGGGATTTGGCTTTTTTCCACATTTATACTTGCCTATGTGGATGGAGCATCGGTTCGATGCTGCATCTCTCCCTCGGGCCTCTGCACTGAAAACTGAGCGATCAAACCTTGCTCTACCCCCTCCTTGTTCAATGGAGTGCCGAGCTGTGGAAAGGGGAAGGAGTGGCTGGCTCAGGCTCTCAGCGGCTCGCTGAGAGGCTGAGCTGGGTGTCGGTCCAGGCACCTGACGGATCCCGACTCCGTGGCTGTGATGACGCGGTGCCTGCACTGACTTCTGTGACGTCTGCAGAGAGTGGACTTCAGCCCGCTCTTTGCTGAAAATGGGTCACAGGAGTGCAAAATGAACTGCACTCCTGTGATACATAGGAGATGTGCAGCCAAAAGAGCTTTGGCTGTACATCTCCTTTAAGTAAATCAGCCTCGATAATTCGTTTTTTTTCCATATTAATTTCTATGTATTACTGCTGAAAAAAACGATCCAAAAAGGCTCCACATTAGCCATATTACATACCTTAAATACCTCATGCATTTATTTCCTTAGTGAATTGGCTTCAACACAGTTTTAGGAGTTAATTACCTCATGTTTTTGGTTTGTGAGGTAAATAACTCATGAGGTGATAGTGAATTAACATTTTCAGCATGAGATAATTGGAGAAAATATGTCACGTGATTCAATTATCCCATGAGATATTCTTTAGTGAATTGAGCCCACAGAGTTAACCGCTTTACCCATACTAACGTCAGAACAAAGCATGGCAAACGGATAGCCCTTTGATTTGGCCATCATAAACCCCTGCTATCAGAACCAAAACAATACAAAACCTAATCTGGCGTTAACCGGAAGATTAGGATTTGTATTGTTTTAGTTCTGATAACAGGGTTTATGATGGCCAAATCAAAGTGCTATTGGTTTGCCAAGCTTTGCTTTGATGTTAGTATGGTTAAAGTGGTTAACTCTGGGCTCAATTCACTAAAACATATCTCATGGGATAACAACATGACACATTTTCTCCAATTATCTCAGGAGGTGCTGAAAATGATAATTCACTATCACCTCATGAGTTATTTACCTCACAAACCAAAAACACGAGGTAAATAACTCAACTTTGTTGAAGTAAATTCACTAAGGAAATAAATGCATGAGTTAAGTAGTGGTCAGGCATGACCAGGCCATTCTTTGCAATCCGTAATTTAACTGAAAAGTGCGCGGTCATGCAACGCTGTACCCAAATAAAATGTATGCCCTTTTTTTTCCCCTATAGAGCTTTAAAGGGTTAACTATGTGCCTAGCTAGTAATTTTGTGTACTGTGGGGGAGGTGCTTTTACTAAGGGAAGGCATAGATCCCTGTCTCTGCTTTGCAAGAAGGATCAAGGTCTTTCCTACTAACAAGGCAGATCGCCGTTCTGCATGTGTACTAAACAATGTACCAGCATCCACGGCTGAGTGTAATCACAGCGGCAGCGCGTCGGTGGCAGCGCGCATCCTATCCGGAAGAGCCAGGTCACACACACACACACACACACATAATATATTATATATATATATATATATATATATATATAATATATATATATATATTATATACACACATATACATACATACAGACATCCCTTGTCTCCCGCCTTTGGCCAGTGGCTCACGGACACCTGCAAGTGCTGTACGATCTCCTGGCTGCCGCGGGAGACTTAGGCCCCCTTTCACACATGGGAGTCCGGACTCTGTTTTTCTCAGTGGGGGATCGATACGCCGATCCCCCGCTGAGCAGGCGGATGGCAGATCTGTCTCCGCGATGTGTGCGGAGATGGAGCTGTCAGGTCCCAGCTGTTCTCTATAGGGGAATCGGATTAGAACAGACCGCCTGTCCGTTCTCATCCGATCCACTGGACGGATGGAAAATAGGGTTTCCATCCCTCCAGATTTAACGGACCGGACGTCAGCTGACATGTCTCCGCTGACATCGAATGCTCCATAGGAGATGCATGGGGGGACCGTTCAGATCCGCCTGAAAAACTGACAGGCGGATCTGAACGGTCCGCTAGTGTGAAAGGGGCCTTAGGATGTCTGCAGTCAGTGACAGAGCCACTGCTTCCTGTATAGTTCCGGCTCTGTCACAGGCCGAGTGATATGAAATGCACTCCACCTGTGACAGGAGCCATACAGGAAGCAGCGGCTCTGCTCTCTACTGCAGCCGCTGCTTCCTCAAGCATCATGACCATCAGCACCCACCAGCAGTGTCACAGCAGAACCCGCACCAGCAGTCTGCAAAATAAGTAGAAAAGGTATGTGCATTAGCGTGTGTAAATTGTTGCAATATGTTTTTTAATAACTAGTTGTGTTTTGTCATAATATGTCATGTCCTTGTTCATACATGTATGAATAAGGACATGACATTTTCTGGCTGCCTAAGTCATTTGTGATAGGGGTGCAACTATCCCCCAGCACATAAGTGTAAATATCCAAGCATGTGCAGTGTTTCTGACTCCTACCACCATGACCACTTCAAATCACTGAAGTGGTCATGGTTGCTAGAGTGTTCCTTTAATATCTCTCAGAAGTAAACCTCTGTATACTGATTCCATTTCATTTGATCATCCTCTAATTGTGTTAAATTAGTGTGGGGGGGGGGGGGGGGGGGCGAGGTCGCGCAGAGTGACAATTTCCTGAAATGAGTTTGTCACCTCCCTGAAATTAGTTTTGCAGGTTGGGATGCCTGGATATAAAAATGTTGATTAAAGCCTATGTTTGCATGGACACATAGGATAACATGCAAGGGGGTTTAATGGCTGCGGAAAAAAAACACCAGAGCCAAAAACAACATCTGTTAAAACGCCCAATGTGCACGAGGCCTTAAAGTGATTGTAAAGTCTTGTGTTTTTTTTTAAATTATTTTTATTACTTCCAACCCAAGGACGTTCCCGTACGTTCTTCGGTTTCAGTAGGTATACCGGGATAGCCTCTGCACCTACATGCATCATCCCGGTATCATTTGCAGCCGGCATAGCTTTTTGCTAGCCCTTAGCCACCTCCACCCGGGACACAAGGGACTCCAGGACCGCCGTCAGTGCATGGATGAATGGTTGGGACCCGGAGGGCCCCGCAGCCTCAGAGAGGGAGATCAGGTGGGGAAAGTTGCTCCAAAAGACTCCATGAGTCACCAGGGGGACCCCGCAAAAAAGAGTAACACTGCTAAGGGACAACCCCCACCACGCTGGCAGCACCACCCGGTCGCCAGGCACAAAGCACCAGGGATCCTCAGCAGAGAGGGAGAGGACCCCACCAGACACCACCCGGAGAGACAAGCACCTGCAGCCACCAGGATAATCTGCACTACATGTTCAGCGATCAGAAAGTGAAATGATCCAGGAGTCAGAACCAGGTGATGAGGGGGGGGGGTGCCTGCGGGAAGGAGGGGAACCCGGGAGTCTGACTGTCCCAAGGAGGGGCCCACGTCCACTCCAAAACCGTCCAGGGGGGAGAATGGGGACAGCTACTCAAGATACTAGGAACCAGGCAGGCACCACTCCAAGCAGAACCCCTCTCCATCGAAACTGGGGGGGGCTGTCGGCCAAGTGGAACGCTCCGACTCGGGCCGAGACCCTGTCGTATGCAACCTCTATTGTTTAAATGCTCGGTTTCCAGGGATGTGGGCAATTGGGAACGGTGTTGCACATATGGTGGACATGTCCTAAAGTCAGATGGTACTGGATACAAGCTCATGCCCAGATCTTCAATGATGACCATGACCAATGTTATCAAAAACCCCAGAACTGTGCTGCTTAACCACTTCAAGACCGGAAGGATTTGCCCCCTTAATGACCAGGCCCTATTTTGTGATTCGGCACTGCGTTATTTTACCGGACAATTGCGCGGTCGTGTGACGCTGTATCCAAATAAAATTAATGCCCTTTTTTTCCCCACAAATAGAGCTTTCTTTTGGTGGTATTTGATCACCTGTGCGATTTTAATTTTTTACACTATAAACAAAAAAAGAGCGACAATTTTGAAAAAAAAATTTAATATTTTCACATTCTGCTATACGACAATCAAAAAAAAAAAAAAAAAAAAAAAAAAATCTAAATTTAACATTTTAGGCCAATTTGTTTTCTGCTACATATTTTTGGTTAAAAAAAAAAAATTAGCAATAAGCGTATTTCGATTGGTTTGCGCAAAAGTTATCGCGTCTACCAACTACGGGAAAGATTTATGCCATTTTTTTTTTTTTACTAGTAATGGCAGCGATCTGCGATTTTTTGCAGGACTGCGACATTGCAGCGGACAGATCAGACCCCTAACTGACATTTTTGGCGGTACCAGTGACATTACTACAGTAATCAGGGCTAAAAATATGCACTGTTACAGTAATAATGACACTGGCAGGTAAGGTGTTAATCCTATGGGTGACCAATGGGTTAAATGTGAGCCTAGGGGAGGGATTCTAACTGTGGGGGGGGGGGGGGGGGTGTCTTGTAAAATGACCATAGAGACATGTGATCCTATATAGAAGGATCACATGAGCTGTGATCATTTCAGGGAGAAGAGCGGTCAGCTGTGTTTACAACAGCCAACCCCGTGCTTCTCCCTCAGCGGGGAGCTATCGCGGGTGTCAGGCGGCAATCTGAGCTGCCAGATTCGTGAATCGCCTTCTGCTGTCGAGTGGGGGTGGGCGCTCGCCCCCTAGCTTCCCACGCGACCGACGTAGACCTACGTCCGTTTGTGCAGGAGAGACACCCTGCCGCAGTTAATAGGCGGCGGGTGGTCAGGAAGTGGTTACTGAACCCAAAACTAGAGTTCCCAATCTACTCAGCTCCAAACATATTTTTTGTTCCTAGCAGCTAAAATTGCGATTGCAACAGTATGAAAGAGTCCAGTGGTGGACCTAACGTTGATGAAATGTTATCTCTCGTGGGTCATGATCAACGAGTAGACGTTTAGCATCTGAAGAGATACCGTACATAGTGAGGTTGAAAAAAAAGACATCAGTCCATCCAGTTCAACCCATGATGTGTGTGTGTGTTTGCTGTTAACCGTACATTGTATATCCCTTTATGTTGTGGTCTTTAGGGTGCCCATCTAATAGTTTTTTTAAACTATCGATGCTCCCTGCTCATACCACTGCTCTGACAGTAAAGAACCCCCTACATATTTTAAGGTTAAACCGTTTTTCCTCTAGTTTTAGTGAGTGGCCACGTGTCTTATTGTATTCCCTTTCTCTGAAAAGTTTGTTCCTTATGCTAGGGTCACAGTATTTGTACATTGATATCATATCCCCTCTCAAGCGTCTCTTCTCCAGAGTGAATTCAATGCTTGCAGTCTTTTCCTCATAGCTGATGTCCTCCATTCCCCTAATTATTTTTGTTGCCCATCTCTAGACTCTCTCCAGTTCTAGCAAAATCTTCCTGAGGACCGGTGCCCAGAACTGGACGGCATATTCCAGATGTGGCCAGACCAGAGTCTTGTAAAGTGGGAGAATAATCTCTATTTCTGGAGTGAATCCCCTTTTTTATACATGTCAGTATTCTGCTGGCTTTGCTTGCAGGGGCTTGGCATTGCATGCCACTGCAAAGCCTGTTTTCCACTAGGACCCCCAGGTCCTTTTCCATCTTCGATTCACCCAGAGGTTCCCCCCCTAGCGAGTTACTTGCGTTCGTGTTTCTGACACCCAAGTGCATTACCTTACATTTTTCAACATTAAACCTCATCTGCCGTGTAGTTGCCCACCTCATTTTGTTCAGGTCTGCTTGTAAGGTTTTCACATCCTGCATAGATTTTATTGCCCTGCTTCATTTAGTATCATCCGCAAATACCGAGATTGTGCTCGATATCCTCTCCTCTAGATAGTTTATGAATAAATTAAACAGGATTGGTACCAGAACAGATCCTTGGGGGACCCCACTTCTCACACCTGCCCAATCCGAGTACTCCCCATTTATCACCACCCTCTGGACTCGCCCCAGGAGCCAGTTCTCTCTCCAGGTACTCACCCTATGGTCCATACCTACCTACCTTAGTTTGTACAGTAAGCGTTTGTGGGGAACTGTATCAAATGCCTTTGCAAAGTCCAGATACACCACATCCATAGGCCTTCCTTTATCTAGATGGCAACTCACTTCATCGTAGAAGGTTAATAGGTTCGTCTGGCAAGAACGATTTTTCATGAATCCATGCGGATTACTACTAATAATTCAGTTTTCATTACTAAAGTCTTGTATATAGTCCCTTAACACACCCTCCAAAGTCTTGCAGACTACTGATGTTAGGCTGACCAGTCTATAGTTACCTGGGATATATCTCGGCCCTTTTTTAAATATTGGTACCACGTTGGCTTTTTTCCAATCAGTTGGCACCATTCCCGTCTGTATACTATCCGTAAAGATCAAGAATAACGGTCTGGCTATCACCTGGCTGAGTTCTTTAAGAACCCTCGGGTGCAAGCCATCCGGTCCCGGTGATTTATTTATGTTAAGTTTCTCTAGTTTAGTTCCAAGTCTATCTTCTATTAACCATGGGGGTACTTCCTGAGGTGTATTATTTAATTTAACATTACAAGCTGGGTTACTGTAGCCCCCCAATTTTTTGTGAAGACTGAAGAGAAGAAATTTTGCACTTTCGCCTTCTCTGTCCTCTGTGGCCAGATTTCTTTCATCGTCTTTTATGGGGCCAATGTGTTCTGGTCTTGCTTTCTTACTATTTATATACTTAAGTCCCGTACACACGATGCGAAAATCGGAAGGGAAATTTCGTCCGACGAATGCTCTGCCGATTTTCGGATTGTTAGTATAGTGCTTTCGACAGCAGATTACGAATTTTCGTACGACAAAAACTGGATGTGCAGGCTATACAATTTTTATCGTACGTCAACATTCCGATTTTCATTTAATTAGTACAGTTTTTGTCCGAAACAAATCTTAAGAGCAAGACTAGGCATGCTCAGCAAAGAAAGAACACATACAAAACAATTCAACACATGACATCACTTCTGCAGTAGAATTCTGTCGTACGGGAATTTTCATCTGAAAGTAACCTCTTCCCTTTCAACAGGAGACTAGCATGCCAACAAAAAACGGACGACAGATCGTTCGATAATCTGATTGTGTGAACGAGGCTTTAAAGAATGTTTTTTTTTTTTTTTTACTTTTCCGCTATAGGTCTCTCGTGTTCTATTTTAGCTGCCTTGATTCCGCCTTTACAAAGAGTGCAATAAGAAATGTAATGTTGGAATTGCTGCCAATGACCCCTCAGCCTTGTATTTTTTTAAGGCCTTTTCTTTAGTATTAATATGCCTTTTTATTTTGGAGTTTAGCCACCCAGGGTTTTTTTTTTTTTTGCTCTTTTAAATGTATTCCCCTTTGGAATGCACTGGCCAATCCCTTTGTTAAGTATCTTCTTGAAGCTCTCCCATTTTTCCTTGGTGTTCTTTGTTCCCAAGGTTCTATCCCATTTGATATTGTCTAGCAAAGAGCGCAGTTTAGGGAAGTTGGCGCTTTTGAAATTCAGTGTCCTTATACAAGTACACATTCCCTTGTTCCTTGATTTTTCTCTGGTGTCTCCCTTTTTAAACTTCAATAATTGGGTTTTCTGCACTTACTGTATACGTTGTTAATGTAGGCTTTTTCGATTTGTGTCTCGCCTGGGTAGCAAGCTCAATTTTCTGTTATCAAGGGCTTATGGCTGTATTGATAACCTACTTGTATGTTAACCTTCAATAAAAACATTGAAACAGAAAAACTATTGTTTAACTGGTGCTGAAATGCGACAATATGCCATGTAACCAGTGTATACTAATATGCAAGTCAGGGATTCACGATCAAACATTCTACCTCTTTGCTCCAGCCAACACCCAAATGCCATTAGCTATTACAGCAGGAGATAGTTAGCTATACATAAAGGCAAAAAAACAAAAGACAACAAGAATGCATGGGTTTTCCTGCTGCACAGAGATCAGAAATCGTAAAGATTATCCTTTTGTCCCTTATTTAGACATCCCATAATGAGCAGATATTTGTCTTCAAGGATCTAGCTACATTACCTTGTAAAGTACTATCATTATGTGCCAATAATGAAGTGCCTGGTGGTATTGTAGGGGAAAAAAAAAAAAAGAAACACAGTTCTCCCTAACCTTACAAAAAGAGTGAGAAATCACTATTAAGACTCTGATCCGCTAACATAGAATTTAAAAACATATAGATATGCCTGTTGTATGTGCCCAGAGTTTTTTTTGGTTAAGCACTTTGCACGATGAGTATGGCGTAGGTCCTCGGGCCTGCCCTGAAAGTCTTGGGAGGGGGTGGATATGGCCTTTTGGCTTAGTTCGCCCCCTCTCATGGGGTCTCCCTTCGGGGGAGCCCCACCTAGTACTCGGGGTGGGCTGTTTCGGCAGTCCCCCTGAAGAATGGGGTCCGCCCGGCTTCGGCTGGGTGGAGCAAAGTGAGTACCTCAGTGCCTGTCAGGAGCTTCGCGCCCCGGGGTATCAGGGTCAGGGCCCTTCCTCTTCGGAGGAGGGCCATGTGTACGCCTTGTGCACTTTGTGTGTCTCACGTTTGCGTGTGTGCACTTTTTTATGCACCGGGTGTTAAGTCTTTTGAGCGTGTTTCACAAACCACGGGCTTTAAAAAAAAAAATCTGAGTTTTGTGCTGCATTGCAATGTGGTGTTTCGTGTAAAGGCAGCTCACGATTTGAGGTTTTTAAGTAAAAGTTAAAAACCTCAAAAAAAAAAAAAAGTGCGTTATATGGCATAGAGAAGGATTATAAACCCTATTAGATAACTGTTTTTTGTGTCCCACAGAGGAGCAGTTAACAACACTTCCTGCGCGGAGGCACAAAATAAAATCTCTTAAAAGCGAATGGAATTCCAATGTCATATGAAGAGGTGGGAGGAGAGCGGCGTTCAGCACTCCTACATGAATTAATTCTGCAAACAGTAATTGCACTAATTATTCACTAAGACTAAAATGATCAGCAGAAACATTTTATGAGCTCAATAATTGTTTTACAGCAACAGATAATTTAAAAAAAACTGAAGGTGGTTTCACATAAAAACACTGCGGGAAAGGCATGTTCCGTGTACGTTTCCCACACCACAGGTGAATGCACTGCATTTGAGAGAGGATGTGGGTGCCAATTGTTATGGCACCTTGAAACGTATCTCGCAAATGCAGCACACTTCAGGGGAACTATATTGCATGGTACCACAGTACCATGCAGTTTGGTGCAGTGCTTTCTGAAATAGTAGTGCTTTTCTATGTTCCAGTGTTTTTTGCAGCCCATTTAAAGGAACTGGCTGCAAAACTTGACTGCGCAGGGACAGAGTCCATTCCAGGGTGAACCTGGCAGTGTATACTAGATTTATTTGTGGTTTGCGGTAAAAACACAGAACCACACAAGTGATGCAGATGCATTGATCTCCCCAGCCATGATACTGATAATAACCCATTAGAATTACACAGGTCGTTGGCTGCAAGAACAAATCCAATACTGGTTTTCCAGCATGGCCGTTAGACCGACTTCTGTTGAACAGAGAGGAGTACACATGTACGGCAATTCCGCTGAATTCTCTGAATTTCTGTACATTTGTACGGGGTTTAAGCAGCTGAATTTGACTTAATATCAGCATCATAAAGTTCCTGTAGAGCAGAGCTGTGGGAGGAAATGTTTGCAAGGTTTCCTAGACTCAACTCACATTTTCTTTTTAATTTCATTTGATGAATATTTCAAAACCCTTTACAAGACACATCAGGCAATTGGGAGTATTTAAGAAATTTAGAATGTCACTGCACTTCCTTCATTGGAATAGGTCAGACTGGTGGAAATACAGAAACTGAATGGCTTACTGTAAAACACTCAATGGCACAAATATCTATCTAAATGTTTGATATTAAATTTTTTTTTTTTAGGCATAAATCTGCAAAAAAAAAAAAATGATTAAGCTGCAAACTAGTTTAGATGAAAACTCACAGCAGAAAAGCTTGTCAGCATTTGATATACAAGGATAAAAATCAATCAAATGCAATCGGCAGTAACAGAGCGTGCTAAATGAACTGTCTTATTGAGATTTACTCGGGAGGAGGCTGGAGAGCTGGATAAGAATTCATTCAAGACAGAGCAGGCCTGACTGGCACAAGCAGAATCACCAAGAGGATGATGCCAGACAGATGTTTTCTGATTTGCATTATGTAGAGGACTGGGATTAGTAAAAGTTGTAGGTGCTCAGACAAACAGGTTAATGAAAATATGGAAAAGGTCATACTAGTACGCTGCTATTTAAAGTTTATGGCTGTTTGTAATTTTGCTGCGTTAAAACTAATAGGAAATAATCTCAACTTAGCGAGTTCAGAAAGCTGCACCAACCCTGATAACAAATGGATCCTGAACTAAGATTTATTGAAGCATTAAATCATTTATGGTAGCGAGGATAATGAAGTTCCATACTGCTAATGGAGGCTTAAGGCAAACCCAGAACAATCAAGTAAACCTGGGCAAGATTCGTTCCATGTATGGGCAGGCTGATTGTACCCAAATGGATTCATCAATCAATGACACACCCAGCCTGTCAGATTATTGCCAGCAATCAGTGTTCTCCTGGCCGGGATGGCTCCTCACCTCACAAGAGAATAGCTCCGCAGGAGGGATTCCCCCCATCAAAACTGACTTATGGGGGAATCCAGCGATTTTCTAAAAACAAAACACAACACAAACAAAACTGCTCCATCTATGGCCAGCTTAAGTTAGGCTGCATTCACACTTGCGCGTAGCGTTTTCGCGCGCCTTTTACCGCGATTTTAACCGCGATTTTCAGGCGTTTTTTTCTGGCGTTTTTGGAGGCAGGCATTGACATCAAAAACGCTGGTAATCAGCCCAAAAAGAAGCTCATGTACTTTTTTCAGCTACAGGCATTTTGCAAAACGCTCAGATGTGAACAGGGGCCATTTAAATGAATGGGGTTTTACTTGTTGGGCGTTTTGGAACGTTTTTTTTGAGCGTTTTTGGAGCTGAAAAACGCTCAAAAAACACCCAGGTGTGAATGGAGCCTTACAGATGACACTCCAACACCCCCATACACAGAATTGACAGAGCTAGGTTCCTGAGCGGTCAATCACCAGGGTCAAGCACTGTTACAGTTAGCCTTACAGGGTACAGCTTGCCATAAAGGGCTCCATCACTGAGGCACGGTGGTATGGCAAGGTATGTGCTCTTGTGTAAAGATTTACTTGACCTGGAAGCTGGATGAAGGACTTCGATAGCCTGACCTGACTTGCATTAAAGTCTTCTAAAATATTTAGCAACTTATGAAAGGTTTTTGCTTAGACTAAGTTCTAAAATGCAAATTCTGTAACCTTAGAAAAAAAAAAAAGTCTTGTGTGCGACTAAACAAATAGAACATCATTTTTAAAGTAAAATCAGGACAGGATTGAAAAAAAAAAAAAAAAATGATATACACCACGTCTAAAGATAGTAAATTGCTTTGCTCAGTCTAAAAAGACTTTCTGCAACCACTTTTTCAAGGTACATTTAGCATTTTAAAATGACACAAACTACAAAAGCGCAATAGTCACTTCAACAAAAGGAGTTTTAAATGAAAGGTAAACAAGTGGAGACAAAGTCGCTGGTGCAAACACTGAGTAACGTCCTTTTTTGTGGATACTTCAAAACGCATTCATTGATAAAGAGTAAAAGAAAAAAATATTGAAAGAAAAAAAAAGCAAAACGATCTCTTGTCAATGCTGCAAATCATTCACGGATGATATACTAGTAGTACGTTTCTTCTCGTTTGCAGTTCAATTATTGTAAACAAAAAATAAAATTACTGAAAGTGGTCATGCTCTATGATTCTGAATTAGCCAAAGGAATGACATTAAAGTAAGCCAGTGAGATACAGGTGGCTTTCTAGCATCCAAATGTCCCAGATTTCACCTTTACAGTGCCTGCCCCGCCAGGCTGGATACCTCTAAAATCCCTAACTTCTAGGATACAGGGGAAGCATGCATATTCCCTAACCCTAATCCATGCGCCTGAAGTCTGAGCAACCCAATGCCAAGTGCTGTTAGATGGCCAGAGCACTTACCCTATGTAAATACAGAATGGGTTGGTCAGTATTTTCAGAGGATGGGGGTTCCAGAGGGTGCAAGCTAGCACTGCAATTGTGGCACTACAGGGCGTGTGCCAATAGCAGTGCTTTCTTTTGCATCATTGTCATAGTTTTAGGTTTTTTAATTTGTCAATCATTTCTCAAGGCCAATTAAAGGGCCCAAATAAAAAATGTTAGGATTAAATGCATAGATAGGGTCTGAATTTAACAGAAGGTTCTCTGTATTGTCTAGTGACCTTAAACAATTTTCTGGCTGAGAATAGGTTTGGCCAAGAAGAGACCAAGAGAACTTGAAAGCGACAGTTTTTTTTTTTGTTTAGAAAAGTTTTGTAATGACAGCCCATGCCCTATGGATTCATGTGGTGTGTGGGTTTTACTCATGGTTAAACTTCAAAAACCTTTTCTCTATCAGTCATCACTTAAGATTTTTTAAAAAAAAATCCAAAATCATCAAACGTTGATTCCTTGTGATGATGCCAAATTGACAAATACAATTCCCTGCTCAAGTGATTGGCTCACTGAGATTGATCATGTGACTAACAGATAGGTCCTCCTCCTTAGCACACGGGAAATAAATAGTGACTGGAATATATAAAGGCCAGTTTTCAGAGCGGAAGCTGTGAAGTTTACTTTATTCCTTAGAAATATAGGTAATCAACCCCCAAAAAAGTAGAATTTAATTTTACAAAATAATTAAGTACCAAGAAAAACCTTAAAAAAAAAAGGTGTAATAGTCCTATACAGACTTGGCAGAACCATGCATGAAGCTAGAACTATAGTGACTGAAGAGCATCTGACATTTAACTGAATGACAGGTAGCAGAGTTTAGTATTCGAAGGAGCAGCGTTTACTCTGTAACTGGGGTAGAGAATTCAAGGCCCCAATAAACTACCTTTACCTTGGATACAAAGGGGTTCATCAGGATTAAAGGAATTGATTTGGAGATGGGTACCTTTACTTCTAAATTGTTTCCAAAGTTAACAGAAACAGAATTTTATCTGCTAAATGCAACAGAGAGCTCTGACTGTAGAAGAGATGTTCAGGTGAATTAAAGTGATTGTAAACAATCACCTTGCAAAATAACCCATTCAGTTTAAAATAAAATTAAAGGCAAAAAATGGATTTTTGTAAGAACTTACCGTAAAATCCTTTTCTCTTAAGCTCATTGACAGACGTAGTCTTCTTGATTCTCAAGAGCTGGGTTATGTTGTCTCCGCAGGAGTAGGACTAGGCAGAATGACAAAACGTTCTGGCTCCACCCTAGGGGGCAGTCCCTGAGGGTATATCCTCCCTCTCTCTGCTACAGGGAATCAGTTCTGTTTAAAGCAGTACAGAGAATTTAACCCAACCCAACTCAATGATAGAGGGGCGGGTACTACGTCTGTCAATGAGCTTAAGAGAAAAGGATTTTACGGTAAGTTCTTACAAAAATCCATTTTTCTCTATCGCTCATTGACAGACGTAGTCTTCTTGATTCTCAAGAGCTGGGACATCCAGAAGCAGTGCCACAAATGAGGGGTGGGATTGACAAAATCAAATCCAATCTAGTAGGCCCAACCGGTGCCAAACTAGAAGTTTTAAAGGCTCATTATAAACAAAGAATGAGACTAAAGAAAAATTTTCCAACGGAAAAAACCCTCGAGGTAGACCACTGGTCTCCTCAAATTGCGGCCTGCAAAACCTTGCGGCCAAATGAGGCATCAGACTATGCCATTACATCAACTTTAGAATGTTTAGAGAAGGTATGCACCGACGACCAGGTAGCCACCTTGCACACCTGGACCACTGACGCCTAATGGCGAAAGGCCCATGACGCACTAAGTGCCCGAGTGGAGTGCGCCTTAACAGGGAACGGGGGCTCCCGACCCTTAATAGAATAAGCCTGCACTACCATCTGTCTGATCCATCTGGAAATGGTCGCGGCAGATGCAGGCAACCCCTTTTTGGGTCCATCTGGGATCACAAAAAGTGAATCCGTCTTGCGAAACGAGTCTGTCGTTTTCAAGTATACCCTGATCGCCCGGACCACATCCAAGGAATGCAAAGCAAATTCCCGAGGATGACTGGGCTTAGGACACAGGGAAGGTAATACAATTTCTTCATTCAGATGAAATTCTGAAACCACTTTTGGTAGGAAGGATGGATTCGGACGAAGAACCACCTTATCTCTATGAACCACCAGATATGGTGAACGACAAGATAATGCGGCCAGCTCTGACACCCTGCGTGCAGAAGTAATAGCCACCAAGAAGGCCACCTTCTGGGACAACGTGGGTAGAGGAATCTCCCTAATATCTTCAAAGGGAGGTTTCTGAAGAACCGACAACACTAAATTAAGATCCCAGGGGGGTAACGGCGCGTGCACTGGCGGAGCCAGATGTCGCACCCCCTGGATGAAATTCCGCACCAAGGAATGAGTAGCCAAAGGCTTCTGAAAGAAGATGGCTAATGCTGAGACCTGACCCTTGATAGTACTCAAGGCCAGTTTCTGCTCAACCCCTTGTTGCAGAAAAGCCAATATTCGACTAATCGAATAAGACCGAGGACGGAACCCCAAAGGTTCACACCATGCAATGTAGGACTTCCATGTGCGATGATAAATCTTTCTGGAAGTCGCTTTCCTTGCTTCAACTAGAGTAGGAATAACTGAAGCTGACAAACCTTTGTCCTTCAGCACCTGGGTCTCAATAGCCAGGCCCTTAAAGCCAGCGATCGTAAAGCAGGATGGAAGATCGGTCCCTGAGACAGTAGATCCTCTCTGAGAGGAAGTCTCCACGGGACGTCCGCCACCAGTCTGACCATGTCGGCGTACCAAGCTTGACGAGGCCAGTCCGGAGCTACCAGGATTACTGGGATTCCTTCCTCCTCTACCCTGCGAAGAAGTCTTGGCAGTAACGCGAGAGGAGGGAAGGCATATATTAGCTGGTATTGCCCCCACGGGGCGATCAGTGCGTCTGCGGTTTCTGCTAGAGGATCGCGGGAGCGAGCCACGAATCTCTGAACTTTCCTGTTGAATCGTGATGCCAACAGATCCACATCCGGGGTGCCCCACCGTAGGCACAACTGGTGGAAAACGTCTGGATGGAGGGACCCCTGATCCAGGGTCTGACGGCTGAGATAATCTGCCTGCCAATTCTCCACCCCCGGAATGAACACCGCAGAGATTGCTGGAACAAATCGTTCCGCCCAGCGAAGAATGCAAGCCACTTCTTTGGCCGCTCGGACACTCTTGGTGCCCCCCTGGTGATTGACATAAGCCACGGCCGTGGCATTGTCCGACTGGATCCGAACCGGGCTGCCCTGGAGCTGCTCGGTCCAGTGAATCAGACAAAGTCTGATCGCTCTCAGTTCCAATACATTTATCGGTAATCTGGATTCTTCCGGGGACCAAAGTCCCTGGGCAGATAATTGACCGAGAATTCCTCCCCATCCGGATAGACTGGCATCCGTGGTCACTATCGTCCAATATATTGGCAGAAATGACTTTCCCTGGCTGAGCATTGGAGACCGAAGCCACCAAACCAGAGACTCTCTGGTCTGTTTGCTCAATCGTATCTGATTGTCCAGGGATTCCGGATTCCGATTTCATCTGAGGAGAATCTCTTGCTGAAGAATTCGGGTATGGGACTGGGCAAATGGGACTGCTTCGAATGAAGCCACCATCAACCCCAGAACCCTCATGCAAGTCCGAAGGGAAGACCAGCTGTTGGACAGTAACAACTGGACTGCTGATTGAATCTTTCGAAGTTTCCCTACCGGAAGAAACACTCTTGTCCTGACTGTGTCTAGAATTAGACCCAGATATTCGAGCCTCTGGGTGGGAACCAGAAAAGACTTTTGCTGGTTCACCAGCCACCCGAATTCCTGTAAAGAAATCATAGTAATTTCTATGTTTTGTAGCAAGGTCTGAGGAGACTCTGCATGAAGCAGAAGATCGTCTAGGTAACCTAGAATCGATATACCTCTTTGGCGCAGAAGTGCCAACATTGGGGCCAACACCTTTGTGAAGACCCGCGGAGCCGTGGCGAGACCGAAAGGTAACGCCACAAACTGATAGTGGTTCTCCTCTACGGAAAAGCGTAGAAAACGCTGATGTCCTGCGAAAATGGGAATGTGAAGATAGGCGTCCTTGATGTCTATGGACGCTAGGACATCCCCTGAATGCAGGAAGGCTGCTACCGTGCGAATGGACTCCATTCTGAATCTTCTTATGTTGACGAAAGAATTGAGTGCTCTTAAGTCCAGAATTGGACGCACTTTGCCCTCTTTCCTGGGTATTGTAAACAGGTTTGAATAAAACCCTTGAAACCGTTCTGTCCAAGGAACGTGGACTACCACTCCTTGTTGTAGTAGATCTGTGACTGCTCTCCGCAGATCTTCTAGATGATCCGGAGATAGTCGGATATTGGAAGGGAAGAATCGCGCCGGTGGGAGAGATCGAAACTCGATCTTGTACCCTGACTTTACGACTTCGCAAACCCATTTGTCCGGGATTCTGGAAAGCCATGGATCCGGGAACCGGCGAAGACGTCCCCCCACCCCAGTTATGGGTGGGGGCGCACCTTCAGGCTTTGGATGGTTTATCTTCAGGTCTGGAGGGGGCGGGCTTTTGCTTGCCCGACCAACGACCCCTGACGCCTCCTGTAGGAACCTTGGAGGACTTAGTTTTTTCACCCGCTGGACGAAAAAACCTCTTGTGAGCAGAAAAAGAAGGCCCTCGTCTTTGACGAGTTCCTCTACCTTTAAAATTTTGCGGTAAAAAGGTGCTTTTTCCACCGGCGAGATCCTTAATGATCTCATCTAAGTTGGCTCCAAATAGACGTTCTCCTGAAAAGGGGATATTAGCCAATGCTTTTTTGGAACCTTGGTCGGCTATCCAACCTTTTAGCCACAGTGTACGCCTGAGAACCACTGCTGAGACTGATGCTCGCGCCATTAATGGAGTGGCGTCTAACGCCGCATCACATACAAACTGTAACCCCTGTATCATTTGTTCCAACAAATCTGATACCGCCTGAGGGACTTCTTCTAAGTCCCGGCGTAACCACTTGGTCCATTCAGTTACAGCCTGCGAAACCAGACCAATAGCAATTATTGGCCTGAAAGCTGATCCAATCAAGGAAAACATGGTGCGAGACATAGCTTCTATCTTGCGATCCACTGGATCTTTAAAAGACGGAGCGTCTTCTAAAGGAATAACCGTGGCTTTATTCAATCTAGCAATTGGTGAATCCACCACAGGTGGTTCTGTCCATTTCTTAATAAGGGTTTCCTCAAACGGATAACGCCTGTCAATGCGTTTGGAAATATTAAAAGTGCGTTTTGGCAGACGCCATTCTTCATCGATTGGATTGCCAAAACATTTGGGCAATGGAAAAACCTTTGCCACTTTGATGCGCTTTTTAGTCCCAAAAGGGATCTCAGTTTCAGCTATTTCTGATGGAATACCCTGTAACCTTAAAGTCTCTTGAACAGATACAATGAGTGCGTTTACCAACGCTTCCTCTCGGGCTATGGCAGATGCCGAAACATCCTCCTCACTGTCTGAAGAGACAGGACCCGAGACACCAATACCAGATGAAGTACCTGCAACTGCAGAAATAGGCTCAGAGTCTGAATCCGAGGTTTCAGATAATAAGGGGTTAGGCGGGGGTCGCTTTCTTGCGCCCTGTCCCTGACAAGCCACTTCCACCCGGGACACAAAAGTTTCCATAATGGCTGACAAAGATTCAATTGTCAATGGGGTGCTGGAGGATCCCGCAGACCCCTCGAGGGGATCCGGAGGAGATACATGAGTGGCAGGGTCCATGTTAATACAGGACACTTTTGCCAGCAATAAACAAAAAAACTTTTTTTTTTTTTTTTTCTTTTTGTGTGTCTCCCCCTAGCGCAATAGCGCCCCTCAGAGTACCTGCTTCTCGATCCCAGAGAGAGAGAGAGGGACCCCCAAGGCTCACCAACCGATGCAGTGCAGTTTCCAACAAACTGCAGCCAGCGTCTGTCTTACACAGACTGGAAGGAGCTGTTTGCTTTTTCCCGGGCAGAAGGCGTGGCTCCGCCCCCTGTGTACGCCTTCCGGCGTTCCCAGCCCTCCACGAGGAAGCTGGGCTCACAAAACATGGCCGCCCCCATAGAAGAGACATAAGACTCCAAAAACATGGCGGCCGGCGTGACCTGAGGACATACATGCATTCGGTCTACGGCAAAATGGCGGCGGACCGCCGATATCGTCTTCCCAGCACATCCAGCTGCACTCTGCTGAGAGGTGACATATGGATCTACAGAGATACACTGCACATAAGGTAGGATTATACCTCCTATGTTTGCTGTAATGTTACAGTCTGCTGGGTAGAGTGTTAGCTCTTGAACCAAGTCCACTTCCCACAAACACATGCTGTATTACAAGGGGGACTTGTAAGTGTCAGATATATACTGACCATATATGGAGGGGCCCATAATATATACTGCCTCATAAATGAGGAAAAAAGGGAACGTTTTACTCACCATACCGAACCGACAGGCACCCTCTCTTCATAATACCCTCTCCACCGAGGTGGGGGTTTGTGGACGCCTCGACTCTCTGGTCCTGGCGTCCAAGCGAGCTTTTAACTCGCAAAGTCAGTCCCTTTACTGGGACTCCGTCGTGGCCGACTCAGCGCACTGGTCTGCACGCGCTTTTAGGCAGAAACCGGGGTGACCACTGGATCTCACATCCAGCCCGTCGCCCGGCCCCGCATACTTACTTGAATATGTCGCGGCCGACCAAGCGCAATGCCTGGTCTGCACGCGCTCGTAGGCCGGCTGGGGTGACCACAAGTGTCGCCCAGTCCGGCATTTTTGCTTGAAGATCTCACAGGAAAAAAACACTGGAGAAAACTACCTAAAAAATGTCTTTTTTTTTAAAGAAAAAAAGTCTTGCCAGGACCAAAAGATCCCAGCAAGGAACTTAGGTCCTTACTCCTGACTAGACAGAAAAAAACTGATTCCCTGTAGCAGAGAGAGGGAGGATATACCCTCAGGGACTGCCCCCTAGGGTGGAGCCAGAACGTTTTGTCATTCTGCCTAGTCCTACTCCTGCGGAGACAACATAACCCAGCTCTTGAGAATCAAGAAGACTACGTCTGTCAATGAGCGATAGAGAAACATTTGTGTATAGATTTATAAAAAACCACAACATTATAAATACATTTTTTCCCTTGCTTATAAGTGATCATATTCCCTCTGTTTTCAGCTGCATAAGAGCTGGGGAAAGGAGAAGCAACAGTACACTGATCTTCCCAGTGAATGGCTTTGCAGCAGGGGATGTGTCTGGACAAGTCTGGTCATTGGATAGCAGGCTGAGTTCCCAGTATAGCTAGAGAACTGACCACACAGTGTGTACTCCAGCTTAGTGTGGTCAGTTCTTAAAAGGAAATAAAAAGGGATTTTACATAAAGGAAGCAATACAAAAGAGAACTCGATACTCTCATACAATTACATGGTACAGCAGGCACATATCAGGAACATAACATGCTGAAGTAAACACTTTAAGGCCGGGCATAGACTGTTCAACTCTCAGCCAGTTCAGCAGGAAACGGTCGAGATTGAAACCATGTGTGGGCAGGCTGAATGTACCAAGTTGATCGATCAACTTGGGCACAACCAGCCTACTGGAATCACTTGCAATAGACACTGGCTTCCCCCGCCCACCCCCCTGCCAGAAGCAGACAATTGCTCACCAGCTCCCCCCCCCCCCCCGAAAATAAACTTACTAATTTATTTTTATTGACATGTGTCAGCTTCAACTTATGAAGCATTTTCAAGCATTTCCATATTGCCAATTGACCCAGAAGTTTATCTCAAAGTGTGAGGTGTTGCCATCAATAAGGTGTAGGGAAATAAAGCAGAAATCCAGCCCAAAAAAACAAGACAAAAATAAATGACCCAATTAAGGAAACAAAAAAAAACAACAATCAGTTGTTGCTGCATTACAGCACCAACTCCAGCTTTGCCATCACTTTAGTTTGTGTGGGCTTGGCCGAGGTGGAGATCATGATATCTGTCTGCCAGAGGAAGAACTTTATTCATTGATAAAATATAATGCTTCCTGTGACTGGCGTAGTGCTTAGCCTGACTTGAAGTCCCTGTACTGCTGCCAACACTATTTACAGGTCAGAGGCGCAACTAGAACCTTCAGGGCCCCGGTGCAAGAAACCATGAAGGGCCCCCCCCAGACCCCTGGCTGGGGCCCTTCCCTTAAAGCCTGGTGCTCGTCCCACTGATGCTGGGGCCCTTTACTTTCGTTTCAGGGCCCTTTATTACGGACCCCTTTACAAGTTCTGCAGTGGGCCCCCTTCCTGCTCTCTTAAGGTCTCCTCATGGTGGTGGAATGCCAGGGCCGGGTTGCAAGTGTGACCTTTGCAATCCTGGAAAGTTCACCCACTGGTGTCAGTAGTTTTTATTTTTTGATATTTTACTTGTATTATTTATTATTTTATTTTATTACAATGTCACTAATTATGACTCTCCATTCAGAAAAGGAAGGAGCTGGTAATTTACATATTTACCGACCCCTTCCTGGTTCTCTATTGTGACACATCCCCTGCAGCAGCCGACAGGAGAGGGGACCAGGGGAGCACACAGGGCCCCAGAGACAGCAGAACACAAGTGAACTGGATAGGAGGGGCGGCGGGGGCAGCATACAGAGGAACCAATCTCCTCCATCTTCCTCCTGCAGCTACAGGAGGAAAAAGGAGGACAGTGATTTCTCTACATGCTGCCCCTGCTACCCTTCCTATCCAGAGCCGCATAGGCCCCCTGGAGCATGGGGCTCGGTTGCAATTGTAACCCCTGTAGTTACGCCCCTGATACAGGTTATACAGTACTGACAACGGCCACATAAGTTAGTAAAGGAACTTGGTTGGGCCAAACTATTCAAAAGTGATAGTAAAGCTGAAGTTGGGCTTTATTTTTCAATCTAGAGATTTCCTCTGCAGTAATTTTTTTTCTGCCGCTAAATGTCCTCAATCTGATGGCCATCATTCAACGCTTTTCCACTGAGCCCAGGTCATCCCGGACTCTTACTGTGGCTGGTCAGTGAAACACCACAGTGATGAGATCCTCTCTACACTTGCTCATCCTATCCACAAGCTTTTCATCAGAACAAGGACAGATTGTACTAATAATGAGCCACTTCCTCCTCTCACCCTCAAATACTGTTCAACAGGGACTGCAAGAGATTATCAGGTCAAATTCAGTTACTTACACTGCTTGCAAATATTAGTACATTAGTGATTACTGGGCATGATTAATATATACTTTATTTCTTCCTAGATATTTGCTTTAATCGAGTGGTTGTATAGTCTTTTTTAAAAAAATAAAAAAACATGTTATACTTACCTCCTCTGTGCAGTTGGTTTTGCACAGAGCAAACTGGATCCTCCTCGTCTGGTCCCTCTTCAGCTCTTCTGGCCCCCCTCTCCCTTTGAGTGCCCCCCACAGCAAGCAGCTTGCTATGGGGGCACCTGAGCCGAATCACAGCTCTGTTTATCCATTCAGGCATGGAGCTGCGGTTCAGCCTCGCCCCTCTCTCCCCTGATTGGCAGCAGCGGGCGCCAATGGCACCGCTACGGTGTCTTAGCCAATGAGGGGAGTCCCGATGGCTGAGACAGTCGTGAACATCGCTGGATCGAGAGGGGGCTCAGGTAAGCATCAGGAGGGGCTGAGGGGGGCTGCTGCACAGAAGGGGTTTTATCTTAATGCATAGAATGCATTAAGATACAAAACCTTCTGACTTTACAACCCTTTTAAGATATGTAGCACTGCCCCCAAGGAGCTGCTGAGAATTGCTTTTTATTTTAGAACTGGGATGGGAGAAGGGATGAGTGAAATATTCCAACTATGAACAACTTGAGGACCACTAGCTGTAGTGTGTGCGGCAAGGCTGCGGATTCACCTTGCCACTGAAGTGAAGATAAGAATATGATCCTGTAATAATTTCTCATCAGAGTCCTAGCTTGGCACCCCCTTTCTCACTTGCTGTGTGTGCTAGCCCCTGTCCACTGACCCTCACCGGAGTGGTCCTATTCCTGGGCAGAACCCTGGCAAGCTTCCCAGTACTCACGGACACTAGGCCGACCACATGTGACCACCTTCCATACAAACAGGAGGAGAGACAGCCATCACCCTCCTCCTGGGACCTGGCTTTCCACCCAAAGTCCCACTGTCACATGTGCCTGTGGCTTTTATAACATATCCCAGGATGCACCACTGTTGTGCTAACCCACTGGGATAGTCATAAAAGCCTGTGTGTTACTGGCTGGGTTTCCTCCACTGTCCAACAGGCTCTCCTATTGGATACAGTGGGGACACTACCTCAGACCAGATAAATCACACATGGACACATGCAACGGGCAAAACAATCAATCAGGCTCCCCTGACAAGCTGCTAAGCTTTTATCCACCTAGCACCTTCCTAGGAGGATGCGACAGGTAGGGTTATGTTCAACAAATTAGAGGGGTTTAAGTGACAGGGTTAGATGAGGTTAATGGTAAAGGTTATCCTACCCATATTGTATATTAGGCAGTTTTAAGCAATTTCAACCACGAAAATAGACCAGAGGTAACCTACTAGCAATAGCTGTATTTTCAGAATTTCAAGGAAACTATTGGAAACTGAGCTATTTGTTCATTTTAGCTATCACAATGGTAAAGACTAAGTGAAATTCTCTGAAATCTTCCTCAAGTATTGCGGGCAACAGGATAAGGTTAAGGCAGGCCATAGATTATGCAATTTTCTTTCCTTCCACCACAGATAAAACAGTGTTGGTGGGGGAATTCTTCCTGCAGCTCTATAGTTTTCTGCTGGTGGGAAGCCATTCTTTCCAGCAGAACACAGTGATTAGTGTTCCGTGCCATAGCTGGTGGCAGTCATCATTTGAGAAAAGCCTTGTTCACAACCAGGTAGCCCATACATGGATCAAAATTTGGCTGATCCCTGCTGAACCAGCCACATTTCGATCCATGTATGGCCGGCTTAACTAATAGGCTACCAATGCAAATTAAATTTTGATTTTACAATGTCCTTTAGGTCTACCGGCAACTATATAGCATCTGCTTAACCAGATACAAATATCAGATTTTTAAGTCACATTATATGGTTTTGGAAAATCTAGAAGATGATCTAACCATTACAACATGTATGAAAGCTACAACGGTCTATATGCTGGCACGGTTATGAGAACAAAACATTGCCATATATAGTTTCCATGTGTAGCAGATAAACAGATGACTACATATGTAAACCCTGTTTCTACATTCATCCAATGCTGAATGTTGGTTTTCAGAACTCCAAAAAACTGCATGGAGCCAAAAAATTTTTTATAAAGTGCTTTGAAATGCCCTAACCTTAAAATATTTCATGACCTTAGCACTTTAACTTGCTCAAAACAGACCCTGTAAACTGAACCCCCAACCCTCAAATATAAAGAGAACTTGAATCGAGGTACTGGGCTTAAAAAAAGGTAAGCAAATGGTGAACTACTCACCAGTATAGGGTATTGGCACCCCGAGGCGGATTCTATATTCAGTAATCAGTGCAAAAAAAATATGCACGGTCACTGTACTGACACTATCAGGGGCGATCAAAGGGTTAAATCCCTAGGGAGTGCTTTCTAAGTGTGTGTGCGCACACACAGGATTTCCATCTTCCCTTGTCACAGAACAGCGATCTAGCTTGTTCACATAAGCAGACCGCTGGTCTGCCTCTCTCAGGAACTATCGGCGGGTCCTGGAAATAACAGGCGACGTACAGGTACAAGATTTTGCCTGTAGGAGCTGCCGCCCCGCAGTTTATGTATGTTGGGCAGTCAGCAACTGGTTAATGAAACTGTACTAAGTTGTATTAAAAAGTCAGGAGCTTACCAGGACCACCAAAAATGATAGTCTTCAGCCAGGTACACACGATGAGAAGATCAGACGAATGATCCTTTTTTTGCATCCTAGTCTATCGAAAACTTAAAAATCTCGTACGACAGAATACGTAGTTGGAACTGATTTAATTTGTTGTACTGTATTGTATTCTTTCAATTCTGAGCACGCATGGTCTTGCTCTTTAGATTTTTTTTGGACAAAAACTGTACGGATTAAATGAAAATCATACGAGAAAAAAAATTCATTCATGTCCTCTTTTTGAATGATCGATCGTGATTGGCTCTCGAAAGCTGTATACCAACAATCAGTCTATTGTACGATCACTTTGAAAGAGGTATTTTCATCCGATTTTCTGATCATGTGTAATAGGCTTTAGATGACCACTGTTTATTGCTGTTCACCAGTCCATTGGCTACTTCTGTCCTATCCTTTGGTTTGTCTCATCCTTAGACAGCATTCCCTCCAACATTTAAAACTGAAGATGTTTAAACCACCTATGTAGTTACAATTTGACATTTAATGTACACTGTATATACAAGTCTCTATTCATTCTAAAATAAAAGTAAATATCTTTAGCCGTTTTAAATCCTGTTTAATGCTGGCAGTTTTTTTTTTTTATCTAACTTGAAGTCATGCGATTTATATCTTCGTTGCTCTATAATACACAAAAGGATGACAGATCCATTTGTTCACAGAAGATGTAATCATGAAAACTACCCTAAGGGGCAGGAATACTGCTTTCAGACAGCATAATTCATTGCACTTATTGAACGCCTGCTTTCCATGCACGATTGAAACCTGCACAAAGCATAGGTTCCTACCATTATATAAGAAAATTAAACAGCTATTCCAAGAATCAAGATTATTAACTTCCTACAGGAAGTCAGCGTAATGTCTCAGGGACACACAATGCTATTAATGTTCCAGCCAGCTACTTGATGGCGTTATATAATGGGAACAAAAGATTACCATACATTTTGATTATATATAT
Organism: Pelophylax lessonae; assembly: GCF_965119305.1. NCBI lineage: Eukaryota > Metazoa > Chordata > Amphibia > Anura > Ranidae > Pelophylax > Pelophylax lessonae. The sequence goes on along the minus strand of NC_138768.1, from coordinate 728,233,053 downwards.
ATATATATATATATATATATATATATATATATATATATATATATATATATATATATATATATATATATATATATATATAGTTCCCATGTGTGGCAGATAAAAAGATGAATACAAATGTAAATACGGTTTCTTCATCCACCCAATGCTGCATATGTCGGTCTTCAGAAAAGATACCTGCATGGAGCATTTTGGGGCAAAAAAAAAAAAAAAACTAACATCCTGACTGCGAACCCTAAAATATTTCATGACCTTAGAACCTACCCTGCCAAAAACTGTGCATGGGTGGCTAATCTGTAGCCATCCAGCTGTTACAGAACTACAAGTCCCAAGAGGCATTGCAAGGCTGACAGTTATAAGCATGACTCCCAAAGATAGAGGCCTGATGGGACTTGAGTGCTCAACCGGTAGCCCTCCAGCTGTTGCAGAACTACATCTTAACCTTTAGGCTGGCCATAGGCGGTTCGAATCTTGGCCAGTTCAGCAGGAACCAGCTGAGATTCAAACCGTGTATGGGTAAGCTGAATGTGCCAAGTTGATCAATCAACTTGGGTACAACCACCATGCCGAGTTTTACCTGCAATAGCTGCTAGCAATAATCACTGTATTCTTCTGGCGGGGACAGCTTCCCCTGCTAGGGGACAATGGCCTGGAAGCAGATTCCTGCATCAACATGGATTCTGTTAATGGGGTAATCAAGCAAATTTACTTTGTGTATGGCTGGCCTTAACCTCCCCTGATTTAAACCCAACCTTTAAAGTTAAAGAGGATCTTAACCCGAGATATTGTGCCCAAAAAAAGGCAAACAAATGGTAAACTACTAACCAGAATTGTGTATAGGTGCCGTCAAGCTGATCTTTTCCCCATTATTACATTATCATACCTTGTTCTGCACGGGGTTTCTGATGGCCATCTTGGTAGAGGTAGAGCTGTCTATTCTGATGGTACCTCCTGATGACTTATTTTCAAAAAGCAGCAGGAGATGCGGAAAGCGCAGATACACAGAAAGAATAATGCAGAAGCAGGGAGATCCTGACACTCTGGGCATTCTAGAACAGTTTCCTTTCCACCAAAAAACTGCGATAAGCAGTGGCATCGCCATGGACAGTTCGTTGAACAATCTTTAGAAATCTGCTAGCGGGCAGGTGAGCAGCTTTTTTTTTGTAGAGGAGAGTGTCTTCTGCAATAAAATCCTACCTTCTGGCACATTTTAGTTCTGTACATAAAATTCTGCTACAATTAACTTATTTTTATCTGGTCTGCAAATTAAAGGAAATTCAAAAAGCAGTTTCTGCTGTACTGATCTAACCCACCCTCCCCATGTAAGTGTAAAATACTTTGTCTTACACTAATGGTTCGTACACACTAAGAAAAATCGGGTGAACATTTTGGACCAAAGAATTTTCATACGATTTTCGTATAGTGTGTACATAACTTTCTACAGAATTGCACAGAAAAGAAAGACTGCGCATGATCAGAAAACAAACAAAAAAGCCTTTGTCGTACGAAAATTTTCTTACAAATGTTCGTACGAATGTTTGTTGATCGGTTCCGATTTGCTGTGAAATGAGGAAAATCGGACAATCGTTCGCCCAATTTTCTTATAATGTGTACCCCACTTTAGCTGCACAGCTTGATCTGTTAAAGGAAGTTGAAAAACAGAAGAAAAGGTAAAAAAAAAGTTGTTACAGGGGGAACTCAAAAACAAAGTGGGCTTTGTGAATGCTTGTGGAAGACCATCATATAGATGTCATTTATTTGACCTTAAATACCACTTTAACACAAACTATCAACTAACGGAATAAAGCTGATCTCTAGGCAGATATAGGACAAATGTGGGTGTGTAATCAATAATACAATATTAAATGCATTGTTTAACTGCAAGCACTTGATTTTGAGCCGCTACAAGCATAATGCAGTCCCTCTACACCATGGCTGGGGTGCAGGAGAGGGAAGCAGAAGAAACGGATTAGTTCAGATGCTAAACAAGAAGCAAGCTGATAGAAAAAGCAAAGTGACAGACGTGCTCATCACTGGGAAGCTTCTCATTTTCTTGTGCTTTAACAGGCTGGGGTGAGTCCTGAAAGACCTGGGCTCAGAGGTGGTGGGTTGAATAATACTGGCCACCAAATTGAGGATGTCTAGGAGCAGACAAGTCCACAGGCAATAGCTCTATAAAACGAATAGCGCAGCAAAAAGCTGGTATATTTTACGCTTACAAATTATTGCTGCCATAGCCATTTTTGCATTATTTTGCACACATTTTAGGCCTGAAGGTTATGAAAAACTCCCCAAAACATTTTCTGAAAGCAGACACCCTAGAGAATAAAATAGTGGTAGTGCCAAATGTCATGACATGTTACAGGATAGTAGCGCAAAGGCTTACAAAACGCAAAATTTCAGTAAAAAAGTTCACTAAAGGTGATTTTAAAGCAAATGCAATATATTACCCAATTTTTGCCAATATACACTGAACAAAATTATAAATGCAACACTTGTTTTTGCCTCTATTTTCCATGAGCTTAACTCAAAGATCTGAGACTTTTCCCATGTACACAAGAGGCCTATTTCTATCAAATCTGTAAATCTGTTAAGCCCCTTTCACACTATCCGTCCGTCGGATTCCGTTTTTCTCAGCGGGGGATCGAGCCGCCGATCCTCCGCTGAGCAGGATGACGACAGCTGTGTCTCCGCACTGTGTGCAGAGAGACAGCTGTCAGTTCCCCATGCATCTCTATGGGGGAAATCGGATGGGAACGGACCGTCTGTCCGTTCTCATCCGATCCCATCCGATCCGCTGGACAGATGGAAAATAGGGTTTCCATCCGTCCAGATTTGACGGATCAGATGTCAGCGGACATGTCTCCGCTGCCATCCGATGCCCCATAGGAATGCATGGGGGGACCGTTCAGATCCGCCAAAAAAACGAACAGGCTGATCTGAACGGTCCGCCTGTGTGAAAGGGGCCTTAGTGAGCACTCCTCCTTTGCCGAGATAATCCATCCACCTCACAGGTGTGGCATATCAAGATGCTGATTAGACAGCATGATTATTGCACAGGCTGGCCACAATAAAAGGCTATTCTAAAATGTGCAGTTTTATCATACAGCACAATGCCACAGATGTAGCAAGTTTTGAGGGAGCGTGCAATTGGCATGCTAACTGCAGGAATGTCCAGCAGAGCTGTTGCCCGTGAATTGAATGTTTATTTCTCTACCATTACCCGTTAAGGCGTTTCAGAGAATTTGGCAGTACATCCAACCAGCCTCACAACCGCAGACCACGTGTAACCACACCATCCCAGGACCTCCACATCCAGCATCTTCACCTCCAAGATCATCTGAGACAAACCAACCCGACAGCTGCTGCAACAATGGGTTTGAATAACCAAAGATTTTCTGCACAAACGGTCAGAAACTGTCTCAGGGAAGCTCATCTGCATGCTCGTCGTCCTCATCGGGGTCTCAACCTGACCGCAGTTCATAGTCGTAACCAACTTGAGGGGGCAAATGCTTACATTCGATGGCGTCTGGCACTTTGGAGAGGTGATCTCTTCATGGATGAATCCCAATTTTTACTGTACAGGGCAGATGGCAGACAGCGTGTATGGCGTTGTGTGAGTTAGCATTTTGCAGATGTCAACGTTGTGGATCGAGTGGCCCATGGTGGTGGTGGGGTTATGGACAAATGAACACAGGTGCATTTTAGTGATGGAATTTTGACTGCACAGAGATACTGTGACAAGATCCTGAGGCCCATTGTTGTGCCATTTATCAATGACCATCACCTCATGTTGCAGGATGATAATGCACGGCCCCATGTCGCAAGGATCTGTACACAACTCCTGGAAGCTGAAAACATCCCAGTTCGTGCATGGCCAGCATACTCACCGGACATGTCACCCATTGAGCATGTTTGGGATGCTGCGGATCAGTGTATATGACAGCGTGTTCCAGGTCCTGCCAATATCCAGCAACTTCTCACAGCCATTGAAGGAGTGGACCAACATTCCACAATCAACAACCTGATCAACTCTAAGTTAAGGAGAGGTGTTGCAATGCGTGAGACAAATGGTGGTCACCAGATACTGGACTGGTTTTTGGACCCCCACAATACAGTAAAACTGCACATTTTAGAGTGACCTTTATTGTGACAAGCTTTAAAATGAATGCTGCCATGAAATGGTGACACACGTCGGTACCTTGTATTTTCCATTGACGGCACTTTAAAAAAAAAAACTCTACAGGCCATGAATAATGGGCCTAGAAATGCTCTCACTCTGGCGTTGACAATAATATGTAGCATATTTAGTGCAAATTAATGTTTTGTGAGTAGGCACCCCGATACATGCATTTACTTTCGTGCGTGCGTGTATGTGGTGGTGGGTGGCAGATTTTAAGTGCTTGGGTGTAAACTTACATTTTTTACATTATTTTTTTTCCTTTTACAAAATTTTTCCCCCATCTCATTGTGATGCATTTTTGGTGAAAGATTCCTGATGCTTTACTTGTCCTCCAAAGAAAATTATGGCATGCAGATTGCATTTCATTAGCTTCTTCACCAGCCATAATGGTTAAAGTGACACCGAGACTTGGAAGTTTTCTGACGTTTTACACATTGCTTGCATGTCAGTAACAGAAAAGGGAGATCGGTGATGGAATATCCCTTCCCCTCTATTCGAGGGCACCCACAATGCCATTTTCGAGCTTTCAGATGGTTGCCAAGCCTGGTGTGCTCACACAGGGAGAGAGAAGACTGAAAGTTGGGGGGGAGGTGTTTGGAAGCAATGAGGTGGCGGCAGAGCCGCCAGACTGCCTCCATTGACAGCTGACAGTGGATTTGTCAGATTTACATGCACTGTGTGGGAGGGTGCAAAACCCTCCAGCCACATTTCAACGGCAGTAAAAGCGATAATGGCCTATCCATTTTTATCTTATTTTTGGCTGGAGTTCTGCTTTAAATTACCTTGCCTATTAACATTTAAAACAAGGTTATATACCATCAGGATACAGTTAAGCCACTTTCCATAAAAAAGAAAAAAAAAAAAAAAGTGTACAAAGCGTATTCACGTCATACCTATAAAGCTCTAAGCTTAGGCAGAGACGCTAGCTCAATATTTAGGAGACGTTAATCTTGCCAACACAGGTCAGGGACCCTCAATTATGAATAATGCGATGGATGAAATTTACATGTGAAAATGGCTTCCCCCATATTCTGACAGATCGGCATTCTTGTGAAATTGGTAATAGGATAGGAGATCACACATTTATAATGTTCACATATTACATGATACATTGGCTTTCATTGTCATGCTATAATTATTCTAATCCAGCTAATTTTCCCTCAAGGAGTATAGACCTGAAGAAAAATATGAAAAATACAGCTGGATTAATGAGAAATTGCAGATTAACCAGCTGCCCACTTGATTATTTATGTAGCAAGAAAATGAGAATCCCAGATCAAGATCTCATCCATTCCCCTATAACACACAAACTTTTAGGCTGCTTTTAGATTGATGCGGTGCAGTTTGAGCACACCGTGGGAGCAGTGCAGTGTTCCCATAGGTCTGGTGTGGGTTCGCTGCACATTCCCATAGTGTTCTATTAGCTTCTGTGGTTTTGGTGTTCTTTCGAAAAGCGCACTTCAAGTGCAGCATGCGAGCATTTGGAAGCGCTTTCAGAAAGCACACCAAAAGTACAGTCCCTAACAAAACTCGATTGGAAAGCGCAGCTAATCCGCACCAAACCCCCAGGTACACTGCGCTGCTCCCACGCTGCGGTCAAACCGCACTACATCAGTCTGAAAGCAGTCTTATGGGTTAAGGTTGGGTTTAGGGGACATTTCACATCAACCTTAAATGTTAACTCCACTACTCCCTACTTTGGATGTATCATGTGCAAGTGGACTTCTACCACATACAAACTGGATCCCCCACTCAAAAAGTGGCTTCCTGCTCCTTGCTTTGGTTCCATTTAGGTGTAACCCAAACCTCCAGTTTACCAGCAATGCACAACACAATGCAATACAAATCGTAAAAAAAAAAAAAAAACAACACATAAGTGTACACTAACCTAACCTCTAGATTTCAGTATGTGTAGCATCATGCCTCACTGTGTACAGTACTGTTTTCTTATCAAATGTTTACGAATTGTGTTACAAGTTTCTTATCTGGAGATCCTGCCAGTAAAAGCACTTCCCACCGGAGGCTGACAAACCCAAGTCATTGCCTTATTAGCTGCACCATTGTCAGCCTGCCTTCAAGTTGCCCACGGACTGCATATCAGGCCTATCAGATAGGAAACCAACTGAAGCCTCACTTCACACTATGTAGTGTGTCACTCGTACGCACATTTCCACACAGTTTTTTTCGCACATAAGGCAGCCTGTTCATTTCAAATCCTACATGTAGTAAACACAGCATAGAAGCTCAAGTACCTTTGAACTTTCAAAATTTCTAACCATGCATCTTGCTGCTTGGTTTTTAGCATACAAAGCCACGTGTCTTGCTCGTCACATCTAGGATGCCATTAAAAACGAATGGTAATGCAACATGCGTTTTTTTGAACGATTTGTGAAAAGGGTTCACATGCTACTGCAGTCTCAAATCTCTCTTCACTGAGCTCTGCTGACTAAATTAAGTTCTGCGCCCACTTTGACAGCTCAGACAAGCTTATAAATTCTGGAATTTGAATGATGTAAGACTGCAGATAGACAGATACAACTTATGTAGGAAGATTGGTTTCATTTCTGTGTGTCAGCTGAGGATAGCCTCTTCACTGGGTAAATGTATGGGTAAATGTAAGGGTTTACAACCACTAAGTCAGTTACTTTAAAAATCATCCTACATCATCATCTCAGTGTGGATGTCAGTAGGAAGTTCTGTAATGCTGTCACATATGCAGTATCTTGTAGGACACAGACCCAAGGACAGTTATTGATATCACAAAGAGGCAAAACAATAAATGTGCACAGATCTAGAGCCTGTGCAAATAAACAATTTATATTAGTGTACTGGCCACAGAAGTGAGGAAAGCACTTCTGTATAAAGCTTCTATAATAAAAGAAAAATTTGAAAACAAACCTGATACAGCATTTTTAATTCCCTGGAGCCCATAGGAACCTGCAATACAACAGATTGATCAGTTCGCTGCATTATAGAAAATGTTTACTTTGCAAGATTAAAAAATGATTGCTTAAAGTCTAAGAACCCGTTCACAATGGGGCGACTTGTCAGGCGACCTGGTCGCCTAAAAAGTCGCCTGCCATAGAGTAGCACAGGACCCGTTCTAATAGGAGCGACACAAGTCGCTCCGACTTAGAAAAAGGGTCCTGAGCTTCTTTGGGGCGACCTGGAGCGACCTGCATTGACAGCTTGCACTGCGACTTCACAGGTCGCCCCGGCAAGTCGGGTCGCGCCTATGTGAACCGGTTCTAAAGCCTCATGCACATGAGTGTAAAACAATGTGGCTTTTATAGGCGCCAGCATATTTAAGACTTTCCACGTAGTTCAGTGTTATAGGTTAAGTGGCCATGTGCATTGGATGTTCAGATAGATATTCTAATTGCCCCAAAACTGCATTTGAAGAGGAGCTTATGAGTATAATTTACGTGTGCGTATACACATGTAAGCTTATTTTAGTGGCTAGAATACATGAAAATTCTATAACGCAATAAAGTGCACTATATATATATATATATACACATACACACACATACATACACATACATACACACACACACATATATATATATATATATATATATATATATACAGTGCCCTGTGAAAGTATTCGGCCCCCTTGAACTTTGCGACCTTTTGCCACATTTCAGGCTTCAAACAAAGATATAAAACTGTAGTTTTTTGTGAAGAACCAACAAGTGGGACACAATCATGAAGTGGAACAAAATTTATTGGATATTTCAAAACTTTAACAAATAAAAAACTGAAAAATTGGGCGTGCAAAATTATTCAGCCCCCTTAAGTTAATAATTTGTAGTGCCACCTTTTGCTGCGATTACAGCTGTAAGTCGCTTGGGGTAGGTCTCTATCAGTTTTGCACATTGAGAGACTGAAATTTTTGCCCATTCCTCCTTGCAAAACAGCTCGAGCTCAGTGAGGTTGGATGAAGAGTGTTTGTGAACAACAGTTTTCAGTTCTTTCCACAGATTCTCGATTGGATTCAGGTCTGGACTTTGACTTGGCCATTCTAACACCTGGATATGTTTATTTGTGAACCATTCCATTGTAGATTTTGCTTTACGTTTTGGATCATTGTCTTGTTGGAAGACAAATCTCCGTCCCAGTCTCAGGTCTCTTGCAGACTCCATCAGGTTTTCTTACAGAATGGTCCTGTATTTGGCTCCATCCATCTTCCCATCAATTTTAACCATCTTCCCTGTCCCTGCTGAAGAAAAGCAGGCCCAAACCATGATGCTGCCACCACCATATTTGACAGTGGGGATGGTGTGTTCAGGGTGATGAGCTGTGTTGCTTTTACTCCAAACATAACGCTTTGCATTGTTGCCAAAAAGTTTGATTTTGGTTTCATCTGACCAGAGCACCTTCTTCCACATGTTTGGTGTGTCTCCCAGGTGGCTTGTGGCAAACTTTAAACGACACTTTTTATGGCTTTCCTCTTGCCACTCTTCCATAGAAAAGGCCAGATTTGTGCAGTATACGACTGATTGTTGTCCTATGGACAGAGTCTCCCAACTCAGCTGTAGATCTCCGCAGTTCATCCAGAGTGATCATGGACATCTTGGCTGCATCTCTGATCAGTCTTCTCCTTGTATGAGCTGAAAGTTTAGAGGGATGGCCAGGTCTTCGTAGATTTGCAGTGGTCTGATACTCCTTCCATTTCAATATTATCGCTTGCACAGTGCGCCTTGGGATGTTTAAAGCTTGGGAAATCTTTTTGTATCCAAATCCGGCTTTAAACTTCTCCACAACAGTATCTCGGACCTCCCTGGTGTGTTCCTTGTTCTTCATGATGCTCTCTGCGCTTTAAATGGACCCCTGAGACTATCACAGTGCAGGTGCATTTATACGGAGACTTGATTACACACAGGTGGATTCTATTTATCATCATTAGTCATTTAGGTCAACATTGGATCAGAGATCCTCACTGAACTTCTGGAGAGAGTTTGCTGCACTGAAAGTAAAGGGGCTGAATAATTTTGCACGCCAAATTTTTCAGTTTATTTGTTAAAGTTTGAAATATCCAATAAATTTCGTTGCACTTCATGATTGTGTCCCACTTGTTGATTCTTCACAAAAAATTAGGTTAATATCTTTATGTTTGAAGCCTGAAACGTGGCAAAAGGTCGCAAAGTTCAAGGGGGCCGTATACTTTCGCAAGGCACTGTGTGTGTATATTATATATACATACACACACACACACACACACACACACACACAATGTTCTCACTCACTCAAAAGTGAAACATGTAAAAAAAACAAATTATCAATTTGTTTAAATGTGATAAGCACCCGATTAAAAAAAAAAAAAAAAAAAAACACACAAACATTAGGGGCCTTTCACACGAATGGTCTGCTTGGTGCACTCTGCTTTGCTCAGCGGGGGATTCCTCTGCTGATCAGGCAGATTACAGGTCCGTCTCTGTTCACTGTGCAGAGCGGAGACGGACAGAGTCCTGCCCTCCCCTATGGGGAAATCAGGTGTAAACAGACCGCCTGTCAGTTTTCACCCAATCTTATCCAATCCTCAAGACAGATGGAAAATAGGGTCACTATCCGTCTGGATCTGGCAGGCAGGCAAGATCGGATAACGGCGGGTGCCAGCGGACATGTCACCGCTGACATCCACTGCTCCATAGGGGTGAAAGGAGGGTCCGATCAGGTCCGCCTGAAAAACTGACAGGCAGACCTGATTGGACTGCCCGTGTGAAAGAACCAAAAGTGAAACCAAAATCCAGCCAATGTGTCCCTTATACAGTACTTACATACATAGTATAACTACAATATATAAACAAAATAACAAAAAATTGTAGCGCTACCAATTCCAAACCTAAGAGGTGTTTGTGAACTTCCTCCTAATAGGTTATAGCTCCCTTTAGGCTCCATGTACACGGGACGTTTGAACACCTCTCCTGAATGCTGGAACTTGACAGCTAGTAACCAACGGTAAAAACATCAGTTTTGCCCTGTTTACATGCTGCGTTTAGCAGGGTTTGCATTTAGATGCATTTCTACATTGTAAAATGGTCAGAAATGTAGCCCCATTCAAAGCACCTATAAACGAAACGTTTATAAACCCAAGTTACCATGTTTGGATGCATTTGCATGCTGTTACAAGCATTTGGTGTTTCAAATGCCAATAAACTTCCATCTGTAAAATATAGAATATCTCTAATATTCTAATATCTTTAGCCGTTTCGTTTTGAATAGCATTGATAGCCAGACTGACTTAAAAACAAAGTGTGATTTTATTCAAACACACTTGGCATCAACAATACAATGTAAAAGGTATAACAGTTCAGTTCAGTGTAGGTAAAAATATGAGGAATAAAAACAATACTTCTGATAAAAATGTGTCCAGCTTGAAATCATGGCTGTATAGACATGTGTGTTATTCTGTGTCCTTCTTCAGTGTAAATCTTTCCTTGTCTGGGAAGAAGCAGGAAATGACGTTTCTAGATTTCAGAGACCAAAACACCTGCTTAAGTTGTCAAAAAAGACTATGTATAGATTTGTGTGGAGAAGAAGTGATATGTGTGATCTTCCCTAGTCTGTGTGCTCCTAGCCAGTCCTCCCAATCTCCTGGCAATTTATCTTACATGTAGACGTCATGAACTTTCAATACTCCAAACCTTGTATGGCATACATAATTTCTGCTAACTTCAGTTATTCTATACAAGAGGAGGTACTAAACTCATAAAGTCATATATGGACTTTGATTGACAAGCCCACATGTAACACACTATTCTTGTAACGTCTAATGTGGCTGATGTCATGTTAAACCATATAACCATCATTTATCTTACACAAAAGTAACACATATAACCAACTTATACGACTTGTATAACATTAAGTAAATACATACAAATACAATTATGACTGGGATTACACTAATCTTAACTAACATTATTTAAACTAATATATGTATATTCCTAGTATTACATGGCTCCTATTCTTGACTTCCATGACCTACTATACCAGATACCTTATATGTCATCTTCCAACTAGCTACATACCCCAGAATAATCTGAAATTTTTCTGTCTCAGCTCAGATGAAGAATCTCATTGTTAATCACCGGATCAAGGTCATTCACACATTAATACTATGATTAATCATAAAATCAAATATATTTTGCAAGCTTGCTGTGAATATAATATAATTCCAATAAGTGCCGAATTACGAATTTGGAATAAATATCTACCACCATCAAAGCGCTTTTTTTGCTTTAAAAAAATGCCACTAAACTCAACTGCCTCTAAACGACAAACTTCTCAGTGTACATGGACAAATAAGATAACTGAGGAGAGTTCAGGGGCTGCTGAAAAAAAAAATGCCCAACTGTTCCTTAAACGTCCGTTTATCAGCAGCAGTGTACATGAGGCCTAATGGGGCGTGGAAAACCGCTGATCTTTTTTAAGTGATAAGTAAACTCAATAGAACATAATGAATATGCAATATACAGGGATGGTGTGACCCCCTGTGCACACTAAATATTGTGTGTGCAAAAAATATAACATAATAAATTACAAATCTTCAGTCCATTTAAAGCTTCAAATGTGCATACAGTGAGGGAAACATTTTCGATCCCATTCCGAGTTTGTACATTTGCCCATTAACAAAGAAATGCTCAGTCTATAATTTTAAATGGTAGGTTTATTTTAACAGTGAGACAGAACAACAAAAATAATCAGAAAAGCACATTTCAAAAAAGCTATCAATTGATATGCATTTTAATGAGTGAAATAAGTGTTTAATCCCCTATCAATCAGCAAGATTGCTGGCTCCCAGGTGTCTTCTATACAGGTAATGAGCTGAGATTTGGAGCACTCTCAAAGGGAGTGCTCCCAATCTCAGCTTGTTACCTGTATAAAAAGACACCTGTCCACAGTAGCAATCAGTCAGATTCCAATCTCTCCACCATGGCCAAGACCAAAGAGCTGTCCTAGGATGTCAGGGAAAAGACAATGACCGAAAACACACAGCCAAGGCAACAAAGGAGTGGCTCAAGAAGAAGCACATTAAGGTCCTGGAGTGGCCTAGACAGTCTCCAGACTTTAATCTCCTGGAAAATATGTGGAGGGAGCTGAAGGTTCAAATGTCAGCCTGGAAACATTATGGCCTTGGAGAGGATCTGCAAAGAGGAGTGGGACAAAATCCCTCCTGAGATGTGTGCAAACCTGGTAGCCAACTACAAGAAACATCTGACCTCTGTTGCCAACAAGGGTTTTGCCACCAAATACGAAGTCTTGTTTTGCGAAGAGGTCGAAATACTGATTTCACGAATTAAAACGTAAATTAATTTAGAACTTTTTTGAAATGGGTTTTTCAGGATTTATTTGTGGTTATGCTGTCTCTCACTGTTAAAATAAACCTACCATTAAAATTATAGACTGATCATTTCTTGGTCAGTGGGCAAACGTACAAAAATCAGCAGGGGATCAAAATCAGCAGGGGATCAAATACTTTTCCCCCCTCACTGTATATTCCTTATATCCTGATGCATATAAATAGTATAACTTTCCCAAAACTGCGCAATCTTCTTTAAACAGTGAAAAATTAGTTGCAGGCACCTGTGTGATTCCACCAATAACACTAGCAAATCACCTCATTTCCCCATAGACGTATATAACTTATAGGTCATATGCACTTTGCCCTTTTTATGTTGGGACCATTATGTGGAAAGGTCGCAGATTGTAGATAGACTCTTACTCCTGACACTGTCACGTCTCGCCAACACTCCACCAGCCTCCCGGGGGGGGGGGGGGGGGGGTTAGGTACTCAAAGAATATACGAGAACCATCATCATGCGACATAAAAAAACTATACATTTATTTAAAAAATGCTTTAAAAGCACTCACGTTTGCATGTGCACTTAAGTTAAATAGCCAACATTAGCCCCTTAAAGAGCATGAACCCTCAAATCATTTCCAATGAGTTCTGACGTCCAACCATGCGATGGCATCACTGGCTCCACCCGACACGTTTTATCACCTCCAAATGACTTTTTCAAGGTACAAGTAAATATATAAAGATCTCTAAATAATCCACAGTTTCTTCATCCAAATCTCAATATATGCTCCAGCAAACTGTGTGTAGTAGACTATAAAACACAAATCCTGCGCTCTTGGTGCTCACACTCAAATTGTGCACTCACCAGACCTCCATGACCCTCTAACTTAAGAGGGTCCACAATAGCTTTGATTTTACGCTGTCCTTCCAGCCTTTCCAGCTTCCAGCTTCTGATATTTGCACCCTTTAGTCCTCCAAATGCATTTTGGTCATCAAAACCAAAAATAGACAGCCATAGGGCAGTAATTTTTTATAGCACAATTAAAAATAGAAAACACTTCCAAGTGTGCACTCACATTAAAAATACAAATGCCAGCATTCAATATGGTTACTATGCCATATGAATACAAGATGGCCACTGCTGACGCAGCTTCTGAGCCAACTGTTTGTCCAGGCATCTGGATGGATCCCAACCATATGGTCACAATATTTCACCAGCCTGGATCAGCTTCAGCCCGCTGTTTCTCCTTTAAGCTATTGTGGATCCACTTAATTAAAAGGTCAGAGAGATCTGGTGAGTGCGCAATTTGAGTGTGCGTCCCAAGAGCACAGAATTGTGTTTTGGGAAAGAGGTGTTTTGTAGTCCACTACGCACAGTTTGCTGGAGCATATATTAAGATTTGGATGAAGAAACAGTGGATTTTTTTCATTTGTAGTTATAAAATTTGGATATAAAGACACATTGTACGGATTATGATTGCACTTTGTTTTTTTACATGTTTCACTGCATATAGGAGCAAAGTATTGATGTATGTAAGGCCAGCCATACACTGTGTGAATGTCTTTCCTGCAACAACAGTGTTGACAGGGGAATCAGCAACTGTCCTCTCCCGGCAAGCCCAGAAGCCGTTTCCACAGGGAGAAGACAGTGATTATTGCTAGCAGCTAGCAGGCTGGTTGTACCAAAGTTGATCGATCAACTCAGTACATTCAGCTTGCCCATTAACGGTTTGAAACGCTTTTATTCAAAGAAATCACATCACAGTGGAAAATTGCAATGTTCCAGGGCCACGGAGAACACCTTCGTCAGGCATGTGATGGAGACCTGCATGGCCCTGAAACTGTGTATGGCCGACTTTAGGGGAGCACAGCACTTTATGGTATCACATAACTTATCCACTAAGATAAAGAGGAGTATGAGCACCATAATAGCGGCATAAGGGTGGAAACTTTGTCGTTTTTCACATAAATATTCTAGTCAACAGAACAAGTTTATGCTCAAACACTTTTAAACTCCATATGCCTGTAAACCAGCATAAATGCAAGTGTGAAATAAAAAAAAAACGTGAGATTAGAGGCAATTTTTTCTGCCAACTGCTGGCAGCATATCAGGTGCATAAAATCATACACCTGTGTGCGTGAAGCCAAAAAGGTGCCCTCAAACTGTTCAGCAGGTAATAGTGAAGCTAGACCTTCACCCAGAAACTAATGGTGTACCAGATACAACCTACAATGTTGGCTCACAGGAAGGACATCAGCCCACAGACTAAATGACAGCACTGGCTTTTCTTCAGGATTCTAATGTAGTCCAATTGGAGTTTTGACTATTAACAGGACATGCTGCTCAACAGAAATACCTTACTTTCACTTTTTAGTAGTAATTATAGGAATGTGAACATGGAAGGCCTTGTATAGCAGAATCACATGTACCCAAGACAGCGCTAAAATCATTTTCCACAACTTTACAGCATTACAGGATGAAGATTACTGAATATTTACACATTACCAGATTAATTTCCTACTAGCAGAAGAGCAAATTTAGCAAAAAAAAGTAATTCTTTACATATCAGATACAGAACTGAGAACCATGGGTAAACGCAGGAGACAAAATGATTCTGGATAGTACAGTACAAGTTATATGTAGTGAAAATTTAACTCGGAATTCATGTTTATATTGGGAGGGGAAATTCAAACTTCTGCTTCTTTCAAGCGGTATACTAAAGAATACATCCACCCTACTTTTCTCACCTCCATTTACAGCCTTGCCTTCTGCCCGCTTTGATAAAAGTGCTGATGATCCAGACTTTAGGACACCTTGGATTGAAACAGGACTTTTCTTCGTACCCGTAACTAAAAAAGTTAAATCAAATAATTAAAATACATCACAATAGGAAGCATGCAAAATATTCAGCAGAAGATTGTAGGGATTTAAATTAAGCCTGTCACAACCTTTGACACTTCAAATAAAGCATGTGAATAAATATATAAAAGGTCACTTTCAATAATTGAGCGAAAAAAGCTCTATTGGTTTTGATGGGCATCCTCACTGAGCAGCCCTGAAAAGCTAGGCGGATAGGAGGTACAGAGCCAGGACAGTCACAATTTTCATACATGTTCAGCTGCCTAGATAATTGAATCTACTGTTAGCTTCTACATGCATTTTTAATTAAGCTAATGAATGAATGTAATGAAAGTCTGTAAAGGGTAGTAACCCAATATTTGTTTCACATTTTTAAAATCATTATCTACTACTATATTTAAATCTATTCTAACACCTTGGTGTGTAGAGTTTGTGCATATAACAGTGCAAAGTGTTGCAGTTCCATTCAAATGGAGCGGCACCCCAATGCACTGCAACATACTTGGGTTGTTGAGTTTTAGTGCATAGTTGTGTTCATGTTGTAATACCAGATTTTACCACTAAATGGTGCTGTTAGGGAGCCAACTGTCCAGAAAAGCACAAGGAGGCAGTAGGAAGCCACAATACCAAAAATAAATTTCCAAAAAACGTATAACTGAAGGTAATTTCCTTTTTTTTTTTTTTAAGTTTAGGATAGTATAGAGGGATTAGAACGCCTCAACGTTTTAGTGTTTCAATGTAGGGATGAAATCAGAACACTAATAGTGGGGAAATCTTCCAGCGGGGACACTAGTTCTGGTGACACACCGGGACTCCGGGAGTCCCTCAGTTTGGAGGAATTTCCTCTCACTTCCTGTTTTATTTATGGAACAGGAAGTGAGGGGGAAATCTCAATGGGACATGGATGGCAAAAAGATATATGATGGGGATTATAACCTTCCCTCACTCGATCCAAATTTCTTTTGCCTATAGTTACACTTTAATCCTGTGTTGTGAAATTATAAGCAGCATTTTAAGGTTTTGTAGCCAACAAATGACCTATATACCAATGAAAAACGAATGAATAGGAGGAACTGAAAACTAGTACTGACTCTTGCTGAATTGTCAATACAATGTTTGTTTTAGCTGCATGACTTGTTTAGACCAGTTGCCTAAGGTTCCTTTAAGATAAAATGACCATAGGAAATTAATTCATAATTAGTCTTGGTGGTTCAAAGTAAAAATGTATTCAGTTTCTAATGAGTGTTTAGGTAATATGCAAAACACATTAAAAGTGATACCATGCCACTTCCCCTACAAAATTCATCATTGCCGCATGACGGTAAATCTTACCCTTGATAAGAACTACCTTAGCGGTCTTGGTTAAGACGGGATTGTCTGGGGGTTTCTCAAGATGGCCACTCAAGCCTCGTACACACGCACCGATTGTTGGCCGTAAATTTTCGGCCAACGTCCGATCGGCCGATTGTCGGCTTGTTAGTATGATGCTTCCGACAACCGACTGCGACTTTTCGGCCGAACAAAATCTGGTGTGCATGCTATAAAATTTTTGTTGGCCGTCAGCAGAATGGCCGATTGTTCCTCAGTCAGTACAGATTTCAGCAGACAAAAATGTGATGATCAAGACTGGGCATGCTCAGAGAAGAAAAAACACACGAAAAGTAGACCAGAACATGACATCACTTCTGCAGTTGGTTGTTGTTGGCCGACAAAATTCGTGTGCAGTCTAGAGCACATTTCAACCAACACAACAACACTGGACAAAAGACGGCCGATCGGTCGGCCAACAATCGGTGCGTGTGTACGAGGCTTTACGTCTCCAAAAATTGGAGGCCAGGATTTTGTTTCTAGTTTGACAGATTCAAGACTTTCCTCTTGTCTAATTGGTTCAGGGGTAAACACTTCCTGCACAAGGAACGTTGACGGACCTTCCTAGAGATCCGAGATATGCTCTCTACTCTGCTAGACTAGTGCACGGCCAGACACACCAGCTTCTGACAAATATCCAATTGCAAAAAGTGTTCAGGGGAAAGATTTCCCCATTCGAGCATCACTGTTTGACCAACTCACCACTTCACACGTTATCAATCTTGTGTTCTCTGCTGAACAACCTACTTGCAGGCTAAGTCCGACCTTTATTTTAGAAATAGGAAAGGGACCTAAATAGGACCATACCAATTAAACAGAAGGACTGTGTCCTTTCTCATTGGTCCTCCCTTTCTAGCAGATACCAAGAAGTGGGATATAAACTGCTAACCTGTTGATATATAACACCCTTTCTTCATAAGATACTCCCCTCAGTCTCTTCTCTTTCCTGGCTTTGTCGCCGGGACACTGGCGCCCTATTACATATCTTTTGGTTGTGCCTTCTTGCATCCCTTTTGGGTAGACTTTAGCAGGTTGATCTGCAATCGGACGAATATTTCTTTATTTCTTTCTCAACCATGGAGTGTTCTTACTGTTCACTACTCTGTTCTCAAGGCGCAGATACAAGAGATCCCTCCTCCTCCACTTAATGCCGCCAAAGTGGAGAGTCCTAAAAAACTATTTCAGGGACTTGGGAGCTAAATTGAGGAATAGGACATCTAAGGTAGTATTTTCAGAAATTCTACCTGCACCTCGAGCCACGCCAGAGAGGCAGCGGGAGATTAGGGAAGTTAGCAAGTGGCTGAGGAGCTGGTGTAGTAAGGAGGGTTTCAGGTTCCTCGAGAACTGGGCCAACTTTTCAGTCAGCTACCGGCTCTTTAGTAGGAACAAATTGCACCTAAATGGGGAGGGTGCAGCCATACTGGGAGGGAAGATGGCCAACAAGTTAGAGGGGCTTTTAAACTAGGTGTTTGGGGGGGTACAGATGTAGATAAAGCCAGCAGGGAACAAGGTTCAGCGGGCATTAATGGGGACATTAGCGGTAGGGTGTTCAAAGTTCCTAAACCCAAGGTGAGTAGGGGGACAAAATGGCAAGTGCTGCCTCAAAACATCGAACAAGGATATAGTATGCAACCGGACAAAATTACGAGGTTTGTATGCCAATGCTAGAAGCCTGGACAACAAGATAGGAGAACAGGAGCTGCTAATGTATGAGGAGGATTTAGAGGGAATTTCAGAGACTTGGTTTGACAGCTCTCATGATTGGCTGGCAACCATTCAAGGGTATTCCCTATATCAAGGTAAGCCGCGCTAAGCAGTGAATTTGTGCTATAACACACAAAATATTATATATGGTGAAAATACCAAGTTAAATACTTGAAATATACAGTGAATAAAAACAACAACAACTTGAATGTAATAAAAACGGAAAATCAGCGCTCCACTCTTAATGAGATTAACCACTCTATCTGTATCAACACGTGAATATCCTCTCAAAAAAAAAACTGTAAACTACATAAAATTCCACATAAATATGTTATCACAGCTCATAAACATCTAAAAATTACCGCTAAAAATGCTCAAATGTCCAAAGAGGTCTAAAAGAAGAGGTGTATCAAAGTGGTAAATAAAGAAGGAAACCGTGATCCTTAAAATGAAGAAATGTAACCAATCCAAAATATAGGTGATAAACAAGCAAAAAATTGGGGGAGCAAACCCTGAACATGTATATCTAAAGCAGGTGCAGCTATGGACCAAGCAACATGTATATTAAAAAAGAATAGCGCAACCATGCAAAAGAAATGACTATTAAATATGGAGACAATACATAAATAAAAATGGGGATTTAGTCCCACCATATGGCCATATCGTGCTCAAGCCCACCACTGCGTCAAAGTACTCCATTATCAGTGGGTCCTACACTATCCATAAAAAAGGGGTGAATCCAGCCTCTCCAACCCTTGGAGACAACACTCCTTGCTGGGATGAATGTGCTAATGCACTACAAAGGACTCCTCCTATATCTACTTGATGGTGCTGATATCAGAGTCCACCATCAAGTAGATATAGGAGGAGTCCTTTGTAGTGCATTAGCACATCCATCCCAGCAAGGAGTGTTGTCTCCAAGGGTTGGAAAGGCTGGATTCACCCCTTTTTCATGGATAGTGTAGGACCCACTGATAATGGGGTACTTTGACGCAGTGGTGGGCTTGAGCACGATATGGCCATATGGTGGGACTAAATCCCCATTTTTATTTATGTATTGTCTCCATATTTAATAGTCATTTCTTTTGCATGGTTGCGCTATTCTTTTTTAATATACAAAATATAGGTGCTAAAGAAGAGTGATGAGTAAATAAAGAGCAAATTAAATGTGCAAATTATATCTTGATAAATTTACCATGATGAAAATCAGTGACAGTGAACACTCAAAAATCAGCAATTAATATAGGGAACAAATGTGCAAATAACATCTTGATGAATGAACAATGCTACTTACTAAAATGAAGTATGAGACCGGAAGCTTCGGAACTCACTGCATCGGCGGCTGTTAGTTTGGCATTGAAACTGCGCTTCTTTTACTTCATTTTAGTAAGTAGCTTGTATCTTGTACCCAATAAATAAATGTTTTGATATACTGCACCATGAGAGCCTCTCTTGTCTGAGTATCTGTTAGATGGATATCGGAGCTGGGACCAGCTGTTTTTCCTGTACTAAGCCATAACCAGTGGAGACAACACGATCCTATCGCTGAAGATTGCAAAATTTGAGAAAAGATCATATCGTTAAACGCTCTTATTGAGTGTTTTGGAGGTGAGCGGCCATTTCACTCATACCTTGGATTGCTAGCTCACCGGTGCACATCCATCTGGCTGTGATTGAAAGCCTGATCTCACCTATTTATTCACCTTAATTTATTAATACATCATCCGGGCACTTCTGCACTTTAATCACCAGATTTAAAGTTTGAAGGACTTATGGACATTTATGCACTTCATTTCTGCACTTCTGCACTTCGATATCTATCCTTTTTTAGCACTTTTTTATGCCCCGATTGACACCACTAGCAATTGTTGTCATATATTGATTGATATATACGGTTTTTGATTATCACTCATTTTTCATCATTGTTTATTCATCAAGAAGTTATTATTTGCACATTTGTTCCCTATATTAATTGCTGATTTTTATGAGTGTTCACTGTCACTGATTTTCATCAGGGTATATTTATCAAGATATAATTTGCACAGTCGCTTCTCTGAATGGAGTTTGGCACATACTTAGTTATTTGCAACTTCCTTTGGCTATACTCATTTGTATGTCTGGTAAGCAGCTTGCAATATCGGTGGAGGTCACTATCTTTCACTTCAGCACTTTATTTCTTATTAAGTGGATTGCACTTAAGGTGTAAATTTCACCATTAGGTGTACATTTGTGACATATGCACCCATAACAATTATACAGTTTTACGCTATGGGATCTTGTATCATTTTTTTCATGCACGTGGTCCATGTTTGTTGAGCTTTTCCTGTCGTCTGAGGTTGGAATTTATCCAGAGGTCTATCCTATTGAGGATCCTGGGAGCAGACACCTTTGAATCAGGCACTTGATATACCTCAATCTGGTAAGCAGTCTGTTTATCTAGTGCCTGTTCCTTGCAAAAGGGGTGATCTAACACTTTGGAATCTCACACGGACTACTGGATTGATCCCCAGGAGTTTTCCAGCAGTTTTTGTGGTCAAGATCAATTTTGACCTTTAGACATTTTTATTTGTCACTGTTGATTTTTTGGGTCCTTATAGGGACTATTGAACTTTAGCTCTGCACACAACTTGCTTTACACACTTCCTGGTTGGGTGTATGTCACATTCAAGTTGGTATTATTTTTATTCACTGTATATTTCAAGTATTTAACTTGGTATTTTCACCATATATAATATTTTGTGTGTTATAGCACAAATTCACTGCTTAGTGCGGCTTACCTTGATATAATTTTTGTTTAAGTGTTTATCACACTATAAGCTGCTGCTTATTTGTACATTAGCATAGCGCGGTTATCTTCCAAATTTACTTATTCCCTATATCGCAGAGATCGAGAAGGTCAAAAAGGGGGAGGGGTATGTCTGTATATATGAGGGACAACATCACAGATGGAGCTAGGGAGGAGGAAGAATCCCTATGGTTAGAACTTCAAAAGGGAAGGCACTATTGGGAGATTAATATTGGGCATATGCTATAGGCCCCCAAACCAGAGGAGGAGGGGGAGGCGGACCTCCTATCACAGCTTGGAATGGCAGCAAGGATGGGCAAGGTCATCATAATGGGGGACTTTAATTATCCAGATATAGACTGGGCAGAAGGAACTGCGCATTCATCTAAGGCTTGGCAGTTCCTAAATGTTTTGCAGGACAATTTCATGGGTCAGATGGTGAACACACAGACAAGAAAAATGCAGTACTAGACCTACTGATTACTAACAATACAGACCTGATCACGGATATAGAAATACAGGGCAACTTAGGAAACGGTGACCATAGGTCAATTGGTTTCAGTATAAATCATAGAAATAGGAAACACAAGGGTAATATAAGAACACTAAATTTCAAAAAAGCCATCTTCCTTAAATTACGCTCTTTGCTAGACAATATCAAATGGGATAGAGCCCTAGGAACAAAGAACAGAGAAAAAATGGGAATTCTTCAAAAACATACTAAAGGGATTGGCCAGTGCATTTCAAAGGGGAATTAGTTTAAAAGAGCTAAAATAAACCCTGGGTGGCTAAACTCCAACATTAAACTACATATTAAAACTAAAGGAAATGACTTCAAAAAATACAAGGCTGAGGGGTCATTGGCAGCATTCCAACATTACAAAGAGTGCAATAAGAAATGTAAAGGCGAAATAAAGGTGGCTAAAACAGAACACGAAAGACACGTAGCAGAAGATAGTAAAAAAAACCCCAAGAAATTCTTTAAGTATATAAATAGTAAGAAAGCGAGGCCAGAACACATTGGCCCCATAAAAAACGACGAAGGGAATCTGACCACAGAGGACAGAGAGAAGGCGAAAGTGCTAAATAAATTCTTCTCTTCAGTCTTCACAAAAAAAATTGGGAGGCTACACTAACCCAGCTTGTAATGTTAAAATAAATAATACAACTCAGAAGTACCCTCGTGGTTAACAGAAGATGGACTCAGAACTAAACTTGAAAAACTCAACAAATCAGTGGGACCGGATGGATTGCACCCGAGGGTCCTTAAAGAACTCAGCCAGGCGATAGCCAGACCATTGCTCTTGATCTGTATGGATAGTCTACTGACGGGTATGGTGCCAGATGATTGGAAAAAATCCAACATGGTTCCAATATTTAAAAAAGGGCAGAGATACATCCTGGGGGAACTATAGGCCGGTTAACCCAACATCAGTATTCTGCAAGATTCTGGAGGGGATGTTAAGGGACTATATACAAGACTTAAGTAATAAAAACGGTATTCATAGTAATCAGCGTGGATTCATGAAAAATCATTCTTGCCAGACCAATCTATTAACCTTCTATGAAAAAGTGGGTTGCCATCTAGATAAAAGAAGGCCTGTGGATGTGGTGTATCTGGACTTTGCAAAGACTTTCGACACAGTCCCCCACAAACGCTTACTGTACAAACTAAGGTACGTAGGGTATGGACCACAGCAGAGGCGCAACTAGAACCTTCAGGGCCCCGGTGCAAGAAACCATGAAGGGCCCCCCAGACCCCTGGTCGGGGCCCTTTTCTTCAAGCCCGGGTGGGGCTCTTCCCACTGATCCTGGGGCCCTTTACTCTCGTTGCGGGGCCCTTTATTATGATCCTGCAGCGGGACCCTTTCACAAATTCTGCAGTGGGCCCCCTTCCTTCCAGCTTGGGGCCTCCCCACGGTGGTGAAATGCAAGGGCCCGGTCGCAAGTGTGACCTTTGCGAACCTGGAAGTTCACCCACTGGTGTCAATTTTTTTATTTTTTGGTATTTTTTATCATTTTACTTTATTTTTTTACAATGTCACCGACTATGACTGTCCATTCAGAAAAGGAAGGAGCTGGTAAATTACATTTTTACTGACCCCTTTCTGGTTCCCTATTGGGACACATCCCCTGCAGCAGCCTGCAGGAGAGGGGAGGGAGCACAGTGGGGGGGGGGGGGGCAACACAGTGGGGGCCCAGAGACAGCAGAGCACAAGTGAACTGTATAGGAGTGGCGGGGGCAGCATACAGAGGAACCAATCTCCTCCATTTTCCTCCTGCAGCTACAGGAGGAAAAAGGAGGACAGTAATTTCTCTACACGCTGCCCCCGCCGCCCCTCCTATCTAGGTGTACAGGGGAGCCGCACAGGCCCCTGGACCATGGGGCCCGGTTGCAATTGCAACCCCTGTAGTTATGCCCCTGATACAGAGTACAGAATGTGTACAGCATACAGAGCACAGAATGTGTACAGCACACAACATACAGAGCACAGCACACAGCATACAGAGCACAGCATACAGAGCACAGAATGTGTACAGCACACAGCATACAGAGCACAGAATGTGTACAGCACACAGCATACAGCGCACAGAATGTGTACAGCACACAGCATACAGCGCACAGAATGTGTACAGCACACAGCGCACAGAATGTGTACAGCACACAGCATACAGCGCACAGAATGTGTACAGCACACAGCATACAGCGCACAGAATGTGTACAGCACAGAGCATGCACAACACAAAATGTGTACAGCACAGAGCATGCACAACACAAAATGTGTATAGCACACAACACAGCCCAGAGAATATATAGAACAGCGAATGTGTAGAACACAGAGCAAACGCAGCACAAAACGTGTACAGCACACAGCATACACAGCACAGCATGTGTATAGCACACAGCACAGAATGTGTACAGCACAGAGCATACACACAGCACAGAGAATGTGTAAAGCACACAGCCTACACAACACGGAATGTGTATAGCACACTGCATAGAATGTATATAACACACATCATAGACAGAACAGAGTGTGTACAGCAGACATCATACACAGCACAGAATGACTTTGCAGTGTTTATTGGTTGCATGTATGAGATATAATAAATGTCTAACAAAATGGAATCATTTAGCCCTAATGGCTCGTTAACACTCGCTTTCCTCTCCGAAGAGCGATAGGTGCTCGGACCGCTTTTCTGAGAGCATCCAGCAACCATTGCCTCCACCTGCTTTAACATCTTGAACCCCACACTAGTATGCCACAACTGTGTGCATTGCATGTGCTTACAGAGCGCTTGATGTATGGCACTTTGACTGAAGAGCTCTAGAAATATGGGTGGCTAACAATGCCCCAGCATATACTCATACAGCCAGCTTTCATTAGCAGTGTGGTATTATCACCATATTACTGGAGCCTATATGTTGCTCCCTAGATGACATCCTTCAAGTTTATGCAGTTCTTTTGGCACCAAAGTATAGGGCTCCTTCAAAGATGTCCATGTTACTACACACACACACACACACACACACACACACACACCCTTTTTACAGTAAAAACGGCAGAGAGACTGTACCTTCCTGTATTTTCCTGCCAGGTATTGCACTGTAGGGGGAGGCAGAGAGCACAGCACACACTGTGCTTTCACTTTCCTATCCCTCAGTGCCGATTTACAGTTCGGCTGAGGATCGGGGAGCTCCGGTTTGAGCTGCGCTTGCCGCCTCCTCCTCTCTATACATACAGGGGGCCCTCTAAGGCCCCCTGCAGCATTGGGCCCGGTCGCCATGGCTAACCCTGCGACCCCTCTATGTCCGCCCCTGGACCACAGGGTGAGTAGCTGGATTGAAAACTGGCTCCAGAGGAGAGTCCAGAGGGTGGTGATAAATGGGGAGTACTCTGATTGGTCGGGTGTGTAAAGTGGGGTCCCCCAAGGATCTGTCTTGGGACCAATCCGGTTTCATTTACTCAAAAACGACCTAGAGGAGGGGATATCCAGCACGATCTCGGTATTTATTTGCAGACGATACTAAGCAAAGCAAGCCACTATCTTCTATGCAGGACGTGGTAACCTTACAAGCAGACCTGAACAAAATAATGGGGTGGGCAACTACATGACAGATGAGGTTTAATGTTGAAAAATGTAAGGCAATGCACTTGGGTGTCAGAAATACGAACGCAAGTTACTCGCTAGGCAGGGATCCTCTAGGTGAATCTAAGATGGAAAAGGACCTGGGGGGTCCTAGTGGACAACAGGCTTGGCAATGGCATGCAATGCCAAGCCGGTGCAAGCAAAGCCAACAGAATACTGGCATGTATAATAAAAAAAAAAAAGAAGAGGATTCACTCCAGAGATAAAGATTATTCTCCCCCTTTACAAGACTCTGGTCCGGCCACATCTGGAGTATGCCGTCCAGTTCTGGGTACCGGTCCTCAGAAAAGATGTGCTGGAACTGGAGAGAGTCGAGAAAAAAAGCAACAAAGATAATTAGGGGAATGGAGGACATCAGCTATGAGGAAAGACTGCAAGCACTGAACTCTCTGGAGAAGAGACTATTGAGAGGGGAATGATATCAATGTACAAATACCGTACTGGTGACCTTCGCATCGGGAACAAACTTTTCAGAGAAAGTGAACACAATAAGACACGGGCCACTCACTAAAACTAGAAGAAAAGTGGATTAACCTTAAACTGTGTAAGGGGTTCTTTACTGTCAGAGCAGTAAGGATGTGGAATTCTCTTCCACAAGCAGTGATATCAGCAGAGAGCATCGATAGTTTCAAAAAACTATTAGATGGACACCTTAAAAACCACAACATACAGGGTATACATTGTACAATTAACAGCAAACACACACATACACACACACACACCATGGGTTGAACAGGATGGACTGGTGTCTTTTCAACCTCACTATGTAACTAAAAGTGTGTACTGCCCAAAAGGGGAGAAGTGCTAAATGGTTGACAATTGGTCAATGGATAGCAGTGGTAAACGTGATCAACAGCATGCAACACTTGACCGCTGCTAAGAAACTTAAAGATCAGCAGTTCTGTAAAATGTATTATTGGAATGGTTTCCAATACTCACAGGACAATGTCATATTTATGGCCACCCTATTTCCTCAGGAGCTTTCTCAATTGAAGGCAGTATAAACGGCTTTGTTATTCCTCAATTTGGAGTCACTAGACTCCTAAAAACATTTTTGGAAAAGGAGTCCTTTCAGCATAAGCATCACTTCCTTGGAGCTTCACCTACATGCGGTAAACTTGGGGGTCAGAAGTCTGACCCTAATCGAGGGCATACCTACTATACATTTGTATGGTTTTACAAAACCTTCCTGTATTACAGCTATGTTGTGGTTTCCATACATGTCAAACCTTATGACCTCCATGGTCATGTGTATTGCTCTGGAAAAGATTTTCCTTTCTTTTCTGCATTTTTTTCCATGGTTATCTAAATTGCTTCGCTAAAGAATGCAAAAAAAATGTATAAATTAAAAAGAAAAAAAAAAAATCTGCCATTCTTTGAATGTTTTAAAGACATTTGTTGATCTACTTTAAGGCAACCCATTCAGTCTCTCCACCTCGGTTCCCACACATTTATACACAAAAGCTGTTAGGTTGCTTAGCAGACACATAGGCAGGTGATAAAGGAAAATACAAAGCTAGAACAGCTATGTCACCTGACCACCTAAGCAGTGTGGAGAATGTGTGAAGGTACATAACCAGGGCTTGTAGATATTTGGTCTGGACATTAAAGTCTTACTCCAGCCAAAAGGTCTTCTTTGGTTAGTAGTTTACGTTCCTGTCAAGTTTAACCCCTGCTTCCTGTCCGGTGACCATACAGGAACACTAAAGAAATCTCCCCAAGAGGATCAAAGTTTGCAATATCCCCCCCCCCCCCCAATGGGAACACAAACTAAGATTCTAACCCATGCCTACTATCTAAAAAAGCCTGGGATGGAGTCATTTCTTCCAAGTACATGCATTTGGTGGCTGCATTTTTTTTTCTAGGCTTTTTACTTGGTGAGCTCTCCGGTATGCCTGTTATCTTTTAACTTCCTTTAAATTGGAAACCATACTCCTCTGCTTCAATGAGGTGGTATCCAGGTGATCCCTACTGGTTAATGACATCTTCACCCAACTATCTTCTAGGTTCCGATCTTTGGGTGATTTGATTAGTTGGGAAGAGAGGACATCACTCCCCCATTCATTTATTTTGGCAAATGCCGAAATTGTACCCCAAGTTGCACATGCAGAATTTACTGACTGGAGCAGATGTGCATCACAAACAATCAGCTTCTATTTTTCATTTTCAAAGTTAAACAACCTAAAGATATTTGCTGACTGGTTACTATACACCGCTAATAAAATTCTGTTTGCTTCAGTTTTCATAAAATTCCCCTATATAGGATGTCTCTTTTTTAACAAAAAGCCAAGCTGCCCAATGTTTTCTACTTTTAGTAAAGTTCCATGAAAGTGGCAGTTAGAGGGTTGAGACATTTAACACTGACAGGGGTGCTTACAATAGTCAATATTTATGTAAAACCTTTATCCCAAAAAGAAAAGAAGAGTGTTTCTGTAACTGCTGGACTAAAGCTTAAATTGGTTTGTCAAATCTAAATTGACTAGTCATTTAAAAGCCCCGTACGCATGGGGCAAATTTCGGGTAGCATTGAATAGAAACCAGCCCTTAGTGGCATCACCAAAAAAAAAAAAAAAAAAGGTCTGCCAACAGGCTCCTGATTCGCGCTCTCAGCAAATGGCGGAGAACACTGACCGCAGTGTTCTGGTGGGGGGCCACCTCCCAGTCAGAACACAATGGGACAGCAGGGGAGATGGCTGAACATCTGATTGTTAATACAAAGGCTACAACCTGAAGCTTAGTAAACATGGGCCGAATGTTAGGCGGCATCGGCCAGTTCAATAGAAACAGGCCCCAATTAGCCATTAGGTCATGACTGAAAAAAGGTCTGCCAACTGGCTCCTGATCAGCACTCTCAGTCAATGGTTAAGAGCGCTGACCGTAGTGCTCTTGTGGGGGGGTCCCCGTCAGAACACAAAAACAAAGGGGAGATACCTGTACGAACATCAGATTGTTAGTAGTACAGCGGCTCGGACTTGAGCTGTCAGTTTTATTTCATTCAACGAAGAAAGAAAAATAAGAAGTGTGTACGAGGTTTTACACTACCCTCTCCACAAGTTGACAATGCTGCTGTAGTATAAAATTTATGTGGTCACAGACCTAGATGAAGCATCTTTTCTATTAAGGAAAACTGTTCTCATACTCTTCTTTGAAAAAGTGGTTTAAGGGTGTGGCAACCTGAAATTACACACTTAGCCCTGTGATGAAACATTCTCTGGTTTTAAGCAGAAAATTGTCAATTACTGGCAACACCCAAGTACAAGAGAATATTTAGATCTTTATGTTCATGATTTTCAAGTCATGCAACAATTTCACAAGCACTTTATAGGGAAATCACAGGAGATACCCAAAGAAAGCTACTACGGTTAAGACTTTCTCAGGCTGGCCATACACTTAATATGATCATTTCATTCTCTGATCCCTTTAGGTTGGGTTTGCACTACCTGCAGTGTAAATGTTTTATTTTCCGCGGCAGGATAATGTCCACAGCTCAGCAAAAGAAGCAGGATGCGACTGACAGCTGCAGAACGGCATGGAGAAATGCAGACATTTTACAGTTTTCTGCCCCGCATATGAAAGTTGTGTGGAAGTGTGAATGGATCACAGAAAACCATTGTGAGCCTTTGTGGAGATCTGCATTCAAACAGAACTCTCCGCACAAGTGTGAACCTGCCTTTAGGGCTCATTCACACAAGCTTTGATCGTTAAATCGCCGTCCCTCCACCTGCTTTAATCCCTTGATCACCACACCTGCACACCACATATGCGTGCATTACTATATTACCTACACATGTAGGTACAGTAAATATCTCCTAAATATGCACCATTTAGGAATTTAGGAGATATTTTAGTAGCAGCCAGTGATGTCACTAGCACGTGTACTGCACTCTCACTGGAGGGCATGCCGTTCATTTTGTGAGCTGTGCCCTGGCCGTGTCTCCCACTCGCATAAGCAGAAGTTCGAGGTTCGCCCATCAAACAGCCGGAGCCTGGGAACCTGGAAGGAACAACGCTGCTGGAGAGCTTTGCTTTAGTGTAAGTCTTTCATAATGTGCTAGTATGTGATGCATACTAGCACATTATGCTCTTAAAGCGATTGTAAATTATTATTTTTTGTTTGAAAAAAAAATGGATTTTTGTAAAATCTTACCGTAAAATCCTTTTCTCTTAAGCTCATTGACAGACGCAGTCCTCTTGATTAATAACACATTGGGTTTTACTGCCCTCTATAGGAGTAGGACACTAGACGGAAGGAAAACGTTCTGGCCACACCTTAGGGGCAGTCCCAGAGGGTATATCCTCTCTCTCTCTGCTACAGGAAGTCAGTTATGTCACAAAGCAGTGTCAGAGAATTTAACCCAACCCAAAAAACCGAGGGGCGAGTACTGCGTCTGTCAATGAGCTTAAGAGAAAAGGATTTTACGGTAAGATTTTACAAAAATCCATTTTTCTCTGTCGCTCATTGACAGACGCAGTCCTCTTGATTAATAACACATTGGGACGTTCCAAAGCAGTGCCACAAATGAGGGGTGGGATAACAGAAAAATTTAAATCTAGAAGGCCCAACCGGTGCCGTCTAGAAGTCTTTAAAGGCTCATTAAACTAAAGGAGGAGACTCAACTAAAAATCCAACGGAAAAAAACCCTCGAGGTAGACCACCGGTCTCCTCAAATTGTGGCCTGCAGAACCTTGCGGCCAAAAGAGGCATCCGCCGATGCCATCACATCAACTTTATAAAATTTTGTAAAGGTATGAACAGACGACCAGGTAGCCGCCTTGCAAACCTGGATCACTGACGCCTGATGGCGGAAGGCCCAGGAAGCACTAAGCGCCCGAGTGGAGTGCGCCTTAACAGGGAACGGGGGATCCCGACCCTTAATAGAATATGACTGTACCACCGTCTGTCTGATCCATTTGGAGATAGTCGCGGCAGATGCAGGCAACCCCTTTTTGGGGCCATCCGTGATCACAAAAGTGAATCCGTTTTACGAAACGAGTCCATAGTCTTCAGGTATACCCTGATTGCCCGAACCACATCCAAGGAATGTAACGCAAACTCCCGAGGATGACTGGGCTTAGGACACAGGGAAGGTAACACAATCTTTTCATTCAGATGAAACTCTGAAACCACTTTAGGAAGGAAGGATGGATTCGGACGAAGAACCACCTTATCCCTATGAACCACCAGATATGGGGAACGACAAGATAATGCAGCCAGTTCTGACACCCTGCGTGCAGAAGTGATAGCCACCAAGAAGGCCACCTTCTGGGATAAAGTAAGCAAGGGAATCTCCCTGATATCTTCAAAGGGAGGTTTCTGAAGAACCGACAACACCAGATTAAGATCCCAGGGCGGTAAGGGCTCGCGCACTGGCGGAGCCAGGTGCCGCACTCCCTGGATGAAATTCCGCACCAAGGAATGAGTAGCCAAAGGTTTCTAAAAGAAGATTGCTAATGCTGAAACCTGACCCTTGATAGTGCTCAAGGACAGCTTCTGCTCAACCCCCTGTTGCAGAAAAGCCAAGATTCGGGTCACCGAATAGGTACGTGGGGGAAATCCAAGGGATTCACACCACGCAATATAAACCTTCCATGTGCGATAATAGACTTTGCTAGAAGTCGCTTTCCTTGCTTTAATTAGAGTAGGAATAACTGAAGCCGACAATCCCTTGTCCTTCAGTACCTGGGTCTCAATGGCCAGGCCGTTAAAGCCAGCGATTGTAAAGCAAGATCGGTCCCTGAGACCGCAGATCCTCCTTGAGAGGAAGTCTCCAAGGATCGTCCGCGACCAGTCTGCCCAAGTCGGCGTGCCCGGCTTGACGAGGCTAGTCTGGAATTACCAGGATAACTGGCATTCCCACCACCTCTATCCTGTGGAGAAGCTTCAGCAGCAATTTGAGAGGAGGGAAGACATACAGTAGCTGATACTGCCCCTACGGGGTGATCCGCGCGTCTGCTGCGTCCGCTAGAGGATCGCGGGTGCGGGCTACAAACCTCCGCACCTTCCTGTTGAGCCGAGATGCCAACAGATCCACCTCCGGGGTGCCCCAATGAAGGCACAGCTGGTGAAGTCCTTGGTGCTCAACCTGAGCCACAGCCGTGGCATTGTCTGACTGGATCCGAACCGGGCTGCCCTAGAGCTGCTCGGTCCAGAAAATCAGACAAAGTCTGATCGCTCTCAGTTCCCACACATTTATCAGAAACTTGGACTATCGGAAGTAGTAACTTCCTCTGACTGAGCATTGGAGACCGAAGCCACCAGGCCAGAGACTCCCTGGTCCGCTCGCTCACCCGGATCCGATTCCTGGAGGGAACTAGGAATGATCTTTGCAAAAAGTGAAGAAAACTTCCTGCTCAAGGAACGTAAACTACCGCTCCCTGTAGCATACGAACGTTGGAAGGGAAGAATCGCATCGGTAGAAGTGATCGACACTCGATCTTGTATCCCAACCGTATGAACTCCTGAACCCCTTTGTACGGGATTCAGGAAAGCCCTGGATCTGGAAACCGGTGAAGACGTCCCCCCACCCCAGAAATGGGTGGGGGCGCACCTTCAGGCTGTGTTGGTTTTATCTTCAGGTTTGGCTGAGCCGGATTTTTGTTTACCCGATCAGCGCCCTCTGAAACCCCCTGAGGGGGCTTTGGAGCCCTTCTCGCTCGCCCCAGCGGAGCGAACAAACCTTTTATGAGCGGAAAAGCAAGGTCCTCTCCTGTTGCGAGGTCCCTTGCCCTTAGCAGTCTGTGGCAAAAAAGTGCTCTTGCCCCCAATGACATCCTTTATAATCTCATCTAAGGTGGCCCCAAACAGGCGATCCCCCTGAAAAGGGAGATTAGTCAAAGCTTTCTTGGAACCTAGATCCGCCGACCAGCACTTTAACCACAACACACGTCTGAGGACCACTGCTGACATTGATGCATGCCCTAACAAGGGAGTGGCATCCAGGGCGGCGTCACAGACGAACTGTAGTCCTTGTATAATTTGTTCCATCAAATCAGATGCTGCCGGGGGGATACTTCTCCCCTTTAAGTCATGGTGTAGCAATTTTGCCCATTCTGTCAATGTTTGTGAAACTAAACCAATGGCAACCACTGGCCTAAAGGTTGACCCCATCAGGGAAAAAATGGTGCGGGATTCTGCTTCCACTTTTCGATCCACCGGATCCTCAAAGGGCGGAGCGTCCTCCAACGGGATAACAGAGGCTTTATTTAGTCTGGAAATCGGTGGGTCCACCACTGGTGGTACCGTCAATTTTTTAATGAGGGATTCCTCAAACGGATAACGCCTAGCAATGCGTTTAGAAACAGCAAGGGCTCGTTTCGGATGATCCCATTCCTCTTCAATTTTATTGCCAAAACATTTGGGTAAAGGAAAAACCTTCGCCATCTTGGCACGCTTACTAGTACCAAAAGGAATTTCCATCTCGGTTACCTCTGCCGGTGTAACCTCAAGTCTTAAGGTTTCCCGGACAGACACAACTAGTGCGTCCACCAGCGCTTCTTCTCGTGCTATGGCGGAGGCAGATACGTCCTCCTCACTGTCTGAGGAGACATTACCCGAGACAACCGCCCCAGCAGAGGGACCTGCAGCTGCAGTGACCAGCTCAGAATCTGTATCTGAAGTATCAGATGAAATAGGGGTAGGCGGGGGTCGCTTTCTTGACCTCCGTCCCTGACAGGCTACCTCCACCCGGGATACCAAAGACTCCAAAACTGCTGATAATGCATCAATAACCAGTGGGGTACTGGAGGGTCCTGCGGCCACCTCGAGGGGATCAGGTGGGGATACATGTGTGGCAGGGTCCATGATTATACAAGACACTTGCCAGCGAACAAAAAAACTTTTTTTTTTTGTAATCCCCCAGCGCAACAGCGCCCCTCAGTGTTACCTGCTTTTGGACCCCACAGAGAGAGACCCCAAGGCTCACCACCTGATGCACAGAAGTTTCTATCAACCTGCCTCAGCGCTGTCTTCTTACAGACAGGAAGTCTTTTGGCACTTTTCCCGGGTAAAGGAGGCGGCTCCGCCCCTTTACACGTCTTCCGGCGCCTCCCATGCTTCTCCACGAGGTAACTGGTCACTTCCAAAATGGCCGCCCCCATGCTGGAGACACGAGGCTACGCCAAGATGGCGGCCCCGCGCGACCTGCGGGGAAATGTCGGCGGCCTGTGGAAGATGGCAGCGGCCTGCGGAAGCGCTATCGGCCTGTGCGGCCTGTGGGAGGATAGCGGTCTGCAGGAGGATAGTGGCCTGCGGATGGCGGTAGTCCAGGCACAGGCATCGGCCTGTATTGCAACCTTATCAGGTAGGATGCTATCACCCTTATACATGGCCATCATCACAGTAATGCCACTGACTTCAGTCATGGTCCCTTAACAGTGCCCACTTATACAGTGACTTTAGATAGTCAGCTCCCAAACCAAGCCTCCTGTTTTTTTTTTTTTTCACACAATCACACAATTGGGGGATCTGTGACCTGTTACAGGATAGAGAGGGGACCCAGAAACCTGAGCGTCCGACCATCCTAAGGAGGGGCCCGCGTCCACCAACCAACCCGACAGGGGGTAAAGGGGGAACATTCTACTCACCATACCGGAACCAGGCGGGCGCCAACTCCTGACAGAAACCCTCTCCACCGAGGTGGGGGGGCTGTCGACCAATACGGACGCCGTGACTCAGTTTCCAACTGGTCGTTGGCGTCCAGGCGAGACGTTTAACTCGCAGGGTCAGTACCCGTCCAGTGGGACTATGTCGCGGCCGACCCAGCGCGGAGCTAGAGCCTGCACGCGCTCGCAGGCTGACTGGGGTGACCACTGGATCTCAACATCCAGCCCGTCACCCAGTTTCAGCGTACTTGCTTGAAGATCTCACAGGAACACTGGAGAAAAAAAGCTGCCTAATAAAAATGTTTTCTAAAAAATCTTGCCAGGACCAAGATCCCAGCAAGGAACTTAGGTCCTTACTCCTAACTAGACAGAAAAAACTGACTTCCTGTAGCAAAGAGAGAGAGAGAGAGAGAGAGAGAGAGAGAGAGAGAGAGAGAGAGGATATACCCTCTGGGACTGCCCCTAAGGTGTGGCCAGAACGTTTTCCTTCTGTCTAGTGTCCTACTCCTGTAGAGGGCAGTATAACCCAATGTGTTATTAATCAAGAGGACTGCGTCTGTCAATGAGCGACAGAGAAAACATGTTATACTTACCTGCTTGGTGCAGTAGTTTTTGCACAGAGCAGCCTAAATCCTTCTCGGGTCCCTCTTCAGCACTCCTAGCCCCTCCCTCCTATTGAGTGCCCCTGCAGCAAGCAGCTTGCTATGGGGGCACCCGAGCCGAACTGCAGCTCCCTGTGTCAATTCAGGCACAAAGCCACGTCCCCTCTCTCTCACTGGCTCACTGAATTTGATTGACAGCAGCGGGAGCCAATGACGCTGCGGTCTTAGCAAATGAGGGAGTCGTGGGCAGCTGAGACACTCCTGCAACAATGCTGGATCGAGATGGGCTCAGGTAAGTATTAGGGGGGCTGCTGCACACAGAAGGCTTTTTATCCTAATGTATTTTATTCTGACTTTACAACCATTTGAACTTGGAGGGGGAAGATTACTTTTTTCACTTTACTACCACTTTAACCACTTGCCGACCGCCCCACGCAGATTTACTGCGGCAGGGCAGCTCAGCTGCGCATAATCACGTAGATTGACGTAATTATGTGCATGTGGTCTTGGTGGCACGTGCGCGCCGCCGGAGCCGCGCTCCCGCTGTGGTCAGACACAATAGGTGCCAGACAATCAATGCCAGCCTCCTGCGATCTGCACAGAAACGGACAGAGGCCCCGTCTTCTTATGTAAACAAAGCAGGCGGGTCTTCTGTCACACAGGCAGAGAGAGATGATGAGTTTCAGCCAAGCTGAAACTCCAATCTCTCTGTGCCTGTCACAGTGCCCTCCCTCACCACAGTCAGTAAGCACAAACAGGCATAAATTTAACCCTTTGATCACCCCAGTGTTAACCCCATCCCTGTCAGTGTCATTTATACAGTAACAGTGCATATTATTTAGCACCGATTACTGTATTAATGTCACTGGTCCCCAAAAAGTGTCAAAAATGTCAGTTAGGGGTCTGATCTGTCCGCCGCAATGTCGCAGTCCCGCTAAAAATTGCTGATCGCCGCCATTACTAATAAAAAAAATAAATAAAGTCCAAAAATCTATACTGTAGTTTGTAAACACTATAACTTTTCCGCAAACCAATTAAAATACGTATTTTGTGATTTTTTTTTTTAACCAAAAATATGTAGCCGAATACAAATTGGCCTAAACTGAAAAAAATTAGATTTTTTAAATGTTTTTTTTGGGAATGTTTTAAAGCAGAAAGTAAAAAAATATTGTGTTTTTTTCAAAATTGTTGCTCTTTGTTTATAGCACAAAATCTAAAGACTGCAGAGGTGATCAAATACCACCAAACAAAAGCTCCATTTGTGGGAAATAAAGGACCGCACTATTTTTCGTTAAAGTAATAGTGCCGAATCGCAAAAAATGGCCGGGTCATTAAGGGGGTAAAACCTTCCGGAGCTGAAGTGCTTAAAGAGTATTTGTTTATTGATCAAACTGCCCTGTCCTAATAAAAAGGAACCTCAGGCCTCACAATGAACCCATCAAAGTCAAGCAAAATTATTTCAGAGTTTTTTTTTTAAACAATTAAAGGTTTGGTTTACCAAACCTTCAGAAGAACTTAAGCTGGCCATACAATAAACATATTTATTATTCAATATCCTTTAGATTTACCTTCAAATATGTAGAGCAATGACCTGTCTGCATACACATTGAAAGTGTTTAGGTTGATGGTATTGGTAAATCTAAAGGAAAATTGTATAAT
The DNA here is from genome assembly GCF_965119305.1 of Pelophylax lessonae. Lineage (NCBI taxonomy): Eukaryota > Metazoa > Chordata > Amphibia > Anura > Ranidae > Pelophylax > Pelophylax lessonae. The sequence goes on along the minus strand of NC_138768.1, from coordinate 728,196,837 downwards.
GTAATGTTGGTAATATCTAACCAACCATTCTCTTAGCTACAGTAAAAAAAAAACATTTGTGAATTACATCACAGCTTCCCCAACTATTATCATTAATTAACTCCACGGAATAAGCATCTATGGACTTAAAATAGTAATAAAAATTTGCAGCATATGAAGAAGACCGACTTACATTGCACAGAGCAATGCATAGTAATGTGTTCATCTACAGCATACAAGGGTTGTATTAGCAGAGCTATACATTATAAATGTGCAGTAGATGTCATGCTGCAACATGCATGGCCCAAGAACTTGCTCTGCTACCAAAAGATCATAGGAAAGAGTTAGCTGTCCCCCTGAGCTTTCTTACATTTCAGGAAAACCCACCTGTCGGGGCAGTTTTCAGTGACTGAGCTCTTACTCTTGACAGTGTAACTTTAGCTGGTTGAGCAGTACCAACGCCATTCTGTCTCATGCATTTTGCTGGAACTTCATCAGTCTTGATGCTGCTTGTGGCAGTTGTAGCTGTTAATATAAGAATACACATACATTAATACTGGCATTCTCAGACATGGAAAAAGTGAAACTCTGTCCTTAAAAAGCTCAGTTAAAAACTAACGAGTAGTGTGCTATTTTTATGCTCAAGCCTCATTATACAGGATTTTTATTGCGCCAATAATTAGCTTAGAACTTTATAATATAGAGTAAGATCGTTTCATTAAAAAACTATTCATTACAAGAGGGTTAGGAAGGCCCTGCTCATGAGAGCTTACAATAATAAAAAATAAATGCTATAAATAATAATATTAAATAACAGATATGGGGCAAAGGGTGCAAACATTAAAAGTATAAATAAAAGGTCACTTTTTTAAAATTTTGAACAGAGTGGAGAGCGATTAGAACACTTGTCAGTTTTTTTTTTGCGGTCTGTGCCCCCGTTAGGGAAATTCACACACTCTATTTATCCTGTTATCATAATCATAAGTGAAAGTAAAGGAAAATCCCAAATGTTGTTTTGTCCCCAGGACAGTAATAGAGCGGAAATCTTCCAATGGGGACTCTAGTTTTGCTAACCTGATGACCCTTTGTTTAAAGGGATTTCCTCTCACTTCCTGTTTGGCTTTGGGACAGGAAGTGAAGGGAAATCTCCACAGTGGGACGCAGATGGGAAAAAAAACCTGAAAGGGGTTAGAACTCTCCCTTACTCTATTTAAAAGAGAAAAAATGTGCCTATGGTTCTACTTTAACGGAGAGGGATGAGCTGATGGAGAAAGTAAAGTTCAGCTTTTAGGTGGAGGCAAGATAGGTTTCCCTAAAAATATGTTTTCAAGGGTCTGCTAAAGGTGGGCAGAGTAGGAAACAGTCAGACAGATTAGGGTAGGGAGTTTCAGAGGATGGGAGAGGCTCTGGAAAAGTCCCAGACGTAAGCATGGGAGAAAAGGCATCCAGAAAGCAAGAGGTCCTGGGAGGAGCAGAGAGGAGGGTTTGGATGTTTTCAGACAAGATTAGTGATGTAGCAAGGACAAAGTTGTAAAGGACTTTGCATGATGTTCTTATTTTGAATTTAATTTGTTAGGTAAGTGGAAGGCAATGGAGGGATTGGCAGAGAGGGGTGGCATCACTGGGCAGTCAGTAAGGTAAACCAATCAGGCAGCAGAATTCATAAAACATTGAAGGGGGGGATAGCAATAGTCAAGGTGAGAAATAGAGGAGTGAATAAGTAGCTTGCTGGTTTCATTTATTAATATATGGATAAAATCACCTTTGTAAAAAAATAAATGCACAACTTTTTGCAGAAAAAAAAAAAAAATAACTGAGAACTACAAGTGGTCAGCCACAAAGGATGTTATTACTTGTAGTTCTCCCATTCACATTAACTTTGCTATAATATAAAATACCAAAATTTAAAGAACCATTTCAAACAGCAGTCCACTTTTTTTCAAGTAAACAATGTAACTGAGCTAAAAAGCATCAAAGTATCCACGTCACCAATAAAAAGTAGTGGGATGGACTACCACTGCACAACAATGCCTGGATTAAAAACTGGAGCAGGTAACCCATCTGCAGCCAACACATGGCTTAATTTTTCATTTTTACTGGAGTCCAGCTTTAAACGTACAGGATTTTTAAGGCCTCAAGCACACTGGACGTTGTAAAAAGAAAAAGCCAGTAGCATTAGCTGTAGAAAACTGTAAAATGAGTTTTTCAGCTTTTTTGCAGAAGCATTTTTTTTTTTAACATTTTTGAGCTTTTTTTTTTTAGACAAAATTATACACCCTTAAAAGCTTAAGGTGAATAGCCAAGTTTTTCGGCGTTTTTAAGCTTTTTTTCCGAGTTAGAGCATTTTAACAGCTGAAAAACTCCTCTCAAAACCAACTAGCTCTGGGGTTTTTTCCCAGCTGGAAAACGCCTCTGCCAAAAACTGCTGATAACAGCCTATGTGTGCATGGACACATAGGATAACCTGCTGGGGAGTTTACTGGCTGCAGAAAAAAAAAAAATGTCTGAAGTCAAAAGCCGCATCTGTAAAAATGTCCAGTGTGCATGAGACCTAAAATGGACCTCTACCCAAACTTAATTCTGTACTGTGCAGACAATGATAACATCTGGTTTATAAAATTATACTTTTGTCTGTAGCCTAGACTAAAATGTCCTGAGACTCATATCTACTTGTTCCCCAATCAGCAGTTGGTGTATGACAAATTGGTCCCAGCTATTAACTTGGCGCAATCTGTAAAGTAGATTCCGATTCTCAAAGATTTATTTTGCTACTACTTTTTTTAGTAAAGCGCCAACTACTTTTATTAATAAGACCTCACATGCTTTATCCAATCTATGGTGCATTATAGAAAAACAGGATCTATTTAATTGGATGTAAAGAACTGTCAGGACTGTTAAAATATAATGAGACTAGAAAAGTAACATCTGAGGGTGTAAAAATGCCTCAAGCACTCGGATTTCTCACCGCTTTAATTTGTGTATTGTAAATTAACTGTGCTTTTTCCTCCCATGTAACAGACACTGGTCAACACATCAGATGACTTAATGATGTGTCTTTATAATGTATGCGTCTGGTCCTTTATCAGACAACTATAAGGAATCAAGCATATTAATATGAAATACATAAAAACCGAAATACTAAAAAAATCTACTTGGAAATGAGGGGCGCCTAACTCTAGGTGCTATTTGTAATGCTTTACCTAAGAGGATCATAAATCTAGTTAAAGTGACACCATGCATTCTGGTATTTGCGCTACTGAGCCAGCAAATTTAGGGTACCCCACCCAAGCTTTAGAGGCATATTTATAAAGCAGTGCATCTTGCCATTTATCAAACACTGGCTGCAGTCAAATCTCTCTTGTGTTTGCGTTTTAAATTACAGGGATTGGTTCACCATCAGTGAATGTTTGGTGAAAGTCACATTCATAGCAATATTAACATGCCTCATTTGCGTTTTAAAGTTTTAAACAGCCAAGACATACATGTATAGGCCTGTGGAGTAGAAATACTTTATCTTGTAAATTGAAGAGTGAGCGTAAATAATTGAACACTGCAGTTGAAAGGCACGAGGGTGATGCATGCAATCCTAATAACTAATGTAATAGTACTAAATTGCATTTATCTATTACACTGCTAAAAGGTTATGGCATAGCTATGGGTAGAAGACTACCCAATAAAAAAAATGATAGCAAACCCCCCCCCCCCAAAAAAAAAAAAAAACACACACGTATGACTTCTTGCCAAGTTAGGACTTTGCTAAATTAAACAATAAAATCTGGTGTGACCTACTTCTTTTCCCAGCAACCGAAGCCAACAAAGGAATTATGCAAAAGCTGCAGGACGCCACAAGCAGGAAGGTCAGCAAGGTAGCATCACTGGCTTTCCCTGAATCTGCCACCAATCTTAAAGTGAAATTGAAGGGAAGATGCACGGGCCATGCACTTGCTGTGCAACTGCGGTGCCCGCCTGGTACTGTCATTTAAGACAAAAGGCTCACGACGAGATGAGAGATGAAAGGGCATCAGCCATGATCACCTCTTTGTGTTTCCCGTGCCGCTCTCGATGAATTAGAGTGGAAACTAATCAGAGGCTTTGAGGCGGTGGGCAGGACACATTAATCCAGCCTGAAAGTCTAACTAGGCATCGGGTAGGCTGTGTAATCTTGGCCACATGGTGAATATGAAGCTTTGTTTCAAAGGGCACTTTATTCATAATTAAGTAGCCGTTTGTATGGCATTTCAATGGAAAAGTGAAACAATAAGCACATTTAGAAGCTGCTCAAGGCTTCTTTTGCTAGTGGAGATGCAGCATACGCTGACATGCGAGTGAAACATCCAGCATTATTGTCAAATCAGCAGAGGATTGGAGAGGGCAGCATAGCTCTCATTCCTCATCCCAAATCCAATTAAAAGAAATAACAGCTGAAACCAGCAAAAATAAGAAGGGAGGAAAAGGCAAGACTAAATCCGTTTCTAGTACTTGAGTTAATAAAAGCAAAATAGAATGTCTAAGACTGTGTCCTAACAAGACAAGATCTTTTACTATGGTCACAAATACTTGTCAGTGGTATTGGCCCTGATCTATTAATGTGTCTTAATTGCCGATTATGGACAGAAAAATCATTCCTGTTCACTCACTGACGCATTTGTGCAGCAGATGAATGCAGGCTAACGTGCCTAATTTTTTTTTTTGAACAATTTTTATTGAGGAATAACACACAAATTAATAAGCATGAGTTAACATTGGTGTAAGCTTCAATACAAGGAAGGGTCAGTAAGTTTTTATAAAAATCTTGATAACCCTGACCATCCTACCCCAGATGGGATCAATCGGTAGGCATGGAGTGGACATCAAGTTAACCAAAGAAAAGCAATTACATGGGATACCACAAAACAAAAACATTTGTTAGACTTTTTTTCAAGGATTCTAAAAGTAGAAAAATGGAGTTTCATATAGCTACAGCAGGGAAAATTATTTGATCCCCTGCAGATTTTCTACGTTCTCCCACTTACAACGAAATAAAGCGTCTATAATTTTTTTTTACCATAGGCATATTGTAAAGGAGAGAGACAGAATATCAACCAAAAATCCAGAAAAAAACAAATAATATAAATTTGGTTGCAGTGCAGCAATTAAAATAAGTATTTGATCCCCAAGCAAAACATGATCTTCTCTAAAACCTTAAGGTTTCTTGGCCGTCTCTTGGCGATGCCCAGTTTCAGCTCCCTCCATAAGTTTTCTACAGAATTAAGGTCTACTCAAGACCATAACCACTTCTGGACCGCCCACTGTGTGTGTGTGTCATTACTTTTGATGGTCTATACCAGAGTTATGGCAGCAGATAACTGCCATATCCCCAGTATTTTTTTTTTTCCAGCAGGCGATCCTCTTTCGCATAAAAGTGTCCCGGCGGCAGATTCGCCACAAGATCATTTTTATGGGCAGGGGAAGAGGTGCCCGCCCCTTCCCAGTCATTTTCCCCGCTTACCGGAGTTGTCGGTAGCAGCGAAAACCATCCAACCCTGTGCAGTGATGGGCAGCAAGTCGAGTAAGGGCAAGATGGCTCCCGACTATGCCCCTGGAGGACCGGAGCGATGTCACTTCCGCCCAACAGCCATTTTTTTTTTTTTATAGAAAAAGGGTAAATTTCGTTTACTTTTGCTTTGAAGTGTAAATGAGAGATCTGAGGTCTTTTTGACCCCAGATCTCGCATTAAAGAGGCCCTGTCATGCCTAACTCTATTACAAGGGATGTTTACATTCCTTGTAAAAGGAATAAAAGTGATCCTTCAAAAAAAAAAAAAACTTTTTTTTTTGACAGTGTAAAAATGAAAATGAAAATAAATAAAAAAAAAAAAAAATTCAAGTGCGCCGTCCCTCCGAGCTCACACACAGAAGTGAACTCATACGCAAGTCGCGCCCTCATATGTAAACAGTGTTCAAAACTAGTGATTGACCAATATCGTTTTTTTTGTTGCCGATAACGATATTTTGGTCAACGCATATCGGTATCGGCAGATATTTTTGTACATTTAAAACCCCTCCTCTGCACTTAAAAGCATTCAAAACGCCAAGTTTGGCTGTTTTGAATGCTGTAATTTTTTTAATCTTGCGCATCATTACAAGACGCCGGTATCGGGGTGATGCCTCTAGCTGCAAGCATCAGTCTGGTACAAGCACTTTCCCGAAATCTTGGTGGCCGATTCCGATATATCGGGGAAAGTGCATATCGGCCCCCGATATATCGGCTTTGCCAATAATCGGTCAATCTCTAGTTCAAACCACACACCTCGATCGTTCAAAGGAGAGCAATAAATCTAGCACATATAACACCTCACCTGTAACTCTAAACCGATAAAACTGTAAAAATTTAAAGCGTCGCCTATGGAGATTTTAAGTACCGTACTTTGTCGCCATTCCACGAACGTGCACAATTTTAAAGCATATGTTGGGTATCAATTTACTCGGCATAAAATCATCTTTTGTATTATACAAAGAAATTGGGCCAGTTAAAAAAAAAAAAGTTTATTTTTTCCAAAAAGAATTGCGTTTGTAAGACCGCTGCACCAATACACGTGACAAAGTATTGCAATGATCTCCATTTTATTTTCTAGGGTCTCTACTAAATAAATATACATACAGGATTTAGAGAAGATTTTTAACCACTTCTGGAACAGTAGTTGTACCCCCTTAATGACCAGGCCATTTTTTGCGATTCGGCACTGCGTTATTTTAACAGACAATTGCACGGTCGTGCGACGCTGTACTCTAATAAAATTGACGTCCTTTTTTCCCCCCCACAAACAGCTTTCTTTTGGTGGTATTTGATCACCTCTGCAATTTTTTATTTTTTTTGCATACTAAACAAAAAAAAAAAGAGCAATTCTGTAGGGCGTGGCTTGCCGACACCGCGGATAGCTGCATGAGACAGTAACTCCGCTCTACACTCGGCTACAGGCAACGGCACAGAGCCCAGACGAGATCTAAAAAGCTCCAGATCCTTCTCCACAACCCGAGCAACGGATCAATCACTTTGTCAAAGTGTAGGAAGCAGTCAAAGCTTCCCCAGAAGCTCACATACTTCTTCCTCCCAGCGAGGACAGACGGCTGCCAAGATGGCGACGGCAGCTCACAGCACTGCCACCCTGTTCTCCCCTCATGCTGGGAACAGTGCTCATAAGCTGTAGGATCTGTCTCGAGCTTCAGCTACAAACAGTGAGCCCCCCTGCTCACCCACCACAGGGTCCCCAGTTAAATCGAAGCAAAAAAGGGAAAAAAAGTTATCAGGACAGCCACATATAATCCCCTTTAACCTGCCCACCTCTGACATACAGCATTCTCTAGCAACTGATAACTTCCCTGCCTCTGATCAGCCCATCTCAGAACAAACCATGAAAAGTATGCTGATCTCATTAAAGCAAACCCTATACCTGTATCTCTCAACAACGGTTGCATCCCTAGCTAATGTAGTGCAACAAACAAGACCAACGTCTTCATCACATTGAGCACAAGATTTATGATCTCCTCACAGCCCATAACGAAATAGTAGATGCATGCACAGAACATGAACTACAAATGATCAACTTAAAACTAGCAGACCTCGAGGACCGGTCACGCCGGATAATAAAATTCCGAAACATACCACAATCAGTGCAACAACCTGAACTGGTGAAATTCATACAGTCCCTGATGTGCACATTAGTCCCTGACCTTGCAAACCGGGATCTAGAAATTGATAAGAGCACATTGCATACCGAAACCTCCGCATCTACCAGCAGAGAAACCACGAGATGTCCTCGCACGCATCCATTTTTATAGCACAAAAGAAAAAGTGATGTACGCCGCAAAACGTACTAAAAACCTTACCAGAACCATACACAACCATTGCCCTCTACACAGACCTCTCCAAAACAACCATGGAAAACCAAAGGCAATTATCCACCATTACGAAAGCCCTTCAAAACCACTGCATACCCTACAAATGGGGATTCCCTACCAAGTTGATAGTCACTTACCAAGAAACCAATCACGCTGTGAGCGGGCCTTACCCTGACCAGCCTCAGTTTCTACCCCACATGCTCTAGTCCAGATCACGGTGGAGTAAACTTGCCCTCCTCTGGAATCTTTAGCAGTTACTCTGCACATTAAACCAGTATCCTTACCAGGCTCTCTCTTTTTAACGTACCCCCTGCTCCATACCGGCTTGACCTCCCCAAACCTCAACCAACCTCTCTATGTTGAACTTTCTCTCACTTTGGGAACTACCATTACTACTTCTAAGAATTCCAACACGCCACAATGCCTCAAACTCCTATCCTTGAACGCAAAGGGCCTAAACAGTCCCCCAAAAAAGAGCCAACCTCCAGAAGGAACTATCCAGGCAAAATATAGACATCGCCTTCATTCCAGAAACCCACTTTGCCCAAGCCAAAAGCCCATCATTTAAGCTCAAGGGCTATAATACCTTATTTCTTTCATCAGGACATAAAAAGAAAAATGGAGTCCTAACCGCAATCCGAGATACTCTACGAATTCAGCATCACTCCACGTACGCTGACCTTTTGGTCCCATACTTCATACTGATCTGTACTGTTGAACAAGTCACTTACACACTAGTCAACATATATGGACCCAACCCAAGACAACTCCGATTTTTCCGTCGCCGCTTCAAGAAAATTGACACTCTAAAACAGGGCAATCTAATGGTCGGTGGAGATTTGAACATAATTAATGACCCAGTCATGGATACTTCCTGCAAACATAACCATAATCGTCCAACACTGAACTCGTAACTTCAGGAATCAGACCTATTCGATGAATGGAGAACGCATCATGGATCGGAAAGCGACTATACGTACTTCTCTCACTCTCAGCTGTCTTATTCGCATATTGATAACTTTCCTAGTTGACAAATGGACACTTTAGAACATTATGCAAGTGGACATAGGTCTGATCTCATGGTTGGACCACGCACCTATCCCGATTATGTAGTCAGATTTGCGAACTACACCACTAACACTCTGGAAACTAGACTCTTTCCTTCTAGCATACTCCGATGTCCACCAAGAGATCCTAGCCAAACACCAGTCCTTTTTTTAACTCAATGACTAACCGAACACAAAGAAAGTATTCTATGGTCTACCTACAAGGCATCTTCATAAAAATGGGTAAAAAAATTGGACACCAGAGGACCCAGAAAATCAACGAGGTTCCAAATCAAATAACCCAGTTAGAAAAACGAAAAAAAAAACCAAAAAAAAAAACAACTCCTACCCAAAACCAATCCTCTGAACTCCTCGGGCTAAGACAAAAGCTCAGATCCCTTTTACTACATAAATTTGAATGTAGCTTTAAACAAACTAAAGAGCATTTCTACTCTTTGGGCAACAAAACTGGGAAACACTTAGCCAAGCAGGTTAAAGCCCATCGAACCAAAACTAAGATTTCCTCCCTGATTCACTCCACATCCGAAAAACGCAACTAATCCCCAAGAAATTGCCAACGTTTTTAGTGATTATGCAACCCTCCACAACCTTAAAGAGGACCTTGCCACTCCTCAACCTACTGACGAGAGCATTCGAAAATTCCTAGCCTCTGTTGACCTACCCTCAATTTCAGAGGAGCAAAGCAATCTTCTCTCCAAACATTTTGAGATAGACAAAATACTCGGGGCAATTAAATCTCTTCCCTTACATAAATCTCCAGGAGAGGACGGATTTACAAATGCGATCTACAAAAAAATTGCCAACATTTTAGTCCCTAAACTTAAAGACCTCTTCGATACTGCTGGTTCTTTGGGTTCCTTACCTATAGATATGCTCCAACCCATTATTTCTACAATTCCAAAACCAAGGAACGACCCCACTCTCCCATCAAACTACCGGCCAATCTCCCTCCTTAATACTGACATTAAACTTCTAGCCAAAGTAATTGCCAATAGGCTGATGCCAATCCTACCTAAACAAATACACCCTGATCAGGTCGGTTTAGTACCAGGTAGACAAGCACCCGATGCAACTAGACGTGTACTCCACCTCATTCATCATGCCACACGTACCCAAGCGCCTTCTCTGCTCCTATCACTAGACACGGAGAAGGCGTTTGACAGGGTCCATTAGAAATTTCTCCAAGCTGTGCTCACGAAATTTGGCATTAAGGGCTGGTTTCTCCAAACAATCCTGTCCCTATAATCTAACCCATCAGCTAGAGTCCGCACAGGAGGAACTAAATACAACTATATATTTATATATATACTATATACAATCTGTTCAAAATTACAAATGGAACGAGGCAAGGATGTCCCCTCTACCCAATCATTTTTGCCCTATTGATGGAACCACTGACCTCTAAAATTAGAGCAGACCCACAAATTCCAGGCATAATGTGCAATGGCACAAATAATAAAATCAGTCTTTTTGCTGATGATGTGATATTAATGATCACCAACCCCCTCCGGTCCCTGCAACCAGTACTCAATATACTCCACAACTTCAGCACAGTATCCTACTGCAAACTAAATAGCAAAAAATCCCTGGCTCCCCCCATACAAATTCCACCCCAGCTCATTTCCCAACTAAACTATCTTTCCATTCACATGGATGAGTACATCAATTCCCTACCTGTGAACTCAAATCACCGCCAACCAGAGCCAACTCATCTATCTTGATTACCAGGCCTTCCTATGCAACCTGCCTGCCCTCCTGAAATCTTCACTGCACAAATCTTTCTAATCTAGGACAAGTTGCCACCCTTAAAATTATTGTACTACCCAAGCTCCTCCACTTATTTCGGACGCCGCCAACGGTCCCTATCCCCCAATCATTACTAACCTCAATTAAAAGGCAATTTACCAAATTGATCTGAGACTCCAAACCCCCGAGATGTGCTAACTATATACTAACCATGCCCCAAGAAATAGGTGGAGTGGGCCTACCTAACATAGCAAAATACCACCTTGCTTCTGTTCTTGATCAACTCTATTATTGGTGGCATCCTTCACCGGAAAAACTCTGGTCAACCCTTGAGACCTCACCCTTACAACCTGCGACTCCGACTGACCACCTCTTAGCAGCGTTAGGTCAATATCCAACCCTGAAAAATTCTAGCCACACACTCAGCCTCCGTCCAAGCCTAGAAAAAAATCCTGGCCACATACACCCCGCCCCCCACATACCATGCCAATACCTATACCACTTAGAGTGCTAACTGCCTGTATCCCAGAATTGACCTAATCGTAATGGTATACAACTGGCATAAACAACTTAAGCGACAGAAGATCCAAAAATGAATTGAAACCCTTCAAATCCATTCAGGATGAATACAAAATTACCAAACTCGGGGAAGCCTACATGCACACAAGAATCTCCCACTTCCTCAATTCCACAAAAATTCCCTTCACAGCCCTAATCCCTGCAACAATCCTCCAGTTCTACACATCCACACAATATCCTAAAAAGGGCATATCTATAATGTACTCCAACCTATGCCAAAATCAACCTTGCTCCCAAATAAACACGCTAAACAAATGGAGTGAAGAACTAAACACCCCCATCACAAAGGACCAATGGCTATGAGCATTTCAACTACCGTAACTTCTAAAGCATCCAACAGCAGTAACCATTGGGAGTCTTGCCAAAAAAACATTCATAGATGGTACTTAACGCCCTACTGACTATCAAAAATTTACCCAGGCAATTCACCTACGTGCTGGAGGAACTGTGGCAGTACGGGTTCATTATCCCCTACCCCATGCCTTTATCCCCCACATTGCATTATTACATGTAGGCATAGAAAAATTCCCACCTCAATCTCGCTACGCCATTGTCCATCTACTATCGGCTACCAAACTCAACATTACAAGACTATGGAAAACCACAGAAACTCCCTTCCAACACTATTGCTGACCTCAACTACCAGTGCGAGATGGAAAAACTAGTAGCCAAAAAAAAAAAAAAAAAATCATCACACTAGAGAAGTTTAAAACCACATGGTCCCAATGGCTACAGCACCCAAAATGCACTGTACTAGTATGAAACCTTCAAGTAGACTCTGTGTTTAATAATTCATTCAACATTTTCTGCTGGTGCCCCCCCCTCCCCCATCTACCTCCTCTTCCCTCCTTCCTCCCCCCATAACTCCCCCCATGCATCACTCCCGTCTATCTTTATATACCTTATTGATCCATCCGTTGTTTAAAAGCTTTATCCCAATACTATTACCACAGTTTGAAATGTTTTCTTTACCCTAGATGGAACAAATGCTGTGATTAATGTTTGACTACCCAACTATTTCCCCTTTTTGTTATTGTACTTGTATTGATTTATATTATCAGATTGAGCATCTTTTTTGCAACCATTTTAAGGCTACATCTCTTTGTTTCCTTTTTATCTCCTTTTTGTGCAGTAACATTTTTGGTTGTGGTGGCTCTCTGATTTATACTGGGCTTACAGGAGATTATCTGCTGAGCCCGGGATGTAAGTGGGTAGCCCTGCTTGGTTACGAGCACACTGTGGCTTCCCTGATTTCCACACCGTCCCTACTTTTGAATCAACACAGAGACCTGTGATCCTAAATAGGAGGATCACAAATGCTCTGTGTTCATTTCCAAGAGAATGATCTGCTGTGTTTACAACAGCAGACCATCGCTCTCTCCATGGGAGCAAGGGTTTCTCTACCAAGTACGAAGTCATGTTTTGCTTGGGAATCAAATACTTATTTTTTTCGCCACCATGTATTTGAGATATGCCTGCTTTTCTCTACGAACATGCCCCAGCTGCCTTGACCTAGTGCCCAGCAGCTGTCAATTCTTTTCCAGTGACTGAGCAAACAAAAGGCTGAGCCTGAACACGTAAGGAGCCTTGCACTGACAGTGGTGTGTGTTTTTAAATCTTTATTGTCATACAGAATTTTGCTATTGGTATCGGGGCATTTACATCTGTGGAGATACATTCGCCTTGGAGGAGTTGTGATAGCCGGTTCCTTACTAGGACATAAGCCCTGTCGATCTCTATTGCTATACAGCATAGGGGTCACCATTGTCCGGTAAGTGAACACCCAAAGGGGGAGGCCCGGCACTTGCTCACTGCACCACAAAAGATTGCATGTTTTGTGCACTTTCTTCCTGGCACTCCAGCACTTTCGTGAGACATTTTTTGGGACTGTGTATATCTTATCTACTGAGATCTTAAAGAACTATTACATCTGGACTGGCACTTTATTTATATAGTATATGTTTACATGGTTTCTACACTCCAGCCCCATTTTTTGCACATAATTGCACGGTGCACTTTATGAGTTTTTGAGTAGAACATAATCACCTAATTATTATACATGATTCACTATTGTTTGCGCTGTGATATATAATTTTCTTGCATTTGTGAATTTTGGGTTACCACTATTTATGAACAGCTGCATTCTAGAAATTTTAAATATTGTCATTAGTTTTTTCACTTATCTTTGCGCTGTATTTGCACTGCACTTATTTTTACTAACTGAACTGCATAACTTATAATATTTGTATCTTGTGTTTTTTCTGTATTTTCAATTGATATTTTGTCTTGATCGTTTAAAATACACCTATGATAATTATAGACCCTTCACTTCTTTGCAAGTGGGCAAACTTACAAAATCTGCAGGGGATCGAATAATTAATTTTCCCCACTGTACATCAAAAATCAAGATCTTCAAGTGTTGCCTGACTAACACATGGAGTTAAGCAAACTGAAAGTTTTATTTTCAAGGAGTTAACGGGTTGAATAATATCCGTTATGGGTGGATACTGTTAAGGAAAAAAGCTGGTGAATGTTTTAGCCTAAGTACCCTAGTTGAAAAATCTGAGGGTACCAAAGATTGACACCTCCTGTTGTAATTGAATGAGCAAGGGAGAGGAGCTGTAAATTAAGGTGCAAAGATGTCATCACCACCGTGATAACTAGGGGTGAAAATATTCAGGCACCTAGGTGAAACCCTAACAACCAAAATCATTGAATACATGTTACAGCCTTAACATTTCCTCTCCAGCTCAGGTACCAAGCTCCTATGTTCTCCCAGCAAAGAATAGCTTGTATAGAATCCCTGGGATGCTGTTCTGTTGTGTTTGGACATAGGATCAACATCTACCAGCATTACTGGAGCCCCTGCTCTGTCTGTTTATAATCCATCATCATGGGTTCCTCCTCACTCCATGTATTTACCATTAATACCTGGTGACATTTGGGTCCCATATTTGCCTCTCGCAGCCACCCGTTAGGTTCATCTTGGCCCTTTGGTAGAGCATTGTCCCCTTGGGCTGCTTTGGCTTAGTCTGTGGTGGTCCGGTCTGTTTGAGCACCTGAATAAACCATCCTGATATTGGATTTTAAAGTTACATGTGGTGTGTCATTTTGGTTAAACAGTCCCCATGGATATCATTGTACCCATAACCCTCCATCCCTGATGAAGAGAAAACTGTCTAAGTTCTTGAAACGCTTGGATGCCTCTTCACTATAATGTACAGGAATTGGGTCAATTATGCTCAACTGCTGTACATGTTTCACATTCCGCATGAATTTTATCTTGTTCTTTTGATATGTCAAACTTTCTATTTTACTATATACTGTATTTAGTGTTGCCCTTCAAAGTCCCACCTCCTAGGGGGTTGTGTTCTGTTTGACACCATTGAGGAGATCCAGCGCAAATAGGAGAAGGTGCTTGACACGCTTCGAAAAGGAGATTTCCAGGACACATTCTAGAAGTGGCAGGAACACTGGGAGTGCTGTGTTCTGCACGGAGACTATTTTGAAGGCGATAGTGTGTAAAAGTAGACAAAGTGCTTTCTTGTAAACAAGCTAGTTTTAAAACTTCTGGGTATCACTTCGTACATGCCTGAACGCAGGCATGTCTTAATACATACAGCCCTAAAGAAATTTGCAAACCATAATGGATGCGGGTGGTTATAGGCAGATGCATATTCATTAACATTTGGCTACCCACAAGCATTACATGGGTCAGTTTTTCCTCAGTTACAAGATGGAGGAAAAGCCTAGTGGACATGGATGTCATATGCGACATCAGTTTGCGTTCCAAATAGACTTAGCAGTCTAGAATCCCCTTCTAAGATGAGAGAATGAGTATGTGAAAGAAGCCCTAAAAGTGCATGTTTAACACCACATTACCACCCTACAACCATCCAAAGAAAATTAAGCTGATTTACAAATATAACCTTATATTTAACAAGTGTACTTTGTAATTGCATAGTTCTAAAACATGCTCTTAATCAGTTGGCAAAATCCCATGGGATGGGAGCCAAGAAGCTCTACTACAGCAGTTCTTGTGTTTGTCACCACTTGCCTTCTCAGTCCATTGAAGGCATATGCTGCATGGAAATCCATGTCTGGATTGGATTAAAAAATACATTTAATCATAAAGATGCACCTATTCATTATATAGTATTTGATTTGCATTTTTAGACAAGTGCACTCTACAAACCTAGCCATAGTAGTTGTGTTGAGAAACATGTTTTTGATCCATTGAGCTCCTAAATTATGGAAAACTATTAACTCCCGTAGAAGGTCCTCATTCAGTATAATTTCTTTAACCGCAGATTTTTTTTTTACAACTAACTAAATATCAAGGGTTGTGAGAGGCCCACAGTAGAGTCTTGAGTTAATTTGGTTTTTTATATTGTGTATACCCGTTTACGTGAAATTCTTCAAAATGATACAATAGAGAGATACAGGGCAAGATACAAGCACAATTATTTTTTAATGTTCCTAGTAACACCGAATCTTATGTCTTGCAAAAAGAACATGCACATGTTATGAAGTGCCTGGTATAATTACAGCATACTTACAGTCCCAAAGAGTGACTACATGCCGTTAGGGTTATTCTGTGCCTTAACAGACAAGACAGCCACCATGTTAAACAATTCTCAGTGCTCAAAGACAAGTGAAATTATTTATTCTGTGCTTTAACAGAGAAGACCGCTACCCGTGCTGTACATTACCCGGTGCTCAGACACAGACAAGTGAAATTATTTATTCTGTGCTTTAACAGTGAAGACAGCTACCCATGCTTTACATTACCCGGTGCTCAGACACAGACAAGTGAAGACAAGTGCTCAGCCAAAATCTGTGCCCCGTACACACCACAGTACTTACATCTTGTGCTGACAGAGCTGTAATCACTCTGCACACTGCACAATGAAGACACACTAGGTGTTCTCTGGATGGTAGGTCCTTTGCATGGGATTCTTGTTCTAGGTAGTGATCTTGTCCCAATCAGTGCTGAAGCTTTAAGAGTGCTATTTTTCCCTTTGGGAGAGATTAAACCCCCTAACAAAAATAAAGACTGGTTTTAGATTTTCAAAGAGGTTTAACAATGAGGATAACAGTACATATGCGGTTTCTTTTAGGAAGTCAATCAGATACATTTAAAAAAAAAAAGAAAAAAGCACAATTCTATCAACACAGGGACCACGTCATTTATTTATACGGTGCTGTTTATGCTGCACCAGAACATACTTATGATAGTACATACGCACTTTTTTAGAAGTATATGATAGGCTGCCAATTGTACAGACCAAGTTGAACGATTTCAATTATATTTTATTTTGTGAGAGCGCAGTATTAAAAGTTGGGTGGTTTTTTTTTTCGTTTTTTTGGAAAACTGGATGGAACTGTGTCAAGCTGTATCTTCTATATCAATGCTGTTTTTGGTCTTGCTTTAATAAAAACAAAGTATATCATAGCCACATTGCAGGAAGAAATGTTGTTAACATAGGGACCACCTTGTTCATTTACCCAAGGCAACAAAAAAGGCAGCACCAAGAAATGTCTAGAAATATCTGCAGCGCCTTTGTTCCTAATGTGTATGTAAAATATTATAATTGTCATTTGCTCCCGTTTGGTTAAGTCCACCCTAACGCAAAAATTCCTGCATCTATAGATCTCCACGATCTAACACTAACCTATCTAGACCTGTAAAGTGTAATATATATATATATATATATATATATATATATACACATACATACATACATATATATATATATATATATATATATACATATATATATATATATATATATATATATATATATATATATATATATATATATACACACACACACACACACACATATATATATATACACCTTTTTTTGAAGCCGATCAGACCCAATCCCACGCTGAGCCGTCAGGAGTGGTTTCACTGTGGAGGCGGGTGCAGAGGACACAGCCGACAGCAGAAGGCCCATTCACTTCACAGCAGTTATCGGCTGTGTCCTCTGCAGAGCTTCCACCTTTGGAGATAGGGGTTGGATCAGCTTCAAAAAAGGTATGTATACCAATTTCTTCTTTACAGGGCTAGATAGGTTATTGTTAGATTGTGGATGTCTATAGATGCAGGGATTTTAGTTTTAGGGTGGACTTCTACTTTGAAAAAAAAAAAAAAAAAAAAAATAGTTCATCCACCCAGAAAGCTTGTGAGCTTGTGAGTACTTCCTGTACTCTTCCTTTGGACTTGGTAAGCATTGTTCCCAATCTCCATGGACTACAACAGTGCAGTGTACAGGGGGGGGGGGGGGGGGCAGCAGTATGTACGGCAGTGTACAGGGGGGGGGGGTCAGCAGTTTGTACGGCAGTGTACAGGGGGGTCAGCAGTTTGTACGGCAGTGTACAGGGGGGTCAGCAGTTTGTACGGCAGTGTACAGGGGGGTCAGCAGTTTGTACGGCAGTGTACAGGGGGGGTCAGCAGTTTGTACGGCAGTGTACAGGGGGGGTCAGCAGTTTGTACGGCAGTGTACAGGGGGTCAGCAGTTTGTACGGCAGTGTACAGGGGGGTCAGCAGTTTGCAGGGCAGTGTACAGGGGGTCAGCAGTTTGCAGGGCAGTGTACAGAGGGGTCAGCAGTTTGCAGGGCAGTGTACAGGGGGTCAGCAGTTTGTACGGCAGTGTACAGGGGGGTCAGCAGTTTGCAGGGCAGTGTACAGGGGGTCAGCATGGTGGAGGACAGGGCTCAGTAGTAAGAGAGACAGATTATGCCTAACAGTGGGAGGGGCTTAAAGGGGGATGATTAAACAGAATCTGAGCCTAGTTACTGTATACACTGCACACATGTACCACAATCTTTGTTCTCACAAAACGCTCCTAATTACTAAGTGAGAGTATCACAGAAACACAAACCTCGGAACACAGGATACTTTAAAAAAAAATTCCATTATTATTATTAGAATACAGAATTTATAAACGTTTACGCAGCACTTTACAAGATATAAGAGGGTTAAGAGGACCCTGCTCAGAAGAGCATACAATCTAAAAGGTAGGGCAGGTGGTACAAAAGGTTGCGACTGTGGGGAATGAGCTGATGGAAGAGGTAAAAAAGATTAGTTGGAGACGCTATAGGCTTACCTGAAGAGATGAGTATTAGGAGATAACAGGACAGATTGAGGTAGAGAGTTCAGAGGATGGGAGAGGCTCTGGAGAAATCCTGGAGGAGATCATGAGAGGAGGAGACAAGGGAGCTTTCCATCACATAAGCTTTTTTGCCTACATAAAGCGATCACTTTGTCTGAGACTACATTAAAAGAAAAGGTTCACTTTTTATTAAAAAATAATAAAATGCATTTTTTGCAGGAGCCTGGAAAGCATTGCACCAGCGATCAGCAGATCGCTGATACCATGCAGGTCTCCTGCAGACTGAGTATGAGCTGCCTGCCTGTCAACTGAATCGCCAGGCAGTTTCACATTGACAGGAAGACCTCGTGAACTACTACAGCGTTCAACAGCACCATGGTAGTTCATTGACAACTAAAGGCTGACAGACACAAAGGATGAGGTCTTTCAAACACTATTTTTGGGGGGGGGGGGGGGGAAACACATTAATTAAAAAAAAAATAAACAGTATTATTAACGCATTTTTTTGTATATTGTGAAAAAACTGGATTTTTGACTTACCGTAAAATCCTTTTCTCTTAAGCTCATTGACAGACGCCGAACTGATATCTTGATATCCGTAGAGTTATACTGCCCCCTACAGGAGTAGGACACTAGGCAGGAAAAAAGTTCTGGCCACACCTATGGGCAGTCCCAGGGGGTATATCCTCTCTCTCCCTGCTATAGGATGTCAGTTATGTAACAAAGCAGTGTCAGAGACTCATACCAACCCAGCTCAAAATAGAGGGGCGGGTACTGCGTCTGTCAATAAGCTTAAGAGAAAAGGATTTTACGGTAAGTCAAAAATCCAGTTTTCTCTGTCGCTCATTGACAGACGCAGGACTGATATCTTGATATCCGTAGGGACGTCCCAAAGCAGTGCCATAAATGAGGGGTGGGATAACAGAAATAAAATCCAATCCAGAAGGCCCAAACTGAGCCAACCAGAAGAATAGAGGACTCATTGAACCTAGCAGATGAGACCCCCCAGAAAAATAACAATACCCCCGAGGTAGACCAAAGGTCCCCTCAAACAGCGGCCTGTAAAACCTTGCGGCCGAAAGAGGCATCTGCCGATGCCAGCACATCAACCTTATAAAATTTTGTAAAGGTATGAACCGACGACCAGGTAGCCGCCTTGCAAACCTGAAGCACCGACGCCTGATGGCGGAAGGCCCAGGAAGCACTAAGAGCCCGAGTAGAGTGCGCCTTACCAGGGAACGGAGGAACCCAACCCTTAATAGAATAAGCCTGCACCACCGTCTGTCTGATCCATCTGGAGATAGTCGCGGCAGACGCAGGTAACCCCTTTCTAGGGCCATCCGTGATCACAAAAAGTAAATCAGCCTTACGAAAAGAGTCAGTAGTAGCCAAGTACACCCTGATCGCCCGAACCACATCCAAGGAGTATAACGCAAACTCCCTAGGATGACTGGGCTTAGGACACAGGGAAGAGAACACAAGATCCTCATTCAAGTGAAAGTCAGAAACCACCTTAGGAAGGAAGGATGGATTCAGGTGAAGAACCACCTAATCCCTATGAACCACCAGATATGGGGAACGACAGGACAACGCGGCCAGTTCCAACACCCTGCGTGCAGAAGTGATAGCCACCAAAAAGGCCACCTTCTGGGATAAGGTAAGCAAGGGAATCTCCCTAATATTTTTAAAGGGAGGTTTCTGTAGAACCGACAACACCAAATTAAGATCCCAGGGGAGGAGCCAGGTGCCGCACCCCCCTGGATAAAATTCCGCACCAAAGAATGAGTAGCCAGTGGCCTCTGGAAGAAGATCACCAATGCTGAAACCTGACCCTTGATAGTGCTCAAGGCCAGCTTCTGCTCAACCCCCCGTTGCAGGAAGGCCAATATCCGAGCCACCGAGTAAGAACGTGGAGGAACCCCGAGGGACTCACACCACGTGATATAAGACTTCCATGTGCGATAATAGATCTTTCTGGAAGTCGCTTTCCTTGCTTTAATCAGAGTAGGAATAACTGAAACAGACAAACACCTGTCCTTCAGCACCTGGCTCTCAACAGCTAAGCCGTCAAAGCCAGCGATCGTAAAGCAGGATGGAAGATCGGTCCCTGAGACAGCAGATCCTCCCTGAGAGGAAGTAGCCAGAGAGCGTCCGCGACCAGCCTGACCAAGTCGGCGTACCCGGCCCGTGAGGCCAGTCTGGAGCCACAAGGATAACTCGAATTCCCTCCGCCTCTATTCTGCAAAGAAGTTTCGGCAGCAATTTGAGAGGAGGAAAAGCATACAGCAGCTGATACTGCCCCCACGGAACAACCAGTGCGTCTGTGGCATCCACCAGAGGATCGCGGGGGCGGGCTACAAACCTCTGCACCTTCCTGTTGAGCCAAGATGCCAACAGATCCACATCCGGGGTGCCCCAACCCGTGGCATTGCCCGACTGAATCTGAACCGGGCAGCCCCGAAGATGCTCGATCCAGTGATCCTGGCAAAACCTGATCGCTCTCAGTTCCAACACATTTATCGGCCACCTGGATTCTTCCAGGGACCAGAGCCCCTGAGCCGACAGCCTGCCGAGAATCCCTCCCCATCCGGATAGACTGGCATCCGTGGTGACAATCATTCAATAGATCGGAAGAAAGGAGTTCCCCTGACTGAGCATCGGAGACCGAAGTCACCAAACCAGAGACTCCCTGGTCCGCTCGCTCAGCCGGATCCGATTGTCCAGGGAATTGGGATTCTGGTTCCATTTAAGAATCTCCTTTTGGAGAGTCCGCGTATGACACTGAGCCTGCGGAGACTCCGCACAGAGGAGGAGGTCGTTCCGGTAGCCCAGGACCAATATGCCCCGCTGCCGCAACAGCACCAGAACTGGGGGCAAAACCTTTGTGAAAACCCGGGGAGCAGAAGCGAGACCAATGAGTAACACCACAAACTGATATTGGTCCTCTCCCACAGCAAAGCGCAGAAAGCGCTGGTGTCCTGCGTAAATGGGAACATGAAGATAGGCATCCTTGATGTCTATGGACGCCAGAAAATCCCCCTGATGCAGGGAGGCCACCACTGTGCGAATGGCCTCCACTCCTTGTTGTATCAAGTCCTGCACTGCCCCCAACAGAGCCGTTTCGGGGACAGTCGCATATTGGAAGGGAAGAACCGCACCTGTGGAAGCGATCGAAACTCGATCTTGTATCCCGACCGTATGACCTCGTGAACCCATTTGTCTTGAATCCTGGAGAGCCACGGGTCCGGGAACCGGCGAAGACACCCCCCCACCCCTGATATGGGTGGGGGCGCACCTTCAGGCTGAAGCGGTCTTATCCTCAGGTCTGGAAGGACCGGATTTTTGCTTACCAGACCAGGGTCTCTTGAAACCCTCCGGGGGGGCTCTGGAGGGCTTCGCCTTGTCGCCCGCCCTGGAGGAGCGAAAAAACTTCTTGTGAGCTGAAAAGGAAGGTCCCTGTCTGCGACGAGGTTCCTTACCCTTATTAGCCTCTAGTAGAAAGGTGCTCTTGCCCCCAGTGAGATCCTTGATAATCTCAATCAAGATAGCACCAAACAGGCGATCCCCCTGAAAAGGGAGATCAGTCAAGGCTTTCTTGGAAGCCTGATCCACCGACCAGCACTTCAACCATAGCATGCGCCAGAGGACCACCGCCGAGATCGACACATGCCCCAGCAATGGAGCAGCGTCCAGTGCGGCGTCACAAACTGTAGCCCCTGCACCATCTGCTCCAGCAAATCCATCACGGCAGGGGGGAGACTTCTCCCCTCCAGGTCATGACGTAACAGCTTGGCCCATTCCGTCAATGTCTGTGAAACCAGAGCAATGGTAAACACTGGCCTTAAGGCCGACCCTGCCAGGGAGAATATGGAACGGGACACAAATTCCGCCCTACGATCAACTGGATCCCAAAAGGATGGGAATTCTCCAACGGGATAACAGTAGCCTTATTTAGTCTGGAAACCGGCGGATCCACCGAAGGTGGTACCGTCCATTTTTAAAGGAGGGACTCTTCAAACGGGTAGCGCCTAGCAATCCATTTGGGCATCCCAGGGGGTCGTTTTGGATGGACCCACTCCTTAATGATATCGTCAAAGCATTTGGGAAAGGGAAACACCTTCGCCCACCTTAGAGGGCTTGCGAGTGCCAAAAGGCAACTTCCGTATGAGCTGCATCCGCAGGTGCAACCTCCAGTTTTAGGGTCTCCCGGACAGACACAATCAGTGCGTCTACCAGTGCCTTGTCTTGCGCTATGGCGGAGGCAGAAAGGTCATCCTCACTATCAGAGGAGACGGGGGCGCGAGACAGCAGCCCCAGAGGAGTAACCCACAGCAGCAGCGACTGGCTCAGAATCAGAATCTGAGGCATCAAACAAGACAGGGGTAGGCGGGGGTCGTTTTTTAGCCCCCTGTCCCTGACAGGCCACCCTCCACCCGGGACACAAATGACTCCAGGACCGCCGAAAGTGCATCAATGGTGAGCATCAACTTTTTTTTTTGTAAAATGTCACCCAGCGCTGCAGCGCCCCTCAATGGTCAGACAGCGTGCCTCGAGACCCCCGCAGAGAGAGAGAGAGAGACCCCCAAAAGGCTCACCACACGATGCCCCGGAGTTCAAAATGACTGCTCTCAGTGTTGTCTACCTGACAAGGAAGTCCTGTGGAGCGATCTTCCCGGGTCTAGGGAGCGGCTCTGCCCCCTCACACGCCCTCAGTAACTCCCACAGCTGCCCAGCTCTGTAAACAAAACTAGCTGGGTGTACCAAGATGGCCGCCCTCATGAGCCACATGAGGGACTCCAAACAAATGGCGGCCCCCCACATCCACTAACAGACGATCGATCGGCAGGTAAGCCCTGGGAAGCCAGGGAGGAAGCCCCCCGCACTCGGGACCCCCCCGCCCCCTTAGTGGCTTGCATGAACGGCGAGCCACCCCACACAAACCCCCCCCTATGGGGGAAGGGAGGGGGGAGAGGGACATCACAGGGGGAGGGTGCACAGGGGAACAGAGGGGAACCCAGATTAGTGTGGGTCCGACCGTCCCAGGGAGGGGCCCGGGTCCACCCCAGAGTCAGCCATGAGGAGCAGGGGGGAAGCATTTACTCACCATACCGGAACAGAGTGGGTGCCACTCCAGACAAAACCCCTCACCGCCCAGTGGGGGGGGGGGGGTGTCGGCCAAAGGAGACGCTGCGACTCGGCCATCGACCGGTCTTATGCGACTCGGCGGGATGTTTAACCCGCGGGCCAGTCCCCGTCCAGCGGGACTATGTCGCAGCCGACCAGGCGCGGAGCTGGGTCTGCACGCGCTCGTAGGCCGACTGGGGAGACCACTGGATCTCAACATCCAGCCTGTTGCCCAGATCCAGCATAATTGCTTGAAGATCTCACAGGAATAACTGGAGAAAAAAGCGAACTAAAAAAAAGATCTAAAAAAGCTTGCCAGGACCAGAGATCCCAGCAAGGAACTTAGGTCCTTACTCCTGACTAGGCAGAAAAAAAACTAACATCCTGTAGCAGAGAGAGAGAGAGGATATACCCCCTGGGACTGCCCATGGGTGTGGCCAGAACTTTTTTCCTGCCTAGTGTCCTACTCCTGTAGGGGGCAGTATAACCCCTACGGATATCAAGATATCAGTCCTGCGTCTGTCAATGAGCGACAGAGAAATGATGTTACACCGAGAATCATGAGAGAATCGTGATCTTTATTCTAAGCAAAATCCAGAATCCTGCATCTCTAACTCTGCATTACAGAAAAACTTTATTGGAAATAGACCCTAACGTTTAGTTCTGCAAAGAAATGCCTTCCTGAAGCACAACTTTACCAGATACGAAGAGAAGCTATGCAAAAAGTAAAATAGTGCAAAGGATTTAAAAATCTGCCCACAAATGCTCTAAAAAAACAAAAAAAACAAACAAGTTTAGGGTTAAATAGAAGCGGTAAATAGAAGCTATAAAACCTCTCCATGCCCATCTTTCCATTGCCATCTACACATTTTGAATGCCGATTACCATTATATTAGTAGAAGACAATGTTTGAGCTCACTACAACATTGCATTTGGTCATGCCTAAAATGGACACACATTTAGGATATTTTTCAGACATCTAGGCTCCCAATATGACCATACTATTTTAGATTGCTTCTAAAAAAATTCCTTTTAAGTTTTGGTTAAAGGAAAGACTTTTGGATAACTTTTTCTGCTTGTGTCCCACTGAGAAGATATCCTTTTTCTTCCTATTCTAGTGGGGCAATAGAAAATTGGGACATCTATCCAAAGGGAATTTAATTTCCACCTTAGAACCTTGTCAGGCATCCCCCAGGAGAAAATCTCTCACCTGCAGTAAAGCCAGCCATACATTAGTAAAAAACACATTGGTACACAAAATTTGTATAATTTGATGGCTTGGCAATTGTGGTTTAAAACCCCTAAAATTGATTGTTAAAAGTAAACAAAATTTTGGAGTGAAAGTAATTTCCTGAATGCCTGAATGAAAACCACATACACTGTTCGAAATGTATTTGCTTGAGAAAAAATTACCACCCTGCTCTTTCAAATTTTATCACCATTGTCAAAAATGAATGTCTTTTTGACCCCACAAATGTTAAACGCTTTAAAAAGGAAATAAAAAAAAAAAATTCTACTAGTGTATGGCCAGCCTAAAGTAAAAGAACAATGAGCTCCTCTGTTGGGTTCAAGCTGCAACATTAGGAGCGATCCCCAGAGCTGCTTCTGACCGGCGGGCTTCTGTGCCATCATGTAGCTGGTACGGATTTGCTGGACCCATTTTAGATGACATATGCAGGGACCGCAGTAGCTCCACCTCTTCCGCGGGCCTGACAAGAGGATGTGCTAAACAGATTTAAGTTAAGCAGAAAAAAGTTAACTGACTCAGGATAAGCATGCAGCCAGTGAAGTCAGAACTGCTGGATCAGCGACTGAAGTTTAGCACATGATCTGCATTAAAATAACTGGGTCATTATCTACAAAATAATGTGAATTACCATAAATGTATGGTACTGCACTGTAGGTGTGTACTACAATGCAAAAGTAATTGCCCCCTAATGCACATACACTGTGCAAAGTAGCACATCTGCATTAAAATGCTCCAAAATGTGTAGATCCATACACACATGCTTTGTGTTGCACTTAAAAGTGGTTCTAAATGCTGAGGGTTCTTTTACCTAATGCATGCTCTGTAAAAAGGTAAATAACCTGAGTGTAGATCCTCCTACCCCTCTTATACTTACCTGAGCCTAATATTGATCCAGCGCTGTGCACAAGAGCCGTGGCTCTCTCCCTACTCAGGGCCCTGGAGGCAGCAGTGGGAACAGTTCTTCTCTGCCACTGCTGTCAGTCACAGCTAGTGATGAGGGAGTGGGGGGCGGAGCTGAGCCACACTGTATGGACACAGAGCGGGGGGCGGAGCTGAGCCGCACTGTATGGACAGAGCGAGGGGGCCAAGCTGAGCCACACTGTGTGTATATGGACACAGACCGGGGGGGGGGGGGGGGGCGGCGGAGCTGATCCACACAGTGTATGGACACAAAGCCGACTCGTGAGCCAACCCACATTGCCCCATAGGAATCCGCTTGCCACTGGGGAACTCTGCAGGTACAGAGAAGCCAGGTGTCTTTTCGGGGGTGGTGGAATAGGGCTGCTCTGTGCAAAACCATCGCAAAGGGCAGGTAACTATGATGTATATTCTTTTTTTTTTTGTTTTTTTAATTATGGGTTTACAAATCACTTTAAAAAATCTGATAGGACGTAAGTAGTACATCACACTCCAGTGTAAACAAGCCCTTAGAAGCAGGTTGGCAATGGCAGTCTGCATTTTTCACTCAGTACAGGTTTCCTTTAAGGCCATGCCCTAACAAGCCACGTCCACTTTTGAGTTGGAAAACATACAATAAATCTCTTTTCACGCAAAGATGACAATTCTACAGAACACTGCTGCTTAGGACTAGCAAAATACAGTTTAATGAATTTAATAACCTACATTAGTGGCATTAGTCTATTTGATTCCTTTCATAATAAATTAGAGTAGAAAGGTACAGTATCCTTTAATTTATTTCAATATAGACAGGTCAGAGTATTCGTAGTGTTTATAAGAAATGAAAGTAGGCATGATGTTTATATCACATAAAGCTAAATCTGTGCATCTACATATCAGTGGTAAAGGTTCAAATAAACTTCAGTTTACCACTGGATATTGTGAAACTAAAATTCGGGTGCATGTCACAAGTCTGTAAATACACCACAATTTCTAGTTGTACCACCATAATCTCACCACAATTTTTAATTGTACCATCAAAAATAATACCAACAGAAAACACCGGCAACGCATTACACAACTTCAAAGGGAGGTTCAGAAATAGAGAATGGTTACAGATCCCAATATGAGCTTTAGTACACCACTTTTTCCTGTGCTCCTATTACGGTTTCTATTGGATTGTTGGATACAGCCTACACAGGACAGTTCAATTATAACATTTAAAAAAAAAAAAATGAGAAAAGCAAACACTACACAAAACACACGAGGGTCCCTACTGAATAGATTAAAGACACAGTGAATGCAATCTAGTACTGCAGAACTTACCATCATAGTCCTGGAATTTGACAGACGATGGAAGATGCAGATTGAACGGCAACGGCCATAAAATAGAAGGTCGTTTACATTCTGGCTTCTTGTAGCCCAGCATTGCCACAACAAAGTGAAAACTGCAGCTTAAACCCTACACAGAACAGTTTACAAGTAATCACAAGTTACTCTGTTCACTGGCTGGCATGGGAAAAGTCCAGAATAATTTATAATCCAAGCTTCAGCTCTCCTCTGCACACTACCTGGTCTTCATACTTCACTATTATAGGCTTTCCTTTAAGCATTAGTTCAGCCTTCATAATGTTGTTTATCAATGTTCCTCCTCTGCCATTATTTTACTGCACTCAGCTCCTCTCCCCATTTAAAGTGCTTTTATCTCACAAACCACATTATCATCGCTGGTCTTAATGCAGCCTTGGTCCAGTCCCTGAGCAGCTCTTCCTTCATGTTTATGCACTTATCGAATCCATCCTCTGAGCCTCACCAAGACAACGCATGAAGCAGCATCAGCAGCAGTTCTCTCCTGGGACAGACTCTGTATGGCAGCAACAACCACAAGAGGAGAGCAATTTTTCACCATGACGCCAAACTTTTAAAGGCACATTTTTACCCACATACCATAGCAGCTACCAGTGACAAACATCACTTCACACGTGTAGCACCCTCCTCGGTAGGTGCTCGTGAGAATATAGTTTTGAGCTCTGCCTGCTTACCAGAGAGGCTGCAGGTAAAAATGTTGGCTGCCTACCAGAGAGCAGGATCTGTTAGTGAGGTCTGCTCATTGTGTTCAGCATGCGAGTCATTCAGTCTAGAGAGTGTTTCCTACTGGTCCAATAGGGAGGCACGTTGGAGAGTGGGAGGAAACATGACGAATTGGTGGATAGGCTTTTGAAAAACAGTCCTGGTGATTGGCAGAAGGCAGGTTGCCTCCGTGCATTCTGGGATGCTGTCTAAAAGCCAGGAGTACATGTGCTGCGGGGTCTTTGGTTGGAGAGCGGAGTCCCGGAGGGAGGGGGCAGCTGCCTCGTCCTCAGTAGAGGTGCCATGAGGTCGTAGTTGAGAGGAGCTGAACCCAGAAGTCCAGGAACGCTGACTGAGAGGAGAGACACTGGAGACCCTGGGGCCACAGTATCGTGAGTACAGGGACTCGTGTCAAGTGGCTGGCTGGCGCAGGGCCTGCGGCCGGCTGGTACAGGGCCTGTGGGTGTAGGTGGCTGGCTGGCACCGGCTGCTGTGGGTGGGTGTATGGCTGTGTTACACTCTCGAGAGCCTAGTCCCTACTCCAGACGAGGCTGTCCAAGGCAAGAGAGGCGGCCTAAGAAGGTAGACTGTTAGGCTCAGTGCACGGAAGGCGCGTGGTACAAACAATGACATCCCGACAATATCGATAATAATGACAAGTTCGGGGCCCAATACCGATATATCAGGGAAAGTGAATATCGGCCCTCTGATAATCAGCTTTGCCGATAATCGGTCGATCCCTTATAGGGATGAAACAAATACTCCTACATAAGTTGTGCCGGTTTTTTTTTTTGTTTTTTTTTTTAAAGAAACTTTATTAAAGTCAATGAACGGTACAAAGAGAAAGTTATAACATTGTACAACACATTTTGACATTTTTTCGGGGTCAAAAGCTGAGCAAAAGAAAGAGCTCAATTCTGACCCGGAAGAACAATAAGGGTAACCATGTCAAATACAGAAATACAGAATATACTAGAACCCTAGTTGGATGGATCTTGATTAACTAGGAGGGATTGGTGCCATGGGGGGGGAAGTTGTAACTGGGGGGGGACAGGGGAGGATTAGAGGTAAGGAGGTGGGGGGGGGGGGACATGAAGAGGGGAGGAATACCTGTGAGATATACAACTCAGATTTTGACACATTTCCTACAGTATTGATTTTCACTACCCAGTATCAGCATATACAAAAGTGTCCGCAGTCAGTGCAGAAACGGCATTTGTGGGTAGTGAGGCAAGGAAGTCCTGCCATTTGCTGGAGAAACGAGCAGAAGAGGATGAAGAGTCGGAGTCCATATTAAGCCGGTCTTTAGTCATAAGGCTTAGAAGCTCACGATGTACTTGTGAAACAGTAGGGCCCTCGTTTGCAATCCAATTGGCAAGGATAACCCTGCGGGCTATCAGTAAACAGGTTAGGATCCATGTCCGAGGGTGAGGTAGAGGACGGCTAGTCCATATTTGGAGACGTTTGTCCCAGTATCCAAAGACAAGTAACAGAGGGTCTTTAGGGAGCTGAAGGAGCGTGATTTGGTGGATGAACGCCAGCACCTGGTCCCAAAATGTAGATATAAATGAGCATGACCAAAATCTGTGGCTTAGTGATGGACGGGTAGTTTTGCAAAGGGGGCATAGACGCGCTGAGGGGGACTGTTCGTTTGACGTGAAAGGAATATAGGCTCTGTGCAGTATTTTCAGCTGCGTCTCCCTCCACGTTTCATTAGGTGTCAGTCGCACAGTGCATTTGTATCCTTGGAATAACTTCGTGACCAAATTCTCCATGGGAAAGTCCTTGGCCCAGTTGGCAGCCGATGACCCAGCGAGGTTTGAGGACGTAAGTTTCTGAAAGGGCTTGTATATGTCAGAGATGCTATAAGTGCCGGATAACAACAGAGGGTCCAGCAAGGGATCACTGAACCTTTTGGTAATCGAGGCACCCGATGAACGAAGAAAACGAAAGCACTGCATGATAGGAAAAACGTGCGAGGCCGGAAGATGGTAATCATCCAGAATATCTTGAAGTGGTCGGGGCTTACCCGTAGCGTGGTTACAGAGATCAGAGAAGTTCGATAGGCCTTTTCGACGCCATAGAGCAAAGTAGTCCGAATGCAGTCCGGGAGTAAATGCAGGGTTGCCCTGTATAGGCAAGTGCTTGGACATGGAGGGGGGGAGCCTCAGAAGTTTCCTGGACTCCCTCCAAGCGATCACTGTGTCTCGCAGGAGAACATTGTGCTGCAGTTGAGAGGGCATAGACTTCCATTTAACATGGAGGAGGGCTGCCAGCGAGAAGGGAGCAGACATTTGCGATTCAAGTACAAAATTGGAGTAGAGAGAAGCCCTCGAGAGCCAGTCCAGGGAGATTCTGAGTAGGCATGACAGATTATATAATCTAATATTAGGAAGACTAGCTCCCCCCTCGCCCCTGGGAAGACAGAGTTTGCTGTAGGAGATGCGGGGCCTTTTGCCTCGCCACACAAATCTAGAAATACTGGAGGTCAGCGACTTGATATCTTTGTGTTTTAATAACAGAGGAAGCGTTTGTAGAGGGTATAAAAGTCGTGCAAAACTGACCATTTTCACCAGATGACATCTTCCCAGGAGCGAGAGAGGCAGATCCATCCAACTATCTAGTTCACGAGAGATCTTATGGAAAAGAGGGGGATAGTTCAGAGTATAGACAGAAGAGGGGATTTTGCCTATTTTGATACCCAAGTACGTTATGTGGGATTGCGCCACGGTGAAGGGAGAAGAGGAGACCCATGCGGGTTTGGGTGCGTTGCCCAGGGGGAGGATTTCGCTTTTAGCGTAATTTATCCGCAGGCCCGAACATAGTTTAAAGTTATCAAAGATAGATATGATGGTGTGCATGTCCGAGGAGGGATTTCTGGTAAATATTAACACATCATCGGCGAAAAGGGATATTCGTAATTCCTGACTACCAATCAGGATACCATGGAGAGGCGCCTTGTCCAAAAGAAACCTGGACAATGGTTCCAGGGCCAGATTAAAGAGGAGAGGAGACAGGGGACATCCCTGTCTCGTGCCCTTGAATAAGCGGAACTCGTCGGTAAGGGACCCCGCTACCCACAACCTGGCCGCAGGAGAAGCATACATGGCCCCGACAACGTGAGTGAACGGCCCCGAGAAGCCAAAAGAAGTTAGAACCCTGGATAACCAGTCAAAACTCACGTTGTCAAAGGCCTTCTCCGCGTCCAGGGTGATGATAGCCATTTCCCCCCCCCGAGGAAGCCGCGGCCTGGTCCAAAGCCAAGAGAACCTTACGGATATTAGAGGCAGCTGACCTCCCCTTGGTAAACCCCGACTGGGCTGGGTGTATCAAGGACGGCATGATGAGTGCCAGTCGGGATGCCAGTATTTTTGACAGGATTTTAACATCCAAGTTTAGCAAGGAAATGGGTCGGTAGGATCCTGGTTCCAGAGGATCCTTCCCTTTTTTCGCTAATAATTTTATTATGGCTTGGTTGCCAGTGGGAGGGTAGCAACCCCCATTCCACAAGGCTGAGTACACCTCTAGAAGTGTGGGGCCGATTATGTCTATGGCGTTTTTATAGAATTCCCCGGTGAGGCCGTCAGGGCCTGGGGCTTTGTTGGGGGCAAGGCTTTTTATCGTGTCATGGATCTCTTGAAGGGTCACTGGAGCGTTTAGTGTCTCTAGTTGTGACGGAGAAATTTTAGGAAGGGTGACATTGTCTAGGAAGAAACTGGCTTGTCGGTCGTCAAAAGGGTCTGGGGAATACAGAGAGGCATAAAAGTCTCTCATTGTTTTCTTCACCTCCGGGGGGGTGGATACAGTAATGCCTGATGAGCTACGGAGGGAAGCAATATGTGTGGGTTTGTAGGGAGTCCCGCAAAGTCTCGCCAAGAGCTTTCCTGCTTTGTTCCCATATTTATGCATCAGGGCCGAGAAACGAGCGTGTTTAATGTTTTCCAGGTTGTCTGCCCACGAGTCAAAGGCCTGCTTGGCTAAGGTCCATTCCTGCCGATATTCGGGGGAGTCTGCGGTCAGCAGCAGCCGTTGAGCTACCTGAAGCCTCTCGCTGGCCCGTCGGTAACTTTCAGAGGCGTTTTTCCTATAGGCCGAGGCATAGGATATAATTTTACCACGAAGGTAAGCTTTGCCCGTCTCCCAGAACAGGTTGGGCTGCGAGACGTGCGAAGCGTTGAGCTCTGCAAATTCCTCCCATGCCTTAGCCAAGTACGCCTGGAATCCTTTGTCAGTGTGGAGACCGCTCGGAAATCGCCATAGCCTGGTGTCAGCCTGCTTATCAGGTGGATCTAGCGTCAGGGATATGGGAGCATGGTCAGATATAACAATATCATGGATGTCTGGATCCTCAATTCTGTGAAGAACATCGGTCGAGGAGAAAAAGTAGTCTATTCTGGTAAATACCTTGTGCGGGTGGGAGTAGAATGTAAAGTCCCTGTCGGTAGGGTTGTGGAGGCGCCATACGTCCGTAAGGTGAAGGGAATCTATTAATTGCGCCAGGGGCCCCGGGGTCAGAGGGGCCGAACCCTTGCGTCTATGTTTTGTCAAAGACTTGTCTAAGAGTGGGTCCATGAGGGCATTAAAGTCCCCCCCTATGAGATGTGGAACTTGGGGATACTTGAGAAGATGTGCGGAAAGGTCTCTATAGAAGGACTGGTCTGGGACGTTGGGAGCGTACACGTTCGTTAGCAGTATTTCCCTGTCATTTATTTTTAAATGAGCGGAGACATAGCGTCCTTTAGAGTCAGCGGTAACGGATAGGACGTCACAGGAGAGCCGTTTATGAATAAGTATTAAAACACCTGCTTTGCGACCTAGGGCGGCCGAACCCACCACCGTGCCAACCCACAACTTCCGCATCCGGAGGAAGTCATCGGAGGAGAGGTGGGACTCCTGCAACAAGGCAATGTCAGTCTCGAGCCTTTTAAGATGTCTCAAAACCTTCATCCGTTTGATCGGGGACCTCAGACCCCTGACATTCCATGACAGAATCCTCATGGAGGGTCAGGGGGGAGGGGGTGTGTAGCTGACATTGGGGTACCCGTGTAGGCAAGTGCGTCCGGCAGGGTAGCATAAAGGAAGATGAGAGCTGTAGGGAAGTAGTGGCAATAGGGTGACATGTGACACTTGATAGGAACCGTCCCCTTCCTCGGGGCCATAGGTAAAGGTGAGAGGAGAGGTATAAAGGAAAGGGTTAGGGGTAG
Source organism: Pelophylax lessonae (assembly GCF_965119305.1). NCBI lineage: Eukaryota > Metazoa > Chordata > Amphibia > Anura > Ranidae > Pelophylax > Pelophylax lessonae. The sequence continues at coordinate 728,163,924 of NC_138768.1, read as the reverse complement.
TGGGAGAAGGATAAACAAATGGATAAACAAAAAAGCATAAAGCATGGACCTCACTTTTTTCCGAATGCTGCGACCGTATCCACCGGCGAAGCCCTAGGTGCGGACCCGAGCAGGTCTGGCACCGCCTCATCCCCGGCCCCCCAAATGTGGGGGGGGGAGGGGGAGTGGTAGTTTGGGCTCCCCAAAAACATGGCCCGTATGCGAGTAACTTAATGCCAAAAGCAGGCACAGTGCAGCATCTAGGAAACCCAGACGTGAAGCCAAAGATGACATGACAAAACATTTCAACCCATGATAACAATAACCGTCTGAAAAACATCAATACATCATATGTATGCATATAAACATTAAGAGCGATAAGGAGGAGGGTGGGATCACCACACGGCCCCCAGGATGGACCTGGGGGGACATATGACAGGAGAGAATAACTATGCAAGGGGGTGATACTTTACGTGATCCCAATCAACGCCCTCAGAAGAGGAGAGAGACACACGCAGGGGTCCAGGACTCCTCAGCGGTTCGGGAGGAAACGGCTGCCGCCAACAACGTCCGAGTACTTCTGCCTCTTGGGGGATTCCTTGCGAGGGCTCCATGGGACCAGGGTGCGCTGGGTTGGAGGGGTTTTAGATGAACAGGTGTCCGACCCACCCGCCTGGAGAGAGCGAGCGAAAGCTTCCGCCTCCGAGGGGTCCTGGAAAGACAATTGTTCGCCAGAGGGTGCGCGTAGCCGAAGTGTCGCCGGGTATGCCAATGTGAATTTGATTTGAGCTTGGTGCAGCTTTGAGCATACAGTCTGGAAAGCCTTCCTCTTCTTGGCCACTTCCACCGAATAATCAGCAAAAATCAGGACTTTAACACCATCGATCTGAAGAGATTTGGATTGCCTGAATTTTTGGAGGATAGCGGATTTGTCGGCGTAATTTAAGTATTTAGCTATGATCGGACGCGGCGTGGTTCTGTCAGAGGAGTGAATCCCCATGCGGTGGGCCCTTTCAACCACGCAGATGCCATGCAGACCCAGCGCCTCCGGGATCCGTTTGGAGCAAAGGTCCGGGATGGATGATGGCGGCACGGATTCCGGTATTCCAATAAAGCGGAGGTTACTCCTACGCGCTCTATTCTCCAAGTCCTCCACCTTTTGCAGCAGAAACTGGTTGGTTTTGTCCTGGGTTATTTCGAAATTGTGGGAGCTGTATATCTCCTCCTCTATGCTGGCCACCCGAGTTTCCACCTCATTCAGCCTGTGCGATTGAGCAGCAAGCTGCTTTTTGATGTCCTGCATACCAGCTGCTACAGCCGACTGAACTGCAGCAGAAATAGTGGGGGAGAGAAGGGCCACCACAGTCTGGGCAATGCGGTCCGACTGTGGGTCTCCCAGGGATGGCAGTTCTGGGGATGGTGGAGCCGCTATGTCCATTTGTGAGGCCTCCGCCGCGGGGAGGGCCGAGACCGGGGCCTCGATTTGCGGCTGGCCCGGCGGAACGCGCGGGCCGCTTTTTTTCCAAAAATTTGTCCATTGCGGCAATATAGCTGGTCCTGGGGGTTGCCCGGAGGTGGGGGAGCCGGATGCGGACTCTTATAGATCAAATAGGCCGATTTTTTACGCCGATTACGGGTCCGACCGCGGGAGCCGAGGGAGAGCGCTCCTACCTCATTCGGCGCCGGAAACCGGAAGTTGTTGTGCCGGTTTATCTGCAGTCTTCTCCACTCTGTAGAGCTCAGTAAGGAGAACTCTGACAGTGGATTGGAGGGAGAGTAGGGCTGTCAAACTGCTGGAGGTCCCTCCCCTGTCACCATTTTCCTCAGTGTCAGGAAAACTTATCAGAAGTGACTCATGCAGACAGAAATTACACTTAGTGCTCCTAATTGAAACAAGTACACACTATATGCTTTGCTAATATTCCTTGTCTGAGGTTTTTATTAAACATTGGATTGGGGTAATATTTTTCCTCTGCGTTACACTTGAATATTGAAATTTGGTACACTATAATTGATTTGGCTCTGAATACATTCATTGGGTTTTTGTTTATCAATTCCTTTATGCCAGCGGCTATCTTCCTATCACAGCATTGACTAAGACATTGTGACTTTTTTAATACATTTGCTACAGTTGAGGTTGTATGGGGCAGATATATCTGTGGTGATCAGGTCCCTAGATTAAATATGGTCCTTCACTTAAAGGTTTTGGATTTCTGTAGGAAGAGATGGGTGGACACAGCTAGTGTACAGCTAGTGTAATATTTCGTATTTAGCGGTGTTTACATTTAAACTGTTAAGATCAATTAAATGTTCACATTGCCACAGGATATTAGGGAGATTGGTGAGTGACTAGTTAAAAAACACCAAAAAGACATCAGCAAACAGGGCCAGTTTATGGCATCCTTTGCTGACCTGAAGTCCCTTAAATTTATTTTCAGAGCTAAAGCCAGGCGTTTCCATCAGCAAAGCATATAGCAGAGAAAAGTTTGCAGTCCTGGCGCGTTTGTGGATATGAAGTGATTCTGATAGAATATGGTTTGTTCTGATCCTTGCTGGCAGCTCTAGCCCTATTCATGCCCTCCTGTCTTTTCAGCAGCGATACCCTAACACCAGTGACAATGGCTGTAATGCAAAGTGGCGCAGTTTCAAAGAAAAAGTGATTGATTGATCCAAAAATATTAGGTTGCGTTTGCACTCTTCTCCAGGTAAATAGACTAAGGTCAACTGAATAAGGTGCAGAAAACAATGTTTGGGATCTTAACCACTTAAGCCCCGGAAGATTTTACCCCCATTCCGACCAGGGGGTATTTTGCGATTCGGCACTGCGTGACTTTAACAGACAATTGCACGGTCGTGCGACGCTGTACCTAAACAAATTTGGCGTCCTTTTTTTCCCACAAACAGAGCTTTCTTTTGGTGGTATTTGATCACCTGTGCGATGTTTTGATCACGCGCTATAAACAAAAAAAGAGCGTCAATTTTGCAAAAATAGCAATATTTTTCCCATTTTTTTATATGAAATTCCCCCCAAAAAAATGTAAAAATCTAAATTTTTTAACATTTTCGGCCAATTTGTTTTATGCTACCTATGTTTGGTTAAAAAAAAAAAAAAAAAAAAAAAAAAAAAAAAATCGCAAAAAGCGTATTTTGATTGGTTTGCGCAAAAGTTATCGCGTTTACTAACAAAGGGAAAGATTTTTGTTTTTTTTTTAACGCGTAATGGCGGCGATCTGCGATTTTTTTTGCAGTACTGCGACATTGGGGCGGACAGATCGGACCCTTGACTGACATTTTTGGGGTTACCAGTGACATTTCTACAGTAATCAGTGCTATACATATGCACTGTTACTGTAAAAATACACGGGTAGTGAAGGGGTTAACTTTATTTGGGAGGGAGGGGCTGGGTGTGTCCCTAGGGGCGTGCTTTCTACTGTGATTGGCTGTGGCTTGAGCTGTAAGGACACTGATCAACGGATCTACATAGTAGATCCGTGTGATCAGTGTTTTTACACCGAGGAGAATGACAGGTGGCTTGTTTACACAAGCCGCCTGACTTTCTCCCTCTGCCCCGCCGATCGCCGAGTGACCGGCGGACATCGGGTCCGCCGGTCACACGCGCGGGGGGGGTCCGTGACCATGCGGGAGCACGCCTCCGGGAGCGCGCGCTCGCTCCCTAGACCCTCACAAGCTAGTGACGTAGCCCTATGTCACTTTGCCTGTGAGGGGCTGACTGCCGACGTAGATCGGCGTTAGGCAGTCGGCAAGTGGTTAAAGGCCTACCTGGTCAGGAGAAAACCTATACAGCACAGGAATAGTATTGCCATGCAGGGCAGAAGAAGGATAAAATATAATTTGGGTTATTTGGTGGTAAAGTCATGGCAATAGTAGAAAAAAAAAAAAAAAAATTAGCTTATTAGTTCATTTTTTTTATTTAATTTTTTAACTGTCTTGAGCCAGTTTTCTTTTGACAATGAAAGGAATAGGGACATATCCATCATTCATCAACAAATTAAGGCCCCAATTTGTCCTAAAAAGATAAAATAATACTACTAAAGTTGGCCATTGATGGATTGAATTTGTCCAGTTCAGCAGGGGCCAGTGGAATTTCAATCCATCTTTGGCTGTTCCAATTCAAAAGCAGTCAGTCTTAAAAACAAGTGCTCTCGAACAGGCTTGGTTGGAAAATTTTGCTTCGATCCGGCGGCGCGCTCCCGCTCATTAGCTGGGGAGCCAGTGCGTGTGACAGGTGGCTCCAATGGCCGCCGGCCACTCGCGATCTCCCGCAGCTGAGAGAGAAGGACAGACGGCTGATGTAAACACATCCGTCTGTCATTCACCCTGAATTGATCACAGAGGCTATGTGATCCTGCTATATAGGATCGCATGTCTCTTGTGATTACTTCACAAGCCACGCCCTGACAGTTACAATCACGCCCCTAGGGACACATTTAACCCCTTGATCACCAGTAAAGTTAACCTCTTCCCTGCCAGTGTCCTTTTTACAGTAACAGTGCATATTTGCAGCACTGGTTACTGTAGTAATGTCACTGGTACCCCCAAAAGTGTCAAAAATGTCAGTTAGGGGCCCGATCTGTCCGCCGCAATGTCGCAGTCCAGCAAAAAAAAAAAAAAAAAAAGCAGATCGCCATTACTAGTAAAAAAAATAAATGACAGAAATCTTTCCCTTAGTAAACGCAATAACTTTTGCGCAAACCAATCAAAATATGCTTATTGCGATTTTTTTTAACAAAAATATGTAGCAGAAAACAAACTGGCCTAAAATGTTAAAACATTTTGATTTTTATATTTTTTTTTTTGAGAATTTCATGAGAAATGTGAAAAATTGTTTTTTTTTTTTTTTCAAAATTGTTGCTATTTTTTTGTTTATAGCGCAAAAAATAAAAATGGCACAGGTGATCAAATGCCACCAAAAGAAAGCTCTATTTGTGGAGAAAAAAAGGACATGAATTTTGTTTGGGTACAGCGTCGCACGTCCGCGCAATTGTCCGTTAAATTAACGCAGTGCCGAATCGCAAAATAGGGCCTGGTCATTGAGCAGCCAAATCCTCCGGTCTTAAAGTAGTTAATGTGTGCTGAAGTCAAAGCAAGTGTAAATGAGCCCTTTGATTGCTCAGTTCTCATCCTTAGAGCCGACGGGGGACAGAAGCAGCACCGGACTGATGTGGCATCCACCAATTTAAGTAGGATAAAAAAAAATTTAAAAATTCCATACTTCTCTTTTAAGGTTTGTTCTACAAGGGGTTACTGACCAGTCCTAGGCTCTACCCTCGTATTGCACAGCCCGCTCTTAACTCTATTTACGGCTCTTTTTATGACCTCTTGCAGTTTTTTTTTTTCCCCCTACAACTTTCTTTAACTTTTGTCAATTGTAAAATGTGCTTTTGCTGCCTTCTCTGTAAATCCTTTCTGGATTAGTACTGTTCCAGGCCAGAGTTTGTTAAAGCATGTCCTAAAAAGTCAACTAGTAGGGAAAATGAAATATATACAGTAAAAAAAAATTAAAAAAAGGCCGTGCCAAGATCAACTGCCAGGCTTCACTTTTAACTGCCAGGGTTCACTTCTCCCATTCCATCTGTGGTCTTTACTACCACACGTTTCTATCCAGAGCTTTGCGCAAATCACAGGTGGGCGAGTATTGCTATGTTGTTTACATTCAAAGAAGGCTCGTTATTTGTAATATTGTAGTAGAAGGCTGCCACCTAGTGTACATATGAGACTAAAGTGGCTGTGCTCAGTGATGAACATAACAAAAGACTTCTGAACTTCGAAAAGGAGAAAGACACCCGAGAGAAAGAGAGACCCCCCAGAGGGACCCGAGCGAGAGCACGCGAGAGACCCGGGAGAGAGAGCGAGAGAGCACGCGAGAGACCGCGAGAGAGAGCGAGAGAGCACGCGAGAGACCGCGAGAGAGAGCGAGAGAGCACGCGAGAGACCGCGAGAGAGAGCACGCGAGAGACCCCGGGAGAGCGAGAGAGAGCACGCGAGAGACCCCGGGAGAGCGAGAGACCCCGGGAGAGCGAGAGAGAGCACGCGAGAGACCCCGGGAGAGAGAGAGAGCACGCGAGGGACCCCGGGAGAGAGAGAGAGAGAGAGCACGCGAGGGACCCCGGGAGAGAGAGAGCACGCGAGAGACCCCGGGAGAGAGAGAGCACGCGAGAGACCCCGGGAGAGAGAGAGATGAGCACGCGAGAGACCCCGGGAGAGAGAGAGAGCACGCGAGAGACCCCGGGAGAGAGAGAGAGAGCACGCGAGAGACCCCGGGAGAGAGAGAGAGCACGCGAGAGACCCCGGGAGAGAGAGAGCACGCGAGAGACCCCGGGAGAGAGAGAGAGCGAGAGCACGCGAGAGACCCCGGGAGAGAGAGAGAGAGAGCACGCGAGAGACCCCGGGAGAGAGAGAGAGCACGCGAGAGACCCCGGGAGAGAGAGAGAGAGCAAGCGAGAGACCCCGGGAGAGAGAGAGAGAGCACGCGAGAGACCCCGGGAGAGAGAGAGAGAGCACGCGAGAGACCCGGGAGAGAGAGCGAGAGAGCACGCGAGAGACCGCGAGAGAGAGCGAGAGAGCACGCGAGAGACCGCGAGAGAGAGCGAGAGAGCACGCGAGAGACCGCGAGAGAGAGCGAGAGAGCACGCGAGAGACCGCGAGAGAGAGCACGCGAGAGACCCCGGGAGAGCGAGAGAGAGCACGCGAGAGACCCCGGGAGAGCGAGAGACCCCGGGAGAGCGAGAGAGAGCACGCGAGAGACCCCGGGAGAGAGAGAGAGCACGCGAGGGACCCCGGGAGAGAGAGAGAGAGAGAGCACGCGAGGGACCCCGGGAGAGAGAGAGCACGCGAGAGACCCCGGGAGAGAGAGAGCACGCGAGAGACCCCGGGAGAGAGAGAGCACGCGAGAGACCCCGGGAGAGAGAGAGATGAGCACGCGAGAGACCCCGGGAGAGAGAGAGAGCACGCGAGAGACCCCGGGAGAGAGAGAGAGAGCACGCGAGAGACCCCGGGAGAGAGAGAGAGAGCACGCGAGAGACCCCGGGAGAGAGAGAGCACGCAAGAGACCCCGGGAGAGAGAGAGCACGCGAGAGACCCCGGGAGAGAGAGAGCGAGAGCACGCGAGAGACCCCGGGAGAGAGAGAGAGAGAGCACGCGAGAGACCCCGGGAGAGAGAGAGAGAGCACGCGAGAGACCCCGGGAGAGAGAGAGAGAGCACGCGAGAGACCCCGGGGGAGAGAGAGAGAGCACGCGAGAGACCCCGGGAGAGAGAGAGAGCACGCGAGAGACCCCGGGAGAGAGAGAGAGAGATAGCACGCGAGAGACCCCGGGAGAGAGAGAGAGAGCGCACGCGAGAGACCCCGGGAGAGAGAGAGAGAGAGAGCACGCGAGAGACCCCGGGAGAGAGAGAGAGCACGCGAGAGACCCCGGGAGAGAGAGAGAGAGCACGCGAGAGACCCCGGGAGAGAGAGAGAGAGCACGCGAGAGACCCCGGGAGAGAGAGAGCACGCAAGAGACCCCGGGAGAGAGAGAGCACGCGAGAGACCCCGGGAGAGAGAGAGCACGCGAGAGACCCCGGGAGAGAGAGAGCACGCGAGAGACCCCGGGAGAGAGAGAGCACGCGAGAGACCCCGGGAGAGAGAGAGCACGCGAGAGACCCCGGGAGAGAGAGAGCACGCGAGAGACCCCGGGAGAGAGAGAGCACGCGAGAGACCCCGGGAGAGAGAGAGCACGCGAGAGACCCCGGGAGAGAGAGAGAGCACGCGAGAGACCCCGGGAGAGAGAGAGTTTAGTGTCCTCAATATACCGAATTATAAAAAGATCAGCTTATTCCAGTGTACCCAATATACAAAAAAATATTTCCATAAGTAGTAGAAGCTGTGCTACAAAATGCTACATAACATTTTATATAAAATATCTTTTAAATGAGATATGATCATGGATCTGCCTGTTTAGATTGCGTTTTAAAAATCAGTACAAGATAAATAAAAGGTAGGTTCACACATTTTTTGTTTGGGAAATCTTTTTGTATCCAAATCCGGCTTTAAACTTCTCCACAACAGTATCTCGGACCTGCCTGGTGTGTTCCTCGTTCTTCATGATGCTCTCTGAGCTTTAAATGGACCTCTGAGACTATCACAGTGCAGGTGCATTTATACGGAGACTTGATTACACACAGGTGGATTCTATTTATCATCATTAGTCATTTAGGTCAACATTGGATCATTCAGAGATCCTCACTGAACTTCTGGAGAGAGTTTGCTGCACTGAAAGTAAAGGGGCTGAATAACTTTGCACGCCCAATTTTTCAGTTTTTTATTTGTTAACAAAGTTTGAAATATCCAATAAATTTCGTTCCACTTCATGATTGTGTCCCACTTGCTGATTCTTCACAAAAAATTACAGTTTTATATCTTTATGTTTGAAGCCTGAAATGTAGCAAAAGGTCGCAAAGTTCAAGGGGGCGGAATACTTTGGCAAGGCACTGTATATAGTTTGCAGTTAATGGCCTCATTCTCACAGGGCTTACTTCTCAGTACACCTGTGTGAAAGCCTGCCTTTGTCTGAAGCATCCATTCGGACCAGCGCCTGTTTTCCGCGCAGCCACTGGGCCCCAAGAGACAAATGAGACTGCATGGAACACCTGTGCAATCCGTGAGGACAAAGACAGCCCTTTGCGGGGGGGGGGGGGGGGGGGCGGTGGAGAAGGGGGGAACACACAAGTACTCCCATATGCACAAGGTCCTTGAATACATCTGGAGGACACAAGTATGTGGCACAAAAACAATTATAAGTAGATTTATAGGCAAAACTTTTTTCATTTTAGATGGAGGGTTATAACCTCTGCTAGATGTTTCACCATCTGTGTCCCTTTGTGGAGATTCCCCTTCAAGTGATTGTAAACCATCTCCTTGTAAAACAACCCATTCTGTTTAAAATGGAAATAAAATACAAAACATTTGTATATAGATTTAAAAAAAAAAAAACACACAATTGGATTTTAGTCTTACCGTAAAATCTTTTTCTCTGATGTTCATTGATGGACACCGCTCCAGAATCTTCTTTACCACTGGGTTATGCTACCCCGAACAGGAGTAGGACACTAGGCAGGAAAAAGCTTTTCCACGCCTATTGGGGCAGTCCCAGGGGATATACTCTCACACTCTGCTATACACATTCAGTTTTGTTGCAAGCATTCTCAAAAGAAAAATAACCCAACTCAACAGGTGCTATGCCCATTAATGAACATCAAAGAAAAGCATTTTCAAAAAAAAAAAAAAATCAAATTTTCTGTTTCGTTCATTGAAGGACACAGCTCCAGAATCTTCTTAACCATTGGGACGTCCCAAAGCAGTGTTAAACATGAGGGGTGGGAAAAAAAACACAGCAAAACAAAAATTCCCAAAAGGCTAAACCTAGCCAACCAGGTAAAATGGAGCTCAACCAGGAGAAAAGGATCCACTCGACAAGAATTTCTCTTTGCAGAGGTCTCATGTGGAACTGTGAACGGAATTGCCTCGAAGGTAGACACCATCAGGCCCAGCCCCCGCACGCATGTCCGTAGAAAGGACAGTTTGCTGGAGAACAGCAGGCGAATCGCCCTCTGCAATTTTTGCAGTTTGTCCAGAGGAAGAAACACCCTCGCTAAAGTTTGAGTTCAGACAGTCAGTCCCAGATAATCGAACTTGAAGGATGGGACTAGAGCAGATTTCTGGAAATTGAGGTTCCAACCAAACTCTTGCAGAGTCCATACAGTGATGGTTAAGTCGGCCAGCAGAGCTGAATGGGAGTCTGCCTTAAGAGGAGATTGTTCAGGTACCCCAGTACCGCAATCCCCTGCTGTGGCAGTAACGTCAACACCGGAGCCAACACTTTGGTGAGGACCCTGGGAGCAGAGGTGATACCAAAGGCAAACGCCACAAATTGAGAATGCTCCTCGCCCACAGTGAAGCGAAGAAAAACGCTGGTGTCCAGCGTAAATAGGGATGTGAAGGTAGGCATCCTTGATAACGATCGAGGCCAAAAAGGTGTCCTCCATTCTCAACTTCTGTACCCGCACAAAGTGATTCAGAACCTTGAGGTCCAAGATATGACGCGCTTGCCTTCATTCCTGGGCACAGTGAACAGGTTTGCGTAAAACCCTTGAAAGGGTTCCAGAGAGGGAACCTGCCCAATCACCCCTGCAACAGAAAATCTTGTACCGCCTCTCATAGATCACTTAACCGGTCTGGAGATAGGTGTAGATAGGAAGAATCTGTCCGACGGTCAGACCTGAATCAGTTCGTGGACCCATTCGTCTTGAATCAAGAAGGTCCATGGTTCCAGGAAGAAACAAAGACGTCCCCCACACCCCAGTTATGGGTGAGGGCAACCCTTCATGCAGAAGAGGGCTTAACTGCAGAACTTGAGGGGCCTGCTCTCAGCTTACCCGACCACGTCTTCTAGGAACCTCCAGATGAGGCACGAAAGGGCCGCTTGTATGCTGAAAAAGCGGGGACTCCGTCGTGAAGAGGTGCCTTGCCCTGAGCAGATTAAGAAGAGTATTCTTCCCACCAGTAAGACCCATGATAAGTTCATCCAAAGAAGAACCAATTAAGCAATCCCCTGTAAAGGGCAGGTCTGACAGAGCCTCTCTGTAAGCCTGGTCCGCAGACAAGCTTTTTAGCCACACAATGAGTCTCATTGTTACCCCTACCACGGATACTCTAGCCGCAAGGGGGGCGCATCACATATAAATTGTAAACTTTGGACCATTTTATCCGCCAGTTCGTCAAAGTCAGCAGAAAGCTGTCTCGCTTCCAAATCACTCTTTAAGAGCTTTGCCCATTCCGTAATGGTCTGGGACACCAGAGCGATCGTGAAGACCGGTCTATGTATTGAGCCCACTATCCTCCTATCAACAGGGTCTTTAATGACCAAAGACTCCTCCACCGGAATCACAGTGGATTTTTTCAGTCTGGAGACTGGGTGGTCCAACTTCGGTGGAACAATCCATTTTTTGATCACAGCTTAAGCAAAGGGATAGCGTCTCGTGAAACACTTCGGCATCACTAGCATGTGTTTATGGCGCCCCCACTGCTCAGTGACAATTTTATCAAAAAGTTCCAGACAAGGGAAAACCCTGACCGATTCAGGGTTTTGTGTGTGCCAAAAGACACCTGCGTCCCTGACGCTGTAGAATCATCTGCCATTTTTAGAGTTTCCCACACTGACACTATGTGCCTCCACCATCGCTTTTTCCCCACACGGCTGCAGATGAGGATAGATCATCCTCGCCATCCTAATCAGAGTGCGATGACACAGACCCTTCAGGGTAACTCACATTTGTGGTGGCCATATCAACCTCAGATTCTGAGGATACAGATGAGGCAAGTGAGGGCAGTGGGCACTTTTTACTAGTCCTCTTTATTTAGGACCATAACAACTTTTGACACCAGGGTTTCAAAAACCGCCATTAAGGCAGACAAATGTTGCGACCCGGAGGTCCCCGCAACATCAAAGAGGGGATCAGTAGGTGATACTTGCTCCTGGGACTCCATGTTAACCCGAGGACAGCGCAGTGTCAATTTAGGAATACTGCAGAAAACGGCCCCACACTGCTGCACCAGTGGTACTACAAGTCCCAGCACACTAAGCTGCAATATAGTAGAGTGAGGGAGCGACCCCGATAGACTTACCACTTCCTGATATTAGGGAGAGCAGAGCTGGTCTTAAGTTCAGAATAACGATCCCCACAGGAAGAGAAAGTACCTGGGTCAGCACCAAAAGGAAAGCCTTGCCACTCACTGCTGTACAGCATTCTCAGGCTCCGAGAAAATGCCCGCCCAATGCATTTCAATATGAAACAACTATAAAATGGCTGCCGAGCATTGTACAGCTGATCTACATGAAAATGGCGGTGTCCTTGGCATGCCATGCGTCTACAGGATCCCCTGGGGGGGGGGGTCCAGCGATCAATCAGGCATAGGGGGGCCCTGGCAGGGACCCCCACCAGGATTAACCCCCCCCCCCCCTCCAGGGGATAGCGCAAACAGCGGCATCAGAGCGCCCCCCCCAGGGCCCCTATCACCTTCTACAGCCCCTGCATACCATACCCGACTGGGGAGGATGGCCTGTGGGGGGGATCCTTGGATGATCCATGGGGGGGATGGTCCGACCGTCCCAGGGAGGGGCCCATGTCCACGCCGAGACTGCAAGAAACATGGGGGGACACTACTCACCACACCAACCATATTCGGGTGTGCGCCACTCCGGACAGACCACCTCTCCACCCGGGGTGGGGGTGCTGACGGCCAAGGGATACGCTGCAAATCAAGCCAAACCAGGTCGTGTGCCTCCCGGCAAGGTGTTCCACTCGTGGGCCAGCCTCCATCCAGTAGAGCTACGTCGTGGCGAGGCCTAGCGTGGAGCTGCGACCTTCACACGCTCGCTGGCCAGACTGGGAGACCATAAGGATCTAGAATATCCAGTCCGAGGCACAGCCTGGCTGTTGATTGTGGTTCTCTCAGGAACAGAAGCAAAAAAAAAAAAAAATTGACAAAAAGGTTCCCTTTTTACATAAACATGCTAAAACCGAAATCCCAGCAGAGAACTAGGTCCTTACTCCTGACTAGGCAGAAAAAAACAATGCCTATTAGAGTGAGTGGGTGTATACCCCCAGGGACTGCCCACAGGTGTGGTAAAGATTTTTCCTGCCTAGTGTCCTACTCCTGTAGGGGGCAGCATAACTAATGGTTAAGAAGAATATGGAGCTGGGCCTGTCAATGAACGATAGAGAAAAGTAATTTTACTTACATTGGCCCTTTAAGGCTGTTGAGCGGAAGTGAAATTAGATGACGCTCCGGTCCTCCAGGGGCATAGCATCCAGTGGGGGCCATCTTGCCCTAAGTTGACTTCCTGCCCATCGATGCACAGAACTGGATAATTTTCGCTGCTACCGACAAATCCGGTAAGTGGGGGAAAACGACCAGGAAGCGTCAGGGGGTGGGGCACTTCTCCCGCTGCCCATAAAAGTAATCTTGTGGTGAACTTGCCTCAATTCCAGAAAGCCAGCTGTGTAAAAAAATACCAGGGTTATGGCAGGTAGCTGCTGCCACAACCCTGGCATCTAATGTCAAAGCACCGACATAAATACACGGTGGGCGGTGCGCAAGTATTTAAAGCGATACTAAACACATTCAGTTTAATTTACATTGTTCCGTCTATTTCTGTATGTGGATGATGGCACTAATTTTTTTAATTTAAAAAAATTAAATCATTATTATCTTTTGGAAATACCATAGTGTAGGTGGATTTCTGCCAGTCGCAGGCTGTGTCACACCCCCTTAGAATGAGAGGGAGGTGAAGCCTCTAATAATCAACATGTAATATCCTGCCACCCTTGTGTTTAGCTGGTTAGTGGGCATAAAGAAGGAAGACAGTTTATACATCCAATGTGTGTAAATCTAGCCATATGGACTGCTCAGATGTAATAGGAAGGAAATGCTCAGCATAGAAACTCACTGAAAACTGAGCATGTGCAGAGTTGCCTTCACAGTTGCAAAATCCCTAGCTGAATATCAAAAGCAGCAGGATCAACCAGGTGTTTTGCAAAATGCAGAAAACAAATCTCATGGTGAGTATGAACAGCATGTAATACATAATTTATTGATTTTTATGATGCGGGTTTAGTGACACATTAACAGAGCGATCAACATTGGCATTCCATTTGTGATGAAACAGCAAGGCATGGATTGGACAATGTGTGACAACAAACAAGAAATTGCCTGTCCTTAAACTAAAATAACTAGGCTAGGTAATACCTATCTAAAGATAACAAAAACATTTGAAAGCGTAAAACACCTTTAGTCTATTTTAGACGCTCAAAGCATTGAAATCAGAAGGCAGCCAGGCATCTAGCATGCATAGAATGGGAAGTTAGCAATGGAAGCCTCCACATTTATTTCTTTCACCAGGTTGTTTTAGAGCATAACTTAAGATTTTAGGTTTTGACTGTCCTACTTAATATTCCTCTAAAATGTTCTGTGTTAGTACTGGTTGCACCTTGGAAGAAGGGGGTACAACCAGAAAGCTTATTCTAAAAATGTGGAGGTTAGAACGGACAGTACTCTGTGGTTTTTGTTACAAGTTATGTAGCAAGCTTTGAAACTCAACTTGGCTGAGCTCTGCAGGTGATCAACACTTAGCAATGACAGCCTTATGCTGGCCATTCACGCACAGAATTTCTGCCAAAACTGGTAGTTTTCGGAAAGATTGTTCGACATATGGGCCGTTAGCAAACCCAAATTTATTGACGATTTTGACCATGGGCCTGGCTAAGGTCCATGGATCTGAAGCTAAAACGTTTACAGTTTTAACTAAAGTGTATATATGTATGTTCTAATCGAAACTAAAAGAATATTCTGTCTTATGTGTTTTTATGGTTATCGAACGATCACTACAAACATGGAAAAGATTATAAAAACGAGTTTATTCTATCCGTTAGGGGACAATCCGCTTTCGACCGACAAATAATCGTTCAGTCTGCAAACCGCCGAAATTCTGTACATATATGGCCAGCATTACGAAGATTGTTCAATGTATGACCATGGCACGCTTCACTCTAAAGATGGCCATAAATAAGAGCATTTCGAATTCAGAGTCTTGGGAAAAGAATGTTCTAAGATTTGTTTGTTAATTTTTCTAATTAATGGGGCCAAATAAAGGTTTGTTTTCGAACTCCGTGACGATAAAATTTGAAGGAATAGGATGGAAATTTTTTTCTTGAAGGAACCAATTTCTAATTTTGATTTAGCAAAGTCCTTTCATTCCAAAATCACCTTAAAAGTTAAAAATTATTATTTCGATTGATATCAGAAAATTTTGTACAAAATTTTCCTAAGACTTCCTAATCATTTTCATTCAGAATTCAACCCACCTATGGCCAGCTTAACCCTTACAAGCTTTGATCAGGAAATAAAATACCAGTTTGTAGTTACGGAACGGTACATTTTCTTTCCTATTGGTTAATCTATACCAAGACTGGACACAGGGTGGCAGTATCTAGCACTGCATGCAAATGACAACAAAAAGACAAGGAATGAAGTACATCTATGTCGTTCTATCTATGGCGTTGTCCTGTAAAATGATATACAGCACTTAAGGGAACATTAAAAGGATTTGCTTACAAAGCCAAAACCATGAATGAGATGCAAAAAATAAATAAAAAAGGGAGGCAACAGGCTTTATTTCTACAGACAAAAAAATGTGGGCCTATAAATAAACTATATATGTCGCCATCATATATACACAAATATGGTGACAAAGTAACTATCTATAAAAATATATGAACCTATGCTGAAAGAAATATGGGGGGGGGGGGCTTTCATTTTGTACCTCACCTTTAAAAAAAATATCAATTTTCTGGCTGATTTGATGGCTATAATGCCTTTAAAAATCAATTTTTTTTTTTTTTATAGGTTTGCTTCTATGGTCCTTAAAAACCCCAACTCTCTCAACCTCTTTTTTCCCCCTCTCTGCCATTCACCACCTATCTTGTAGCACCACTTAAAGTGGTTGTAAACCCTTACATATACCCAGTCAAGGGACTCATCTCCTTGTATCTTCTGAGGCCAAACAAAACCTTCTACATAAGTTGTACTTTTCTGCAGTATTTTCACCCAAGTGTCCATTAGTTTCCACTCGTGCCAAAAAAAATCTCACTCTCATGCAGTGCTTCACCCCATGTTGTGCATATCCACCACCAGCTAAATTGCACAATGACCAGCAGTTAGTATCATTTAAAGCCTTTAAAAAACATCTCTATGGATCTGTATGATCTCTCCTGTGGCCCTTATTTCTGTAGCAGTCCCTCTCATGCATTGATAGAATAGCCATCATTGCGAAACTCCCTCAAGTTTATTGTTGTGGTTTTAAAATATAAAATACACTCACAGGTCTTGGTGCCTGTGGACCGGCGCTGAGTCTTACCAGCGGTCTCTATGGCCGTGTACTCGCTCCATGCGTTGGAGACGGCGTACGTTCCAAGCCTCCTGGGGGCACGGCCATAGAGACCGCTGGTGAGACTCTGTGCCAAGCCACGGGCACCAACACATGTGAGTGTATTTTAGGTTTTAAAACCACAACAATAAACTGATTAAAGGGAGTTGCGCAATGATGGCTATTCTTTATTCTATGAATGCATGAGAGGGACTGTTCCAGAAATCTGAGCCACAGGAGAGACCATACAGATCCATAGAGGCGATTTTTAAAGGCTTTAAATGATATTAACTGCTGAGGAGTGTGCAATTTAGCTGGTGGTGGATATGCACAACATGGGGTGAAGCACTGTATGAGAAAGAAATTTTTGAAACGAGTTGGAATTATTGGACACTTGGATATTTGCAATAATTGCTGTTTTTGTCAGTCACTTGTGTGATTTGAGTTTACATTGGAGATATATTGTTTAATTGTATAAGCATGTATGTTTGCACTTTTATAGGTAAGCGCAGTTAATCACATTTTCTTTGTTTTCATTTTATAGTCCAATACTTGGGAGTTATTTTTAGCTGCAGCAAACCACAATTTTATTTTTATTATTTTTTGCAGCGCCGGTGACACTTACACAATATAGAAGTGAATCATGCTGATAGAGGACCTAAGCAGCAAATATGCCATTTAGTGCTCTTAATTGAGGCAAGTACACACTATAGAGGGATAATGCTTTGTTCATATTTCATGTCTGAAATTTACGTCCACTTTAAAGTGGAACGTTACCCATAACTTGATAAAATAAGGTCATTTAGCAAGGAATATACATGCCACATTAATAATTATGCTACCAAAATGAGTGTGTTATGCAAATTGTCTCCTGTTGCTGGAAGCTGCCATTTGTCTGAAGCCCAGAACCCCTGAACAGCAGTAAATCATAAAGCGGAACTAAACCCATCGATTTAACAGTTTCAAAAAACAGTTACATTCCTGGAATGTTGTGATTACTAACATTTGCTTATGTCCTCAACCAAACTGTTAACCATCAAATGGCTGATGTCATAACTTATTCACATGTACAGCACCATGGCAGTTGCAGATCAAAAAGTAGTAGCTTAGCTGTAAAGGATAAGAGGGTTAAATTCTGCTTTAAGGCTGTCAGCAGATTGGCCTCTGCAAGTTCAGTAGTGCCTACAGACAGAGCAACTGAGCATGTGCAAAAAAGGGTGAGACAGTCTTACTGGATTCTTAAACCGTATACGCACTTTTTAATTCAGTATAAAACTGTATTCTATATTGTATGCTTTGCTTATATATTGCACACTGCACAAATTGTGCACACGGCATTATAAATGTTTTGATTATGTGTTTGCAAGTTCTGAATAGAAATTAGCCTGCCTATGTAATGCCCATGGTTACCATAAAAGTACAATTGTAATATTAATGTGATACCTCTGTAGTAATGTGCATAAAAAAAAAATTCAGTTGCACCAAACATAACAGTTCTGTGAAAAGATGCTGAATGTATTTTTATGCCTGTTCCCTACTGCAGTAGTTAATTTGGAACCACTGATTAATATGAGGACTGGAGTTATAATTTCCAGAACAGCTATACCTGCAAAAGAGGCCAGCCTGAATGATGTAGCAGGACCCAATTTTCGGACTAAAATTCCACTTTAAAGAACTTATAGGAACTGAACCCTCCCATACTTTTCAGCCAAGGAAGCAGTCATCTTGGCCTTTGTTGGATTCCCAACTACCATGATGGTGCTCCTGTGATCAGTTATGACACCAGCCATTTGATGGTTTGACAGTTTAATTGAAGGGACAAGCCAAAACTTTTAAAAACCTTTAAATTAATGGGTTTAGTCTAACTGTTTATTCCCATCACTGGTCTGTGCCCACAATACTGATCATTTTCTGCCAAATTAACAGAGCTCACTGGTTTAGATTAATGAGTTTCAGAAAACAAAACAATTATTAGAACCATGTAATCTTCGACCTTAACAAATGCGGCAGTATCAGGGTCTTTGACCCACTTCAAATTTCCTCCCAAAATCAAGCCAACTCCTGCCAAAACCATTGTTGGGTGGGGAAATAAGAGTGATAGAACCTCTGACAGGTTTTCATTGCTTACATTACTTCTTTAGGAAGACATTGCCTTCCTTTTTAATGCCAATGACACCAGCTAACAAACCTGGGATAGATGGGTAATGGGTTAAAACTTAAAACATCCCTACCAATAAGGATACAGAAGGCAATAAAAGCTTTCCGCTCTAAAAACAAAACAAAAAGTTACCGGTAAGTTTAAGCTCATCCAGATATATGGAGCATAGACAAGCTATTACATTTTTCAGAGTCTATTTTCAATCAGACATCTTTTCTATAACTTGCAGTTACGTGCTAGATCATAGGAAAGCTTCACCAGAATCCCTCTAGATAAAACTGATCCTTGCTCTTCCCTGCAGGAGACCGGGCATTTAGAAGTATGCAAGGAGGTCTTCTTTGATATGACTTTGCATGCTGGCCCTGGCCATACACTGATCACAATGCAGATTGTTCAGCAGAAACTGAATGTATTTCAGTGTGTGTCCGTGCTCAAAAGTTGATCGTTTGGATCCCTTTATCCACCCTGTTAAAGTGCACGGCCGGCTTTAGCTAGTTCATTTGGGATGACAGAATTTAGGATTCTGGTACTGTATGAACAATGAAAAAGTGAAATACCTTATTTTTACAACTCTGGATGATTTCCAAAGAAAACAAAATAAAATGAGCCAAGTTGTAACATTATTCATCAATGCTAAATTGATGATACACTAATTAAAAATGTAAAAAAAAAAAAAAAAAAACAAACAAAAAAACAGGTTACACAATGTACCAAGCCCTTTGTAGTATATGTATTTTGCTCACAAGACATTATTTGTGACATACTAAATTATGTGCTAACACGCCATAAACACCAGTTATGTAATCCCTGATTATGGCCAGTCACTGATTCATCACTAGACTGCAGTTATTGTCAATAGATACTAGAGCAACCTACTACAACTATTCAAAGACATCAGAATGCTTCTTCATGTAGGATGATCTTAGAATATAAACAAAGCATTGCTCCATAAATAACCTGGAATCAAAACCGAAACAGCAAAGATAATCCTCAGAAAAGGAAACTATGCCATCGATACTCTTTAAAGGTCATCTTCTGTTGAAGGAATGCCAGCCAAAAGCATCTTAATTTAAAGCTTTGTTGTTTATAAAAGTGAAAAGCCAGGATTTAAGTCCTAGATCCATCCCCTTCTACCTGCCTGCCTCTGCTCCTCTGAGATGTCCAATCTTCAACCCACTGGGGGATGCGTAGTCTGTTCATCATCAGACCTCTAAACCCAAATCTGCCATTGCCAAACAAGTCCGAAAGAATCATTTCATACCTACAGAAAGTCCATTGGTATGACCTTTCATATAGGTATAATAGAAACTCTGCAAAATGCTCCAAAAATATAGTTGAGTGACACTACTAGAAGGAAAATTTTCAAAAGCCGCAATCAAACCTTCTCTATCCTATGCGAGTTTTGCTAGAGTGCATATTTAAAGTTTTTGTAAAGTTTAAAAAAAAAAATGATAAAAACAAACACGTCATACTTACCTGCTCTGTGCAATGGTATTGCACAGAGGGACCATGATCCTCCACTTTTCAGGTCTGCCACTGCTCTCGGCTGCTCCTCTTCTCTTCGTGCCACCATGGCAAGCCGCTTTCTATGGTGGCATATGTGCAGGCTCGATCCCAAGCTGAGTCTTGACGCACAGAGTACGGCCTCGGCCCAGCCTTTCACTCTCACTTTACTGGATTGGATTGACAGTAGCAAGAACGAATGATTGCAGCTGCTTCGTCCATGTCCAGTGAGGAGGGAGAGGGACTGTTCTAGGTCCCTACACTGGATAGAGATCGGGCTCAGGTAAGTATTTAGAGGGGGGCTGGGGGGGAGCGGAACACAGAAAGGCTTTTTGCCTTAATGCAGATAATGTATTAGGTAAAAAAATCTTAAGCCTTTAAAGAACACCTGTCATGAAAATAACAGTTTCTGCTCATATCCACTTTTTAAAGGACTGATATTTGCAGATATCTATTTAAACCTGTATACGCTAATTCTATACAAAATGTTCTGAGCAAGAAAAGAGAAATTACACAATGTTGGTGATGAATATAAATGCACTGGGGAAGATAGCTTGGGGTCAATAAATGTTTATATGGACAGCCCCACATGCCCATCTTGCTAATGTCAGAGGGCAGGAAAAAAGTCATTACGAACCCACTAATTTCTCTAGTTGCGTTGCATTATCTGTACAAGACTGGTGATAATCCAGCCATTCGTGTTAGAACAATCTGCGCAACAGAAAACTAAACGAATGCTGACTGCTATGGGCTATACCTCCATATTTTTTCCTCCAGTATTTATAAAAGAGACAATATAAAAAAGGGAGACACAAGGGGATGCCAGACTAAGTGCAATATTAAAGTGGAACTTCCATCTCTGATTGGAACCTATTAGGCAAGCCTAGAATAAGTCTTACCCATAGGTACTGTAAATATCTTCCTTAAACATGCACAGTTTAGGAGATATTTACTACATATGCAACCAATAACGTCATCAGTGCATGTGCTCTGAAGTAACAGTCACCCGGGCCGTTCCTTCAGAGCCCTGTGCCGTAAACAGCGGCTCCCCTGCGCATGCGCAGGGGTGAAGTCATCACAGCTGTGGCCAGTCAAACAGCCTGAGTCCGCGGACCCGGAAGTAAGACGGGTGAAGATGCAGCGGCCTCCAGTGGTGACATTGCATTGCTGGAATGTTTCCTTTTCAGATAAGCTTCCCATAATGCGATGCATACTAGCACATCATGCCTTTACCTTGCAGGTAAGGGGGGAAAAAAACCACAACACACTCACCCAGTGGTTTACAACAGCTTTGGGCTCTTTCACACGGGCGTTCCGCATGTCCGTATATCCTATTTTTTTGCGGATGATATACGGACATAATGCATGTCAATGGCATTGCGGATGTCAGCGGATGACCATCCGCTGACATCCGATTTTCGTCCTTTCAGTTCTGTTGTTCCGTTTTTTGGAACGGAACAGAACCCCATTTTTGTTCTGTTTAAAAAACGGAACGGATGCATAATCGTATATGTCAGCGGTGTCATCCGCTGACATCCGCAAAGCCCATAGACATACATTATGTCCGTATATCATCCGCAAACGGATGGGATGATATGCGGGCATACGGAGCGGATGACACAAATGTCACCCGTGTCCGTGCAAAAAAAAAAAAAATGCGCCGGAGCGGAAGAAAAAAAACTGAGTGGGCGTGTGAAAGAGGCCTTTAAGATCACATTTTATCAAAAAGACCGTTCTCCCCTGGAAGTCCCACTGTGATATGGCACTCGTCTTGGCCCAGTCAGGTGGGTATGCTTTTGATCTTTTGAGCAGACTGGACTAGGACAAGTGCGGTATCACAGCTGGACTTCCAAGGGAGATCCCGTATCCTGCCATGGATTACCAAATAGGACTATCTATATACACGCGAGTTGCTCATGTCTTTTTAATTAACAAATTAAATTATTATCTTTATACTGCGCTTAGTCTGGCACCCCCTTTTGTCTGTCGAATTTCCACAGATACTTGGCTTTGCTGTAAGGGGTGCTGCCTCTATTGCCATCTTCATATGGATTTATGGACTCTTATGGACAGTTTGATGGACTTTTAGTGTACTTTATTCGATATATTACTTAAGAGTCTTTCACATTTTTCCAGCGCCCTTTGTATACAAATCTTTCATAAGAGACAACAAAGCCTTTAGAGAATTCCATGTAACTCATTTACCCAACATCGTCTTACCGGCACATGGTTGCTGGTTTCCTCTGGAGGGCGATGTCACTCTGACAGTCACTGTGCTCCTCCCCACACTTCCCCGCCGCTGTTCACTGGAGTGAAGTCTGGCTTTGGAGGTGGGAACTGGCTGTGAGGTCGTGTTTTTCAGGGAAGACAGAAGTTGATTATGCAAGTTCTTGCTGGGAGTTGTTAACTTTGCAGAAAAGGGCTGCAAGACACAAAAGTTAAAGTGGGTTTAAATAAACTGTCCAAATCAATACTATAAGTGGCAAGAATACAGAGATCTAGATTTATGACGTGAAGAGTTAAACGCTCATGAATGCTGCCAAATACCAACAGGCGTGCAAAAAACAAAACCATATTTAACAACATTTTTATGCATAAGATTCTTAAAATGTATTGCCAATTTCAAAGCTATACAAGTAAGCACATGTCATTAAGGAGGAAAGCAAGGGAAGTAAACACAACACTTTGTTCCCTCAAGTAATTAAAGATTTATTAAAGATTTAGTGTCTTTTGCACACACATTTAAAGATAAAAGTAAACACATCAGGTTATAAAGCGACAAGGAATGCTTTCTTCAAGGAATATTTATTACAACATTTTCTGTATGCCGGGAAAACTTTTGCACTAGCTGTACCAAGAGAACTAGACATTTTTTTTTTTTTAAGATGGGTCTGTAAGGGTACATTCACACTAG
This sequence comes from Pelophylax lessonae, assembly GCF_965119305.1. NCBI lineage: Eukaryota > Metazoa > Chordata > Amphibia > Anura > Ranidae > Pelophylax > Pelophylax lessonae. The sequence continues at coordinate 728,141,389 of NC_138768.1, read as the reverse complement.
CCATGTGCTAAATTGGGTGACAAGTGCTATCTTGTGTTTTTTTTACCCTGGGCCATACAGTTGCTTTTTTAAAAACTTTATTTGAGGTGTACAATCTATTCAGGTCTCCTCACAGTAATGTGGTATCCCGGGCTTCGGTGACTTGCTGTGGCATCCAGTAAACTGCAAAAAAATGCAGTGTTGTGGTACGAATGAGGTACATAGAAAACAAATGTTTTCCACATGCCCCTGCGGAGACCGATACCGTACCATGGTGGAAAACACACCAGTCACCCCACATTGTTTGAATAAGCCCTTATTTATCCAGGTCATGGAGGAGCATAATAGTTTGTAATATTCAAATGGACTTGTTCTGTATTGGTAAAGACATTTTGTAATGCCGATAAAAAAAAAATAAATAAATAAAAAAAAAGCTGCTTTTACAGGCAGCGAAAGTAATTTTACAGAAGAGATCCAGCTGAATGTGACTAACTCACTAGCTTTTCTACAATAAAAACAAACCAATTACTGATCCCTTAAGATGTACATTGCCCAGCTGTTCTGCTCTCACACCAGCTTCAATACTTTGCAACAGCAACCTGAAACAAGCATGCAGATCAGGAAATCCACATCAATGTATAAAATCCTTATCTGTATATTTTTCACAGGTCAAAGTACTGCTACAATAGGGTCAACAGATTAATACTGTGTATACACATTTTCATTCAACCTGCGTGCTAAACAAAATGAATCTAACAGATTCCTCCATCCACACTATACAGCACAGATGGAGGAATCTTCTGCTGTGGCTAATGTCCTCTGACAGCTGAGCCAACACCTCTCAGAATATGTGACCAGCAGATGCATCTGATTGAATGTAGCTGCTGTTCAGCCAATAGTTTTCCGCCAGACTCCTTTGTTCTTTTTTAATCAAAGAATGTTGATGGGAGGTGGCCAATAGGGACACCCACAGAGAATTTTTATTCTGGTTCCTGATTCATAGTGTCTACTCTGATTTACAGACAAGCCGCTAGAGTTTGCAATGGATATTCCCACCATTCTTTAATCCAATGCATGCATTTATACTGCATCTTGATGCTTCAAAAAAGTTTCTAACACCCGTCAAACTGTTTATGCAAGCGTAGGAGGCCTAAAAGATATCAGCACTCACTTTAGGGGTAAGAACGGCTCATAGCGTGAAATCTCCCTCTTAAAGGCCATAGGCTGAAGGGCCATTATCTGTACAAAGTAACTAGATAAAGTCAACTTCAATACAAACAACTTGAGACTCAAGCTGCCATGAAGTATTGCTTGATGAAAATCAGAAGGCCACAAAAAGATCTAGATGTCTCTAAACAACTCAATTCAAGTACCCTCAACTGGCATAGTGACCAACACAGCAAGCTAAACACTGCAGTCCTTCTATTGACATCAGAGAAAGGAGTGAATCTATTTTCAGTATGCTGCAGGAATCTGATCAAGTGCTGAGAATGAGCCATGTGCTGATTCACCCGAATCTATGCTTGCCCCTATGCACACATTGCAGCAGCTTTGTCTGATAATGGTTCATACCGGCACATAATCCGGCAGGCTGCTGTGTGGTCACTTTCCTCTGCATTTTCTGCTCCCCGCATCTACAATAGTACTGACAACAGTCTTAGACAAATTGCTACAGCAATTAAAAATGGATAAACTGCCAAGTATGTGCAGAGCAGACACACCTCCACATCTCAAGGACACAACGGCTCCTTTGTCAAAGGATTAACTGCAGGAGAAACAAAACCTCAAATTCCTTCAGATAATGGATATATGACCGCACTCTTCATAGAAAACCTGATCAGCGCACTGACTTACCAACGAGGATAGAACACGCCAAGTAAAAACAATTTAAATCATTTTAAGAACAAAAACATAATGCAAAAAATTGCACACATTTCCAGACCCACTTAAATGTCATGAATTCTCACAAAATTCTAACCATTTAAGGACCAAGCTTATTTCTGACATTTGTTGTTTACAAGTTAAAATCAGAATTTTTTGCTAGAAAATTACTTAGAATATATATATATATATATATATATATATATATATATATATATATATATATATATATATATATATATATATATATATATATATATTAGAGAACCTACAGAATTAAATGGAGATCATTGCAATACTTCATGTCACACTAATTGCGCAGCGGTCTTAAAACACAACTTTTCTTTTCTTTTTTTATAAAGGAAAAAGAAGTAGACTATTTGTCAATTAATAAAACTAGGAAAACCGTAAAGTTAGACCATTTTTTTTGTATAATGTAAAAGATTATGCTACGTGATTAAATTGATACCAAACATGTCATGCTTCAAAATTGTGAACACTAATGGAATGGTGAAAAAATCTCCAAAGGCGACCCTTTAAATTTTTTTACAGTTTACCAGTTTAGAATTAACGATCGCGGGGATACCTCACATGTGTGGTTTGAACACCATTTACATATGTGGGCGCGACTTGTGTATGCGTTTGCCTCTGCGCGCGAGCTTGGAGGGATGGGCACTTTATTTTTTTTTTCTTATTTCCATTTTTTTTTACTGCCCCTTTTAAAAAATAAAATAAAATTTTGATCACTTTTATTCCTATTACAAGGAATTGGCCCTTTAAGGCCATTGGGCAGAAGTGACGTTAGAGGTTGCTCCGGTCCTCCAGGGGCAAAGAGTCGAGTGGGGGCCAGCACCACTTTGATCAGATTTTGGATCGACTGCTGTGTAAAAATGGATTTTTGTAAAATCTTACCGTAAAATCCTTTTCTCTTAGCTCATTGACAGACGTAGTCCTCGGTGATACAGCACCTTCGGGTTATGTTGCCTCCACAGGAGTAGGACTAGACAGGAAATAAAATGCTCTGGCCACACCCTAGGGGCAGTCCCAGAGGGTATATCCTCTCTCTCTCTGCCTCAGCAAATCAGTTATGTCATAAAAGCAGTCTTTAGAGAATTTAACCCAACCCAACTCAAAAAAACAGAGGGGCGGGTACTACGTCTGTCAATGAGCTAAGAGAAAAGGATTTTACGGTAAGATTTTACAAAAATCCATTTTTCTCTATCGCTCATTGACAGACGTAGTCCTCGGTGATACAGCACCTTCGGGAAGTCCCAGAGCAGTATCACAAATGAGGGGTGGGAAAATGGAAATCAAATCCAAATCTAGAAGGCCCAACCGGTGCCAACTAGAAGTTTACAATGCTCATCCTTAATGATGAGACTCAACAAAAACATTTTCAAACAGAAAAAAACCCTCGAGGTAGACCACCGGTCTCCTCAAATTGCGGCCTGCAAAACCTTGCGGCCAAATGAGGCATCCGCCGATGCCATCACATCAATTTTATAAAATTTTGTAAAGGTATGTACCGACGACCAGGTGGCCGCTTTACATACCTGGACCACTGACGCCTGATGGCGAAAGGCCCAGGAAGTACTGAGCGCTCGAGTGAAGTGCGCCCTAACAGGGAACGGAGGATTCCGACCCTTAATAGAATAAGCCTGTACCACCGTCTGACTGATCCATGTAGATATGGTCGCGGCAGACACAGGCAACCCCCTTCAAGGGCTATCCGTGATCACAAAAAGTGAGTCCGTCTTACGAAAACCACTTTAGGAAGGAAGGATGGATTCGGAAGAAGAACCACCTTATCCCTATGAACCACCAGATCTGGGGAACGACAGGATAATGCGGCCAGTTCTGACACCCTGCGTAGAGAAGTAATGGCCACCAAGAAGGCCACCTTCTGGGAATGTAAGCAAGGGAATCTCCCTAATATCTTCAAAGAGAAGTTTCTGAAGAACCGACCACACTAAATTAAGATACCAGGCGGTAAGGGTGCGCGCACTGGCGGAGCCAGATGTCGCACCCCCTGGATGAAATTCAGCACCAAGGAATGATTAGCCAAAGGTTTCTTGAAAGAAGATTGCTAACGCCGAAAACCTGACCCTTGATCGTGCTCAAGGATAGTTTCTGCTCAACCCCTTGTTGCAGACAGACCAAAATTCGGGTCACCGAATAGGTCTGTGGGGGAAATCCAATAGATTCACACCATGCAATATAAGACTTCCATGTGCTGGAAGTCGCTTTCCTTGCTTTAACTGGAGGTAGGAATAACTGAAGCTGACACTCCCTTGTCCTTCAGTACCTGGGTCTCAATGGCCAGGCCATTAAGCCAGCGACTGTAAAGCAAGATGGAAGATCGGTCCCCGAGACCGCAAATCCTCCCTGAGAGGAAGTCTCCAAGGAACGTCCGCGACTAGCCTCGCCAAGTCGGCGTACCAGGCTTGACGAGGTCAATCCAGAATTTCCAGAATAACTGGAATTCCCTCCACCTCTATCCTGCGAAGAAGTTCCCGCAGCAACTTGAGAGGATGGAAGGCGTGCCGTAGCTGATACTGCCCCCACGGGGCGATCAGCGTTTCTGCTGCGTCCGCTAGAGGATCGTGGCGCGAGCTACAAACCTCCGCACCTTCCTGTTAGGCCAAGGTGCCAAAAGATCCACATCCGGGATGTCCCAATGTAGGGACAGCTAGGGAAAAAACCTCTGGATGAAGAGGCCATATGCGATTGGATCCGAATCGGGCTGCTCTAGAGCTGCTCGATCCAGTAAATCAGACAAAATCTGATCGCTCTCAGTTCCGATACCCTTAATTGGTAATCTGGATACTATCGGAAGAAATGACTTCCCCTGGTTGAGCATCGGAGACTTCCTGGTCCGCTCGCTCAACCGGATCCGATTGTCCAGGGAATCGGAATTCTGATTCCATTAAAAAAGAATCTCCTTCAGGAGAATTCGGGTATGAGACTGGGTATACGGTACTGCCTCTAAGAAGGCCACCATCAGTCCCAGCCAATTGACGGACAGCAACATCCGAATCGTTGACTGAACCTTCTGGAGTTTCCCAGCAAGGAGAAACTCTCTTGCCCAGGATGTATCCAGCCTTAGGCCCAGATAGTTCAGTCTCCTGGTGGGAACCAGGGATGATCTTTGGGAAAGCGAAAAAACGCTGATGTCCTGCGATGATGGGGATATAAAGATAGGCATCCTATATGTCTATGGACGCCAGGAAATCTCTTTTATGCAGGGAGGCCACCACTGTACGGATGGACTATATTTCTTCCCAAGTCCAGATTTGGACGCACCTTGCCCTCTTTCCTGGGCATTGTGAATAGGTTCGAATAGAACCCCTGAAACCGTTCAATGTTAGAAGGGAAGAATCGCACTGGAGGAGGTGATCAAAACTCGATCCTGTGTCCTTCAGAAACCGGTGAAGACATCCCCCCCCCACCCCAGAGATGGGTAGGGGCGCATCAGGCTATATACTTCAGGCTTGGCTGAGCCGGACTCTTTGTTTACCCGACCAGCGCCCTTTGAAACCCCTCTAAAGGGGCTTTGGAGGGTTTCGCCTTATCGTCCGCCCTCGCGGAACGAACAACTCTATATGAGCAGAAAAGGAAGGTCCTCGTTAGTTACGAGGTCTTTTTATCCTAACAGTCTGTGGCAAGACAGCAGGTGGTACCGTCTATCCTATAAAGAGGAATTCCTCAAATGGATAGCACCTAGCCATGCGTTTTGGAAATAACAGGGGTTAGTTTCAAAACGACCCCATTTGGGTAAAGGAAAATCCTTCGCCCTTTTGGTAGGCTAACAAGTACCAAAAAGGAATCTCAGTCTCAGCTACCTCTGCCGGTGTAACCTCAAGACTAAAGGTTTCCCGGACGGACACAACTAGTGCATCCACCACTCTTGTGCTATGGCGGAGGCAGAAACGTGCTCCTCACTGCTGAGGAGATATTACCTGAGACAACAGCCCCCTAAGAGGGACCTGCAACTGCATTGACCAGTTCCGAATCCGTATCTGAAGTATCTGATAAACAATAGGGGTAGGCGGGGGTCGCTACTTGACCCCCGTCCCTGACAGGCCACCTCCACCCGGGATACCAAAGACTCCAAAATTGCCGATAATGCATTAAAAACAAGTGGGGTACTGGAGGGTCCTGCGGCCACCTTGAGGGGATCAGGTGGGGATACCTATGCGGCAGGGTCAATGATTATACAAGACACTTGCCAGCGACAAAAAATGACAAAGTAAAAAAAAAAAACTTTTTTTTTTTTTTTGTCCCCCCCAGTCGCAACAGCGCCCCTCAGTGTTACCTGCCTTTTTGGACCCCACAGAGAGAGAGAGAGACCCCAAGGCTCATCCCTGATGCACAGAAGTTTTCATCAGCTTGCTCAGTGCTTGTCTTGTTACAGACAGGAAGTCTTTGGCCCTATTTCCTGGGTAAAAGAGGCGGCTCCGCCCCTTAACACGCCTGCCGGCTCCTCCCCCTGGCTCCATGAGGTGTTTGAGTCACCTCAAACATGGCCGCCCCCATGCTGGAGACACGAGGCTACACCAAAATGGCGGCCTCGTGCGATCTACCAGACAATGGCGGCGGCCTGCACAGAATAGCGGCATGTCTGCAGAAGGATCTCGGCCTCACAACCCTTCACCCTCATGGTGGTCAGCGTGGTCGGAGGTACCGGACCCCAGCGGGCCGTATGCGGTCCGCTGCTTAGCTGGAGGAATGATCTGGAATGCAGTATACATGTATAGACATCGCCCTGTGGCTACTGACAGGTAGGATACCTTATACTATCACAGTAAAGTTCTAGTACTGCCACTGACTACAATCATTTACACATCTTTACAATTAGATTGTCAGCTCCCAAACCAAGCCTCCTGGCTTCTTGTACACAAAAATCACACTCAATTAGGGGGATCTGTGACATGTTGTAGGATAGAGGGGAACCCATCCTTACCATTACAGAGAGGGGCCCGCGTTCACCACAAGACCCGTCAGGGGGAAAGGGGGAACATACTACTCACCATACCGGAACCAGGCGGGCGCCAACTCCTGACAGTACCTCTCTCCACCGAGGTAGGAGGGCTGTCGACCAATACGGGCGCCGTGACTCATGGTCTTTGGCGTTTCAGCGAGACGTTTAACTCGCAGGGTCAGTCCCCGTCCAGTGGGACTATGTCGCGGCCGACCCAGCGCGGAGCTATGGCCTGCACACGCTCGTAGGCTGAACTGGGGTGACCACTGGATCTCAACATCCAGCCCGTCGCCCAGTTCAGCTTTCTTGCTTGAAGATCTCACAGGACCACTGGAGAAAAAAAGCTGTCTTAAAAAATTATTTTCTAAGAAAAAAATCCTGCCAGGACCGAAGATCCCAGCAAGGTATCTAGGTCCTTACTCCTGACTAGACAGAAAAAAACTGATTTGCTGAGGCAGAGAGAGAGAGGATATACCCTCTGGGACTGCCCCTAGGGTGTGGCCAGAGCATTTTATTTCCTGTCTAGTCCTACTCCTGTGGAGGCAACATAACCCGAAGGTGCTGTATCACCGAGGACTACGTCTGTCAATGAGCGATAGAGAAAACAAAATACCAGGGTTATGGCAGCTAGCTTCTGCCATAATCCCAGTATTTAATGTCAAAGTACCGACGTAAATACAAGGTGGGTAATCCGGAAGTATTTAAAGTGGTTATACTGGTTTAATAAATCAATAAAGTGGTTTTAAAACTCAGACATGAAATATTAAAGCATATCCCTCTATAGTGATTGTAAAGTCTTTTTTTTTTTTCCAATAAAAACAACATGTTATACTTATTACGGCCTCTGTGCAGTTGGTTTTGCACAGAGCGGCCTAGATCCTCCTCCTCTCAGGTCCCTCGTCAGCTCTTCTGGCCCCTCCCTCTGAGTCCCCCCCACAGCAAGCAGTTTGCTATGGGGGCACCTGAGCCGAGTCACAGCTCCATTAATCCATTCAGACATGGAGCTGTGGTTAGGCCCCGCCCACTCTCTCTCTCCTCATTGGCTAACTGACTGATTGGAGGCAGCGGGAGCCAATGACGCTGCTGCTTTGTCTTCGCTAGGGTTGAGCGGACACCTAGATGTCCGTGTTCGACGGGTTCGGCCGAACTTTAAAAAAAAGTCCGGGTCCGTGTCCCGGACTTTTACCGAACTTTTCCCGGACACCGAACCCCATTGAAGTCAATGGGGACCCGAACTTTAAGGCACTAAAATGGCTCTAAAACACCAAAGGAAAGGGCTAGAGTGCTGCAAATGGCAGCAAAACGTAATTAAGAGCATGGCAAGTGCTCTGCAAACAAATGTGGATAGGGAAATAACTTAAAACAACAAAAAAAAACAGAAAAATAAAACAATGTTCTTCTTCATCTCTGAAGGACGAGGCCCATATGGAGTAGGAGGGAGGTTGAGGTGGTGGTGGATGTGGCGGTGACATAGGCGTGCGCACAGGGTGTGCTGGGTGTGCCTGGGCACACCCTAATCACCTAGGGCACATAGCATTGCCAGTGAGGAGATGGGAAAGATCTCCCTGGGACCTGCTCTGCTCTATTTCTCCTTGCCTACAGGTACATGGCCCCGATACATTACTCTCCCTGCTGGCAAACACATGCATGTGTATTTCAACTTTGGGGTGCACACCTTAATGCAATAGGCTGCGCACACCTATGGGCGGTGTAGGTGGAAGCGGCGGTGGAGGAGGACCAGGGCCGGATTAACAGCATCATGGGCTTGGTGCTGAGGATTTTGAAGGGCCTTAAGGGCCGTGCCTTGCCATGCACCCAGAGGAGGAAGGGTGCAGCCATGCATGCCTAATTCAACATGGGATGCTGTCTCTGAAGCCCATAAACACATCCATGCATCGCCAACTGTCCCTCCTTGTCCGGCCTTCACGCTGTGTGGGGAGGTTCTGAGGGTGCTGCCTGGGGAAGCGAGCATAGAAGCCAGACTTCTGTGTTTACAAGTGACAGAAGAGCGGTAACAGTGAATATGGCCAACCCGGGGCCTATATAAAAGGTAGGGGCCTGGAGCTGCAGCTCCAATAGCCCCTACATTAATCTGGCCCTGAGGAGGAGGACAAGGTAGCCAACACTGCTTCTTTTCAAAAATTTTAAATGAGGGTACACCCCAAAAGAGTGAGAAAGAGCAAAAATGGAACACTGGGTGGGTAAGGTCGGTATCCATTGCTATTCTGCATAAGGTACGGAAAAGTCCCGTGGGATCCATGCCTGGTTCATTTTAATGAACGTGAGCTTGTCCACATTGTCTCTGGACAGGCGGCTGCGCTTGTCTGTTATAACGCCCCCAGCCGTGCTAAATACCCGTTCAGATAATACACTGGCTGCAGGGCACGCCAGCACCTCCAAGGCGTAAAGGGCAAGCTCAGGCCATGTGCCCAATTTGGAGACCCAGAAGTTGAAGGGGGCAGACCCGTCATTCACTACATGTAGGCGTGTGCACACATACTGCTCCACCATGTTGGTAAAATGCTGCCTCCTGCTAAGACGTTCCATCTGAGCTGCTGGTGCTGCTGTTTGTTGTGGCGTGCTGACAAAGCTTTTCCACATTTCGGCCATGCTAACCCTGCCTTCTGAGGTGCTGGCGGTGCCCTGGTTGCGTTGGCGACCTCCTCCTCCTCCTCCTCTGCCTTGTGCTTCCACTGTGGCCCCGCTGTCAGATGGGAATGCCAGCAGCATGGCGTCTACCAGCGTGCGCTTGTACTCGCGCATCTTGCGATCGCGCTCCAGTGAGTGAATTAAGGACGGTACGTTGTCCTTGTAACGGGGATCCAGCAGCGTGGCCACCCAGTAATCAGCACAAGTTAGAATGTGGGCAACTCGGCGGTCGTTGTGGAGACACTGCAGCATGTAATCGCTCATGTGTGCCAGGCTGCCCAGAGGCGACGAAAGGCTGTCCTCTGTGGGAGGTGTATCGTCCGTGTCCTCTGTATCCCCCCAGCCACGCACCAGTGATGGCCATGAGCTGGCCTGGGTGCCACCCTGCTGTGAACATGGTTCCATCTCCTCCTCCAGCTCCTCCTCCTCCTCATCCTCATCCTCCAGAACTGTGCCCCTGCTGGACAATTGTGTCCCTGGCGTTTGTGTGTGCAGGAACCCACCCTCGGAGCCCCTTGCGAATGACTGCCCTGAAAGCCTTTGAAATGTTACCTCTTCATCCTCCTCCTCCTCCTCCTCATCCTGTGCCACATCCTCTTCCATCATCGCCCAAATTGTTTTTTCAAGGAGGCATAGAAGTGGGATAGTTAAGCTGAGAATGGCGTCATTGCCACTGGCCATGTTGGTGGAGTACCCAAAACAGCGCAACAAGGCACAATATATGCAAATGTCAAATATGCAAACTATGCCGCAATTTAATGTTTTTTACACCAAAAGGGTGTGTATTGAATAGCGGAATAGGATAAAAAAACTGTGTATCTCACACGTACAAACACAGACTAGGCCCGATTAAATTTTTTCCTACCCTAAAGGGAGGATGAGGAAGAGGAGTATGGAACATGCAGCACCCTCAAATCTTCAGAAGTATGAGATGAACCCCAAAAACTTGGAAAGGTGGATCTCTCTCACACGTACCAACACAGACTATCCCCCAATTTAACTGATCCCCAAAGGTTTTTGATTAAATAGCGGAATAGAAAATATGATCCAAAAAAAGTGTATGTATATCACACGTACACAACCACACTAGGCCCCAATTACTATTGTTTGTACCCCTAAAAGGCTAGGAGTAGGGGGAGTATGGAACAGGCAGCACCCTCAAACCTTCAGAAGTATGAGATGAACCCCAACAACTTGGAAAGGTGGATCTCTCTCACACGTACCAACACAGACTATCCCCCAATTTAACTGATCCCCAAAGGTTTTTGATTAAATAGCGGAATAGAAAATATGATCCAAAAAAAGTGTATGTATATCACACGTACACAACCACACTAGGCCCCAATTACTATTGTTTGTACCCCTAAAAGGCTAGATGAGGAGTAGGGGGGGTATGGAACAGGCAGCACCCTCAAACCTTCAGAAGTATGAGATGAACCCCAACAACTTGGAAAGGTGGATCTCTCTCACACGTACCAACACAGACTATCCCCCAATTTAACTGATCCCCAAAGGTTTTTGATTAAATAGCGGAATAGAAAATATGATCCAAAAAAAGTGTATGTATATCACACGTACACAACCACACTAGGCCCCAATTACTATTGTTTGTACCCCTAAAAGGCTAGGAGTAGGGGGAGTATGGAACAGGCAGCACCCTCAAACCTTCAGAAGTATGAGATGAACCCCAACAACTTGGAAAGGTGGATCTCTCTCACACGTACCAACACAGACTATCCCCCAATTTAACTGATCCCCAAAGGTTTTTGATTAAATAGCGGAATAGAAAATATGATCCAAAAAAAGTGTATGTATATCACACGTACACAACCACACTAGGCCCCAATTACTATTGTTTGTACCCCTAAAAGGCTAGATGAGGAGTAGGGGGGGTATGGAACAGGCAGCACCCTCAAACCTTCAGAAGTATGAGATGAACCCCAACAACTTGGAAAGGTGGATCTCTCTCACACGTACCAACACAGACTATCCCCCAATTTAACTGATCCCCAAAGGTTTTTGATTAAATAGCGGAATAGAAAATATGATCCAAAAAAAGTGTATGTATATCACACGTACACAACCACACTAGGCCCCAATTACTATTGTTTGTACCCCTAAAAGGCTAGATGAGGAGTAGGGGGGGTATGGAACAGGCAGCACCCTCAAACCTTCAGAAGTATGAGATGAACCCCAACAACTTGGAAAGGTGGATCTCTCTCACACGTACCAACACAGACTATCCCCCAATTTAACTGATCCCCAAAGGTTTTTGATTAAATAGCGGAATAGAAAATATGATCCAAAAAAAGTGTATGTATATCACACGTACACAACCACACTGGGCCCCAATTACTATTGTTTGTACCCCTAAAAGGCTAGATGAGGAGTAGGGGGAGTATGGAACAGGCAGCACCCTCAAACCTTCAGAAGTATGAGATGAACCCCAACAACTTGGAAAGGTGGATCTCTCTCACACGTACCAACACAGACTATCCCCCAATTTAACTGATCCCCAAAGGTTTTTGATTAAATAGCGGAATAGAAAATATGATCCAAAAAAAGTGTATGTATATCACACGTACACAACCACACTAGGCCCCAATTACTATTGTTTGTACCCCTAAAAGGCTAGATGAGGAGTAGGGGGGGTATGGAACAGGCAGCACCCTCAAACCTTCAGAAGTATGAGATGAACCCCAACAACTTGGAAAGGTGGATCTCTCTCACACGTACCAACACAGACTATCCCCCAATTTAACTGATCCCCAAAGGTTTTTGATTAAATAGCGGAATAGAAAATATGATCCAAAAAAAGTGTATGTATATCACACGTACACAACCACACTAGGCCCCAATTACTATTGTTTGTACCCCTAAAAGGCTAGGAGTAGGGGGAGTATGGAACAGGCAGCACCCTCAAACCTTCAGAAGTATGAGATGAACCCCAACAACTTGGAAAGGTGGATCTCTCTCACACGTACCAACACAGACTATCCCCCAATTTAACTGATCCCCAAAGGTTTTTGATTAAATAGCGGAATAGAAAATATGATCCAAAAAAAGTGTATGTATATCACACGTACACAACCACACTAGGCCCCAATTACTATTGTTTGTACCCCTAAAAGGCTAGATGAGGAGTAGGGGGGGTATGGAACAGGCAGCACCCTCAAACCTTCAGAAGTATGAGATGAACCCCAACAACTTGGAAAGGTGGATCTCTCTCACACGTACCAACACAGACTATCCCCCAATTTAACTGATCCCCAAAGGTTTTTGATTAAATAGCGGAATAGAAAATATGATCCAAAAAAAGTGTATGTATATCACACGTACACAACCACACTGGGCCCCAATTACTATTGTTTGTACCCCTAAAAGGCTAGATGAGGAGTAGGGGGAGTATGGAACAGGCAGCACCCTCAAACCTTCAGAAGTATGAGATGAACCCCAACAACTTGGAAAGGTGGATCTCTCTCACACGTACCAACACAGACTATCCCCCAATTTAACTGATCCCCAAAGGTTTTCGATTAAATAGCGGAATAGAAAATATGATCCAAAAAAAGTGTATGTATATCACACGTACACAACCACACTAGGCCCCAATTACTATTGTTTGTACCCCTAAAAGGCTAGATGAGGAGTAGGGGGGGTATGGAACAGGCAGCACCCTCAAACCTTCAGAAGTATGAGATGAACCCCAACAACTTGGAAAGGTGGATCTCTCTCACACGTACCAACACAGACTATCCCCCAATTTAACTGATCCCCAAAGGTTTTTGATTAAATAGCGGAATAGAAAATATGATCCAAAAAAAGTGTATGTATATCACACGTACACAACCACACTAGGCCCCAATTACTATTGTTTGTACCCCTAAAAGGCTAGGAGTAGGGGGAGTATGGAACAGGCAGCACCCTCAAATCTTCAGAAGTATGAGATTGTGTTCACTGTACCCCACAAAGATTGAGTTCACTGCACCCCACAATGATTGTGTTCACTGCACCCCACAAAGATTGTGTTCACTGCACCCCACAAAGATTGTGTTCACTGTACCCCCCAAAGATTGTGTTCACTGCACCCCACAAAGATTCTGTTCACTGTACCCCACAAAGATTGTGTTCACTGCACCCTAAAAGGATGTTGTTCACTGCACCCCACAAAGATTGTGTTCACTGCACCCTAAAAGGATGTTGTTCACTGCACCCCAAAAAGATTGTGTTCACTGTACCCCCCCAAAGATTGTGTTCACTGCACCCCACAAAGATTGTGTTCACTGCACCCCAAAAAGATTGTGTTCACTGTACCCCCCAAAGATTGTGTTCACTGCACCCCAAAAAGATTGTGTTCACTGCACCCCACAAAGATTCTGTTCACTGTACCCCACAAAGATTGTGTTCACTGCACCCCAAAAAGATTGTGTTCACTGCACCCCAAAAAGGATGTTGTTCACTGCACCCCAAAAAGGATGTTGTTCACTCCACCCCAAAAAGATTGTGTTCACTGCACCCCACAAAGATTGTGTTCACTGCACCCCAAAAAGATTGTGTTCACTGCACCCCAAAAAGGATGTTGTTCACTGCACCCCAAAAAGGATGTTGTTCACTGCACCCCAAAAAGGATGTTGTTCACTGCACCCCAAAAAGGATGTTGTTCACTGCACCCCAAAAAGGATGTTGTTCACTCCACCCCAAAAAGATTGTGTTCACTGCACCCCAAAAAGATTGTGTTCACTGCACCCCACAAAGGATTTTGTTCACTGCACCCCAAAAAGATTGTGTTCACTGCACCCCAAAAAGATTGTGTTCACTGCACCCAAAAAGGATTTTGTTCACTGCACCCCAAAAAGATTTTGTTCACTGCACCCCAAAAAGATTGTGTTCACTGCAGCCCAAAAAGATTGTGTTCACTGCAGCCCAAAAAGATTGTGTTCACTGCAGCCCAAAAAGATTGTGTTCACTGCAGCCCAAAAAGATTGTGTTCACTGCAGCTCACACACAGAAAAATGGATGTGGATCACTGACACCTGCCTATCTCCAATCCCACACCACACAGCAATATCGATTGTAGTTTGTAGAACACAGTTTCCCTAAAATTCAGCAGACTCTGTCCCTAACAGGATTGAGAAGAGATCGTAGATCAGGATTGAGTGCAGATTCACCCCACCCCCCACACAGCAATATCGATTGTAGTTTGTAGAAGACACTGACCCTATAATTCAGCAGACTCTATCCCTAAAATGCCTACAACTCGCCCTGCCTAAACACTCCGACCTGTCCCTCAATTCTATCCGGACACAAATGGTTTTTTCCTGCCTATCTTTCCCTAATCAGCAGCCAGCACATTGATGTGTGCTCTGTCCCTTAGCTAAGCAGCAGAATGACGCTGCTGCGGCGGCTGCCTCGAACTTATAAAGACTTGGTCACATGCTTCAGACGGCCAATCACAGCTACTAAGACATTTGCAGGCATGGCTGGGATGGCTTAAGGCACACCAGTTAAACGATTGTTGATTGGCTGTTGAAAGCCCGCCATGAAAAGAGCACCAAAGCATGCAAAACCCGGAAATAAAACGACCGAACACGGATTTTTACCCGAACATACAGTAAAGTGTCCGTGTCCGTGTTCGGGTAAAAAAAATCCAATTATTCGGTACGAACACGAATAATACAGTCCGTGTTCGCTCAACACTAGTCTTCGCCATCTGGGACTCCCCTCCTCATTGGCTGATACATCGCTGGATCGAGAAGGGGCTCAGTTAGTATTAGGGGGGCTGCTGCACACACAAGGTTTATCTTAATGCATAGAATGCACTAAGACAAAAAACCTTCTGACTTTACAACCCCTTTAAGAAAAAAATGTTCATGGCACATCTTACAACTGCAGTTTGGCTTCAGAAATAGTAACCACCTTCTCTTTTTTTTTAAATACTTTTATTTAAAAAACACATGGTAAGTACAGAAACCACAATTCTGGCCAAACAAAAACGGAACAATTTCACAGAAATTTGACACAATATCAACCAGAATGTACAGAAGAGGCAGATATCTGCATTAAGAAGTGACCCGGAGTACCGGGTGCTAGGAAGTCTCTGTACCCTGTAAGTAACACTTTTTACCTGGCAAGTGCTGTTATCGTAACCTTCTCTGGTTTAAATATCAACTTTGCTGCCCGCAGCCCCTCCTGCTTCACTTACTATGCAATAAATTATTTAAAGTGAAAAGATTCTTCTACCTTTCCAGCACGAGCCATTACAAGCCTTTATACCTTCCTTGGCTTTTACAGAAAAGCTGCCCAATAAAGCCATCCACCACTACATTTTCTTTATAAAGAGAAGGTACCACTGCTGATGGTAAATCGTGTTCAACATCACTAATATACAATACTCTCAGTCTGGACACCATGCAACTGCATTGCTTCTACGGGAGTTTTGCAATTTTTCTATTCTGCCTGTAGAAGCAGCTCAGTGTTCTCTAATGTGTGTGCACACATTAGGGCACTTAAAGTGGTTGTAAACACACGTTCTTAACTTTTACCTACAGGTAAGCCTTTAACCATTTCTGGACCGGACGGACCCCTTAATTACCAGGCCGTTTTTTGCGATTCGGCACTGTTATTTTAATGAACAATTGCGTGGTCATACATCGCTGTACCGAAATAAAATTGAGGTCCTTTTTTTTTTCCACAAATAGAGCTTTCTTTTGATGGTATTTGATCACCTGTGCCATTTTTATTTTTTGCACTATAAACAAAAAAAGCAACAATTCTGGAAAAAAAAAATAATATTTTCCACATTCTGCTATACAACATTCCAAAAAAAATAAATAAAAAAAATCAAAGTTTTCATAATTTTAGACCAATTTGTATGCTGCTACATATTTTTGGTAAAAAAAAAAAATCGCAATAAGAGTATTTTGATTGGTTTACACAAAGGTTATCGCGTCTACAAATTAGGGGAAAGATTTGTCATTTTTATTTTACTAGTAATGGCGGCAATCTGCGATTTTTAGCGGGACTGCGACATTGCAGCATACAGATCAGACCCCTGACATTTGACACTTTTGGGGGGACCAGTGACATTACTACAGTAATCAATGCTAAAAAATATGCACTGTTACTGTAATAATGACATTGGCAGGGAAGGCGTTAACACAGTGGGTGATCAAGGGGTTAAATGTAAGCCTAGGGGGCGTGGCTAGGTCATGGCGGTGTGAAGACGTTCTTCTCTGGTGCTCCCGCTCCCTAGCCTCCCTGACCGGCTTTTCTAGGCATTCCTAGGCTGTCATGAGCACCTACAAACGGCGGAGGACGAAGGCGGCTTCACGGGCTACCCCATCGGCTCCTATACGCAGCTTCTTCCAGGGCTCCCCGACCCTGGGACCGCGGTCTCCGACAGTAGGCCTCAACAGCGGCCTTGCCCGGACCGCCGCATCGCCTCAGCAACCGCCTGCCTCTCCCCGGCTCCACGCCACTGGAACGATGTCTCAGGGCTCCCTCCCTTCCTCGCAGACCTCCCTGCTGGTTCCCCCGGAGGAGGAAAGAGACATTTGGGCGCTTCTCCGCTCCCTTCCCACGAAGCGGGACATGGAGGACATAGTGGCCCAGGTGGCGGAGCAGCACCGCCGAGATTTCGCAGCGTTAACGGCTGAAGTGACCCAGGTGCGGGGGAGAGTAGAGGCGGGAGAATCCGCAATTGGAGACCTGCGGTCACGGGTGGCTCACCTGGAGCGTACACAGGCTTCCCATGCCGATGCCCTGGCGGAACACCAGCTCCAGATGGAGGACATCGAGAACCGGAGCCGCCGTAATAATCTGCGGCTCCGGGGCCTACCTGAGGCGACGGGTCGGGAGGATCTGGTGGTGACGGTCCAGGCTATACTCTCCAAGCTGCTACCGCAGGACCCTCCGTTGGACTTTCTTTTTGACCGGGTGCACCGGGCTCTGGGCCCCCGCTCGTCAGATGCGGACAGACCGCGGGATGTGATCTGTCGCCTCCACCGATATTCAGTTAAAGAACAGCTGCTGCGGGCGGCGTGGTCTCACGGCCCGGTGGACTTTGATGGGGCGCAGATCGCCGTCTTCCCGGACATCTCGAGAGGTACTTTGACCCGTCGGGCTATGCTGAAGCCACTTCTGGAAAGACTTCGCTCCCAAGACGCCACCTACCGCTGGGGGTTTCCCCTGCAGCTGACGGTTCGACGGAACGGCTCTTCGTTCACCCTCCGGAGGCATGCTGATCTCCCGGCTCTATATCACTTTGCTGGCCTGGCTCCTCAAGACTTACCGGGCTGGATGGCGAGGCTCCCGGACCGTGTGGATCGCCCTCCGGGCGGTGGCCCTTCGCGGGTTCGGTCACGGGGATCACAGCGCTCTCGTGGGTCCCTGAGCGTGGGCCCCACCGGCCCTGCGGCGGCCTCCCCGGAAGCCTAGACTGCCGATGCCTGCAACCGTGAGTCTGACTGTGGCCCTGTGGTACCCCCTGTGCCCTGCTTCCCTCCCCTCCTAGGTGTTTCACTTTGCTCCCCGTGGACCTGGACTGCCCATCCCCCCCCTGTTTGCTCCTTGCTGCTGCCCGCTTGCCCGATTCTACCTGCTGCCTAGGGACCCTACCGATGCCATCCATGCTCGCCCCCCACTCATGGACTCCGTGGGTTGGTCCCCTATTTTTTGCTGCTTTGGAGTTGTGTGGGTCCCCCTTGTCCAGTACCACCTTGGGGCCCTCTCGCTGAACTAACTGACTGCTGTGAATGTGCTGTTTGGAGGTTCTCTTTCACCATATCATCTGTGCTTCGTAGCTCTGCTCTCTCCTTATGCTGCTGGGTTTGGTTGACATGTATTCTCTACTCATATTGATGTTACTGTTGCTCACAGCTCCCCTCCCCTGTTTTCTCTCCTCCCTCCCCCCCCCCATCCCCACTTTTCCCCCTCTACCCGCCCTATTTCTCCATTCCCTCTCCCATACTCTCCCCCCCTTTCCTCCCTCTCCTTGCCCCCTTCCCCCCCCCCCATTCCCTGCCTCTTCCTCCTCTTATCTCCTTCCTTTCTCTTCCCCCCCCCTTTTTTATCCTACCCCATCTCCCCCGTTCTTTCCTGTATGCCCGGGGATCCCGTTGGGAGGCATGATCCGAGCGGGTTCCACTGCTCGGCCTTGACAATTTATACTGGCTGGGTTGTTCGTGTGATGGTACCGAAGTTTGATGTGGTTTCTAGGGGGCACATATGTTTCCGCTGCGGTGCCACTGCAGGGGCTTGCTAGGACACTATGTGTGGGTTTGTGTGGGTTCCTAAGATGCTGTGTTCCTCTCCTTTCCCTCCCCTTCCCCCCCTTCTCCCCCCGGAGGGCTCACATTTGTCTCACATAGGGTTGTTCTGTTGACTGTTTTGTGTGCTCCTATGACCATGGTTTGCGAGGCTGCTCTGCCCTCACGGGCTCTTCGATTGCTGCTCCTCAGCTTTTGCACTTTGTTCTACATTGGAATGCCTTTATATTTGATATTGCTATTCTTGATATTGTTTTTCATTGCCGGTCTGGGAGGGGTCCTGGGTAGTGGTCACCTTTCTCTGTCTGTTGTGACCCTCCTCGTTCCCCCAATAGGTTGTACCTTGAGGCTCCACCTGTTCTGCCCGCGGTTTGAGCGGTGTGGGTCGAGCCTCTTGGTGCCTTGAGACTTGGTCTCCTCAGTGCGGTTGGCACTGTAGATCCTCCCCCCTGTGCACCAGGAGTGCACCCCTTCTTGAACTCTTACCTTATTTATCTCTCTCTCGCCTTTCCCTTTTCTCTCCCCTCCTTTTACTCCTTTTTTCCCTCCTCCTCCCCCTTTTTTTTTTTCTCTTGGGGGTGGGGGATGATGGCTCCCCCGAGGGTGGACCCGCTGCGGTTGGTCTCCCTGAATGTCAAGGGGTTGAATACTCCTGAGAAGCGTTCTGTTCTCTCTGATCTTCACCGTCTCCGGGCGCAGGTCGGTTTTTTACAGGAAACCCATTTCAGATCGGACAAGCTTCCTAAATTGGGAGACCGACGCTATCCCACAGTATATCATGGCTGCTCTTCTGACTCCAAATCTAAGGGGGTGTGTATACTGATTAATAGTCGCGCCCCGTGGACGCTCTCGGACTCGTGGAACGACGGCGCGGGACGTGCGCTCTTTGTTAAGGGTCGGCTGGGGGTTCTGCCGGTTACGCTGGTCAACTTTTACCTCCCGAATACTGGTCAGGTGGCTTTCATGGAATCCCTGCTCTCGCGGCTGGAGGAGTTTGCCGAGGGTCAGGTCATCATGGGCGGGGATTTTAACTTGGCTCTTGACCCGGTGGTGGACACGTCTAAGGGGTCCTCTCACCTTTCCTACGCTGCCTTGAAGCGTATTAAGACGCTGTTCCAGGGGTTCCGTCTGGTTGATCCCTGGCGCATTCTCCATCCGGAAGTGAGGGACTACACCTTCTACTCCCCCCCCCATACCTCTTACTCTCGCATTGACTTTTTTCTGTTGCCCCAGGCCTTGCTGCCGCGTGTCGTCTCGGCTTCCATCGGGTCTATTACATTCTCCGACCATGCCCCGGTCCTTTTGGATCTGGATCTGAGCTCTTCGGACCGCCCGCAGTGGCAATGGCGACTGAATGATAGTCTTCTCCAGGACGCGGATGTGGTGGCGGAATTGAGCTCGGAGCTTAGGGGTTTCTTTGCCACTAATGCTTCGTCCGAGAGCCCTCCCCTGATGGTTTGGGAGGCGCACAAGAGCTACCTGCGCGGTGTTCTTATTAAGATAGGGTCGCGCAGCAAGAAAGAACGTACTCAGCAGTTGAGTGATTACCTCTCCAGAATCAGCAAACTGGAATTGGTCCACAAGCGCTCTCTGGCCCAGGCTGCCCTGCAAGAGCTGGCAGTCTTGAGAGACCGATTGCGGTCCTTGGTCCTCTTCCGGGCGAAGGCAGCATTGGCCAAGTGCAGACGGGTCTTTTATGAACATGGGGACAAGTGCGGAAAATTGCTGGCTCGTGCACTCCGTGCACAGAGGGCCCGCACCTTCGTACCTGAGCTCTTGACCTCCGGGGGTCGCAGGGTGCATTCCACCGCGGACATCGCTGAAGCCTTCCGTCAATACTATTCGTCTCTTTACAACTTGTCACCGGATTTTTCCTCCCCTTCTGGGGATGGGCGCGTCGACGCGATCCGCTCCTATCTTCTTGCTTCGGGCCTCCCCTCCCTCCCGGAGGAGGAGGTTGAGAAATTGGATGAACCCTTGCGCCCTGGTGAGCTGTTGCTGGCTCTGAAGGCGGCGCAACCGGGGAAGGCCCCGGGCCCGGATGGTTACTCCATACGTTACTACAAATGCTTTCATGACATCCTTTCTCCCCATTTCCTCGCTGCATATAACGCTACGGGAGAGGGTGCAGCGTTCCCGGCGGACTCGCTCAGGGCACACATAGCGGTTCTTGCGAAGGAGGGTAAGGATCCAATGGTCTGTGCCAGCTACAGGCCTATCTCGCTTCTAAATGTGGACCTGAAGCTCTTTACTAAGATCCTGGCCTCTAGATTGGCCCCGCTGCTTCCGCAATTGATCCATGACGACCAGGTGGGCTTTGTAGCTTCCCGGGAGGCACGGGACAACACCACCAAGGCGCTTGACCTGGTGCACCTTGCAAATGCCCGCCGACTGCCGACTTTGCTTTTATCCACTGATGCGGAGAAGGCATTTGATCGGGTGAATTGGGAGTTCCTCTTGGCGACAATGGCACACATTGGAGCGGGGGAGCGGCTCATGTCCTGGGTTCAGGCTATCTACTCAGCCCCCTCGGCGAGGGTGAGGGTCAATGGTCACCTATCTGACCCCATGGTGATCTCCAATGGGACCCGTCAGGGCTGCCCGCTCTCCCCGCTGATCTTCGTCTTGACCCTCGAGCCTTTCCTGCGCACGCTGAGGGCCAATGCTGATGTTGCTGGGATATCGGTCTCTCCGACGCTCTCCCCCAAGGTGGCGGCGTACGCGGATGACCTCCTCTTCTTTCTTACAAAACCTCTGACCTCTTTGCCCAATTTGCTGAAGGAGTTTCGTGTTTATGAATCCCTTTCGTTCTATAAAATTAATCAAGCTAAGTCCGAGGCCCTGGCGGTGGCTGTCTCACCCGCTCTCTCTGCTCTCCTCCGGGTGGACTTCCCCTTTAAGTGGGGGTCGTCCCATATTCGCTATTTGGGAATTGCTCTGCCGCACTCACCTGACAGAGCCTTTGCTTGCAATTTCCCACCGTTATTGACTCGAATCAAAAAAGATCTCGATGTTTGGCGCGGGGGCCGTTTCTCGTGGTTCGGGCGTTGCAATATCATAAAAATGAATGTAATGCCTCGCCTTTTATACTTGTTCCAGGCCGCCCCGGTGACTGTCCCGGCTTCCTTCCTCCGGAAGGTTAATCGGGTGTTCCGGGAGTTTGTGGAGCAGGGGCTCCCCGAGGCTGGCGTTGCGTGTTCTGCGCATGCCTAAACTGTGCGGAGGCATGGCTCTACCGGACGCCGTAGCCTATTTTGAAGCATGCCACTTGTCCCGTATCTTGGACTGGTACGGCCATGACCCACTGAAGCAGTGGGTACGTTTGGAGCGGAGCTTAGGGGGGGTCCCGCCTGAGGCCTCTCTGTGGACTTCCTCAGCGGTCCAGAGGGAATTGTCCGACCACCCGACTATTGGCCCCACCTTGCGGGTGGGAAGGCGTCTGTGCCACGGGGGCTCCTTGGCTACCTTGCCGTCCCCCCTTTTTCCGGTGGTTGACAACCCCGATTTTCCGCCGGGAGTGGACCAGCCGGGATTTCGATCTCTGAGAGATGCGGGAGTTGGTCAGGCCCGCCACTTTGTTCGGGACGGGTCGTGGATCACCAGGTCTCGCCTTCATTCGGACGCCGCCTTCTCCGGGCTGAGTTTCTGGCAACAGGTCCAGCTCTCGCACTTTCTGCGATCTCTACCGGCAGCACCCCTGTTTGCCAGACGTCTCACCTATTTTGAGGAACTTTGCTCCGTTACATCTCCTTTACGACATACTATCTCCCTCATGTACAAGACTCTGGTCACTCCTGAGGCACCGTACCGACCTCCCTATGTGGCTCGCTGGGAGAGAGATCTGGGTCTGTCCTTCACCGACCAGCAGGTGGAACGCCTACTGTTTTTCGCGTACAAAACTTCCATCTGCTCTCGCTACCAGGAGGTGGGGTACAAATGTCTGACTAGATGGCATTATACCCCGGCGCGGTTGAGTCGGATGTTTCCGACCAGTGCTGACACCTGCTGGAGGTGCGGTAAGGAGCGGGGGACTTACCTCCATATTTTCTGGTCGTGTGAACGGGTGCAACCATTCTGGGCGTCGGTACGCCTTATTGCCCAAAAATTCACGGACCACTCCTTGGCGCTGGACCCTGCGCTTTTCCTGCTCCACCATCACGAGTTCCCGAGAGAGTCCTATCGGAAATCCATCTTGCCGTTATTGTTCACGGCAGCAAAGAGTTGCATCCCCCCCCTTTGGAAGCAGACCCAGCCCCCGACTGTGGCCATGTGGCTTAGTAAAGTCAAATGCATTAACGAACTGGAAGATCTGTTGGCGACGGAGAGGGGAACCAGAGAGAAATTCACGAAGCGCTGGTTCTATTGGCACGAATTTACTTTTTCAGCGGAATACCGTGATCTGCTGCTATAATGCTCTGTGCTGTGGGTGATGTTGGACCGAGCTGTCCTACCATCCCCCCCCCCCCCTGCTCTTCTCCCTCACTCCTCTTTTTTTCCTCCCATTCTCCTTCTTCTGGCCATCCCTCCCTTTATTCTTTTTGTTTTCTTATTTTTTTTTTTTTTGTGTTTTTTTTTATTTTTTCTGTCCGGTTTACTCTTACAGGCATATTAATGTGGTTGTTCGTTGGGATTCTTATCTTGCTCTCAGACGGAGGTATAGACGTCGGTCCCCCCCTACCCTTCGGGGGTTCTTGGGAGGCTATCGGGGGGCGGCCCTCCGCGCGCCTGAGGCCGGCCATATGTTGGATGCCGGTGGTGGCGGGGGTCTGCCCCACGGTGGCCCTGGGGCTCCTGCTTACGCTCTGGGTGCCATATTTCCCGATTTGCAGGGTTCTGGGGGGTTGTTATGTTTGTTATGTCTAGGTTTGACTGTCGGGGGATGTCCGCCCCCAAGATTCATTACGCTGATGTCCTGTTATACCATGTTGTCTATGTCACCTGAGAGCTGTACATCTTACCGTTACACTATTACTGCTTACTGTGTTTATCTGGTGGTTTGTTCTATGCCTTATTTTTTGTTTCAATAAACGAATTTAAAAAAAAAAAAAAAAAAAATGTAAGCCTAGGGGAGTGTTTCTAACTGTATGGGGGATGGGCTTTTGAAATTATCATAGAGACCTTTGATCCTAATATAGAAGGATCACAGGCGCTCTTATCATTCCAGCGAGAAGAACGGTCAGTTGTGTTTACAACAGCTGCCCGTTGTCCTCTCTCAGCGGGGAGAGAAGGTGGGTGGCCGGCAGCAATCGCGGGCGCATGCATCGACTTCCCCGCTGCCGAGTGAAACCACCAGCAGCAATCTGCTCTGCCGGCAGGGAAGGCTCCCCGCCAGAAGAATGTAATAGTGCTGCGTTAGGGATTCCCCCATCAGCACTGAATGTGCTCACTGGGGAAGCGGGAATCAAGAGATTTTTTTTTTAGCAAACTGCATCATCCACGGCTTGGCTTTAGACTTGTGTCTATATAGTCGTGCCTGTAAAAAACACTATTCAGAGGCATTTGAAAGGCGGTGTTGATGCAATAGGATGCCTCCTTATTGCCAATTTCAACCCCATAAATAGCACGCCAGCACGCCACAATGTGTATTGTACACCGTTGTAGGATGTTTGCATGATGGAGTGCATCTTCATTTGCTTGACTGGGTCATTAGGCGGTGGTGCCACCCACCTAGTGCAACAGGTGCTGCAGACGCGTAGCAAAGCATCGCAACTGTGGCATGTAAAACACTCCAATCCGCTGCCTTTGAGGTTGAGAAGACACTAAACACAACTTAACCCATGCAATTTTAACACCACCCCACCCAAACTCGAGTCTAATGAGCCCTTAGTGCCAGCAGGTGTACCAAAATGCTGCTTGAAAAAAGTCAAGATTGAGCCCCGGTTCACACTTGTGCGTGTGCGGGGTTCGCATGTAATGTCGGAGCGCACTGCTCCGACATTACATGCGATCAGCTGTGCGGTGCGAGTTTAGCCATACAAACTGTATGGCTAAATTCGCATCGCTCCCACAGCAAACACGCACAGGAGGCATTTTTGCAGCCGCATCAGGATCGGATCGCACAGCGGTTCACACTTGTGCGATCCGATCCTGTGCGAACTGCACGATCGCACTGCGATATGCGATCAAACTGGGGGTGTCGTTAAGATTACATTGACACCCCCAGCGTATCGCATATGGCAGTGTGAACTGCCGGGGGTGCGTGTGCGGGAACAGGCTGCGAATTCGCAGCCTTCCCGCATCGCATATATGTGAACCGAGCCTTATGTATTTTGGCCACTCCTGGCAATTAGGAATGGCTTGGCAAGAATGCTCTCAAGAAGCTTATAAACAAAGGTCAACACCTTATGCAAACTTCCTTTATTAGTAGTTGGTAGAATAATCTGAATAAAATAATTATTTCTCAATAACTATACCTACTTTATAACTGCTTTCTAAACTCTTTCACGTGATTTTATATCCATCTATAGTTAATCCCTATGAAAAGGAAGCCTGGAAATAAATATTGTAAATTACATCTCTCACACAACATGGTAAAGCTAGCTGTGCCAAACTTAAGAAATGTTTTCTGATCACCTAGATGCAACACGACTTCCCTCGGTCTCAGACTTCCCTCGACTTCCCTAGGTCTCAGACTTCCCTCGGTCTCTCCCCACCCATATGACAATTTTACAGAACTGCAAACCCTCTGTGATGTTGTTACCTAAAACACTCTGGCAGCTGGAAAATTCAGGGTCAACCAAAAACCTTCAATAGAGAAGGTTATGTGGAGAGTCTACGAAAAACAGGGGTATAGAAGGAAAGACAAAATACACCCAATCAACCTGCACTGACATTTGAAAGATCCGATAACGGTAGAAGGAGGGAAGTGGATAAAGTCGAGGGCTACAACTAACATTTTTTTTTCCATATTTTATTAGTTAGTTGATTATGGTTTCAATGAATCGTATAATAACCTTAAAAAAAAAAAAAGTGTATCTGGTAACTATCATTAGACTCGGAGATCAAATGTTTTATTTAAAGAAAAAAATAACAGTTTTGCCGATTTTCAAACAGAACTGCAATATATGACAGACTCCCTTGCCATAAGCAAGTGGATTGATTAAAGCTTCGAAAAACTATATCACCCAAGCACTCACTCCGATGGGAATGATAGGCGTGCCGCTCTCCTTAGGCAGGGAACTCCAAAAACTATACACATAAAAGAGAAGAGGCGGCGCAAACACCTAGTACATTACCCTTGGGACACCTTTAAAATGTTTATTAAAATGCCAAAAACACACTCACAAACAAGAAGAGAAAGATTCACATAGAATGTGTCCACCACATGTGGAACATGTACGTGTTTGGACCGTTGACACGCTCCCTTCCTCAGAGCTGGTCCTTCTTTCACCAGGCCCAAATTTATACTACATGTACTTGCACTAGTCCCTCCCCCTCCTTGTATACTGGGTGGGGCCAAGTGGTATATATGCCAGCCGGCAACATGAATGGACTGGGTTAAATACTTATACTGTCTGACTATATAATAGCTCACTGTCTAATGCAGATTCAAAATTAAGAAAAAAAAACATTTTCTTTATCTGCATTAGACCTAAACGCGTCAGCGGTCCAAACACAGGGACATGTTAATTTCCACATGTGGTGGACTCAGTCTATGCAAATCTTTCTCTTCATGTTTGTGAGTGTGTTTTTGGCATTTTAATAAACATTTTAAAGGTGTCCAAGGGTAATGTACTAGGTGTTTGCACCTCCTTTTCTCTTTTAAGTGGCTTGATAAAAAGCTACCTGCGCCTGCTGGCCATACAAAAACAAGGTCTTCCTTCAAAAAAAAAAAAAAAATTTTAACCACTTGCCAACCACCGCACGACTATTTACTGCGGCGGTCAGCCCCCTCACAGTTAGAGCGACGTAGTACTACGTCGCTAGCCTGTGAGGGTCTAGGGAGCGAGCGCACGCTCCCGCGTGGTCACGGACCCCCCCCCGCGCGCTTGTCCGGCGGACCCGATCGTCCGCCGGTCACTCGCGATAGCCGGTGGAGAGGGAGAAAGGCAGGCTGCTAATGTAAACAAGCCACCTGTCATTCTCCCTGGTGTATGAATGATGATCATACGGTTCTACTATGTAGAACCATTGATCACTGTTCATACATCTCAAGCCACAGCCAATCACAGTTAGAACCACGCCCCTAGGGACACACATAGCCCCTCCCTCTCAAAAAAAAAGTTAACCCCTTCACTGCCAGTGTCATTTTTACAGTAACAGTGCATATGTATAGCACTGATTACAGTCAAGGGTCCGATCTGTCCGCCGCAATGTTGCAGTACCGCAAAAAAAATAAAAAAAAAAAACACAGATCGCCGCCATTACGCGTTTAAAAAAAAAAAAAACAAGAAAAATCTTTCCCTTTGTTAGTAAAACACGATAACTTTTGCGCAAACCAATCAAAATACGCTTTTTGCGATTTTTTGTTACCAAAATATGTAGCATAAAACAAATTGCCCGAAAATGTAAAAAATTTAGATTTTTACATTTTTTTGGGGGGGAATTTCATATAAAAAAAATTTGAAAAATATTGTTATTTTTGCAAAATTGCAAACAAAAACCTTTTTTTGTTTATAGCGCATCATCAAAAAAAAAAAAAAAAAAAAAAAAAAAAAAAAATCGCACAGGTGATCAAATACCACCAAAAGAAAGCTCTGTTTGTGGAGAAGCTGCAGAAAATCATGTAGTGCGTTATTGCCACGATTTGTGTTTTTTAATCTGCCCAATAACAAATTGGCCAAAAAAAGCATAATAAACGCAAAATCGCACAGCAAAAAGCACTGCAGAAAGGATCAAAAGCAAACTGCATAGGTGTGAACTGAGCCCTATGCTGGCCATACAAGTATCGATTTTCGGACAAGAATATTCATACTTAAAGTCTTTGTACATTCGCTGAATGAAAAAATGTTGTTTGAAAATTTCACTTGCTTTTAACATTCACTTTTAAAATGAATGTAATTTCTGAACGAAAACCACATACTCTGTCTGAAAATTCCTTTGACCGAGACGTTTTCTATTCTACTCCTAATTTTCCTGTCACTGTGATTGAAACCAAATGTTGATTTGACCCCACTAATGATTAGAAAATTGAACTAACATTCTTAACCACTTTAGCCCCGGAAGATTTTACCCCCTTCCTGACCAGGGCCTATTTTGCGATTCGGCACTGCGTGACTTTAACGGACAATTGTGCGGTCGTGCGACGCATTTGACGTCCGCCTTTAATGTTGACAAACGTAAAGTTATGCTCTTGGGGGTCTAAGAATAATGCATGCATCATACATCCTAGGGGGGGTACAACTGGGGAAATCAATGGTGGAGAAGGATCTGGGTGTTCTGGCAGATCATAAGCTTATTAATAGCATGCAATGCCAAGCTGCAGTTTCCAATGTGAACAGAGCGAGAGAGCAAGATATCACATTTCCCCTCTACAAATCACTAGTACGACCTCTTTTAGAATATGCAGTTCAGTTTTGGGCACCAGTTCTCAAAAGGATATTGGGAAACTAGAGAAAGTCCAGAGAAGGGCAACCAAACTGATAAGCTTGGATGTATGGAGGAGCTCAGCTATGAGGAAAGATTGGAAGAACTGAATTTATTCTATTCTCTCTTTTGGAGGAGCTTAACGGGGGGGGGGGGGGGGGGGGAGACTTGGTGTTGCATTATTCACTGTAAAGGTCATCAGAGAGGACAAAGGACCTCTATTAACGTCTGGAGGATCTCCAAATATAGAAAGGCTTCTTCACAGTAAGAGCAGTGACAAAGTGAAAGATTCTCTCGAGCTGGTTCTGTCCAGCTCAGTAGATTAAAAAGGTCTGGTTTTAGGCTTCAGCTATTGTTCAGTGTTTTGGTTGTTTTAGCAATTATGAACACCAACAAGATAGTTCATATATGAACATGAATATTCACAGGACGGGGCGTGTTAGATGAGAATTGGAAACAATCTGAACTGCAGATGCAAGTAGAGGATAAACACTTTGATGAACCCCTCCTTACACAAAACACACCCTTAATATGGAACATTCTGTATTCTCAGGAATCCCTTTCTCAGAACAGTCAGTGTAGCCATTCTACACAAACCCCTTTTCAGATCGCTTGTGTAATATGCCCGAGGCATCTCTCCCAACAAATTTCATATCAAGTAAATCTTTATGCTGGCTTCACCAACATGCATGGTACATTGCCATTAATGCAGAATGGCACCCCAACATACAAATATCGGAGGAATTGATGGATGGCTGTTGCCTTAAAAAATCTGCTGCAGGTTTGGCTTCTTGCCAGCCTATCCAAAATCAATGGGTAACGCTATACAGCAGAACATGTAGCTATAGAAAGTAGAACTACAGCCAAAATATACATTTAATCTGGTGGAGAAGCAACCAGTCAGGTTTTTATTGCTGACAACCCATCAGACCATAATGTACACTTCTTCTGAGAAATCCCAAATAGGTAGGGGTTAGCAGCTAAACAGAAGGATTATGTATGTCCTACAAGAAGAAAGCCAGCATGCCAACTTCGAGATCCAAGAGAAAATGTAACCCCTAAATCCCTGGAGAAAAAAAAAAAAAAAAAAAACGAACCCTTTGCAGCTCAATGTAAAACTTAACTTTGGCCAAGAGTTCTAACTAATTTCCACAAAGTGATTTTAATCCTTCATGCTGTTGCCCGGCAGCCCTTCAAGTGGGCTTTATTGCCAGGAGGTGCTGGTTCTCCATCACCTGACCTCTGTGATTGGCTCTCACTGGCTACTAATCAGAAGTTTTAACTAGAGATGCACCGATATTTTGGTGGTCAAAACATATCGGCCGAAAATTATGTTCTCTGCATTTTTGTTTATAATGTGTTTTTCATAGGTCATGCCAAGGCTTGACAAATTTGCTTAGACGGAGCGAGCATTTTAAATCAGCACCCAGAACTGCATGTCCTGGGCGTTGGAAAAAATGGATTTTTGTAAAATCTTACCGTAAAATCCTTTTCTCTTAGCTCATCGACAGACGTAGTCCTCGGTGATACACCACCTTCGGGTTATGTTACCTCCGCAGGAGCAGGACTAGACAGGAAATTAAAAAGCTCTGGCCACACCCTAGGGGCAGTCCCAGAGGGTATATCCTCTCTCTCTCTGCCTCAGCAAATCAGTTATGTGAAAAAGCAGTGCTTAGAGAATTTAACCCAACCCAACTCCAAAACAGAGGGGCGGGGACTACGTCTGTCGATGAGCTAAGAGAAAAGGATTTTACGGTAAGATTTTACAAAAATCCATTTTTCTCTAGCGCTCATCGACAGACGTAGTCCTCGGTGATACACCACCTTCGGGACGTCCCAGAGCAGTATCACAACTGAGGGGTGGGAAAATGGAAATCAAATCCCAATCTAGAAGGCCCAACCGGTGCCAACTAGAAGTTTACAATGCTCATCCTTAATGATGAGACTCAACCAAAAAAAGAGAAAACAATTTTTTTTTTTTTTTCAAACAGAAAAAAAACCCTCGAGGTAGACCACCGGTCTCCTCAAATTGCGGCCTGCAAAACCTTGCGGCCAAATGAGGCATCCGCCGATGCCGTCACATCAATTTTATAGAATTTTGTAAAGGTATGTACCGACGACCAGGTGGCCGCCTTACATACCTGGACCACTGACGCCTGATGGCGAAAGGCCCAAGAAGTACTGAGCGCTCGAGTGGAGTGCGCCCTAACAGGGAACGGAGGACTCTGACCCTTAATAGAATAAGCCTGTACCACCGTTTGTCTAATCCATTTGGCAATGGTCGCGGCAGATGCAGGCAAACCCTTTCTGGGGCCATCCGTGATCACAAAAAGTGAATCCGTCTTAAGGAATGATTCCGTAGCTTTCAGGTATACCCTGATTGCCCGAACCACATCTAAGGAATGCAACGCATGTTCCCGATGATGCTTGGGCTGAGGACACAAGGAAGGTAGTACAATATCTTCATTCAGATGAAAATCTGAAACCACCTTGGGAAGAAAAGATGGCTTAGGATGAAGTACTACCTTATCCCTATGAATCACTAGGTATGGTGACTGGCATGATAATGCAGCCAGTTCTGACACCCTGCGAGCAGAAGTAATAGCCACCAAGAAGGCCACCTTCTGGGATAGAGTAAGCAAGGGAATCTCCCTGATGTTTTCAAAGGGAGGTTTCTGTAGAACCGACAAAACCAAATTAAGATCCCAGGGCGGTAAGGGCGCGCGGACTGGAGGAGCCAGGTGCCGCACCCCCTGGATGAAATTCCGCACCAAGGATTTGGTAGCTAAAGGCTTCTGAAAGAAGATTGCTAATGCTGAAACTTGACCCTTGATGGTGCTCAAAGCTAGCTTCTGCTCAACCCCTTGTTGCAAAAAGGCCAATATTCGAGTCACCGAATAGGTACGTGGAGGAAATCCTAAAGATTCGCACCACGCAATATAAGTCTTCCATGTGTGATGATAGACTTTGCTGGAAGTCGCTTTCCTTGCTTTAATAAGGGTAGGAATGACTGAAGTAGACAAACCTCTGTCCTTCAGTACTTGGGTCTCAATGGCCAGGCCATTAAAACCAGCGACTGTAAAGCACGAAGGTAAATTGGTCCTTGAGACCACAGACACTCCCTGAGACGAAGTTCCCACGGAACGTCTGCGACTAACATGTCCAAGTCGGCCAGGCCGGCTTGAGGAGGCCAGCCTAGAATTTCTAGGACCACTGGCGCTGATTGGATCTGAACCAGGCGTCCCTAGAGCTATCTGGCCCCGACCATCCGAGAAAGTCTGGTCGTTTTCTGTTCCCACACATTTATCAGATACCTGATAGTTATCAGGAAAGGTGATCTTTTCTGGTTGAACCTCAGGGACCGAAGTCACCCGACTAGAGGCTACTTGGCCTATCTGGTCAACCAGATCCGATTCCTGTGAGGTATCGGGACTAATCTTAGGAAAAGGTAAAGGAAAAGATCTTTTCAGGGAACGGTAACTACCGCTTCCTGTGGTACTTAAATGTTGGAAGGGAAGAATCGCACCGGTAGTAGTGGTTGATGCTCGATCTAATGTCCTGATACCGGTGAAAACGTCCCCCCACCCTGAACCCGGGTGGGGGCGCACCTTCAGGCTGTGTACTCCTTTGCTTCGGGTTTGGCTGGGTTGGTCCCCTTCTTGAACCCTCCTGGAGGAGTCTTGCCTTTCCCGCTAGTACCAGCCGGGCGCCCTTTATGGGCGGTAAAGAAAGGTCCTCGCTTGTTGCGAGGTCCCTTAGCTTTTGCAGCCTGTGGCAAAAAAGTGCTCTTGCCCCCAGTGGCATCCTTAATGATTTCATCTAGGTTGGCTCCAAATAGACGATTCCCCTGAAAGGGGAGATTGGTCAAGGTCTTTTTGGAACCTAGGTCAGCTGACCAGCATTTTAACCACAGCACACGTCTGAGGATCACTGCTAACTTAGATGCATGCCCTAATAGGGGAGTAGTGTCCAAGGCTGCGTCACAGATAAACCGTAGCCCTTGTATGATCTGTTCCATCAAATCAGATGTCTCCTGGGGAATATCTTTTCCCCTAAGATCTTGGCGTACCATTTTCGCCCATTCCGTAAGTGTCTGGGAAACTAGACCAATAACGATTACTGGTCTAAATGCTGACCCTATCAGAGAAAAGATAGTGCGGGACTCTGCTATCTTTCGATCCACCGGATCCTTAAAGGACGAAGTGTCCTCCACTGGAATAACCGTGGCTTTATTCAGCCTGGAAATAGGCGGATCCACGACTGGTGGTACCGTCCATTTCTTAATGATGGATTCCTCAAACGGATAGCGTCTAGCAATACGCTTGGAAATAGTAAAGGTACGTTTAGAATGCTCCCATTCTCCTTTAATCTGATTACCAAAACATTTAGGTACAGGAAAAGCCTTCGCCGTCTTGATGGGCTTATTAGTCCCAAACGGCCTCTCTGTTTCAGTTGCCTCTGCCGGTAAAGCCTCAAGTTTTAAGGTTTCTTGCACTGCCACAACTAGTGCGTCCACCAATGCTTCTTCCTGAATTATAGCAAGAGAAGAAGCGTCCTCCTCACTGTCTGAGGGGGCTTTACCTGGGATAACAGCCCTTGCAGAGGAACCTGCAACTGCCGTGACCATCTCTGAATCTGAGTCAGAGGTGTCAGATGGTATAGGGGTAGGCGGGGGTCGCTTCCTTGACCCCCGTCCCTGACAGGCCGCCTCCACCCGAGCCACCATAGACTCCAAAATTGCTGTAAATGACTCTATACTCTGTGCACCGGCGGGTCCCGAGGCCCCCTCGAGGGAAACAGGTGGGGGAATATGTGTGGCAGGGTCCATAATAACTCCAGTTACTTCCTGGATGATATAATTCAAAAGTAAAGAAAAAAACTTTTTTTTTTTTTTTTCTTTTCTGACCCCCAGCGCCACAAAAAGCCCCTTAGCGTTACCTGCTTAGGGATCCCTATCGATCGAGAGAGAGAGAGATAGACCCCCAGGCTCACCACTTGATGCTCAGAGTTAAACTGCAACAGCTTACAGCGCTGTCTTGACAAACAGGAAGTCTTTTGGCTGGCTGCCCAGGAAGAAAGGAGGCGGCTCCGCCCCTCTGCACGCCTTCCGGCGCCTCCCCCAAGCTCCACGAGGAGTAGGATCACCTCAAACATGGCCGCCCCCATGCTGGAGACACGAGGCTACGCCAAAATGGCGGCTCGTGCGATCCAGCAAAAAAAATGGCGGCGGCCTAAACTGAATAGCGGTGTGCTGCAGGGCACACAACACTCTCTCTGCATGGGGATATGGCGTGGTTGGCGGTACCGGCCCTGGCGGACCGCGTGGCCGTTCGGGAGGCCTGCTAATAGCTGGAGATCTGATTTGGAAGGCAGTCTACATGTCCGTGGCTTCTGACCGGTAGGTAGCTTATACTTAAGTCATAGGATTCCAGAATGCCACAGATTACATCTTAAAAACATGTATACAATAGATTGTTAGCTCCCAAGCCAAGCCTCCTGGCTTTTGCACACATAAATCACACTCAAAGTAGGAGGATTTGTGACATGTTATAGGATAGAAAGGACTCTTTCTTACCATACAGAGAGGGGCCCGCGTTCACCACAAAACCCGTCAGGGAAAAAGGGGGAACATACTACTCACCATACCGGAACCAGGCGGGCACCAACTCCTGACAGTACCCCTCTCCACCGGGGCGGGAGGGCTGTCGACCGATACGGACGCCGTGACTCATGGTCTTTGGCGTTTCGGCGAGACGTTTAACTCGCGTGGACAGTCCTTTAATGGGACTTTGTCGCGGCCGACCCAGCGCGGAGCTATGGCCTGCACGCGCTCGTAGGCTGAACTGGGGTGACCACCGGATCTCAACATCCAGCCCGTCGCCCAGTTCAGCTTTCTTGCTTGAAGATCTCACAGGAACACTGGAGAAAAAAGCTGTCTAAAAAAATCCTTTAAGAAAAAATTCTTGCCAGGACCTAAGATCCCAGCAAGGTGTCTAGGTCCTTACTCCTAACTAGACAGAAAATAACTGATTTGCTGAGGCAGAGAGAGAGAGGATATACCCTCTGGGACTGCCCCTAGGGTGTGGCCAGAGCTTTTTAATTTCCTGTCTAGTCCTGCTCCTGCGGAGGTAACATAACCCGAAGGTGGTGTATCACCGAGGACTACGTCTGTCGATGAGCGCTAGAGAAATAAGAATTGCTCACTCCTGGTGCCAAACAAAAAAAAGACCATACATTTAAAAAACAACAACAAAAACCAAACACTTTGTTATAAGATTTTGGAAATAAGTCATTTTTCTCCTTCACTGGTTTGCTGTAAAGGGCACACTCTAAAGGGCACTCATGAGGCTGCACTGAGGTGCCACTCATGAGCACTAATCGACGACTCTGTAGCAGTAAGGAAAGGGCGACCGATCAAGCCCGTGACCTCAACCCCAGCTATCAAACTGGGTAGGAGATGTTGGAGGTGGGCGGGCAGTAAGAGCAAGCCTTGCTCATCACAGCACCACCCACCACAAGGAGGCGTATAAAAGAGTATCCCACTGCAGTAGGCCACAATACCGCGGCCTCAATTATTGTCCAGCCTCACCCTAGTCTGCGCACCCATGGCAGAAATCAAGACCGCTGCTGCAGTATAGCCCAAGAGCCAGGACACAATTGCGACCTGGCACCTGGGATGTCGCACCCTTGGTCATGCGACTCAAAAACAGCATCAAAAAATGTGTTCTTGCTGGATTTTCAATGTATTTCAATGGGGAGGTGTGTCTTTGGTGCAGTTTTGTTAACTGACCAAAAATGCAGCAAGCAGGATTGTTAACGCCACAATAGAAGCGCAGCAGACCAGTGGAGAGACATACACAGAATTTAAAGGGATACATTTTTCTTGAGCTTTTCAAACGCTAAAAAGGTGCCAATAATGGCTGACAAATTCATATTCATATTAATTAAAACATTGAATACCATACAAATATATATATTTATATTACTTTTTTTTGTTTTTCAAAACTCATTTTCGATTTTTAGTCAAGTGCATCCTGCATTTTTCGGTTTTTGCACCAAGATTTTCATTCGGTGCACCTCTAGTTGTAACCAAGAGCCATCAGCCACAGCCTGGTCAGTGTGTAGGGAACATGCAGGGAGTGCACTCCCAGCACAAAACCTCAGGAAGCAGTGGATGCCTATGTGCAGCATCCAGGCATTCAAGCCTAATTCCCTTGTCACCACACATGAGTTACGTGGTCGATAAGAAGTTAAAACCCAATTGTATAAGGTACTGCAAATACTGGTGAAGTCATTCACACCCTTTGCTGCTTCTTGTAATAAAGTTGGTTTTCTACTGAATGAGCTGGTACCCTGAGCACTGGCCCAGATATCTGCTTTCAGGGTCTCCCTGGAGCCACCATAAGTGCACGCTCCCAAGACACAGGCACAGACAGCCTCCTTGGTAACCATAGAGCTGCGCTGTCACCAGCTCTCAGAAAGTTTACTCTCCTTGCACAGTTCTCTCTCCTAACAGAGGTTCAGGGAAGCGGAGCTAAGTTTCATATAGCAGGGGTCATCTTTGTAGAAGGTATAAAAAAAGTTTGAGCACAAGCTACGATACAACAACGAAGGTGCAGTTGTTAATAGTGATCTAGAAGGAGGGTTTGATAATTCTTTACACTACTATTTTTACATATCAAGTAAAACAGAGAACTCGATTCATAGCAGAATATTCAGTAACAAGTCTATTGAATATAATTGGCACACATTTTAGTTTTTGGATACACTGCTTGGCAGTAGGTCAGTCCAAATATTTTGTACAGCCAAAAAACTTGCTGCTCTGATAACTGAAAAAATAAGAACTATGTATCTAGTACATTGAGCCCTTTCCTGGTACATGTAGCAGGAGAATACAGAGATCAATCATTGCTTTAGTTTGTGCCACACATACGGCCCAATTATACAATGCAATTGTATGCTGCTATTAAAGAGTATGTGAACCCAACTTTTCATAAAAGTGATATGTGCCTGTTGTACCATGTACTTGTCTGATAAAGTATACTGTTCTCTTTGTATTGCTTATTTTGTGTGACATCCCTGGTGTCACTGCCAGTCCCTCTGCTTTGCTATTAAAAACTGACCACACTAGGCAAGGGAGCACAGTGTGGTTCATTCTCTAGCTATGCTGGGAACTTCGTGTACCCTCCTCCAATGATCAGACATACTGACTCCAGCTCCCCCCCCCCCCCCATACAGACTTTTACTGGGAAGTTCAGTGTACTGCCGTTTCTCCTCCCCCAGTTCTTAGAACAGAGGTAACGTGATCACTAATAAAGAAATTTGAAATTAAAAAAAAAAAAAAAAAGGGGGGGTATTTATAGATTATCTCTATACACGAATGCTTTGCCTTTCATTTCCTTTTTAAACAGAATGGGTGAGAGTTTGCAATCAATCTGAACCCCAATCTAACAAGTAAATACATTCACCTGTTTACTACAGTTTTAAATGAACTTCCTTATATGTAGCAAAGTCAGGGGCAAAATAAAAAAATGGTTCACCTTCAGGTTTAAGTCTTTATGTACTAGTATGCACTGCATATTAGTACATTGTGACAGACCTACCTATAAACAGAGACCTCCAGTGATGTGCTGTCAGTGCTCTCCCCAAGCCTTCCATATTCACATGGTCTTCCTTCAGAGTTTCGTATCTTTGGCCGCTTGATTGGCCGGGCTGAGGTGATGTCACACATCACCGCGGCACACAGAGCAGGCCATAAATGTGGTCTGACCTGTGCGGCTCAGATCACAGTACACGCTGACAGGCAGGAAGGACATTTATGATAGAGATCTCTAGTGTCTCTTTAGTTACAAAAAAACCCTATACTACTGAATTTACTACCACTAATTGTCAAAGTATTTACACTCCAAGATTAACAGTTCCACCTGACAGTACAGCCAGATTGGTGACCTCATACATCATCCCTCCCAACAGTTCTGGATTGGGCAAGACTCCCCCCCCCCCCCCCATTTCAACCTTTGTCCCACGGGCCCGATGTACAGGGGCTTTGTCCCAGATTACTTCATAATATGCTAACAACCTAGCAGGACATGCAGCAGTATAAAACAGTGAACATCTATACAGCACAGCCAGGGATTGGTGGGCAAGCCGGCGGGTACAGCCGCAATGAGTGTGAGACTGAGCGCGCTGTCAAATCAAACCTCTGTCGGAGATGGGCGGCCCTTTTTTGGCAGCCGTGCATAAACAGCTGGATGGATGTTCACACTGCTGCATGTCCTGCTAGGCTGCACTTATTTGTTATCCACCTGATGCTGCCCTTCTAGCCTCGGCTTCTGTATGCTGCAAATCAAGATTTTAGAACAAAAGTGTGTTATGTTTAACCAGTTCTGGACCGGAACGATTTGCCCCCTTAATGACCAGGCCATTTTGTGCGATTTGGCACTGCGTTATTTTTAACGGTAAATTGCGTGGTCGTGCCACACTGTACCCCAAAAAAATTATGTCCTTTCTTTTCCCCAGAAAAAGAGCTTTCTTTTGGTGGTATTTGATTCCCTGTGCGATTTTTAATTTTTGCGCTATAAAACAAAAAAAGGTACGACAATTCTCAAAAAAATATATATATATATATATATATATATATATATATATATATATATATATATATAAATTTTTTTTTTTTTCACATTCTGCTATATAAAACATTCCCCCCAAAAAAAAAAAAAAAAAAAAATTAAAATCAAATTTGTTTCATCCCTTTAGGCTAATTTGTATTCTACTACATATTTTTGGTAAGGAAAAAAAAAAAAAAAATCGCAATAAGCGTATTTTGATTGGTTTGAGCAAAAGTTATCACATCTAAAAACTAGGGGAAATATTTGTGATTTTTATTTATTTTTTTTTTACTAGTAATGGCGGCGATCTGCGATTTTTAGTGGGACTGCGCCATTGCGGCGGACTGATCGGACCCCTTCAGCCCCTCCTACTCTTAAGCATTTGGCTACACAGATTTTGCCATGCTACGCAGGTCACTTCCTTCAAGTATCCCTCATTCTAAAGGTAAAAAGTTTGGCGGTATGCGCATAGTTCCCTCTACTGCTACAGAGGATGAAGCCTGGTCCCTCCCTGTCACCAGTCTAACTGGGCAGGGACTGAACAAAAGCAGACCATCCATCACTCTGCTCTTTCAACCTGTCAGCATGCTCATTTGCCAGTCTGTGTATATACACAAGAAATTGACTCCTATTTCGGACTCTCCCTTTTTCAGTCGTGCTGTGCAGAAGAGGCTGATAGCAGGTAAAATGTAAGGGCTTACACTAGTTGGAGTTTAAAAAACAAAAATTTTAATCAACTGCATCATTTCGCGTTTCCTTTATATCTGCCTGACATTAACATGAAAATCTTATCTTGTATAAGGAAACCCAGTTCAGGTGCCTTCACCCCTGTAGTCTTATCAAAAACTGCACCTGACTTGCCCTTTATAGGGACATTATCAAAATACTTTTAAAAGCATGTGACATATAAGTTATTATTCATTTCAGAAAGGGGTTAATAAAAGGTAAAAACTTGGGCTTTATGACTCAAAATGTATTGACACTAATTCTGTCTTGATTTACAAATCTGACTGCAACTATGTCGTGAGTAACAGTACTGCGCTCCTAGCTTGTGCTCTCAGTCCATGGGATTGAGAACCTTTGATGTGAACATATATAATCCCTTAGCACAGACCAGAAGGAGTTTGATTTGCAAAATTCATCAAGGCAACAGAAGCAATATTCTATACCACACCCCCATCCCCCATGGACCTCCACCAGATAGACCCCATCAGTTAAAGAGGAAGTAAACCCTCCTCTACAACTTGTACCTATAGGTAAGCCTATGATAAGGCTTACCTATAGGTACTGTAAATATCTCCTAAACATGTACCATTTAGGAGATATTTACCTTAGATGCATCCAGTGACGTCACTGGCGCATGCGCTATGAACGAACGGCCGCTCGTGCCGTTCCTTCAGAGCCCCGTGCCGTGACTGTCGGCTCTCGCGTGCGCGCGGGAGTGACGTCACCGCGGCTCCGGCCAATCAGATGGCCGGATGCCGCGATCCCAGAAGACGGGCTACTGAACATTTTGCCCGTCATACAGGTAAGCGGACGGCACGGCGGGGGCTCGTTCTAAGGTAAGTATTGCATAATGAGCTAGTATGCGATGCATACTAGCTCATTATGTCTTTCTCTTGCAGGGTGACAGAAAAGAAAAAAAAAAAAAAAAGGGGGGGTTTACAACCTCTTCAACTATATTGAAGATATGCTGGTTGGGGTTGTAGTTGTAAATCAAGACAGATCTGACACCACTGCAATTTGTTATAAAACTAGTTTTTTTTTTTTCTAATATCTGAATTGTTAAATTTTCACGACTACCTTTTTTAGTTTAATATATTTATATCTCTGGAGTTTTGTAAGAACTTACCGTAAAACCCTTTTCTCTGAAGTTCATTGACAAACACAGCTCCTCATCTTCATGAGTCATAGGGTTATGCTCCTCCTTCTAGGAATAGGCAGGAAAAAAAAACAAACAACCACTCCTATGGGGGCTGTCCCTGCGTACCAAGACAGACGAAGCCAGTCTGGAGCCACCAGACTGACCGGAATGTTTTCCGCCTCTATCCTGCGCAGAAGCCTCGGTAGGAGTTTCAATGGGGGAAATGAAAAAAAAAAATAATCAGCCAACACCGACCCCAAGGAGTCACCAGTGCGTCTGTGGCATTGGGCAGATCTCGAGACCTGGTTACGAATCTCTGCGCCTTCTTGTTGAGGCGAGAGGCAAACAGATCGACCCCGGGAGTCCCCCACCGAACACACAGGAGGCAGAACACCTCCGGGTGTAGGGACCACTCCCCTTGATCCAACACCTGATAACTCAGGTAATCCGCCAGCCAGTTTTCCACACCTTGAATATGTAGAGCAGAGAGGGCCGGAACAAATCTTTCTGCCCAGGCCAAAATCTCGGCCCCCTCCTTGGCCGCCAAGACACACTTGGTGCCCCCCTGGTGTTTGATGAAAGCCACAGCTGTGGCATTGTCTGATTGAATCAGAACCAGACAACCTTGCAGATGAGTCATCCAATGACTCAGACAAAGCTTTATCGCTCGGAGCTCCAAAAGATTTATCTGAAGTTTTGACTCTTCCATCATCCAGGTACCTTGGGCACAGAGCTACCCCAGCACGCCGCCGCAGCCTGACAGGCTGGCTTCCCTGGTTACCACCATACAAAAAAAAAAAAAAAATAAAATAAAGTAGGACTTGCCCTGGCACAGTGCTGGAAACTGAATCCACCACAACAGAGCAGATTGTGTGTTGTGGCTCAACTGAATCACAGAATCCAAGGACTTTGGATCCTTGTTCCATTTTACAAGAATCTCCCTTTGCAAAGGTTTTGTATGGAACTGAGCAAATGGAACCCCCTCGAAGGTCAATACCATCAGACCCAAGGCTCGCATGCAAACTCGTAGAGAGGACAGATTGTTGTCCAACAACAACTGAATCACCCCCTGCAACTTTTGCAGCTTGTCCGGGGGAAGAAAAACCCTCGCCAAAGCTGAATCCAGAATCAAGCCCAGATAATCCAGTATCAGAACCAGAGTCAGCGCAGATTTCCTGAAATTGATGTTCCTATCGAACTGATCCAGAGTTCTGACCGTGATCATCAGATCCCCCAACAAGGCTGAATGAGAGTCCGCTCTCAACAGGAGATCGTCCAGGTACCCCAGCACCGCAATCCCCTGCTGGCACAGCAGTGCTAATACCGGTGCTAATACCTTGGTAAACACTCTGGGAGTGGAGGAGAGACGAAGGGATAAAGCCACAAATTGATAATGCTCCTCTGCTACCGCAAAGAGGCTAAGAAAACTCCCTGATGCAGAGACGCTACTACCGTGTGGATGGACTCCATCTGAAACCTCTGTACCCGCACAAAGCAGTTAAGGGCCTTGAGATCCAGGATGGGACACAACTTGCCTTCTTTTCTGGGCACGGTGAATAGGTTTGAATAAAACCCCTGAAAAATTTCCTGAGCGGGAATCAGCACAATCACTCCTTGCGACAGCAAGTTGTGTACCGCCCCTCGCAAGTCCCTTAAAGAGGAAGTAAACCCTCTAGCATCGCATACTAGCTCATTATGGGTTTCTCTTACAGGTAGACAAAAAAAAAAGTCGGACGGGTTTACAACCTCTTTAACCGGACTGGGGATAATTGAAGACTGGACGGGAAGAACCTGTCCGAAGGACGAGACCAAAATTTGATCTTGTATCCTAATCGGATCAGTTCGTGAACCCATTTGTCCTGAATCAAGGAGGTCCAGGGTTCCTGAAAGAATTGAAGACGTCCCCCCACCCCGACAGACTCGAGGGAGGGCGCCCCTTCAGCCAAGGACTTGTCTGCAGGTCCAGATTGGCCGAACTTAGATTTTCCTGACCATGGCTTCTTGGAACCCCCAGAAGACCTAAACGGTGTACCTTTTTCTTGTGACCCGGAGGCAAGAAAAAAAGTTTGTGAGCCGTAAAAAGGAAGGCCCCCGCCTAGTACAGGGCACCTTGCCCTTAGGGAATTGGGGCAGATTAGCGCTCTTACCCCCCAAAATACCTTGGATCAACTCGTCCAGGGAGGATCCAAACAGCCTCTCCCTGCAAAAGGACGATCAGTCACAGCCATCTTAGAAGCCTGGTCAGCCGACCAGCATTTTAGCCATACGATGCGCCTAATAGCAATCCCCACTGCTGACATTCTGGCCACCAACAAAGCTGAGTCCAGGGACGTATCACACATGAACACCAGGGCTTGGGTCAGCTGGTCTATGAGTTCCAGCACCGCAGGGGGAAGCTGTGGCGTTTCCAAGTTACTTTTCAGTAACTTCACCCATTTAGTAGCAGTCTACGCTACTAAAACATTCACGAAGGTAGTTTTTAACATGTGACCTGCTACCACATGTAAATGGCAGGACAAGGATTCCACCCGTCTATCCACGGGATCCGGAAAGGTTGGAGACTCTTCCACCGGTACCAGAATCGCATTATTCAACCTGGCCATTGGGGGGTCCACTTTCGGTGGTACAGTGGACCTATTAGACACCACCTCCGCAAAAGGATAACAGCGTGCAAAATGCTTAGGCACCACCAACATGTGCTTAATGCGTCGCCATTGTTCATCCACAATAGTATGAAATAATTCTGGATAAAGGAATACTTTGCCCGATATACAGGAGCCAAAAGACACCAGCGTATCTAACGGTGTAGGTTCATCAGCCAATTTTAGGGTTTCCCATACAGAAACTATCAGGGCTTCCACCAATGCGCGTTCTCGCGCAGCGGCTGATGAGGACGGGTCTTCTTCACTATCAGAATGTGAAGACCCTGACCCCTCAAGGTGGTCTGCGTCCATGGCGGCCATATCAGTCTCATTAAGTCGAAGACCCTGCCAATGGAGGTGAGGGCGTTTGCTGCTGGCAGCACTAGAAATGAAAAAAACCACGTTTGACATCAGTCTTTGCAAAAAAAACTGCAATATCAGGCTGCGACAGTGAACCAGAAGTTCCCGCAGTCGCTTCCAGGGGGTCTGTAGGTGTATTTTTATCCTGGGACTTCACTGCTCAAATAACATTTTTTTGCGTGTAATGTCCCTTTAAGACCATGAAAAACACGGTCCCACCGCTATTACTGTGGATTCACAATCTCTGATTACGTAATAGCAGAGCAGAAGAGGAAAAAACCCACAGGGAGACCCAGGAACATTGTCTCCATATTTGATAGTCATTTCTTTTGCATGGTTGCGCTATTCTTTTTTAATATACATATTGCTTGGTCCATAGCTGCACCGGCTTTAGATATACATGTTCAGGATTTGCTCCCCCAATTTTTTGCTTGTTTAGACCCAGGAACATTACCAGATCACAGAGAAGCATCCAGCCTGATCAGTGTAACAACTCAACGAACACTGTCTGCACAGGAAGATAAAGAAGCGCGGCCTCTATCAATACAAGCCATGCCGCATGCCTGTCCATCCAAAGGACCTCAAGAAAATGGCCACTCATACACTCTCAATGGGGAAGTATAGAAAATGGCTGCCCATGCAAACTAATGGGAACAAACAGATCATGAACCACAGCAAAATGGCGGCCCCCACAGCACTCCATGTGGTTTCCAGGACCCCCCAAAGGGGTCGTAGAACAATAGGCATCTAAAAAGGTCCCTAGCCAGGGACCCACCCAGGACAATCCACCCACCTCAAAGCGCCATAACAGATGACCGGCAGGCTGGGAGACCTTAAGGATCTAGATTATCTAGTGCAAAACCGCAGCTGGCTGTGGCTTGTAGTTCCTCTGGATCTTGGGCCTCAGAAACTAACTAGTTAAACAAAAAAAAAAACACATAAAAATTTCCCTGTTACAGCTAAGACCGAAGTCCCAGCAGGAAGCTAGTTCCTCTTCATAACACTAGGCAGAACAAAACTGTTTGATGATAGAGTCTGAGAGGTTATGCCTGCAGGGACAGCCCCCATAGGCGTGGTTATGTTTTTTTCCTGCCTAGTGCCTATTCCTAGGAGGAGGAGCATAACCCTATGAGTCATGGAGATAAGGAGCTGCGTCTGTCAATGAACGATATATATATATATATATATATATACACACACACACACACACACACACACACACACACACAGGTCCATAAATATTGGGACATAGACAAATCTAATCTTTTTGGCTCTATAATGGATTTGAAATTAAACAAACAAGATGTACTTTAACTGCAGGCTTTCAGCTTTAATTTTAGGGTATTTGCATCCAAATCAGGTGAAAGGTGTAGGAATTACAACAGTTTGTATATGTGCCTCCCACTTTTTAAGGGACCAAAAGTAATAGGACAATTGGCTGCTCAGCTGTTCCATGGCCAGGTGTGTGTTATTCCCTCATTTTCCCATTTAAGAGGAGCAGATAAAAGCTCCAGAGATCATTTCAAGTGTGCTATTTGCATTTGGAATCTGTTGCTGTCAACTCTCAATATGAGATCCAAAGAGCTGTCACGATCAGTGAAGCAAGCCATCATTAGGCTGAAAAAACAAAACAAACCCATTAGAGAGATAGTAAAAACATTAGGTGTGGCCAAATCAACTGTGTGGAACATCCTTAAAAAGAAAACGCACCGGTGAGCTCAGCAACACCAAAAGACCCGGAAGACCACGGAAAACAACTGTGGTGAATGACCGAAGAATTCTT
The DNA here is from genome assembly GCF_965119305.1 of Pelophylax lessonae. NCBI lineage: Eukaryota > Metazoa > Chordata > Amphibia > Anura > Ranidae > Pelophylax > Pelophylax lessonae. The sequence goes on along the minus strand of NC_138768.1, from coordinate 728,096,848 downwards.
TACCTGGTGAAGAAAACATCCTTCACAACAGTTGGCCAGATCAAGAATACTCTCCAGGAGGAAGGTGTATGTGTGTCAAAGTCAACAATCAAGAGAAGACTTCACCAGAGTGAATACAGAGGGTTCACCACAAGATGTAAACCACTGATGAGCCTCAAAAACAGGAAGGCCAGATTCGGGTTTGCCAAACATCTAAAAAGCCTTCAAAGTTCTGGAACAACATCCTATGGACAGATGAGACCAAAATCAACTTGTACCAGAGTGATGGGAAGAGAAGAGTATGGAGAAGGAAAAAGGAACTGCTCATGATCCAAAGCATACCACCTCATCAGTGAAGCATGGTGGTGGTCGTGTCATGGCGTGGGCATGTATGGCTGCCAATGGAACTGGTTCTCTTGTATTTATTGATGATGTGACTGCTGACAAAAGCAGCAGGATGAATTCTGAAGTGTTTCGGGCAATATTATCTGCTCATATTCAGCCAAATGCTTCAGAACTCATTGGACGGCGTTTCACAGTGCAGATGGACAATGACCCGAAGCATACTGCAAAAGCAACCAAAGAGTTTAAGGGAAAGAAGTGAAATGTTATGTAATGGCCAAGTCAATCATCTGACCTGAATCCGATTGAGCATGCATTTCACTTGCTGAAGACAAAACTGAAGGGAAAATGCCCCAAGAACAAGTAGGAACTGAAAACAGTTGCAGTAGAGGCCTGGCAGAGCATCACCAGGGATGAAACCTGGTGATGTCTATGCATTCCAGATTTCAGGCTGTAATTGACTGCAAAGGATTTGCAACCAAGTATTAAAAAGTGAAAGTTTGATTTATGATTGTTAATCTGTCCCATTACTTTTGGTCCCTTAAAAAGTGGGAGGCACATAAACAAACTGTTGTAATTCCTATACCGTTAACCTGATTTGGATGTAAATACCATCAAATTAAAGCTGAAAGTCTGCAGTTAAAGCACATCTTGTTTGTTTCATTTCAAATCCATTGTGGTGGTGTATAGCATAATTGGGATAGTGTCAAACTTTTTTTTTTCTTTTGAAAAAGGACGAAAAGAGAATAGGTGGGGGATTTGGCAAGTGCCATGGCAGTGGCTAAATAAAATACACACTAGAAAATGATAAATGTACTGCCTCTTTCACAGATTAGTACAGCTTTGACATTTTAAATTCTAGCTAACCAGCCCAAATCTTTAACTGGCCATAGATGGATCTAATCTCAGCCAGTTCAGCAGGGACTGGCCAAGATCTGATCCATTTATGGGTAGGCTGGGGGTTTTACTGAATTTGATCCATCGACTGACCTCAGTACAACCAGCTTGTTAAATGTTTTCCATGAGATTACTGCCGGCAGTAATTGTGTTCTGCAGGACAGGCTGCCCGCCAGTAGAACACAATAGCACAGAAGGAGGAATTCCCCCATCAACAATGACTGTGTTGATGGTGGAATCAAGAGATTTTGCATCATCTACGACATGGGCGTCCAACCTTTTGGCTTCTTTGAGCCACATTGAGTGTACAGAAATTTTCTCGGGCCGCATATAAAATATATACTATAGTTAAGGTATATAAGTAATAAAACGCAGCCGCGCCCTTCCGGCGCTGCTGCGCCCCCCCCCCCACCAGCACTAATTTAACACAACTAGTGGATGATCCCCCTCCGAGGCAGCCTCTGCCTACAGTTAGTTGGAAGCTGCTGTGGCTGTGCCCCCGACTCAACTTCCTTCCTCCCCAGCAAAAAAATAAAAATTGTCAGGGGCAGTGGGCCGCATTGCCTGTGGTTCTGGGCCGCATGCGGCCCCCGGGCCGCAGGTTGGACATGCCTGATCTACGACTTGCTTTATGCCAAGCACAACTGAGTGTGGGTTAGCTCCTCCAGATACCCTAAACTATCAATTTTTTTCAAAGCACACCTTAACTGACAGTACTTGGGGAGATCGCTAGCTGCAGAGACTAGGAAAGGAATTAAATTGTTATTGTATATTTCAGGGGAAGAAAATTTATGGTGAATTAAGCAACTCCACAAATCAAATAATTACTAACAGCCAATACTTCTATATTACAGGGAAATGCCACCACAGGTGAGCAAAGATGAACATATTCCAAGTTTCACCACAATCCTGGAAATACTGGGTCCAAGTATGAACCCCGGATTGAAAATTATAGCACCTAGCCAATAAATTCCTATCTTTCATGTTGGAATAAAGAGAGAAAGTATTAAATTGTAGGAATGTAAAATCTTTTGATCATCAGAAATATACAGGTCCTTCTCAAAAAATTAGCATATTGTGATAAAGTTCATTATTTTCTGTAATGTACTGATAAACATTAGACTTTCATATATTTTAGATTCATTGCACACAACTGAAGTAGTGCAAGCCTTTTATTGTTTTAATATTGATGATTTTGGCATACAGCTCATGAAAAACTAAAATTCCTATCTCAAAAAATTAGCATATCATGAAAAGGTTCTCTAAACGAGCCATTAACCTAATCACCTGAATCAACTAATTAACTTTAAACACCTGCAAAAGATTCCTGAGGCTTTTAAAAACTCCCAGCCTGGTTCATTACTCAAAACCGCAATCATGGGTAAGACTGCCAACCTGACTGCTGTCCAGAAGGCCATCATTGACACCCTCAAGCAAGAGGGTAAGACACAGAAAGAAATTTCTGAACGAATAGGCTGTTCCCAGAGTGCTGTATCAAGGCACCTCAGTGGGAAGTCTGTGGGAAGGAAAAAGTTTGGCAGAAAACGCTGCACAACGAGAAGAGGTGACCGGACCCTGAGGAAGATTGTGGAGAAGGACCGGTTCCAGACCTTGGGGGACCTGCGGAAGCAGTGGACTGAGTCTGGAGTAGAAACTTCTAGAGCCACCGTGTACAGGCGTGTGCAGGAAATAGGCTACAGGTGCCGCATTCCCCAGGTCAAGCCACTTTTGAACCAGAAACAGCGGCAGAAGCGCCTGACCTGGGCTACAGAGAAGCAGCACTGGACTGTTGCTCAGTGGTCCAAAGTACTTTTTTGGATGAAAGCAAATTTTGCATGTCATTCGGAAATCAAGGTGCCAGAGTCTGGAGGAAGACTGGGGAGAGGGAAATGCCAAAATGCCTGAAGTCCAGTGTCAAGTACCCACAGTCAGTGATGGTCTGGGGTGCCATGTCAGCTGCTGGTGTTGGTCCACTGTGTTTTATCAAGGGCAGGGTCAATGCAGCTAGCTATCAGGAGATTTTGGAGCACTTCATGCTTCCATCTGCTGAAAAGCTTTATGGGAGATGAAGATTTCATTTTCCAGCACGACCTGGCACCTGCTCACAGCGCCAAAACCACTGGTAAATGGTTTATTGACCATGGTATTACTGTGCTCAATTGGCCTGCCAACTCTCCTGACCTGAACCCCATAGAGAATCTGTGGGATGTTGTGAAGAGAAAGTTGAGACGCAAGACCCAACACTCTGGATGAGCTCAAGGCCGCTATCGAAGCATCCTGGGCATCCATAACACCTCAGCAGTGCCACAGGCTGATTGCCTCCATGCCACGCCGCATTGAAGCAGTCATTTCTGCAAAAGGATTCCCGACCAAGTATTGAGTGCATAACTGAACATAATTATTTGAAGGTTGACTTTTTTTGTATTAAAAACACTTTTTTTTATTGGTCGGATGAAATATGCTAATTTTTGGAGATAGGAATTTTTTTTTTTCATGAGCTGTATGCCAAAATCATCAATATTAAAACAATAAAAGGCTTGCACTACTTCAGTTGTGTGTAATGAATCTAAAATATATGAAAGTCTAATGTTTATCAGTACATTACAGAAAATAATGAACTTTATCACAATATGCTAATTTTTTGAGAAGGACCTGTATTGATTCAGTTTTTTTTGAGGAAACAGGTAATGGCCAGGTTTACCTAAAGCCATCAAAGGATTTATAAATGATAAATTGTACATAGGGACATTCTCAAAGTTCAATAAGATTTCAAATTGATTAAACTGCATACAGAGTCTGAAATTAGGTAAGGCTTCTTTCACACGGCTGCTCAGTTTATTTCCTCCGTTCAGTCCTTTTTTTTTTTTTTTTTTTTTTTTTTTTTACGGACACAGACACTTGTGTCATCTGGTCCGTATGTCCGCATATCATCTCATCAGTTTGCGGATGATATACGGACATAATGTATGTCTATGTGATTGAGGATGTCAGCGCATGACAGGGCTGACATCCAATTTTGCGTCCTTTCCATTTTTTAAACGGAAGAAAAATAGGGTTCTGTTCCGTTCCAAAAAACGGAACAGAACTGAAAGGACGCAAATTGGATGCCAGAGGATGGTCATCTGCTGACATCCGCAATCCCATTGACATGCATTATGTCCGTATATCACCCGCAAACAGATGGGGAGATATACGGACATACAGAACGCCCGTGTGAGAGAGGCCTAAGGACATGAAAAACATGATGGTATCCTCCAAGTCTATCACATGCGTGCCTCTGATTCTGCAGATTTTGCAAAGATTTAAGATCAGATTCGCTAAGCAGGTCTTGCAATTTTAACCTAGAAGGAACCATGTAAGAAATGCTGGATCTTTATTATCCAGAGGATAAAAAAAAAATCAATACCAATTAAGGACATGAGCAACGAGTTATAAGGCAATGCATATTTGCTATGGAGAGATTCTCAAGTCTTTGAAGTACGTAAGGTCACTGCAGAGGATGAGGGAGAGATTAATCACTTCTAGGGTGAAATCCAGATATGATCAAAAGATACCTTTCAGTTTGTCCATAATCTACCCAGCTTTTTTTGCAAGGCGCTATAAATCCCATCTGCAAAACATGTCAGTTCCACCGCCACATGATCTGTATTAAAATCTGGAAGAGCAATTCTTCCAGACATTAGGCTCCTAAGAATTTTGTAAGAATCTGGACCTTTTACATCGTTAAATTAATTTGGAGACCAATTCTGCACTCTGATCCACCTATGTTAGAGCCTTCTGTATCCTTTGTGTGCTCATTTGTATTGACCGTTTCACTTTTGTTCTATGAATGCTGTCAAACACTTTGTGAAGAATTTGGAGACCATTTGACTACTCTGCCCCCCCCCCCCCTCCGCTGCCACATTTGGCAAATGGCAACCTTTGAAGGGGGAGGAGGGAGGGGGGAGCAGGTATCTGGTTTTGACAGCTACCCGCTCCACTCCCCACAGCAAACTCAGCCAGAAGTTTGGCCCCTCCTCCTTTCCCAGCCATCGGCCCAATTAGAGAGCGCAGCACTTTTCACGTCTGCGCAGTAGGGAACTGGCTGTGAAGCCACACAGGTTCTCTGCTGGTTTCCCTTAAGTGGAGATGGTGGCAGCAGCACTCGATTTAAAAATCAGCCCGGGTGAAGACACCGCTGGATTCCTGGACAAGTAAGTGTCCTAATATTAAAAGTCAGCAGCCACAGTATTTGTAGCGGATGACTTGATTTTTTTCTGCAGGAGCGTGGAGCTCCTCTTTAAATTGACCCTAGAATGGAAAGTAGGGATGCACCGAAATGAAATTCTTAGCCGAAGCCGAATAATAATGAAATGCTTGGCTAAAGTCCGAATACCGAACGCAGTGTTTCGCATTTTTTAACATAAAATATGCTTATTAGCGTGCCCCTTAACAAAATATGCCCATCAGAGTGCCCCTTAACATAAAATATGCTCATCAGAGTGACCCTTAACATAAAATATGCTCATCAGCATGTCCCTTAGCATAAAATAGGGGGCACTCTGATGGGCACATTTTATGTCAGGGGGCACTCTGATGGGCACATTTTATGTCAGGGGGCACTCTGATGGGCACATTTTATGTCAGGGGGCACGCTGATGGGCACATTTTATGTTAGGGGGCACGCTGATGGGCACATTTTATGTTAGGGGGCACGCTGATGGGCACATTTTATGTTAGGGGGCACGCTGATGGGCACATTTTATGTTAGGGGGCACTCTGATGGGCAAAACAAAACATTTAAATCAGCATTGCTCTTAACGTAAAATATGCCCATTAGCGTGCCCCTTAAAATAAAATATGCCCATCAGAGTGCCCCTTAACAAAATATGCTCATCAGCATGTCCCTTAGCATAAAATAAGGGGCACGCTGATGGCCACATTTTATGTCAAGGGGCACTTTATAGGGCACTCTAATATAATTAGCATGGCAAGTGGCAACAACATATGGCAGTCTGCACACTAATGCTTGTGCAGCTGCCAGCTACCGTATTCTTCTCCCCCAAATGTGCTCAGCTCCACATCACATACCTCAACTGCAGCCAGAGCCAAAAGCCGCGAACAGGGGGGCGGGGCGTGGACCTAGTGTGAAGGAGCCGCCAGTCAGGAGCAGGGGGCGGGACGCGCGCGTGACGTCACACCCCCTACTCGCGGCCGGACAGGACACCGGCGGCGTGTGAGAAGGGAGCCGCGAGCCGCAATGAGGAAGGTGAGCGGTCAGGGCGGAAGCTACAGAGGATCATTGCATACATTATCAGAGGGTTACTTACTGCAGAGGACATTTTTTACATAGATCATAATAGAGGACCGCGAGCCGCAATGAGGAAGGTGAGACATTGTTCGGCTCAAAATTATTCGGCCTTTTGATTTATTCGGCCGAACACCGAAAGTGCCATTTTCTCTATTATTATTCGGCCGCCAAATATTCGGTGCATCCCTAATGGAAAGGATAGCTTTTAAAACAGCCCACTATAGTGGAGCTACACAAGTACTAGAAGCATCAGAACATTTTAGCACGCACAGCGTGTCCCACTGTCAGGAGAGATGGCTTCTCTACAGACCTTCAATCCCTCAAGGCTTTCAGATTAAGACAATCCTATTTTCTGCTGAATGCCCCAACACTCCCTATCAAAACATTTAACAAGCGAGTTGAAATCTTCCAAATTGCTCCAGGTGAAACAAGTGGCAACTAAAGCAAACTGATTATGTAACAAAGGCAACAATTTTATTGAAGACTACTTTTAATGAAACATACTTGCTGCCAAAGCATAAAGAGAACCTGCTACAGAGCAAAAAACCGGATTGAGATGTTAAAGCGGTTGTAGTAACCCTAAACATAAAATACCTGTCCTGCAGGTTAATGCCATAATGTGCTAATATATAAACACATTATAATACACAATTTATATAGCGCCAAAAGGTTACGCAATGTTGTTAGGGCAAACAGTACAGTTACAATACAATTCAATACAGGAGGAATCAGAGGGTCCTGTATGACAGATTTGCCTTACAAACCGTGCTCTCCAGCAACGGTCGTCACTTCTGCACGCATGTCCATCTTCACCTGGTTTTCCTTCAGGATTCAGGTTCTCCAGCTGTGGTTCTCCAGCTGTTTGACATTATTCCTGTACACAGGTGTCACCATCGTGATATGGCGCTCTGCATCCAGAGAACACACACAGTGTCCTGTGCATGCGGAGAAAGCTGCTTGCGCGCCAAATGCCAGTATTAACTAAACGGTGCCAAGCCAATTCAAAGCCACCTACAGGTAAATCGTTTTATAGTCTTACCTTTAGGGTATAGTCAATTTTTTTTACTTTACTACCACTTTAATGTATCCATAGATGACGTTTATTTTTCTGTTAGCCAGCAAGGAACTCTGTCAACTGAGATGTTTTCTGACAGCAGGGCTCTCCACTGTCAGAATACACTGGTTAGTGGCTGAAGCTGCCGATTGAGAACATTTCTCAAACGTTTTATCAACTCCTGGAGAACGTGGACAGCCATACATGGATCAAATTTCAACCAGTCCCTTGTTGAAGTGGACACATTTTGATCCATCTACGGTCAGCTTTAGATTAAAGTTTCTCTCCCAAGCAATACATGGACATCAGAAGTTGGCAATCATGCCGAAGACGATCCAGCAATTAAGGTTAAAGGTTATTCGGGCCAGATTGCTGCATAAAATATGTATATAATAGTGTGATAAGGATAAATTTTATATTATAAATATACATATACACATATACCTATACACACACACACACACATATACACACACACACACACCCACACACACTATATTACCAATACTTTTGGTACAATAATGTGTATTATATATATATAAATATAAAACACTTTACGTTATTTGGTAATCAATGGTGGGAAATTAAGGAATTCAGAATATAGAATTGTTTATTGTGAATAGCATAATGAAGATTTTAAACAATCCGGATCACCTTTTACCATGAGACCAATCCTTGTTGCACGTTTACCCACTGCTCAAATTACAAAAATCAAATGGTTTATGAACCATATCACTTTTAATCCGACTCCCAAACTCGGGTGCGACCAGCTAAAAAAAGCTCTGAACCAGTCTTGCAGCCTTCACTAGATCAGGGTCTTTGCAGCCATCCCTTGAATTGCCAAAACAAGGACTGTAGACAGTCTAAACAAAAAAAAACATACCAGGGAAGAGCATGCCCTAGTAGTGTAACTACTTTATCAACCAAAAAAAAGACAATTTGCTCCTGGAAGGACATCAACCTCAAACAACTGTATGAATCTACCTTCAGAACCCCTGCATAGATACCACTACAGGGAGTGCAGAATTATTAGGCAAATGAGTATTTTTGAGGATTAATTTTATTATTGAACAACAACCATGTTCTCAATGAACCCAAAAAACTCATTAATATCAAAGCTGACTATTTTTGGAAGTAGTTTTTAGTTTGTTTTTAGTTTTAGGTATTTTAGGGGGATATCTGTGTGTGCAGGTGACTATTACTGTGCATAATTATTAGGCAACTTAAAAATCAAATATACAGTATACCCATTTCAATTATTTATTTTTACCAGTGAAACCAATATAACATCTCAACATTCACAAATATACATTTCTGACATTCAAAAACAAAACAAAAACAAATCAGTGACCAATATAGCCACCTTTCTTTGCAAGGACACTCAAAAGCCTGCCATCCATGGATTCTGTCAGTGTTTTGATCTGTTCACCATCAACATTGCGTGCAGCAGCAACCACAGCCTCCCAGACACTGTTCAGAGAGGTGTACTGTTTTCCCTCCTTGTAAATCTCACATTTGATGATGGACCACAGGTTCTCAATGGGGTCCAGATCAGGTGAACAAGGAGGCCATGTCATTAGCTTTTCTTCTTTTATACCCTTTCTTGCCAGCCACGCTGTGGAGTACTTGGACGCGTGTGATGGAGCATTGTCCTGCTTGAAAATCATGTTTTTCTTGAAAGATGCAGACTTCTTCCTGTACCACTGCTTGAAGAAGGTGTCTTCCAGAAACTGACAGTAGGACTGGGAGTTGAGCTTGACTCCATCCTCAACCCGAAAAGGCCCCACAAGCTCATCTTTGATGATACCAGCCCAAACCAGTACTCCACCTCCACCTTGCTGAGTCGGACTGGAGCTCTCTGCCCTTTACCAATCCAGCCACGGGCCCATCCATCTGGCCCATCAAGACACACTCTCATTTCATCAGTCCATAAAACCTTTGAAAAATCAGTCTTGAGATATTTCTTGGCCCAGTCTTGACGTTTCAGCTTGTGTGTCTTGTTCAGTAGTGGTCGTCTTTCAGCCTTTCTTACCTTGGCCATGTCTCTGAGTATTGCACACCTTGTGCTTTTGGGCAATCCAGTGATGTTGCAGCTCTGAAATATGGCCAAACTGGTGGCAAGTGGCATCTTGGCAGCTGCACGCTTGACTTTTCTCAGTTCATGGGCTGTTATTTTGCGCCTTGGTTTATCCACACGCTTCTTGCGACCCTGTTGACTATTTTGAATGAAATGCTTGATTGTTCGATGATCACGCTTCAGAAGCTTTGCAATTTTAAGAGTGCTGCATCCCTCTGCAAGATATCTCACTATTTTTGACTTTTCTGAGCCTGTCAAGTCCTTCTTTTGACCCATTTTGCCCATTTTGCCCAAGGAAAGGAAGTTGCCTAATAATTATGCACACCTGATATAGGGTGTTGATGTCATTAGACCACACCCCTTCTCATTACAGAGTTGCACATCACCTAATATGCTTAATTGGTAGTAGGCTTTCGAGCCTATACAGCTTGGAGTAAGACCACATGCATAAAGAGGATGATGTGGTCAAAATACTCATTTGCCTAATAATTCTGCACTCCCTGTAGATGTATTCCATTTACCTAAAGGCTCCTCTCCACATGGCAGGGTGTGAAGGAAATCGTGCCGTGTTGGCTTCTGTATGACAGCCCCTGGGATTATGGAGGATGGCAATAATTCAGTAGAGCAGGGTGCACCTGAAGGAGGCTGTGCGTGTAGCCATAGGTTTGAGATCATGGGCCACAATGTGGCACGGGGAACATGGGTTGAGCAAGCCTGGTCCAAACTGCAAGCAAAACTCTGGCAATAAGAAAAAAAAAAAGTGTAGTGCAAGTTTTTTTAAAAAAAAGTAAATCCTTAACCAAGTATATAATCTGTTGCCATCATAGCAGCTTTACGGTGGCTGGTTTAGTAATTGTCACAAGAGCTAGAATTTGTACGCAGATCAAATGTTCTGATTTCACTTGCTGCATGCTTGGGTTTCAGATCAGTGACTAAAGCTGGGAAATGCATAGAGATTTACATCAACAGACGTCAGACAGCCGGGCAAGTCGAATTTTCCAAGATCGGCAAAGCCAGGCAAACAACCACCTCTTCAGATCTAGAATAGACAGACCCAGGCCACAATGGATAGGACACACATCGGCCACTTTTAGGTACACCAATCACAGAAACAATGCATTTAGGCTTCTAGACATGGTGAAGACGACTTGCTCAAGTTCAAACGGAGCATCAGAATGGGAAAGAGGGGATGTAAGTAACTTTGAATGTGGCATAGTTGTTGATGCCAGAAGGGATGGTCTGAGTATTTTAAAAACTGCTGATCCACTGTTATTTTTATGCACAACCATCTCTAGAATTTACAGAGAATGGTCCAAAATAAAAGAGAAAATATCCAGTGAGAAGCAGTTGCGTGGAGGAAAAAGGCCTTGTTGATGCTAGGGGGAAATAGCCAGACTGGTATAAGATGATAGAAAGGCAACAGTAACTCAAATAACTACTCCTTACAAACAAGGTATGTCGAATACCATCTCTGAATGCACAACACATCGAACCTTGATGCAGATGGGCTACAGCAGCAGAATACCACACCTGGTGCCAATCCTGTGAGCGAAGGGCAGGAAACTACAGCTACAATCCGTGCAGACCAACCAAAACTGGGTAATTGAAGAATGGAAAAATGTTGCCTGGTCTGAAGAGTCCAGAATTCAGCTGAGACATTCAGATGGTAGGGTCAGAATTTGGCGTAAGCATGGATCCATTCTGCCTTGTATCAACGGTTCAGGCTGATGGTAGAATAGTGTGGGGGACATTTGTTGGCAGACATCGGGCTCCTTCGCACCAACTGAGCATTGTTTAAATGCCACAGCCTACCTGAGTTATGTTACTGACCATGTCCATCCCTTTATGACTACAGTGTACCCATCTTCTGATGGCTCCTTCCAGCAGGATAATGCACCATGTCACAAAGCTCAAATCATCTCACCACTGGTTTCTTGAAAATGACAATTAGGTCACTGTACTCCAATGGCCTCCATAGTCACCAGATGTTAATCCAATAGAGCACCTTTGGGATGTGGTGGAACGAGAGATTTGCATCATGGATGTGCAGCCGACAAATCTGCAGCAACTGTGTGATGCTTTCATGCCAATATGGACCAAAATCTCTGAGGAATGTTTCCAACACCTTGTTGAATCTAGGCCACGAAGAATTAAGGCACTTCTGAAGGCAAAAGGGGGTCCAACCTACCAAGTTGTATCTAATAAAATGGCTGGTGAGTGTAAACTGGCACAATGTCTACATTTGTACTGACCAGCCAGACTTTGTATCTCAAAATCAAAGTTCTGATACTGCAGATGTATCAGATTTGGTTGAGCATCCTAACCGTAAAAGGTTTTAAATATTTAATACAATTGGACCAAGCTGCCCAATCACAGCACTTGCATAGTTTTATTCTTGAATTTTGTCACCCAGTACTACAAATCAAACACGGAGGTTTTAGGTGTCTTGCTAGATTGGACTGCAACCTACAAAATACACAACTCGCTGTGTAATAACTTCATTAGACTGCCTTACCACAAGCTCCCAGCTTTAAGTGCACACAGGTGCAATGTCAGACATCACATATAATATAAATCAGAGGGCACTGTATTGACTTTCGAGCAATACAAGGAGGCAAATAAGAAATGTAAACACGAAATCAAAATGGCTAAAATCAACTTTGAGAGACAAATAGCGGAGGATAATAAAAAAAACCCAAAGAAATTCTTTAAATATATCAACAGCAAAAAAACTAGGGCAGAGCATATTGCACACATAATTAGCGATGATGGGGGGATGGTTACAGAGGACACTGAAAAAGCAACCGTGCTGAATGCTTTTTTCTCGTCAGTCTTTACACAGGAAACGGAGGGGTACACTGACCATGACTGTATGGTTAGTAGTAATACACAGGACTTGCCACTATGGCTAACAGAGGGTGAAATCAGGGAAAGGCTGGATAAACTTAACACAAACAAATCACCAGGCCCGGATGGCGTACATCCGAGAGTACTCAAGGAACTTAGTAAGGTTATATCCAGACCACTGTTCCTGATCTTTGCTGACAGTATTAGGACAGGAGATGTACCAGGGGATTGGAAGAAAGCGAACGTGATTCCGATATTCAAAAAGGGCCAGAGGCATATCCCGGGAAATTATAGGCCTGTCAGTTTGACATCAATAGTATGTAAACTTCTGGAGGGGATGATAAGGGACTATATCGTAGAGTTTGCTAAAGACAACAACATCATCAGCAGTAATCAGCACGGGTTTACAAATGGGCGTTCTTGTCAAACCAATCTCTTAGCATTCTACGAGGAGGTAAGCTGTGAGCTAGATAGGGGCAGACCAGTGGATGTGGTGTACTTGGATTTCGCTAAGGCGTTTGATACAGTTCCCCACAAGCGCTTAATTTATAAAATAAGGTCTGCAGGTATCGACAGCAGAGTTTGCTCTTGGATACGGAACTGGCTAAAAGGCCGTGTCCAAAGGGTGGTAATAAACAGCGCATACTGAGACTGGTCTGAGATTGTAAGCGGGGTGCCCCAGGGCTCAGTCCTGGGACCAACCTTGTTCAATTTATTCATAAACAGCATTGAGGACGGGATCAGTAGTGCGTTATCAGTTTTTGCAGATGACACAAAATTGGCCAGGGCAATAACTGCACAGCATGAAGCAGATATCCTACAGAATGACCTGGACAAAATTACAGAGTGGGCAACGACATGGCATATGAGGTTTAATGTGGAGAAGTGTAAGGTTTTGCACTTGGGGACTAAAAACACAATACACGTTAGGAGGGGAACCCTTGGGGGAATCAAAAATGGAGAAGGATCTGGAAGTCTTGGTTGATGATAGATTAGGCAACAGCATGCAATGTCAAGCGGCAGCTGCCAAAGCCAGCAGAATATTAGCATGCATAAAGAAAGGGATGTATACAAGAGATAAGACTATCCACTTTATAAAACTCTGGTCCGACCGCATCTGGAGTATTCTGTCCAGTTCTGGTCGCCAGTCCTCAGGAGGGATGTGTTGGAGCTGGAGAGAGTCCAGAGAAGGGCAACTAAACTAATTAGGGGATTGGAGGACCTTGACTATGAAGAGCGTCTACAATCGCTCGATTTATTCTCCCTGGAGAAGAGACGTCTGAGGGGGGACATGATAGCAATTTATAAATATCTTAATGGGGATCCCAGCTTAGAAAAAAAGCTGTTCATTCGAAGGGATTGCATGAGGACTCGAGGGCATACAATGCGATTAGAGGAGAAGCGTTTTAACCACAGGCAACGTGGGGGGTTCTTTACTGTTAGGGCTACAAGATTGTGGAATTCTCTACCACAAGAGGTGGTTTCTGCGGGTAGTATGGTGGCTTTCAAAAGACTCTTAGACTTACATCTCAAGGATCAGAACATTCAGGGGTATGTGAGATGAGTACAGCCACACACACCTACACAGGTTGAACTGGATGGACTATTGTCTTTATTCAACCTCACCTACTATGTAACATATGATTCTCACCGCATTGCTGTGCAGAGCACACGCAATGTCTGTGCGATGCAATTTCAGCCAAACAAAATGTATGGCTGAAATCGCATCGCATTTGCAACAAAATGGTGCAGGACCCTTTTTTTGGTTCTCACTGGAATAGGATCGCATGGGTGTTCACACCTATGCGATCTGATTCCTGCACCGCGATCCAATCCAATCTGGGGGTGTCATTAACTGTACATTGACACCCCCAGCGATTCGCAGATCTGAGCGAACCACTGTGCGATTCTGGTACGATGCGGTAACCAGCACTGATTTGCATCATTTATCGCATCGCACCAGTGTGAACTGGGACTTTATATTTTCACTTGTGTGGGGTGTATGGAAAGAGTATCTGCCCTACAGGCAATATGACCAATCCCATACACAAAATGTGTTCAAGAGAAGGCTCTAGAGTCTAGGGCATACTACAAGTTACAACTCACCAATTCGACAAGCACAGTATTGTATTGAATCCAAGTGTCCACTATGAAAGAACCATGGGGTCTGTCACAGCATATTTCCAGAAAATCCTACCTACCTGTTATTCTAACCATCTGGCTTCATTACCTACTCATTGACCAGGAACCTATATTCAGATCAGGAAGGTTATATGTCCATGAGTCAGTTACTCAAGGAACTGGAAACCGTATGACAGCCAGGCAACCAGCATTTGCAGAGGAAAGGTCATCTCACAAGTTTCCTTTAATGTCAGAGCACTGAATTCACCCTGAGTTCAGCCACTAAGAACACTCTGCTGAATACAGGCAGTTAACCACTTAAGCCCCAGCCCTATTTCGGACACTTTTTGTTTACAAGTTAAAACCAGTATTTTTTCCTAGAAAACTACTTAGAACCCCCAAACATTATATATATTTTTTTAGCAAAGACTCTGGAGAATAAAATGTCGGTCATTGCAAAATTTTTTGTCACGCGATATTTGCGCAGCGGTCTTTAAAACGCCATTTTTTTGGAAAAAATTTGAAAAAAAATCACATTTCACTGCATTTAAAAAATACTAAACAGTAAAGTTAGCCCATTTTTTTTTTGTATATTGTGAAAGATGTCACGCCGAGTAAATAGATACCCAACATGTTACGGTTTAAAATTGCGCCCCCCCGTGGGATGGCGACAAACTACGGTCAATAGAGATCTCAATCTGCGACGCTTTAAATTTATTTAACGGTTACCAGTTTAGAGGTAGAGTGTAGCTCTTTTTTTTAAATTATTGCCCACGCTCTGGCGATCGCGGCGATACCTCACATGTGGTGTTTGAACAGCGATTTCATTCGCGGGTCGACTTGCGTATACGTTTTTTTTTGTGCGCGAGCTAACGGTGACAGCTACACTTCCCTGTATGCAAAACGCCGAAAAAGGCATTTTTGCATACAGCCGTTTTTCAAATCTGCCGCCTTTTGCAGCACAGTAACCCGGAAGTGACGTCATGGACGGCGCCTCCGGGTTACGTTATCGGAGACCCGATCGATGCCGTTTCCAGCATTCATCGGGACTCCATCCAGTCGTCCCCTCCCGCCCCCCCGGTAACGATCGAGCGGCTCCCGAGCCACATCGGTCGTTACCGACGGAAAGCCGACCGTCGGCTTCAAACCACGGTACCGGGATGATGTCTCTAGCTAGAGGCATCATCCCGCTATAACCCCGCAAAGTGTACCGACGTACCGGTACGTTAGAATGCGGTAAGTGGTTAAGAAGCTCCTGACCAAATTACTTTCTAGTAAGACTTTAAAGGGTATGGACCTCCCATTCGTAGACGGTTCGAATCCTAGCCAGTTCAGCAGGCTGAATGTACCAAGTTCATCGATCAACTTGGGTACAACCTGCCTGCCAGAGTCCATTGCGATTATCACTGTCTTCTCCTGGTGGGGACGGCTTCCCCATCAGGAGCAGGCAATTGATCGGCAGCAGGGATTGCCGTCAGCACTGTGTTGATGGGGAAATTGGACAAATTTCTTTCCTGCAACCCACGATTGCAGGAAAAAAAATTCCACCATCTACGGGATTGTGCATGGCTCAACCTGCTCACATATCTGATCATGCCAAAGATATTTGCTATAAGCGAGGCAGCTGAGATTTAATAAGCTGAAGTTCTTAAAACATATGGAAAGCACATACAGTCTGCGATTTTTGTAAGTCCTCTCTTAGCCCCCATTCACACTAGGGCGACTCACGAGGCGACTTGTGTCGCCCCAGGTCGCTTGACATGACCAAACCAATGTAAATGAATCAGTGCCGTCTTAATTGCCGCTATTAAGGTCGCTCCGACTTCAGAAAAGGGTCCTGTACTACTTTCAGGCGACCAGTGATCCGACCTGTCCCATATACTTCAATGGGAGTCGCCTCCTTATCTTAATTGAAGCGACCTGTAATCCGACTTGTCATCCGACTTTGCTAAAAAATGGCAGTGAACAAGAAAAGAGCATAATTTTCTTGCAGGCATTAGCGGTCATTTTTTTAGGCAGGCATGTCATTTTTTGGATTTCGTTTCTGGGGGGTCTAAAAAGTGTCCCTGTCAAGTTTCAGCTCTGTAGCATGTCCAGAACCCCTAAAAAAAAAACATTTTTCTTTTAATTTTTTGTAGTGTCTTTACCAGCTGTCTTTTATACTTGCAGGCATTCATCAGCGGTCATTTTTTTAGGCAGGCATGTCATTTTTTGGATTTCGTTTCTGGGGGGTCTACAAAGTGTCCCTGTCAAGTTTCAGCTATGTAGCATGTCCAGAACCCCTAAAAAAAATCATTTTTCTTTTAATTTTTTGTAGTGTCTTACCAGCTGTCTTTTTTTCTTGCAGGCATTTAGCGGGCATTTTTTTAAGCAGGCATGTCATTTTTGGGATTTCGTTTCTGGGGGGTCTAAAAAGTGTCCCTGTCAAGTTTCAGCTCTGTAGCATGTCCAGAACCCCTAAAAAACAGCATTTTTACTATATTTTCAGGAATACGGCTTCTCTGCGGCTGGCTTTTTTTCTTGCAGGCATTTAGCGGGCATTTTTTTAGGCAGGCATGTCATTTTTTGGATTTCGTTTCTGGGGGGTCTACAAAGTGTCCCTGTCAAGTTTCAGCTCTGTAGCATGTCCAGAACCCTTAAAAAAAATCATTTTTCTTTTAATTTTTTGTAGTGTCTTACCAGCTGTCTTTTTTTCTTGCAGGCATTTAGCGGGCATTTTTTTAGGCAGGCATGTCATTTTTTTTATTTAGTGTCTGGGGGGTCTAAAAAGTGTACCTGTCAATTTTCAGCTCTGTAGCATGTCCAGAACCCCTAAAAAACAGCATTTTTACTATATTTTCAGGAATACGGCTTCTCTGCGGCTGGCTTTTTTTCTTGCAGACATTTAGCGGGCATTTTTTTAGGCAGGCATGTCATTTTCTGGATTTAGTGTCTGGGGGGTCAAAAAAGTGTCCCTGTCAAGTTTCAGCTATGTAGCATGTCCAGAACCCCTAAAAAAAAATCATTTTTCTTATAATTTTTTGTAGTGTCTTACCAGCTGTCTTTTTTTCTTGCAGGCATTTAGCGGGCATTTTTTTAGGCAGGCATGTCATTTTTTTTATTTAGTGTCTGGGGGGTCTAAAAAGTGTACCTGTCAATTTTCAGCTCTGTAGCATGTCCAGAACCCCTAAAAAACAGCATTTTTACTATATTTTCAGGAATACGGCTTCTCTGCGGCTGGCTTTTTTTCTTGCAGACATTTAGCGGGCATTTTTTTAGGCAGGCATGTCATTTTCTGGATTTAGTGTCTGGGGGGTCAAAAAAGTGTCCCTGTCAAGTTTCAGCTATGTAGCATGTCCAGAACCCCTAAAAAAAAATCATTTTTCTTATAATTTTTTGTAGTGTCTTACCAGCTGTCTTTTTTTCTTGCAGGCATTTAGCGGGCATTTTTTTAGGCAGGCATGTCATTTTTTTTATTTAGTGTCTGGGGGGTCTAAAAAGTGTACCTGTCAATTTTCAGCTCTGTAGCATGTCCAGAACCCCTAAAAAACAGCATTTTTACTATATTTTCAGGAATACGGCTTCTCTGCGGCTGGCTTTTTTTCTTGCAGACATTTTACGGGCATTTTTTGGGTGTCTTTGGAGGCATGTGCTTCTTAAAAATTATAGGAAAAAAGCTCTTTTTTTTTTTTTACGTTTCTGGACAGACAAACAAAGCTATGTGAGACACACAACACTGCACACATGGGAAAAAGGAAATATGTAAAAAAAAAAACACAGGAAAAGGAAATTAGGTCACAAGACATCAGATTGTGATTGGCCAAATAAAAAGTTGCCTCGCGATTAGGTCGCGTCAAAATCGCGTCAAAGTCGCGCTGGAAGCGACGCTACTTTAGTGGTAGCGGCAGTGTGAACCAGCACTTAAAGAGGAACTTCACCCTTATTAAAATAACAAAAAGAACCTTTACTATGTTTAGTAATGGCAATAATAACTTTGGATAACTGAAGGCTCTTTATTACATTGCATATCTGAAGCTGGGTACACAGATTGAAAAATCATGTGGTTTAGCAGATAATAGCTGAAATCTGGTAGCCCTCCAAGTTCCACAGAAGGGGATCAATAGACCGACTTCTGTTTAACGGTCCTGCTGGAAAACCTCCCTCAACAGCCAGTACCACGGATCAGTGTATTCTACCAGCGGAGGAGTCCCCACCGTCAGAATACCATAGCACAGCTCACTAGTTGTAGAGAATAAAAAAAAACTAGCCAGCTTTATTCTGTTCCTTGAAATGCTTCTCATGGTCGTGGCAATTTTCACCAAAAAGATTGAGAACACCAGATGCAGTGTGTTTAATCTGCATCAAAACCGCATGTACATTTTTTTCCATGCATTTCATAGACCCTAGTTCACACCAGTGTTGAGGGTAAAAATACACCAGAATGCATCAAAAAAAGCGCACGCAAAAAAGCAACTGCAACTGGAATTCAGAAATTGTGATGTGAATGCAGCCCTAATGTAGAATGAATGTAGAATGAATCCTTCTACAATTATTTCCAGGAACACGCGAGAGGATCTTCCCAGATCATCTGAGGCCAGGAATAAGTCACCAGTGAACTGTCAGCGTAGCTGGAAGTGCTCGGGGGTCTCAGCTCACAGTCTACAATGATCATAGCACAGGGAACCACACTAAGACTACGTTCCCACTACTGTGACTTGTCATGCAACTTTGGACACACAGTCGTATGACATTCACAGCACATTGATTTCAATGGCGCCCGTTCCCATCTATGCAACTTTGAAAAGGAACCAGCACTACTTTGATGCAACTTTTGATGCCACTCTGATCCAGGGAGTATAAATTTGGATCAGTCACATTCTAAATCGCAATAGAGGAAACAGACTAAAGTTTTGTTTCCACTAGTGTGACTTGTCATGGACACACACAGTCGTATGACAAGTTACAGCCCATTGATTTCATTGGCTTCCCTTCTCATCTATATGACTTTGAAAAATCAGCGACCTCGAAAAGGTACTTGCACTACTTTGATGCAACTTTGATCTAGAGAGTCTAAAGGTTGCATTTTAAAGTCCCATCCCAAAGTCGCATTCCAGCCTTGTGGCTACGTTTTTGTGTGACTCTTAAGTTATGCAATTTAGAGTGCGACTGATACAACTTTGATTCAGAGAGTGTAAAGTTGGATCAAAGCTGCACTCAGTAGTACAGATACCTTTTTAAAGTCCCCGATTTTCAAAGTGGCATATTGAGCAATAGAAATCAATCTCTGTATCCTTCTAAACTTTTAAAAATGTTCCTTTGTACCTCATTTCTTTCATATATTGTGCCGGTCATGTGACAACCCGCCCCCCCCCCTCTCTCTCTAGAAGCTGCTGGCCTAAACGAGGCTCTGACCGACAACCTTTCCAGGAAGTGAAGGACCGCTTTAAAAAATGCAGATAAAGTGAGATAGTGTTGTCGGTGAAGAACAGGAAGGAGCGGTTTGTCTAGCTTAGATAAGACTTTCTAAGCTACACAAGCAGCTAGCCAGAAAATGAATAATATCAAAAAAAAGATATTTAACATACTATTAATAGGGAAATTTTCATTTTTGACTGGAGTTTCCTTTTAATGGTACTACAATGCCCTACACAGAGCACTGAGTTACTATTGTGGTAAAATGCACATTACCTCCACACATAGGTCTGGAGGAGGCCCCGTGCTAACTAAACTATCCTTCACTTACATGCCTGAGACAAATATGTAAATGCTGTCCAG
Source organism: Pelophylax lessonae (assembly GCF_965119305.1). Lineage (NCBI taxonomy): Eukaryota > Metazoa > Chordata > Amphibia > Anura > Ranidae > Pelophylax > Pelophylax lessonae. The sequence goes on along the minus strand of NC_138768.1, from coordinate 728,076,487 downwards.
GAGCCTACACCATACCAAGGTCAGGGAGCTGCAGGTAGGGTGTACAGCCAGCCATACACAAAGGAATGTGTTCTCTCTGTATATCTCTGCATCAGTGTGTACCCATGCATGCATGTACAACGTATTTTACAGAGGGTGTAAGGGTTGTTTCATGAAATTACATTGTATGCTATGCACATACGTGTGTAAACCGCACACAACAGTACACAAAATTATGCATTTTTTATGCCCAACTATGGTGTGCATGAGGCCTGGGTGTTATGCACTTTAAAGAACCCATGGCCACACTGCACCCTGACATCACTCCAGCACTCCTACCACCCCCACACCCATGACTCACTCTGAACCTCCCTTCCTCTCAGCTCTGAACACCAAGACCCTCAGATGCTGCACCTTTCTACCAGCCAACATCTCTGCCACTACATAGTCCAATCCCCCCGCCCCAAATAACTGCTTCTTCTGGTCACCTTTATAGAAAAAAGCAGAGAGGAGAGAAGACTGGGACTTCTGGGCTCTCCACCCACTTTCTCCTCCCCCTGAAATCACCTCCATTGCAGAGCAGCTTGTCAGGGCCAGCCTGCCTCCTGAAGGCTCTGTTCCCAGGGGAAAGGGAAGGTGGCACACACATCTTGGCTAAGAGAAAAAGGGAAATCAAACACAGACATCCACCACCCCCATTACTACTGAACCCTTCCGGTGCTGCGGCCATTCACGAACATCTACTAACCAAATGTAGGCTGTTTGCTTTTAATGTAAACATTTGAATTGAATCATCATTTATCACTCCTCTCTCCTAAATTGTTGACCATTGGCTGAGAGCAATGATCGGTTGCTGGGTTTCCCAGCATGCTCGTCCGTCAGAAGCCGGCCAAACGGCAAGCTTCTTTTGGACACAAGCTGCCATACACATTTGCAGAATGCCACCTGATCTTTGGCCTGTGTGTACTAGGCTAAACATCCATTAGATTTCCCTTATTCTTTTAAAATAAGTGTAAGATAAAGGAATGTGTGCCTCCCGATACACTATATATAATGGCATGTTTTAGAATAGCAGTTCTCAGGTTTTGTCCCCCTTAAGCGCAGGTTTTTAGATCTGTGCCTGAAAACCAGTATAGGGATTTCAAACCCAGTGGCAGAAGATTGTTAGGGATCATTAATATGGGGCGTAGAGGCCCGTACAGTGTGCCAGACAGCCTGTGTTAGTCAATGGAGGAGCAGTGGCTATTATGGACACACAAGTTTGACAGGTGTGCAGGGACGGTTGCATGGCTCCGAAAATGCACAGTCCATCTTCAGGCCATGCACCTCTCCTGTTGTCCCTGCCAATCTTGGATGTCTAAGAGTTGCTGCTCCTCCATTGACCAACACAGGCTGACTGCACAGTATATAGAGAGGATTGTCATGGAAAGTAAAGCCTTGGACTGCGAGTGTTTTGCAAGACTAGCAACATTTTTTTTTATATAAATTTTGACTTGATAAAACAAGCGATGTCTTGATATATACAAGTCACAGGCACAACTAAGTATGCAGGATCCGGGGACAGCGGTGAGAGCTGGTGGTGTGGAGGATGGTCCATGTGGACAGCTTTACCCCGGATGCCTCATCAATGATGCGAGTTGCTAAATGTTGTACCCTAATTAAATGTAACCATCTTGCTACATTTAGAGCCGGTTCACACTGGGGCGACCTGTCAGGCGACCTGGTCGCCTGCCATAGAGAAGCTGTGGCCCCGTTCTAATAGGAGCGACACAAGTCGCTCCGACTTAGAAAAAGGGTCCCGGAGCTTCTTTGGGGCGACCCGGAGTGACCTGCATTGACTTCAATTATATGAAGTCCGTGTCGGCCGCTCCGAGGTCGCAGAGCGAGCTGCCCGCCCTGCGACTTCACAGGTCGCCCGGCAAAGTCGGTTCGCCCCAGTATGAACGGGGTCTTAGAGGCACCTCTTTTAGGCCTAATGCCCACTGCACGTTATCAAAACGTCAGTAGAAAGCTGTAGCAGGCGTTTTTCAGCTTTTTTGCAGTACTGTTTTTCAGCTGTAGCATTGTTCAGCAAAACTATACTCCCACAAAAGCTTATGACTCAAAAACGTTGATAAATGCAGAATAGTAGTGTTTTTCTGCAATTTTTAGCTTTTATCAGAGTTAGAGCGTTTTTACAGCTGAAAAACGCCTCCTAAAACCCACTAGTTCTGTTTTTTTTTTTTGTTTTTTTAACAGCCAGAAAAAGCCTCTGCAAAAAAATGCTGATAACAGCCTGTGTGTTGCATGGACACATAGGATAAAATGCTGGGAGTTTACTAGCTGCAGAAAAAACCTCTGACGCCAAAAACAGCCGCTGTAAAAACATTTTATGTATGATGCCTTATACTCCCTAGCGTCTGCTGGATTTTGCATCCAATCCCCCCTTGTGGAGGCTGCCATTTGTGAATGGACATTTTATGGCTACACAACCTATCACATTGCTATAATCTTTTTATATGGACTATAAACTGAAGGACTTCTAAATAAATGGTTGTGGAACGAATCATCTGAGTTTCCATTATTTATGGGGAAATTTGCTTTGAGCTTTGGATTACAAGCATGTTTCTGGAACTAATTATGCTTGCAATCCAAGGTTTTACTGTATAGATTACAGCACTGGGGAGTATAAATATACAGCAGTATATAGAACAGGGCTATGTAGAATATAATGTATAGCATAGTTTATAAATAAATGCCATCTGCGCGAATTACTTCTCACTTTTATCACACTTGGTTAAAACAGTGTTACTTACAACAGATTACAACTGCCACAATTGTGAGGTGGCAACATTTACATAACTAATCTAATTGTGATTCATTAGCTTAGCTGAAGCAGAAAAGATGCAATTATTTCAAGTTGGAAGCATGTTATGGCATCCTTCAAATTTAACGTCACTTGTTTTGGGAGCGAGATCAAATAGGCAGCAGAGGAAGGTTATTTATACCTTCTATCCTCTACTTGACATCATTATGAAGCCAGCATTACAGGGATCATGCTGTGACCTCCAAGCCATTGTTTGCACACACAGTGTAGCTTGTTGCCTGGAGGGATAAAACATAGGTATGCGGACAACCCTGAACTACTCCTTTCACTGCTGCGTTCAATGACCTGTCACCTTTCTATGGCACCTGTGCACAAGAGCAGTGACTGTCTACATCAGCTATTGGTAGCTTGCAACCTTTTAACTATGACTCCCAACATAAGAGCTACCAGAAAGGTTTGTGCAGCTTAGATGTATAGGCCAGCTTTTACGCTACACTATAGTTCATCTGTTGGAAGCCAGAATAAGGAGGACTTCTCACAGGCCTAAAGTGCACCTGTGCCATACTATGGACATTCGAGTTTTTGCGTATTTAAAACAAGTAGGAAAGAGCTTTAAAACCAGCCATTACTGACAAAGAATACTACAGTCTGAAATCAGGTTGCAGTGGTTTTAACAGCCTAAAAGCGGAGTTCCGGCCACAAAATCGACATAGTAGATTTTGGGCCATCCGCTTGCTATAGCTCACCTGAAAAAGAAATGGGTAGTTAGTATTTATTTATTTTTTTTACTTACCTTGTAATTGCAGAAAAAAAAATACTCACCTCTCTTCCACTTCCTCCCTCGGCCGCACGGCCCGCGCTGTCACTTCCGCTTTGCAATGATTACTGGGAGCTGAACGTCATCGCTCCCATGAATCAATGCACCTGCACCGGCCCCAACGTCAGTTCCGGTGCAGGCACGTCATACCTTGCTAAACAGCTTCTGGGCATGCAGGGATGACGCTGCAGACCCGGAAGTGACGGCGGGGCCGTAGCTACATGTCATTTTGTGCTTCCGGGTCGGCAGTGCGCACACGTGTCACCAGCGACCTGTTCCCGCTAGACACAGCGGGAGTAAATAAGCTGGTCAGGCAGACCCTATGTCCGACGAGACCCACGGATCGTTCCTGAGAGAGGTAGAACAGCAGCCTGCCTATGTAAACAAGGCAGACCGTTGTTCTGCTAGTAGGGGAGAAAGATCATGTGTTTCTTCTGAGCAGGAACATGGATCTCTGTCTTCCCATAGCCAAAGACCCCCCTTCCCCCCCTCAAGTTAGAAAGCCCTCCCTAGGAACATATTTACCCTTAACCTGCCTCTGGTGCCAACCCCTTCCCAGCCAGAGTCATTAGAAAAGTGACAGTGCATTATTTTTTTAGCACCGATCACTGTATTGGTGTCACTGGCCCCTAAAAAGTGTCACTTAAGTGTCTGATTTGTCCAATGCAATGTCAAAGTCCCATTAAAATTGCTGATCACTAGGGATGATCAAACTTTTCAAAAGCTCGGTTCGGCCAGAACATCCGAACTTCCCGAAAGTTCGGCCCGGATTTCAGAACTCCATTGAATTTAATGGGACCCGAACATCAGTAATCAAAAAACACCATTTTGAAGCCCTAAAACCCAATAAATGCCCCTTAAAAGTGCCTAGGGTTCTGGGTCATGCCCCAGGGACTATTAATCACACAAAAAAAAAAAAAAAGTTCTTAAAAATTGTCATTTTTGATTAAGAGCCAATTATTGAAAAAATTTAAAAAAAAAAAAAAAAATTTGGATTTAGTATCTGGGGGGGGGGGGGGGGGTCTAAAAAGTATACCTGTGAAGTTTCAACTCTGTAGCATGTCCAGAACCATAAAAAAAGATTGTTTGTATTATGTCACTTATAGAACAGGAATATGGCTCCGCTATTTTCACACCTATATATGTGTAAGTGTAAAAATACATACAAGTATGTGTGTATATATACCACTATACACAAGTTCAGATGTTTTGCCTGCCTCCAAAAACCCCCAAAAAATGCCTGCAACAACACACCTGGGCATTTTTTTTTTTGGCGCTAGCGTTTTTTGGGCATTTTTTTGGGTTCTTTGGAGCCAGGCAAAACATCTGAACTTCTGCATAGGGGTATATATGTACGCACACACTTATATGTATTTTACACTTACACATATATAGGTGTTATAGGAGCGGAGCCATATTGGTGTTAATTATTTAATTAGCGCAAGTATAGTGTTCTGCTCCTTTCACACCTATATATGTACAGGTGTATATATACATACATGGGTGTGTATATATACCCCCTATACACATGTTCAGATGTCATGCCTGACTCCAAACATGTCCTCAAAAAATCCCTATAAACGCCTGCAGCCAAAAAGCAAGCTGACCGGCGAGAAGCATCAGTGTATCAGTGCTCTGAATGTGACATAAGAGAAACAATCTTTTCTCTATAGCGGTCACCCTGATATGGAAGGGTTTGGTCACCCTGCCATAGCAGTCAGAGTCCGTTCACCCTACACTACATTACGGTCACCCTGGCACTTAACACTTTCCCTACAGAAACTAATTTTTTGCATCTAACTAAAGTGTAAAAGAGCACTCTAACTACACTAGATATCCCTTTCCTCACACTAATAAATGCTAAATGACACTTTTGAAGCAAAATTAACAGAACTGCTTCCACTCTCTTCCATGTCCCTGTATTACAATGCTAGGAATTTGCCGGGGCTATCTTATATACTGGGGGTCGTATTCACTAATGATTGGCCTAGGGACCCCCTAGTCACTCCAATCACATTCCTAGCATTCTTCTGCCCCCTCAATTGGCTTTTACTAATGGTTCTGGTACAATCACAGGCTTTTAAAGCCCACTTCCTGACCCATTGCATTTTGGTTGGTTCTGGTTGCCGAATTCCGAACTTTTTCAGCAAAAAGTTCTAAATTCGGCCGAACCTTGAACAGCCAATGTTCGGGTCGAACCGATGGTCGACCCGAACCATTCGATCATCCCTACTGATCACTGCAATTACTAGTGAAAAAAAAAAAAAGAATTCCATAAAAGTATCCCATAGTTTGTAGACGCTATAACACTTGTGCAAACTAATCAAAATATGTTTATTGGATTTTTTTTTTTTAACAAAAAACCTGTAGTAGAATACATATTGGCCTAAACTGATTTAGAAATTAGATTTTTACATTTTTTTGATGGGTTTTATTATAGCAGAAAGTAAAAAATGAATTGACTTACCGTAAAAACTGGATTTTTGTAAGAACTTACCGTAAAATGCGTTTCTCTGAAGTCCATTGACAGACACAGCCTCCATCTTCATTAGCCATTGGGTTATGCTGCCCCCTGCAGGAGTAGTTCTAGGCAGGAAAAAATTAATTCCACGCCGACGGGGCTGTCCCCATAGGGATAACCCACACACCCTCTGCTGCAGCAAACCAGTTTTGTTGTAAGCAGTTAAGAGGCACAAAATCCATCCTCATATCAAAAGGGGCGGGTGCTGCATCTGTCAATGGACTTCAGAGAAATGGATTTTACGGTAGGTTCTTACACAAATACTGCAGAGTTCGTATTGTGATCTTCAGGTTTTCCACCAGAGCAGGAGGAGACTCCGCTCACAGAAAGATCATCCAAGTAGCCCAGTACCGCAATCCCCAGTTGGCGTAGAAAAGCTAGTACCAGGGCTAACCCTTTTTGTTTAGACCCAAGGAGCAGAGGCGAGACTAAAAAGTGAACGCCACAAACTGATAATGCGCCTCTCCCACGGCAAAGCGGAGAAAGCACTGGTGACGAGCACATATTGGATTGTGAAAGTAGGCATCCTTGATGTCGATAGAGGCGAGGAAATAAGACGCAGGGCTGCCACCACCATGTGAATGGACTCCATTCTGAATTTTTGCACCCGCGCGAAGCAGTTCTGCGCCTTAAGGTCCAGGATTGGACACACTTTGCCTTCCTTCCTGGGAACTGTAAACAGGTTTGAGTAAAACCCTGAAAATGTTCCAAAGTCGGAAACGGGACAATCATCCCTTGGTGTAACAGGTCTTGTACAGCCCCAGACAGACACTGTAAGCAGTCCAGGGACAAGCGCAAGTTGGAAGCAAGAACCTTGCTGGGGGACAAGAGCGAAATTCAATCTTGTAGCTGGACCAAATGACTGTGGACCCACTTGTCTTGCACTAGGGAAGTCCACGGGTCCAGAAACCAGCAAAGACGACTCCCCACCCCAGATACTGAACGAGCCTTGTTTACAGGTCTGGAGAAGCCCGCTCTTGGTTTTGCCAAATCAATTTCGTTTGGATCCTCCAGGAGGCAGCCCTGAAGGGCTTTGAGCCCAGAGGGATGAAAAAACGTATGAGCCGCAAAGCAAGGCCCACATCTACGACGAGGCTCCTTGCCCTTAGTAGCCTGCGGAAAAAAAAGGTACTCTCCACCCCCCCCCCCCCCCGGAGACCTTTTATGATGGTATTCAGGGTAGCTCCAAACAGGCGATTTCCTTGAAAGGGAAGATCATTCAAGACCTTTTTCGAAATCTTGTCTGCAGACCAGCATTTGAGACAAAAGAAACGCCGAAGGACCACTGACAAAACAGAAAGCTGAGCCACTAGGGGAGCCGCATCCAAAGAGGCATCACAGATAAACTGCAGCCCCTGGACCAGCTTATCAGCCACCTAAGCAAAGGCAGAGGGGAGCTGTTCTCCCTCTGGGTCACAGCGTAAAAGCTTAGCTCACTCGCTCAGTTTGCGACATCAGGGTAATGGTGAATACCGACCTCAGTGCCAAACCAGCCAGAGCGTACATATTGCAGGCCACAGCCTCCACCTTCCTGTCAGCCAAATCCGTAAAGGCTAGGGACTCTTCAAACAGAATCATGGTCGCCTTTTCCAATAAGGAAACCGGAGGGTCCACGTCTTAATAAGGGACTCCTCGTAGGAGTATCGCCTAGTAAAACGCTTAGGGATCCCAAGGGGGCGCTTTGGTCCTCCCCACACTTTAGTGACAATTATGTCAAAATAGGTGGGGAAAGGAAACCCCTTCGCTGCTCTAGATGGCTTGTGAGTGTTTAACGGAACCTGCGCCTCTGTTGCAGCTGCGTCCTCCATCTTAATCAGTGCTTCCAACAGTGCCTTTTCGTGTGTGGTCGCAGACGTGAAGAAATCATCCTCACGAGGATTGCGGGCGCGTGGTTGCAGACCCAGCAGGGTGACCCACGTCCACAGAGGCCTAATCAGATTCAGGATCTGAGACAAATGAGGCAGGGGAAGGCGGGGGGGGGGTGCTTTTTTGCTAGCCTGTCGCCCAAAAGTCACCTCCACCTGAGACACCTGAGACTTTTTTTGCTTTTAAGTGTAGATGTGAGATCCGAGTCTTTTTGAACCCAGATCTCGCATTAAAGAGGACCTGTTCTGCTTATTTCTATAACAAGGGAATTTACATTCATTATAATAGGAACTAAAAAAAAAATTAAAAAGGGACAGTAAAAATAAATAAAAAAAAAAAAAGTAAAATAAAAAAAAATTTTAAAGCATCCCGTGCTTCCGAGCTCCCGCGCAGAAGCCAACGCATACGCAAGTCATTGCCACATGTATACAGTGTTCAAACCACACGTGAGGTATCACCATGATCGTTAGAGCGAGATAAATAATTTGAGCCCTAGACCAACTAAATTGTTACCTGTAGATATTTTTAAAGCGTCGCTTATGGAAATTTTTAAGTAACGTGTGTCGCCATTGCAGGAGCGTGCGCAATTTTGAAGCATTACATGTTAGGTATTAATTTACTTGGCGTAACATTCTCTTTTACATTATAGAACAAAATTGGGCTAACTGTGTTTTTATTTTTTTATTCAAAAAAGTGTATTTTTTTCCCAAAAAATGGCGTCTGTAAGAATGCTGCGCAAATATGGTGTGACAAAGTGTTGCAACAATCTCCATTTTATTCTCCAGGGTCTCTGCTAAAAAAAATATATAATGTTTGGGAATACCAAGTCATTTTTGAGCAAAAAATACAGATTTTAACTTGTAAACAAGTGTCTGAAATAGGCCTGCCTAAAAGTTGAACGATTTTGCCGTGATTTTGATTGGACTTGAAGCAATGCCTATGTATGAACCTCAAAACACATTAAAATCGTCTCAAAAGTAGTGCAAGGACTACTTCGAAGTCGTTGCGACTTGAAATCGAACAGATATGAACAGTACTTATTGGAAATCATGGAATGACGACTTTGCAGTCCCAAGTCGCGGGACAAGTCGCACAAGTGTGAAAGGGGCCTAAGTGGTTAAGCAACCCATTCCATTAAAAAAACCTGAGCCATCTATTAGTGATAATAGGTTTGTTTTGCAGCTACTAGTAGGTAACAAGTCAGACAGGGCAACTGCAAAAAATACAACTCCACAAACTAGATGGTAAAATTTTATCTGAAGCATTTCTCAGTACATGCTGAAACTTTATTTAACAAAATACCAGAGGATTTCAAAAATGTTCTGTGTTGAATCTTTTAAAAATAAATAAAAAGGATTTGCTGAAAGATCACATATAAGCCTGTAGAACAGGACATTCAGACTTAGATCTAAAGCACTTTCCCTAAGGGGAAATCTAAACCATAAACATGCTGTCACACTCATTTGACAGAAAACAAAATGCTTCTACTTTTGCATGCTTTAAGTTAAAGATGCAGCATAAAGAACTTAAAACAACTGAAAAAACCTTGGGATTGCAGTAAAACAATGAAAATAGCAACAATCGTGTATAAAGTGCTGTAAGCCACAGAAACAAGATTACCTTGTATTTAGTAAAATCAGTGTAAGATTAAAAAAAAAAAAAAAGTGCTTTATTTTATTGCATTATTATTTGCCAAATTGGGCAAAGTTTGATATACGCTGAATGATTTAGGAGGCCAGTGCACTCATAAATGGTACTTTAGTTACAGGTGTCACCTGCTGGTTAGTTAACCCTGTGAACAAATCAGAATCACCGGTTGGATTCCGATTTCTCACGGACATTAAAGTGTTACTGAATCCACATCAGTAAAATTATTCTGTTTATGCAGTAAAGCATGCTCGGCATACTCACTGTGGAACCTAAGAGGGTAATCCTCTGCATTGTGTAATTAGGCAGTTTGATCCGGTCTTCTCTGTTCCTCCCCTTCATCCACAGTCCCCAACCCATCTCCTGAAAGGACAGAGCCTTGGGTACACTCTGCATATGTTCAGCTTGGTGTGTATTGCTAGATTTTTTTTTTCCCTTGGCAGAGTGCATGCGATCAGCACAGGGCCAATCAGCACTGTCCAGAGGATCGGGGGTCCTGCAGCCTCATTGGACAGTCAGGGGAGAATGAAAACCCCTCCTACAAGCTTTAACCAGACATGAATAGAAGTCATAAGACCGCTATACACTGCTAATAGGAAAAGGTATTTAGTGGTTTATATTTACTAAAATAATTGCATTTCTGTGTACTGTGGGAAACCAGATATAGTGAATGCAGGATTCTGGGTTTAATAACACTTTAAATCATAAAGGAGAAAAAGGATCCATAAAGGAGAAAGGATCCATAACAACAGACTCGGCAGGCATGCAGACATTACCACCAGAAAGCCTGAGAAAGGAAAACCACATCAAGTAATTCATTTCTTATGGTGGACTGACCCCTTCTGCAGCCATAATAATTTGATAAAAAGGAAAACCAGAGACCAACCAACACCTAAAGGCAGTGGTCTCCAAGCTTTATAAACAAAGGGCAAGTTAACGGTCCTTCAAATATTAGGGGGGTATACTGTGGTCAGTGGGAGAAAAAGCCCCATTACTAGTACTATGGGGAGTAATAGGGCACCATCATGCCCTATTGTCAGAGTCCGTAACTATGAAGCACTGTTGCTAATAGTGGGGGAAATGCACAAGGGCCAAAAAAAAAAAAAAAACTTAAGCAGAGGGCAGCATCTGGCCCCTACGCTGCAGTTTGGAGACTGATGCTCTAAGGCAGAGGTCTTCAAACTATGGCCCTCCAGTTGTTCAGGAACTACTGTTCCCATCATGCCTAGTCCTGTCTGTGAATGTCAGAGTTTTACAATGCCTCATGGGATGTGTAGTTCCAAAACAGCTGGAGGGCCGTAGTTTGAGGATCCCTGCTCTAAGGGCTTGATGAAGGCCATCACTGCCCCGGTCAGCGTATTCTAGTGACAGTGACCAGAAAGATCATTTTAAATAGCCATGGATAGAAAGCTTGTACAAATGAATGACATGCTGACACTGTCCACATGCACATGGCGCTTTTAGATACCCACAGGGAGGGTGATGTGTGTTCCTGGAAGCAGAAAGCATGCCAATCATGGATAACTACTCCATGTACAATTGCATATGCACAGCTGCAGCCAGTGTGTCAGTCTGTCATTGATTTGTACAGGCTGATCAGAAAACACCTGGCTGTATCAGTTGAAGAAATTAGCAGAGCTGAGCAGTGTATGGCCCTAGCAGGATGAGTATGAGCCCTATATATGTATTTGTAGAATAGGAAAGTAATAATAAAAAAAATAAAAGCAGAGCTGGGGCTGCTCGATCTGGAGTTTATTTGGCTACTACAGCGAAATGTGTGGTTTTGGCAGTGACAGTCTGAAATCTGATCCTTACAGTCATCAGGGAAGTTTACATGAGTGCAACGCAGGGGCCCACTACTACTGCACAGCAATGAGATCCTTATGTGTAAATGTAAACATCAACTACATAATGTTCTATAAAGCACAGAAATCAGCGTTCTATAACAAGTGCTACACCTAGAATTGCAGCAATTGGTGAATGCTGAAATGTAACAATTTGCACACAGCAAGAAACTTTCTAGATGAAGCTGAAGCAGAGCATGAAATAAAAACACGCAGGGCATAAAAGACCTGTGCGCATGACAAATCTTTCATATGCCAAGTATATTTTAAACAAGCTTTACTGACAGGAGAGAAGTAACATGACACTTACCTCTATACTGGAAAATATATCAGCAGAAGTGAAGCCTTCCTTGTGGGGTTCAGATTTCTCATAGACCCCATCAGCAATGCCATTCTGATTAATAGTGTCCGGCCCCATATGTACACCATTCACAGCAGCAGGCTTAGAAGTAGGCTTCGCCTTGTCCCCTTTGCTTTCAGTCACTTTGGAGCCGGCTGTGCAGGTTGGGGCAGCAGCCGAGCTAGATGAACGTGTAGAATTTGAAGAACTCGCTCTCTCGTTCTCATCCTGAGTCTGCTTTAAGACAGCCGTTCTGGGAACTTTACCTGAAGCATATTTTGTATGGGTTGGGGCATGTGCATGTTGGCTGGGGAAGAGCTGCTTATTAATTGGTTGTTTGTGAAGTTTAGCAATAGCTGCCTCTGCTTTCAGGTCCTGATCGGGAGCAGATTTCTTTCTCACAAGCCTGACAGTAGAAGATACGGCTCTAGGAGATGCCACAGGTGATGAGGCATTCGATGCAGACTGTGGTGACCTGGGAGACACCTTAGAGACCGGTGTGGGGCAATCCCTTCCCAACAACGCAGGTCTGGACAGCACTTTTGCCTTTACATTCTTGAAGTTTGGTTTGGGAAAACTGACAACTTCGGGTTTTTTGGCTTTAGCATTTGTCACAGTGGGCAGCTTTTTACCAACTTGTTTTGTTGTAACATTCCCAGGGCCAGTTTTTTTGTCCAGACCATTCAATTTCATAGGTTCCTTGACATTCTCAGATTTCTTCCCCATTTCAATTTGCCCCAAATCTCCTAATGACGGCACAGCAAAAGTCATATTCTTGGACTCTGGTAAAGGAGTGGAAGTATAAGCCTTGTCATCCGTGTGCGAACTGGAACTAGCTACTAAAAATGTGTCTTCACAGTTAATCCCACATGAGATATTTAACAGGTCTTTCGATTCTAAACTACAAGATTGTGTTCTATTAAAAGAATTAGTGTCTTTAACAAGAATACCATCCGTGTCTTTGGCTTCGAGGTCATTATCTTTTGAATGGGTAATGGCTTTGTGGCCTGTCGCTGGAAGAAACCCCACATTATTTTTGTTGATATCATCCTTCATTTTCATGGCTGTGCCAAAATCACAATTTTTAATAACCCTTTCAGCGCCCTCTTCTGGTGTACTGCATGCAATTACATCCCTATGAGTGGCAGATACCTGGTTTGCAACTTCAGGCCCTTTATTAAGTAGCACCCTTTCTTTGGTATCTTTAGGGATGTGTGGAGGCACTTCAAAATAATTCAAGTCTTTATTGGATTGCTCAACAGATTGACAGCAATCCTGAACATTGTTCGGCCATTTTACAGATGTTGAAAAAACCTCAGTGGAAGTGTTGGGTAATGGAGAGCTTTCTAATAATGAGGTACTTGTTGGCTTTTCAGAGCCACTAGAAATCAGGCTATTTTTCCTCATACGCATTTCACTGCTTGTGTCACAAGATGATGAAAACAAACGGATGCGGGTCTCCAAGTCATTGTGCTTAGTGAATTGTGAATCAGTCTCCACCTGCTCAGATACAAGATTCCCACAAGCATCATCTCTCTGATTTACAGTGGATGGAAGAGTCCTCCCCTGTTCAGGTTTGTTGTAACAGGTGTCAGACGAGTGCTTTAAGTAAGGCATAGGCTGTTCAACATTCTGGAGGTTGTGCATATATTGGAAATGACTGCAATAGCAAGGGACTTCATGATGTGAACAAATACGGTTCCTTGGGGGTAAGGAGCTCTGCTCTTGCTTATTAACATAGTCTATAGTTTCTTCTAACTCTATAGTGCCAATGTAGTTAGGACTTATGCCTGCTGAAATTTCATCAGAATTTTTATGCAAATAGTCTATTGTACTCTCAAGTTCCAGCCCAATAGCCCCTTGGGAAACAGACTCGCCACCTGACTGATACATGCACCATGCTGGATCATTAGAGTTCATGTTCCATTCACATTCAGAACAATTTGCCTTTTGCTCCTTATTTCCATTGCTGTGGTCAAAGAGTAAGGGGGAGTCATACTCATTCTTGGGGGATTCCTCCAGATTTTGTATATTCATCCTGCTGCTCCACAGCTTTATACACCTCAGTCAGGACATTTTTTGTTTTAAAAGTGGTGTTCAACTACAAAGGAAGTCCCATCTATCGAGATGGTAAGGAGCAGATCCACGCAAGGCAGAGGCATCGGATATTTATTGGAGTTGTGTTCATCAGGACATAAAGAGATCACATCTGTAAATAAAGAAAGGAATATTATGATTGGTACACAAAACATATTTTTTTTGACTACATGAACATACAATATATGCCAGCATAGAAGACGACTAGGCGTATAAGATGACCCCCTAATTTTCCAGTTAGAACATAGGTTTTGGGCTACACTCGCCGTATAAGACTACCCCCAACCCCATGATGGGGTCTTGTCTAGCAGCCGTTTACACCCATTAATCAGGCAGGAGTATAAAATGTGAACCTTAAGAGGACTCAAGGTTTAGGACTACCAAGCTTCATATTTCATGTCTGAGGTTATGTCTTTAACCACCTCCCACCCGGGCCATTGTAAATATACGGCCGGGTGGGAGTCTCGTCCTTCTGAATGGACGTTCCGGAACGTCCTTCAGAAGGAGAGAGATCGCGCCGCCGCAGGCACGCGCAGCGGAGCGATCTCGATGTGCCTGTGTCCCTAGGACACAGAGCAACAAGACTCGGCAGGAGGGCCCTGTGATTGGCCCTCCTGATCACATGACGGCTGTGACCAATCACAGCCGTCATGTAATGTCAATACAGCCGTTATAACGGCTTCGATCTCTTCTCCTCCTGACAGATCCTGTCAGTGAGGAGAAGATCAGAGGATCCATTCTGCAGCCGGGGTGATCAGTGAGTATTTCTAATTACTCACTGATCACAGGGGGGGTCTGTGCTGGTAATCAGAACATTGATTACCAGTGCAGCCCTGGGGGGAGGGGATGCCACTAGAGCCACCAGGGATGCCCACCCATGACCACCAGGGATGCCCACCATGGCCACCAGGGATGGCAAACAGGGCTCAGAGAGCCTGCCAGTGGTGCCCCCCTATCAGTGCTGCCCACCAATGCCATCTATCAGTGCTGCCCACCAGTGCCCGTTATTGCCATCTATCAGTGCCGCCCACCAGTGCCCATTATTGCCCACCAGTGCTGCCGATCAGTGCCCCCCATCAGTGCCGATCAGTGCCGCCCATCAGTGCCGCCAATCAGTGCCCATCAGCGCCGCCTATCAGTGCCCATCAGCGCCGCCTATCAGTGCCCATCAGCGCTGCCTATCAGTGCCACCCCATCAGTGCCACCCCATCAGTGCCACCCCATCAGTGCCACCCCATCAGTGCCACCCCATCAGTGCCACCCCATCAGTGCCTCCTCATCAGTGCCTCCTCATCAGTGTCTCCTCATCAGTGTCTCCTCATCAGTGTCTCCTCATCAGTGTCTGTCAGTCCGGCGTCATCAGTGCTCATCAGTGCAGGAAAAAAATTATCTATTTACAAAATTTTATAACCTAAACAAAAAAACTTTTTTTTTTTTCAAACTTTTCGGTCTTTTTTTATTTGTGCACCAAAAATGAAAAAAACCTGGCGGTGATCAAATACCATCAAAAGAAAGCTCTATTTGTGGGGAAAAAATGACATAAATTTGGTTTAGGTACAGTGTTGCATGACCGCGCAATTGTCATTCAAAATGCAACAGCGCTAAAAGCTGAAAATTGGTCTGGGAAGGAAGGGGGTTTAAGTGCCCAGTATTGAGGTAGTTAATGCTATTTAACACACCTTAACTGTTTAGATTGCAATTAGAACATGTTCTAAAATGTTTGACTGATAACATTTAGTATATTGTAAATTGATATATCCAAATCGGTTTCAGTTGGTTTCTTACTCAAGTTTTATGCTTTTCCGTTAAGGATTTACCCAATTCACCTTGGTTAAGCTACTTCAAGTAGGAAGGCTGTACCGTAGCTTCAGCTACATACAGTATACCGCGCTGGGCCAATCATGGCGAGCGATGTATTCTATTAATACCACGCCAGCTCGGATTGGCTGAGTCAGAGGTTGTAACATTATCAGCCTGCCAATCTGAGCCAGCTTTGTATTCATTAATAGAATACATCACTCACCGTGATTGGCTCAGTGCAGTATACTGTATGTAGCTGAAGCTATGGTACATACAGTATTACCGCACATCCAGCTGGCTGACAGATTAAGAACGTTTGTTTTGGGCCAGCTTGGTAGTCCTAAACCTGGGAGTTCTCTAAGGTTCACAATTTATACTTCGCACATAAGATGACCCCCCAACTATTGGGGGATGTTTTTAAGGTTAAAAAGTTGCCTTATACGCCAGCATATATGGTAACCTAACCCAGAATTTGAAAGTATACCAGTAATGATAAAAATGAACAGCACACAAGTACTCCTGATCAAAAGGTATCAAGTTAGAGTAATAGCTGTTCCATTAGGAGGTAGATGTGATTCACCATTAGTAAAAATTGTCCTTTCTGTGGGAAAAGTGGTTAATGCCTACTGTCCCAATACTCCAGTGCTGCTCTCAGCATCCACTTTGCTTGGTTCTGGCATAGCCACTTGTTATTGAATGACACCCGGGGACATCTAACACCTTCGTGCTCCAGCCCATTAGGCCTCTTGGGGAACAGAATTACCACCTGGCTGATACTTGAACCAGGTTTTTATGGACCCTCTCCTTGGGCTTGCCATCACGCAATCTGTACTCAAAATTCGGCAAAGATTGCCAGGTGCTACATGTTGGCAGCCCATTAGGTGTATAGGAATACAAACAATCCATTCAGGAACTATGGGGCTCAGAGCCCATATGAAGGAGGCCTTAGATGTCGTGGCATTCACTTTAACTTTCCTCCCCCCCCCCCCCCCTCCTTTATTCTCTACTGGTGATCAAGCCAGTGTTATTTTTGAGACAAACCCATTTACCACTTACCAATCCATAGCACTCATAGGTGCTTGTAATGGTCATTATTCAAAAATGTATAAAGATAAAAAAATCTTCTCTCAAGTTGCTTCCACACCGATGCCTTTTTACCTTGCTAAAAGAGCATGAAAAACTCAATGAAAATATCTCCCCTCAAATCCTATGTGACTTTTTACACTACTGCACTGTGGGTGCAGTGCATTTTGAAAAGTTCTGCATGCGGCATCTTTTGTGCGTTTTCAAAAAAAAAAAAAATCACCCCCCCCCATTGTATATAGAAAATGTAACAAAAGTGAGTAAAAACAAAAAAAAAACGAAACAAAAAAACCAAACCGTTGCTTTTCTTGGTGTGGTTTTTAAATCACATGTCCATGTTTCACGGGTGCATAGTGAGAGTCAGGCACCCGGGAAATGCTTCAAAAACGTGTATGCTTAAAGGCATTTTTTTGCAACGAATGAGAATGAAAGCATCCTCAAATGAAAATACAAGCTTTTGAGGTAAAGGCACTTAACAGGGTTAGCTGGATTTCGGCTTTAATTTGTTAGGTTAATCAAAATCTACTAGTGTATCTCTCCCCAGAGAACGCTGCTGTCCAAAAGGGGTCTATAACTACATTATCCAGAGTGTAGACACCATAAAAAGCATTAGTGATCGGATTTACCTGGTGAAAAAGGAAAAAGTCAATGAGTTCACCTATTTTACATGTTACACCCATATAGAGAGTAACCTGATACTTTGGAGCAGTCCCCCACAAACCCCCCCCAAAAAATGACTTTCATGACAACGCGCAGGGAATCCTCATTTCAAAAACTGCATAGCTGTGCAGTTGCATCATTTATAGGAATCTGTGAAGAAACTCCATAGAAGAAAGTTCCATCTGCCACTGTAGTAGATGGCTTGTAGTTCTCAATGGACCATGAGAGCACTGATCAGCATCTTTGTAGTTCATCAACCTTTCCTGCACTTCGGTAATTGACTTCAGTAACTGCCCGTATGGGAGGTACACTCCCTGAGCTCAGAGAGTATGTGTTTAATGCCACTTACTGACACCCACAGAGTCTGACACTGCACCCTTTGATGATATATAAATCATTAAATGATGCTGCTGCCCACAGAGCCCAGTGACCTGCCCTCACCTAAAATGGCGGCCGTGCTAAAACGGCGCCAAACTAAGTGTACACACGCGGTCTGGCCACCACCGGGGACCCTAGATACACACCTCACCGCTATGGAGCCCCTCCCAAAAACCCCCCAGGTACCACAAGTACACCACACAGCGCCTTCAGCAGGGCCAGGGAGGGAGGGAAATAACACCAAGCCAGCCAGAAGGGGGATCCCACAGAGACCACCAGCCCTGCCACCCCCCAAGAGTGGGCCCACAAACCCCCCTAAAAGTCCCCAGGGACAAGGGGATATCAGTAATCACCAGTCCAGGGAAGCGGGCACCACTCTGATACGGGAGACCTCCCACCCTAAGTGGGGGTGCTGTCAGCCAAGTAGGGATGCTAGCAACACGCAGGCGGTCCGGGTTGAGACACCCTTAGTGAAGACACGTCTCCGCAGGCTCGTCCCCATTCCGAGGGGCACTGTTGTTGCGAGGCCTGGGCGCACCAGTAACCTGTGACGCTTGTTGGCAGGCTGGGACTCCATAAGGATCTATATTACCCAGTGCGAGGCCCAGCTCTGCAGTCACTTTTAGTCCTCCAGGAAAAAGTCCCTGACTAACTAGTGATCGGGAGAGAAAATAAAAACCTATTTTCAGAAAAAACAAAGAAAAACAGAGACACTAGGTCCCGGCCAGGAGAGCTAGCCTACTCCTATGCTAGGCGGCATAAAACTGAGGACCAGTTGTAACTGGATCAGGGATAATGGCTAGGGACGGCCCCCTAGAGGTGTGTCTAAGTATATTAAAGTTTTGTATTAACATTTCTATCTGCCTAGCTTTCTCCTGCAGAGGGCGCAATTACCCAATAGTGAAGGCTTCTTCATTTGGATGCTCACTCACATCACACTTTACAATCTGACCCAGATTGTGCACCAGATTCACCAAAACCATGTCATACGAGGACCTGCCTAATCTAACCAGTTAATTTGTATCCAATCAGGTCGGACAGTGCACTACATAAAATGTGTTGCGTAGGATAAATCCATTCATGAGGTTTTAAAAACACAATCCTTTGCATCTATGTGAGGGGTGATAAAATGCAGGTCTTTTGAAAGCAACCAAGTAAGCTATCAGTTAAGGATCAGGCCTATTTCTGACATTTGTTTACAAGTTAAAATCAGTATTTTTTTCCTAGAAAATTACTTCGAACCCCCCAAACCTTTAGTAGAGACTAATTAACTAGAGAATAATCGTTGCAATACTTTGTCACATTGTATTTGTGGAGCGGTCTTAAAAATGCAATTTTTTTTGGAAAAAAATACATTTTTGAATAAAAAAAAAAAAAAAAAAAAGAAGAACAAAGTAAAGTTATCCCAATATTTTTCCTATAGTGTGAAAAATAATGTTACGCCGAGTAAATTGATACCTAGCTTGTCATGCTTCAAAATTGCACACGCTTGTGGAATGGCGACAAACTTTGGTAATAAAAAATCTCCAGAGGCGACGCTTTAAAGATTTCTACAGGTTACTAGTTTAGAGTTACAGATGGAGCCTAGTGCTAGAATTTTTGCTCTCTTTCTCCAACGATCGCGCCGTTCACATTCTACATATGTGGACGCGACTTGCGTATGCGTTCGCTTCTGCGCGTGAGGTCAGAGGGACGGGGCGCTTTAAATGATTTTCTTATTGTACTTTTTATTTTTACACTCTTTAAAAAATATATATATTTTTTGATCACTTTTTTTCCAATCACAAGAAATTTAAACCTCCCTTGCAATATAAATAAAATAAGCATGACAGGTCCTCTAATGTGAGAGCTGGGGTCAAAAAGACCTCAGATCTCACATTTACCCTTAAAAGCAATAAAAAAAGAAAAATTTGGCCTATATATTATATATGTATCTTAGGGGTGGCCATTAGAAAACTAAAGCATCCATCACATCTAAGAATTGGTAAGCCGCAATATACAGAAGTTTAGTTTTGGTTTTTAGGAGGGTGTCTCAATACATATTAGCTGCTCCCTCAATGCACAGCAAATAAGTATGTAATGATCATTTACTAACAACAGCTGTTCATCTATAGAGCACACAAAACCAGATGGAGAAAGCATAGAAGGTTTCAAATAAAAATGTTTTTACTGCTTATATAAAAGCAGTGTTATCTCAAGAGTACACAGTACTCAGCAGAGTTGACTAAAAACAATTTCCTGTTCAACTGGCTCTTACAAATAAGGATGGAAAAAAAAATAAATTCTGAATGCACGTGGGAATTCTCTATTTTTATCTTTTTTTTTTTTGTACTACTGATATTTCCTAGTGGACTAAGCCATCTTATGGTATTGGAAACCTGGGAGCACAAATGCAACAAGGGATAGAGATTGGCCTAAAAAGAAAAGTACAGTAATCCAAAGTAACCGAACAAAAGCGCAATATATTGAAGTGTAAAAAAAAAAAAAAAAAAAAAAAGGGGGGGGGTAGGGTAACTGTTCCTGCACTTGAGAATAGCACTAGAAGTGGGTTCATGAAGTATTTATGCCTTTGTGTTTGTGCGGATTTCCTCCAGGTACTTGGGTTCTCAAACCTAGCGTTTCTCAAACTCTCTCTCGAGGCACCCTATAAGTATGCAATTGTATAAATCTGCTCATATGCATGAGTCTCACCATCACATCCAATTTCCCCACCGCATTAAAGGCCTTCCATCACATAGGCCCCCCTATCACACAGTACCCCTCTTCACATCACAGCCCTCTTTCTTGGCTCCATCAATGTGGCAGACGTTAGGAGGTAGACTTCTGTTTTCTCCTGAACGCTGAGGGCAGCCCTATATGGCCTGCCCTCGATCAGAGTCATGCATTGCCATGGTGTGGACGAGGCAGCCAGCATTACCATAGCAAAGAAAGATGTTGTGCGTCCGTGCCCAACAGTGTCACTGGTTATGTTGCAAGTGGGTAGTCTTCATGGCACCATGGCAACTCCTAATGATCCAGGGAAAACTGGGTCCCACCCCGGGAGAACCCAGATAGCACCCTGGTTGAATAACACCGCCTTTGCTCATCAAACTGCAAGGTTAACAGGTTCTGAGCATCTATACCCTGGATTGTTTGTAGGAATGTGGCAGGTATATTAGGATGTGCACACTATGACAGACAAGGAAGTCTTCCATATACATCTCAGTGGTGGGTAATAGGTCAGTGCTACGTACAGTATCTCACAAAAGTGAGTACAGCCCTCACATTTTTTGTAAATATTTTATTCGATCATCTTTTCATGTGACAACACTGAAGAAATGACACTTTGCTACAATGTAAAGTAGTGAGTATACAGCTTGTATAAAACAGTGTAAATTTGCTGTCCCCTCAAAATAATACAGCCATTAATGTCTAAACCGATGGCAACAAAAGTGAGTAGACCCCTAAGTGAAATGTCCAAATTGGCACAGTGTCAATTTGTGTGGTCACCATTATTTTCCAGCACTGCCTTAACCCTCTTGGGCATGGAGTTCACCAGAGCTTCACAGGTTGCCACTGGAGTCCTCTTCCACTCCTTCATAATGACATAATGGAGCTGGGGGATGTTCGAGACCATGGGCTCCTCCACCTTCCATTTGAGGATGCCCAACAGATGCTCAATAGGGTTTAGGTCTGGAGACATGCTTGGCCAGTCCATCACCTTTACCCTCAGCTTCTTTAGCAAGACAGAGGTCGTCTTGGAGATGCGTTTGGGGTCGTCATGTTGGAATACTGCCCTGCTGCCCAGTCTCCGAAGGGAGGGGATCATGCTCTGCTTCAGTATGTCACAGTAAATGTTGGCATTCATGGTTCCCTCAATGAATTGTAGCTCCCCAGTGCCGGCAGCACTTATGCAGCCCCAGACCATGACACTCCCACCGCCATGCTTGGCTCTAGGCAAGACACTTGTCTTTGTACTCCTCACCTGGTTGCCGCCACACACACTTGATACCATCTGAACCAAATAAGTTTATCTTGGTCTCCTCAGACCAAAGGACATGGCTCTAGTAATCCATGTCCTCAGTCTGCTTGTCTTCAGCAAAAACTGTTTGCTCGCTTTCTTGTGCATCATCTTAAGAAGAGGCTTCCTTCTGGGACGACAGCCATGCAGACCAATTTGATGCAGTGTATGGTCTGAGCACTGACCGGCTGACCTCCCACCTTCAACCTCTGCAGCAATGCTCGCAGCACTCATATCTATTTCCCAAAGACAACCTCTGGATAGGACACTGAGCACGTGCACTCAACTTCTTTGGTCGACCATAACGAGGCCTGTTCTGAGTGGAACCTGTCCTGTTAAACCGCTTTAGGGTCTTGGCCACCATACCGCAGCTCAGTTTCAGGGTCTTGACATTATAGCCTAGGCCATCTTTATGTAGAGCAACAATTCTTTTCAGATCCTCAGAGAGTTCTTTGCCATGAGGTGCCATGTTTAACTTCCAGTGACCAGTATGAGAGAGAGCGATAACACCAAATTTATGCTCCCCATTCACACCCGAGACCTTGTAACACTTACGAGTCACATGACACTGGGGAGGGGAAATGGCTAATTGGGCCTAATTTGAACATTTTCACTTCGGGGTGTACTCACTTTTGTTGCCAGCGGTTTAGACATTAATGGCTGTGTGGTGAGTTATGTTGGAGGGGACAGCAAAAAATATTTACAAAAATATGAGGGGCTTGTTCTCTGCTTTCTCATATGTAGCCTTTGTACTCCCTACTAGAACCAGTGACCAACCACTATAAAAATAACACATCCAAGTTTGTAAAACATACAGGTATGAAGATTTACTAAAGAGCTCTATGAGCACAAACTATAGTTCGATATGGAAAGCGCTTCTAATAAATTCATGATATTTCAGTGTCCAACACATTCCCCTGTCATTATAACTCCATAATAAAGCAAGTTGTTGAAGTTATTTCTTCAAGTTTGAAATGAAAGGAAAACTCATCAAATAATGAAGGGGCATATGTATTCATCAGAATTTCCACTACTCAAATGGTAAAGCAATATTCTTAGCCTTGCCGGGATGAATAAGAGTAATAGAAGATATGAGCTGCCTGTCTTTCCTGGATGAAATCCAGCTCTAGATTCCTTCTAGGCTTTTATATATAAGGCTAGATGCAGACACTTGGTTGTGATTACCTGTTGAAGACAAGGATCCAACTTCAGAGTGGCAGAATTTTTTTTATTTTAAGCACAGAAACGAGGCCAATGGTGTCACCCTAGGGACTCATTTATACTTGTACTCGCCGTCCAGAAGTCTTTTTCCCCAGCACTAAGCTGCATGCAGACAGCCTATAAAAAGTAAATGGGAGTGCACTGGCTATGCGAACTTGCCGCACAGTTGATTTTGACAAGAATGGTTGCACACACCGGACTCAGAGCCCGTGCATCAAATGTGCGCACCTGTCCCTGCACACCTCCCAATCTCAGTTGGGAAGATGGGTCTGTAAAATCAATGGTCTCCCATTTACTTTCTATGGGCTGCCTTCATGCAGCTTACTGTTGGGGGGGGGGGGGGGGGGTAGGTTCACACCTATGCAGTTTTCTTATGATCCCTTTCTGCAGTGCTTTTTTGGTGCATTTTTGAAGCATTGACCCTTTCCAAAAATGCAGCAGCTGAAAAAAAAGGGAGATGTGAATGTGGGAAACCATTTTAAATGGACTGTAGTGAGTTTCCGCAAAAAGCACCATAAAAACGCATAGGTGTGAACCAGGCCTAAATGTCTGTGGACGCTGCACAGGGCTGTGCACGCCTATTAATGGAGGCTTTGCACTTAGTCAGTTTGTTTAAAATGGTTATAATTTCCTTATCTTAGGGCCAACTCACACTACGTGCATTGGCCTGAGACTTTCTGCATCGGATGAGTTTTCTATGTGCCTCCTTCACACACAAATGTTAGGGTCATGTGCATTGCATCAAAATTCAACCAGTCAGCATTTTAATGCAATGCACATCAATGCATATGAATGCAAAGCAACACAATCTAGAAAACACTTATTTGTTCGTATTTTAACCCTTCCAGGAGAGGGACCGGTCACTTCACAATGGATGGTAACACACACCAAAATTCATAACAATTCTTTCTAAAGCATTAAAATGTAAAAATATATATAACAATATATATGTAAAATCAGTGCTAAAATTACACAGATAACAGTGAATGATATCTGTGTAATTTTAGCACTGATTGTGCATAACATCAATGCAAGTGGAAAAATCTAACAAAATTGATCAATAAATAATGCAGATATAATAAATAAAATTAAAAGTGACAAGTGCTCCAAGAATATAAAAAAACGTGAATGGGAGAGTGCATATTTAAACAATCATGTCAAAAGCCATTCGTAATAAGGTGAATGGTTAAAAAATTAGTTCAAATGAAGTAGTGATTGCTAAAATTATTCACCTTTACATGAGTGAAGGGGATGTGCATAGCCAATACTAACTAGTGGAGCCAGTGTCGCCATTGGAACGTGACAGGGGATCCCTATACATATGCTGAAACACTTTTATTTTCCTTATTTGAGGTGAGCAGCCACTGCACCCAGTATTGGATTTGGTGTTTGGGAGTGTTTCACATCGGTGACACTGTGATTGCCTGACCTCACCATTTTGGATTGTCACAGATTTTAGGAGTTTCCCCTGCACAATCACATGGACTTCCTGTATTGAACTTGGTTTTTAACAATCACTACTTCATTTGAACTAATTTTTTAACCATTCACCTTATTACGAATGGCTTTTCACACGATTTTTTAAATAAGCACTCTGCCATTCACGTTGTTTGATATTCTCAGAGTACTAGTCACTTAAATTTTATTATATCCGCGTTATTCATCGATCAATTTTGATTTATTTTTCCACTTACTTGCATTGATTTTATGCACTATCATTCACTGTTATCTGTGTAATTTTAGCACTGATTTTACATATATATTGTTGCTTAGACCAACTCTATTTTGTTCCAAAGTGGGATTGGAAGTCCCCTTCCTGCTGCTGGAACACAGTTCTGTATACTGTATGTAGCTGAGGCTATATACAGTTTATACAGTGCTCACAGCTGTTGCATTGGTTAGCGAAGTAAATAGCTTATTTGAACCAAGCTTGGTCCAAACAAGCTTTTAAAAGTTTGCTGAAACCTGGAGTTCTGCTTTAAGGCCCATGTCACACACAGTGATCCTCTTGCTGGCAGAGCAACTACCTGTGTTTACTGCATTGCTTCCTTGTAGGAAGAAACGCTGCAGAATCTACCTTACCAGTAAAAGAAACAATGCCTTACTGATGCAGCGAAAAGGAAAGGAAGCAATTCCATGGCTCTTCTCTCCAATATTTTATAGCAATCCTGTCACTTGTAAATTGTCCCCAGTGACTGTACTGCAAGGGATTGATAGTAAAAGTACAGTCAAGACAAGGCAGTCTGGTATTTCTGTGGTTTGAAAGAATCTTCGCTCTAAAAGGAGTTCTGTGAAAAGATTACCAAAGTCAAACACTTACAAAGAATTGAACTTCCACAAGGCAGTGAACCACTACTGATGTGATCAAGCACCAGACCCTGGGAAGGGAAAAGAACAATGCTTTAGGATTTTAGTAAAACTTGTTAATCCTTACCAACATAATGTAATCCTATTACAGAGCAATACCCTCTCTATAGCAACTAAATGCATGAGTATCAAAAAACGCCAAGTACAGGTCAGTCTTCTAAAGAGAAATAACTAGGAACCCATAGACCAGTGATAGTGAACCTTGGCACCCCAGATGTTTTGGAACTACATTTCCCATGATGCTCAACTACACTGCAGCGTGTATGGGCATTATGGCAAATGTAGTTCCAAAACATCTGGGGTGCCAAGGTTCGCCATCACTGCCATAGACCATTCCCATTTAACCCAGAGATATGACCCTTCCAACTCTGGGGTACACTGCAATTTAAATATGAGCATGTTCATCCATGTCGCTACCAGCTGTGCCAAGTGGTAAGCAGTTAAGGCCAAAACCAGCTGAAATCCATTTGATGATGGTCACTTGGCAAAGCAGTACTGCTTTGCTCTATATGCCAAGTTCTAAAAAGCTACAATGAGGCGGTAATAAGACAATACAAGGTTGGCTTACTTCTGGGCTCCCTTTAGTATGCCTAACAAGTTGAACCAAATCCTCAAAGCTTGCCTTTTGTACTACCATACCCTGTCCCTAGGGGTCAGACCTATAGGAAAAAAATAAAACAAACAACTTTTATTCTAGGGAGAAGATAAAGTGGAACTTCAGTCAGAAAATTAAGTTCTGCTAGATCACTTGAGGCTGGCCCCTTTTGCAGGTATATCTATGTAAAACATTAAATATAAGTGCCTATACTGTTTAAAATAAAGTAATACATGGTCTCACTCTGCTCTGCACATGCTCAGTTGCTCTCTATTTTTAGGCACCATGCCGAATTTGTAGAGGCCCATCTGCTAACAGCCAAAAGATTTAGGCTGGGTTCACACTGACGTGAATTTGATGCAGGTTTCCCCGCATCCAATATGCATGACAGGAAATGGCGACCAGCTCTCAATGGAGCCGGATCATACAGCTCTAGGGCATCTGCAGTCCCCATTGGAAAAGGGTTCTGTGCGTCTTTGTGTCCGATTCAGGTGCGAATTCAGCCGAAAATTCGGACTGGATTCACACCTGAATCAGTGAACAGGGATGCACCGGACCCCCTGCTTTGACCCACAGTCACACCAGTGTGAACCCAGTCTTACTGCTGCTCAGGGGATCTGGGCTTCAAAAAAAAGGCAGCCTCCAGCAAGAAGAAACAGGAACAATGTTGGAGGCAATTTACAACACAAACTTATTTTGATTGTATAATTATTTGGAATATGTGTTCCTTGCTAAAGAATATAGTTTATCAAGTTGTTATTGGTAAAGTTCCACTTTAAACATATGCAGATCTTAAAAGTGCTCCAGGACTGGGATTTGAAAAAAAAAAAAAAAGGGGTAAAAAGTAGTAAGGTATTGTGCAAAATCCTCTCAGCCCCAGTTCAAACTGTCACAATGCATGCAATTGGCACAGGAATCGAACCGCATTCCTATGCGGTGCAATTTGAGAGCATTAATTTGAATGGCTAAAATCACACTGCATGAAAAAGTTGCTGGCAGCTTTTTGTTTGAACTGGAATCGTATCAAATAAGTGTTACATACCCAGGCAATCCGGTTCAAGCAAACACACTGCATTTTGCAACCTGCTTTTTAGTCGTCGTTCACAATTGACATGCTTAGCATAGTGCATGAATATAGTGTGATTGCAATGAGGTGCGGGAAACACGTTTCCTGCATCACATCAGTGTGACCTGAGGCTTAGCTCCAGCAGTTGCTACTTGCCAGCGTTAAACCTTGTCAGCTAGGCATGTCAGCGGCTGGCTACACATCACCTGAACTTTTCCTAGATAACATTTTATATTTTGAAATTATTGGGATACCCTCGATTAGGAAAAAAAAAAATAAAAAATTGTGTTCAGTGTTAAGATTTATACGTTACTGAATAGAATTCCCAATAAAATGTTAAATGTATGCGCAAAATTGTGTCAATTTAGTGAGCTGCAGCTGAGACCAGGCAAATGAATTATACTTCCAAAAGCACATATTTATTATTATTATACAGGATTTATATAGCGCCAACAGTTTGCGCAGTGCTTTGTATGTAAAGCACTGCTCACTGCCCAAATTCAATACATAACATTAAAAGTTCATATATGAAAAAGTGTGCATCAATCTTTACAATGAAAAATTCTTTCCATCTTCAACTTTCAGCCTCTGAAGACCCCCTGTGAGGGGCGAAACGTGCTAGGCGGAGACCATTTGGAATCTCGCATACATTTGGCATACATTCAATTTTTACTTGTTTTTGTGTTAATCTAACGAGATATAATGCACTCAAAAGAACTACAGATCTCAGCAAGCATAGGATGTCTATATTTAGGCACATTTGACTACGAACATTAATTGTATAGGGCCAACAACATTTGGCGACTGTGGGACTATATGAGAGGAGCATATAGAGGAGCATACAGATTTGAAGATGGAATGCATTTTTCAGTGTCAAGATTGATGGACACTTCTTTATAGATAAACTTCTCATGTTAAAAGGGGAGCTCCAGTCTCCAAAAAAAAAAAAACCACAACATGTATATATATTACATACACATACATACACATAAGTAACTACTTAATATTAAGACACCTGTCCAGGGATCCAGTGATGTTGGCACCCAAGCCGATACTTCAATCGACTTCGGGGGGAAAGGTGATGGCATTGTAAGTAAGGGGAACCGGCAGTGAAACCTTCCAGCTTCACAGCCAGTTCCCTACTGCGCATGCATGAGGTGCACTGAACTTTGTGAATGGTCCACACACAGGTCCCAGAAGGCTGTGGGGGAGGGGCCAATACTGCTCAGAGACCGCCGCAGCGATCCGAGCCAGAAGTGGGAGTGCCAAATGAAAAGGGGGGGGGGTGTGTGCAAACAAGCAGAGCTTCCCCCTTTGGGTCGACTCGAGTGCGACAAGTATTGAATAAGGATTTGGGTAGTGAGCAGGGCTTTGCATATATGGTTTGTATCATTTTATCTTCACTTTGCAGTTTTCTTGGCGGTGGTTGAATTTCAGCAGCAGTTCAGGCAGACACTACAAGAGATAAACTGAAATTTAGTGTTTTTTCTGTTACCTGCCACAAAATTATTGTCAAAAATGAAATAAAATGAGAACTCCGTATCGGATACCTGAGAGGGCTGGCACTGTTGATCAGTATTATTTTCCAACATGCCATTTTCCATCTATTAAGTAAGGTTGACTCATGTTAAGGTCGCTGTAGCAATCTGTAGGCCCCATTCACACAAACACATGATGTTATATGATGTAAATTGTGGTAGTATTTCTGCACCTGGCAACACATACAGCATACAACACATAGTAACGAATGACTAAGCAGGCATACGCCTTGCATAAAACATGTGCACAGGCACAGAACCCTGGATACACACAAGCCGCATCCAGAAATTTATACTTGTGTTTTTTACAATTACGGCATGCAGCCATGTACAGCTTGATTAAGCCATTCATTACTATGGGCAGCTATATGCTGCAGGAGCATCTCCCAAGTACGGATGTATGTCTGCAATATTTGGCCTCATGTACCCCATGTGCATGATGCACTATAGCAGTTTAAGTAGAACTATAGGCAAAACACTTTCATTTTGGCTAGGGCAAGGGAGAGTTATACCCATCAGATTTTTTATCGCCATCTAGGTCCCATTGTGGATATAAATTTCTGCACATTAGGGGAATACATTGAGGACCCCCCACCAAAACTAGTATTCCCATAGTAAGATTTTCCCTCTATTACTTTTCTTGGAACAACCCAAAATTTGGAATTTGCTTTTACATTCACTTTCAATGATAAATTGTAAACATGACCGAGAGGGTGAATATTCCTGATGGGGGCACACACCGCAATAAAAACTGACAGGGATCTAAACCATCTCCACTTCACCAAAAAAAAAAAAAAGTTTTGCCTTTAGTTATACTTTATAGCACTCCTGTGCCATTGTCAAGTGGTAACCTGCAGTATGTAATACACTCAAAGCAGCCACAGGGATTACAAGTAAAGTGGTTTGTGGAGGATTTGGATAAAACCACACAAAAGCAAAAAGGCAGCACATCAAATAACCCAAAGCCGCTGCTAAAGTAGTACATGCTTGTTTTAACAGTAGGTTACATGAATACTAGCATCCAAAATAGGTAAATTTATACCATATGTACAAAATATAAAGTCACAGACATTCATATTTTCATTTTAAAAGAAACTTATTGGATTATTCATCATATAGATCTAAACCCACAACAGTACAATCAGTCCGTATTTGCAGACAAACATGCTTGTTATACTCACATTGGAACCTAATCCTGCCTGACTTCTCTGATCCTACCCTTCTCCCACAGTCCCCAATCCATCCCCTGATAGTACAGAGCTTTTGGGGGCACTCTAATAATACACAACAAACTTAACAGTGCAGTGTTTTTTTTGTTTGTTTTTTTGGGAGAGTGCATGTGATAGGCACATGGTCAATCAGCACTGTCCAGACAGAGGGTCAGGTCCTGCAGCCTTATAGGACAATCAGAGTAGAATGAGAACCTCCGCCTACAAGCTTAGACACTCAGTCTAAAGACTGCTATAGACTGCTGATGAAAAAGGGTATTTAGCAGTTTAGTTCTACAAAAAAAAAAAAAAAGGAGTTGGAAGACCAGATATAGTGAATGCAGGGTCCTGGGTTTAGTAACACTAAGACCTGCTCAAAAAACACACACGCATCCTCAGTTGCACTCTTTTCAGGAAAACAGTGGATCCTTGAGAGCACCAGTAAAAAATGTTTTGCAATGCGATCTGGAGCAGAGGGGTGACAGGTTCTCTTTAATGAGACACTGCATGTCACCTAAAAAACATCACCTACGACTTTTTCCCTAGTATAATGATATTAAGAAAAAACAAATGAGTAAAAAAAGGAATTATTATTTTGCAAAAAAATTTAAACCCAAGCACATAACCCCCCCAAAAAAAAAAAAAAAGTTTGAGGCCCCCACACCTCCACTTATACGAACATAAGTGCATGTGTCTGGGGCACTTATACATGAAAACATGGATTGCATTACACATTACACACACCAGAGGGAGAGCAATAGTTCTAGCACAAGACCTCCTCTAACACTAAACTGATACCTATATAGGGGGGGCCTTTTAAGTGTCTCCTATAGAAAATATAGAGTACTGATGTTATCACTATTTTAAGGGTGCACACAAGTTTAAGGTTGAACATGTTAGGTTTCTATTCATTTCTTGCAACCTGGTCTTTAATATTTTACCAAAAATTGGGATCGTTTATTGCATTTGTTTACCCTAAAATTCACTTTAATTTTTTTTTTCTTTCAAGAAATTTTGCGTTCCCTAGACCTTTGCAGTAACGTGTGACATAAAAAAATGGAACTACCACTATGTTATTCTCGGGTATCTGCTTTCTAGTAAAATATATAATGTTTGGGGGTTTTGTGTCATCTTCAGGCCGAAAACTATTTTTTAAATGTGTGTAAAAAATTAGTTAGTTATATTCATCTAAGTCTGCTAGCTGGCTGTGCATTTTTTTTCCAGCCAATGGGCTGAACTTAGTCCTGCCTGCTGTTTTCTGGATTGACAGCACAGCTTTCTGTGAAGTTCAGTGTGTGGGGTATAAATGAAGGTTGTGGATCACTGAGGTTTAAAAAGGGGATGGAGGTGTATGTGTGCATGCGTGTTTTTTTTTTTTTTTATGCTTTCTTTTTTTAGCATTTTTGCTTTATCAGTTTTCTAGATAAAATATATTTTTTTCCTGGCTAAACTAGCCGGGGACGCAGAGCGCTTGACCCGGAAGTGACAGCGCTATCGGTGTCACAAAAAGGAGAGTAGAGTGGATGTGTGTGTGGGGTGCCAGTACCGGTGGTTTGGGTGAGCAATCAGGCGACAGGGCTGCCACCCAAATGTTTTAACCTGACAGGCAGGAGTCCCAGTGGCTGCAGACACCAGATTGTGTGCAACACTCCCCATTGTAAGGTCTGCACAAAGCACGGACCTGGTAGCAAAAGGGTTAAAGCTGAACACCTTTAATAGTGGAAGCAAACCCTCCTATCGTTTTCAGCCAAGGAGGCTGCCATCTTGGCCTCTGTGTAATCTTCAATTGCCATGATGCTGCACGTTATCAGATAGGACACCAGCCATTGGATGGTTTGACAGTTTGAGAGCACAACCAATCTAAAAGTTACATTTCCAGCACATGTCAGGAACGTAACCCATTTTTTGAAACTGTTAAATTGATGGGTTTACTTCTGCCTCCCCCTCCAAAAATTTTAAGTCAGTAGCTACACATACTGTAGCTGCTGACTTAATATTAGGACACTTACCAGTCCTGGAGTCCAGCGATGTCAGCACCGCAGCCGATGCCGCTGCCATTACCTTGCGGCTTCACGGGTGGGTCCCTAGTGCGCAAGCACAAAGCGCGCTGCGCATTCCTAATGGCGCGGTGGTGGAGGAGGGGGCCGCGCTTCTGAGGGACGGCGCCGTATCCCGGAAGTGGGGAAGGGTACCTGTCAAGAACAAGTACCCGTTCCCCCCTCCCCCCTGAAAGGTGCCAAATGTGGCACCGGAGGGGGGGGGGGGGGAGTAAACAAAAGAGCGGAAGTTCCACTTTTGGGTGGAACTCTGCTTTAAGCAGTTACAGCCTACAGCTTTTCCCCCCCTTTTGGAAAAAAGTTTTACACAAATGTTAAAAAGCTACCAGATGTTGAAAAAAATAACAGACTTACTGGCCAGATCACCAATGTAAACACAAAAGGAAAAAAAGTCTGAAAAAGTAACCTAATGCTATCACCAGGTTTAAGAATTGGAAATCTGCAATTTAATACATTTTTGTTCTTTGGTTTATTTTGCAGTTGGTGTGTTTGCATGCTATGTGATGCTACAACTTTTCCCCTATTTAGAAGTTTTTTACTGTTTGTAAGCAAATTTAATTTTTAGATTTCCCCAATAATCAAAAGCATTATTGTGACAATTTCCCCTTCAGAAATTCAAAGTTCACCCACTCACCAAGCTATCACCTTGAATGTTGCCATAGTAATATTACACTTAATATGGGGAATTCAGATATTAAAGTCTGCAGAAACATTGTTCGTAACAAAGCATGATATTTTATTAAAATTATTCAACACATTAATTGTCAATCAAATAAACAAAAAACCCTAATTTTCTTTAGCTTTGGAGGGAGTTTTCAGTGTTAATTTTGTCAGAAGGAAAAAATAAAATGCTGAATGCTCACACTATGAAAGCAACGAGTTCTTGGCATCAAGATGCTCTGTTTTTTCCACTACAGAATGAGACTGATGAATTCTAACATCAACTATTCCAAAATGACTCAAAACGAAAAGCCTGGCTTCTCCTGTAAAATGATCAACTGAGTTACATTCAGAGCCTAAAATAATACCAGGAAAGGAAAAGCAGCCAGTCTCACAAGGCAAACTAATCATACGCTCAAAGAACTGCTCTATGGAAAGATGAATTGGTTATATTATTCAAGTACAGGATCTACATAGAAAAAGGCAGATACTAACCAAAAATAGATAGTCTCCATACTTTTGCAACAGTTAACTCCAGAAATACTTTCGGTGATGAAACCACATACTACAGTTTCACAATGGCAATAAAATTACCATTTTTATTTTTGTGCATACTGCACCGGTAATGGCTTTCCCCTTTCCCCGAACACTGCCAGTCATGTGATGTGTGGAGTTTACAATGTAGTGTGGACAGAGCTGGATGTAGCAGTATTGATCTGCACTAATCCGCTTTCCTACCACCCAAGCGGTTGTTGATAAATGCTGGAGACTAAAGGCCCGTACACACGTACCGATTGTCGGCCGAAAATGTTCGGCCGCCGAACGATCGGCCGATTTTCGGCTTGTTAGTATGATGCTTCCGACAGCCGACAGCGCACTTTCGGCCGAAAAGAATCTGTCTTGCAAGCATGAAAATTTTTGTATGCCGACACCAGACAGCAGATTTGCAAGACTGGGCATGCTCAGAAAAGAAAAAACACAGGGAAAGTTAACCATTACATGACATCACTTCTGCAGTCGGCGGACAAAATTCATGTGCAGTCTTTTGCACTTTTCAACAGACACCGACAGCCCTGGACAAAAGACGGCCGATCGTTCAGCCGACGATCGGTACGTGTGTACGGGGCTTTAGAGGATAGCAGCAGCCTTGAGGAGAACCTAGCCGTTTGAATGTATATTTTATTGATCACACAGCAGGTTCGATTTGACCTTTGTTATATGGATCAGCATATTAAAGTGAAAGTGTGCCCTAAAAAGGGGATTCTGTGAACCTCCTATTTTCACACATCCTCTGCACTTGTGTGAAGCTTTATTTCACTGGCTTTAAGCTTTGTATGGACTAAATCACAAATTCACACTTTTTTTTTTTTTTTTTTAGGTATTGTGTGTTGGATACACTATTGTGATTCACTTATTAAATCGTATTGAGTATAGCACAGAAAAATTTGATTTTTGACTTACCGTGAAATCCAATTTTCTGATGTTCATTGATGGACACAGCAGTGTCAAAAGAATTTCAACTCCACAGAGGGGTGGGTGCTGTGTCCATTAATGAACATTAAAGAAATGGATTTCACGGTAAGACAAAAATCCCATTTTCTCTTTTGTTCATTGACAGACAGCTTTGGATCTTCAGAACTGTTGAGACGTCCCAAAGCAGTGTTAAACATGAGGTGGGAACTAGGGAGCGACTGATTATTAGCAAAGCCGATTATCCAAGGGACGATATTCACTTTTTCCGATATATCGGCGTTGGTCCTGGAACTTGCCAATATTACCAATATTGTCGTGACGTCCTTGCGTATACTGCGCCACGCGCCTCCGTGCACTGGGCCTAACCTTCTGCCTTTTTAGGCCGCCTCCCTAGCCTTGGACAGCCTCGTTTGGAGTCGGGAGTCTCTCGGGAGTGTATAACAGCCATACACCCACCCACAGGCCCTGTGCCAGCCCCTCACCACCACAGGGAGCCCCCCACCACCACAGGGAGCCACCCACCACCACAGGGAGCCAGCCAGCCACCCCCCACCACAGGGAGCCAGCCAGTCGCCACAGGGTGCCAGCCATCTGGAAGAGCAGGATGCAGCAAAGAGAGAAAAATGTCCAAAAAGACAACGGACAGAAGAGAAACTTCATCTTGGTTGAATAGGTGCCATGTTCAGTGTTTTATTGGGGCCTCATGCAGGGGATTCTTCTGAATCTGCAATAATGACCCTGGATGATGAACTTCATCTCTATTTGAAGGAACCAGAAATTGACAGAAGTGGTGGTGGAAAGAAAATGAGGCAGGCTACAAAAGATTTGATTCTCATGCTAGAGGATACTTTTCCTTGGTACCAAGTGATAATTTTTTTAGTGAAGTGGCAGCAATATATGAAAAAAACAGAGGCCGTTTAACTGGTGAACATGCTGAAATGTTATGCTTTCTGCACTATAATATTGTTCTACTTAACTGGGAGTATTATAAGTGTGTAGTACTAGTGTCAAGTCCACTGTCTTTTTGCACTGCAGCTACTAGATTTAATCATTGCAGACAGTGAGTGCACTACTGCAGCAGTTTATGTAAATTTTGTTTTGGGAAGCCATTAATTTTCCCAGAACTTTATTTTTCACCGTTGTCTACTCTTCTAGGACTCGTTCGTTCACATGATGTGAAACTGATGTACCTGCAAGTGAAAGCTGTGCAGTTTTTCCTATCCGTTTTCATGCAGGTAAGGTGTGAAGAACAAGCCTTTAATGTTAAAAATGTTAACCATTATGTTCAGTACCAGATTTGTGTCAAAAATGGTCTTTATTTTTTAAAAACTTTAAAATGTACAAAATATCGGCCCATACAGATACTTTGTGACAAAAAAAAAAAAAAAAAAAAATCGGTATAAGCCCTGAAAAGAACCATATCGGTCTATCCCTAGTGGGAACAGCAAACAATTCCCTAGGCTAAACAGTAGCCAACCAGGCAACAGGAGCTCAAACAAAACTGGAGCCCACCTGAAAAAAACCAATACACCCTCGAAGTGTATCAGGTCCTCTCAACAGCAGCCTGCAAAACCTTGCGGCCAAAAGAAGCATCCGCTGATGCAAACACATCTACTTTATAAAACTTTGTAAAAATGTGCACCGACGACCAGGAGGCCGTCTTGCAAACCTCCATTACTGACACCTGATGATGGAAAGCCCTAAGCGCCCGAGTAGAGTGAATTAAACAGAAATGACCAGCGCTATGGAATATATGGTAAATGTAGATTAATTGTAAGGTGTAAGCTGCCAACAACCAAACCCAGAAGGGTTAGAGAATTGAATAGGTACAAAGAAGGTTGAAAACGGCGCTACCTTTTAAAAAATAATTTTAAATAAACAGTGATGTTTATAAACATCACTGTTTATTTAAAATTACTTATTCACTTAGTGCACTAATTTTTTAAAAAGGTAGCTCCGTTTTCAACCTTCTTTGTACCTATTCAGCCCGAGTAGAGTGCTCCTTGACAGGGAAAGGAGGAACCTGACCCTTGATAGAATAGAATTTCCCCCCCCCCCCCTGGGGGGGGCTGTTGTGCTGCAGTGAGGGGCGGCATTAACGGTGGTGGGTGGGCAGCCAGCTTCGGTGGAATCTGTCTCCTGCCTTCGTTTCCGGTGACACAGAGGCTGAGTAACCCATCCCACCCAGTGGGCAAGGTGTTTGTTCCACCCCCTCTCTGTCCCCTGTGTTCTGAGTTGCTAGACGGAGGCTGGCTAAACCCCCCACCCCGCCACCACCTGGCAGGTGCTAGCACAGCAGTCCCGCCCCTTCTCTTACTGGGATGTGCATGCATGTCCCAGCCCTCCGGTTGTCGCCTTTTCAGACATACAGTGTCAAGTCATACCATTGTCATGCCTCCCCCCCACCACTGTCTACAACATCATGATTTATTATTTTTTTACTACCACACAAATCCATTAGACCCCCTCCCCTATGTTTTTCGGAGGCGCCTACATTGGTCCAGGTGTCAATTTGAAATTGGGGGAAAATTTTCTGCCTCTCTTTGTTGGTGTTATAATTACCATTATCTTGATTTGTATTACTTTAATATGTTATTAGGTGTTGTATGGACACCACTTATGTCCACCCACTTTCAGGAGGGGCTTTGAGACCATGTGACAAGCCCCTTCCTCTATTATTTGAGCCAATGCATTATTTTAGACTGGCTCTAAATGGGGGATCCCCCCTCGAAACAAGTCAGCCATTTGGAAGGTACTCCGGTGTGCTGGATACTGCCCTGATGACCTGGTCACTTTTGGGTGCATTGTGGATCGATATGCCTTTTACATTTTTATGTCTGAGTATATTTCTTCTTATTCATTTTAATAAACTTTTTTCTTTACACAATTTTCCTTGCTAGAATAGGCCTGAATCACTGTCTGATCCATCTGGAAATGGTCGCAGAGGAAGCGGACAGCCCTTTACGAGACCCATCTGTGAGCACAAAGTCTGACTTTCTGAAAGAATCCGTAGCTGCCAGGTACACCCTAATTGCCTGGACCACATCCAAGGCATGCAGGGCAAATTCCTTTGGATGTTTAGGTCTGGGACACAGGGAAAGCAACACCATGTCTTCTTTCAAATGAAATTTAGAGAAAACCTTTGAAAGGAACGACAGACAGGGGAGAAGAACCACCTTATCTCTGAATAACTGGGTAAGGCGATTGTCAGGATAACGCCACCAATTCTGACACCCTGCTCGAAGAGATGATAGCCACCAAAAAGGTCACCTTCTGGGAAAGCATAAGCAAGGGAATCTCCCGAAGATTCTCAAAGGGAAGCTTCTGGAGGACGGAAAGCACCAAATTGAGGTCCCAAGGTGGCAATGGAGGCCGCAGTGGAGGACACCAGTGAAGAAAGGTATGCACCAGGGAGTGTGTGGCCAAAGGTCATTGGAAGAAGACCGCCAAAGCCAACACCTGGCCCTTGATGGTACTCAAGGCCAATTTCATTTCAAAACCCCTCCCTGTTGAAGGAAGGTCAAGATCCAAGCCACTGAGAAGGAGCGAGGATGAACCCCAAGAGAATCATACCACGCAATGTACGTCTTCCAGGTGCGATGGTAGATCCTCCTAGAAGTAGATTTCCTAGCTTTTAACAGTGTAGGAATCACTGACTCAGATTAATCTCTAGCCTTCAGCACCTGGCGTTTAACAGCCAAGCCGTCAAAGGTAGCAACTGTAAAGCAGGATGGAAGATCGGTTCTTGAGACAGAAAATCCTCCCTTAAGGAGGAAGCTTCCAAGAAACCTCAGTGACCAACCACACCAGATGGGTGTACCAAGCCCGGCGAGGGCAGTTCGAAGTCACTGACGGCCAGAAACCCTTCTGCCTTGATCCTACCTAGCAGTCTTGGCAGAAGCTTGAGAGGAGGGAAGGCGTAAATCAGACGATACTGACCCCACGGGGCCACCAGAGCTTCTGTGCATCCGCAAGAGGATCCCTTGAATGAACCACAAACCTCTGCCCTTTCTGGAGCTGAGACGCCAACAGATCCACCTTGGGGGTGCCCCACCGGTGACAGCTGATGAAAACACCTCCGGATGAAGGAACCACTCCCCTTCAGCCTGCTGACTGAGGTAATCCACCTGCCAGTTTTCCATCCCGGGAATGTGTACGGCGGAGAGAGTTAGAACGAAACATTCTGCTCACCTCCAGAGCTGCCAGGACACTTCTTGTGCCTCCTTGGTGATTGACATATGCAACAGCCATGGCATTTTTCGATTGAATACGCACTGGCCAACCCTGAAGACGATCCGTCCAATGGTCCAGACAGTCTAATCGCTGAGTTCCAAGACATTGATCGGTAATCTGGAGCCAGCATCCAGATCCCCTGAACAGAATGCTTGACGAGGACGACTTCCCAGCCGGATAGACTGGCATCTGTGGTGACCACTGTCCAACAGAAGGGAAGAAAGGATTTGCCCAGCCAAAGCGCCGGAGAATGAAGCCACGAAATCAGCAACTCCATCGTTCCCCGGCTCAGCCGAATCTGATTTTTTAGAGACTGTGGAGACTTGTCCCATTTGGTCAGAACCTTCCTTTGCAGGGACCTTGTATGGAACTGTGCAAACAGAACTGCCTCGAAGGTAGACACCATCAGGCCCAGCACCCGCATGCAGGTAAGGAGGGATGACCATCTGTTGGACAGCAGGAGACAAATTGTAGCCTGCAATTTCTGGAATTTGTCCAGAGGAAGGAGCATTCTGGCTGAGGCTTAATCCAGAGTCAGGCCAAAGATAGTCCCTGTAAGCGGTCTGGGGACAGGCACAAGTTAGAAAGAACCCTGCCGGAGAATAACATCGAAACTCGAACTTGTAGCCAGACCGAATGAGTTTGCGAACCCACTTGTCTTGTACAAGGGAAGTCCACGGGTCCAGAAACCAGCGAAGACGTCCCCCACCGCCGATTCGGGTGAGGGCGCACCTTCATGCTGAAGGAGCCTTGTCCGTGGGTCAGGAGAAGCCTGTTCTCGGTTTGCCAAAGCAGGTTCATTTGGATTCTCCAGAGGAGGCCCTGAAAGGCTTTGAGCCCTCTTCAGCCAACCCTGAGGGACGAAAAAAATGTAAGAACCGAAAAGGAAGGCCCATGTCTATGACGAAGTTCCTTGTGCTTAGTAGCCTGCAGAAGAAAGGTACTCTTTGACCCTGGGAGACCTTTTAGGATGTCATCAAGGGTAGCACCAAACAGGCGATCTCCTTGAAAGGGAAGATCAGTCAAGGCCTTTTTAGAAGTCTGGTCCACAGACCAGCATTTGAGCAAAAAGACACGGCGAAGGACCACTGCCAAAACACAGCCGGGCCACTAGGGGAGCCGCAGCCAAAGAGGCATCACAGAAAAGCTGCAACCCCTGGACCCGCTGGTCCGCCAGCTCAGCAAAGGCGGGGGGGAGCGGTTCTCCCTCCTGGTCACAGCATAAAAGCTTAGCCCACTAAGAGTTTGCAACACCAGGGCAATGGCGAATACCGGCCTCAGTGCTGAACCAGCCAGAGTGTACATATTGTGGCCCACAGCCTCCGCCTTCCTGTCAGCCGGGTCCTTAAAGGCCGGGGACTCTTCAACCAGAATAATGATTGCCTTGTTCAATCTGGAAACCGGAGGGTCCACCACTTCTTAAGAAGGGACTCCTCATAGGGGTAACGCCTAGTAAAGCGCTTTGGTCGTCTCCACTCTTTAGCGACAATTCTGTCAAAATTAGCAGGGAAAGGAAACCTCTTTTCCGCTCTGGATGGCTTGTGAATGCCAAAAGGGAACCTGCGCCTCTGCGGCAGTTTCAGCTGCGTCCTCTATCATTAAAGTCTCAAGCACAGCTACAACCAGTGCATCCATCAGTGCCTTTCCGTACGTGGAATCCTCCTCCCTATCTGAGGATTTGGGGCGCGTATTCTCAGACACAGCACAGTGACCTACGTCCACAGCAGCCAAATCAGATTCAGGATCTGACGAGAGAGAGATAGGGGAAAGCAAGGGGCACTTTTTGCCAGCCCGTTACCCAAAAGCCACCTCCACCCGGGACACGAAGGACTCCAGGACCTCCATCAGTGCATCGATTGATGGATGGGACCCGGAGGGCCCCGCAGCCTCAGAGAGGGGATCAGGTGGAGAGATGTTTCCAAAGACTCCATGAGTCACCAGGATGACTCCACAAAAAAGTGTAACACTGCTAAGGGACAACCCCCCACCGCTCTGGCAGCCCACCAGGTTGCCAGCCACAGAGCACCATATGATCATCAGTAGAGAGGGAGAGGACCCCAGACTCACGACCCCGCAGAACACAGGCACCGCAGCTACCAGGAGAATCTGCTCTGCACGAACGGTGATCAGGAAATAAAAAGATCCAGGGGTCAGCACCATGGGATGAGGAGGGGCTCCCACCACCGAAGTTGCCTCCCAGAGGGCTCCACTTTCATGGCAGCTGCTATTTAATGGCAAACCACTGAAAAATGGCTGCTGGACTACACAAACATGGCAGCCATGCAAGCACACAGGCTACAAGAAAAAATGGCGGCACCAGGAGGGATCCATAGGCCTCAGAAAACAACACAGGCCGGAAGGGGGGTCCTGGCAGGAGACTCCCACCAGGTACAGCCCCCTGCCACAGCCGATTGCTGGCGGCACACCCCCTGCCCCCATCGCCAACACAACACTCTGGCTTGACCCTAGGTGGTGGACCAGGCCACCCCACAGCCCCTAGCGTCAGTGAAGGCGGGGGGCAAGATGGTCCAAAAAAGACCACCAGACCGATAAGGAAGTGCCAAATGGGAAGGAGGGGAATCTAAGGGCCCGACCGTCCCATGGAGGGGCCCCATGTCCACCCCAAAACACTGCAGGGGGAGAGGGGGGGACAGTTACCATAATAGGAACCAGACGGGCACCGCTCCAGACAGAACCTCTCCAAAATGGAGGGGGGCTGTCGGGCAGGAGGAATGCTGCGACTCGGGCCGAGACCAGGTCGTATGTGACCTCACAAAGCATTTAACTCGCAGGACAGCCCCCCTTCAGTGGGGCTGTTGGGCTGACCTACCGCGGAGCCGAGGTCTGCACGCACTTGCTGGCTAGACTAGGGTGACCACTGGATCTAGATTATTCGCCCAGCCTGGCAGTTGACTGTAGATCTCACTTAAAAAAAATCCAGAAGAAAAAATGTCTAACTAAAAAAAATTGCCAGGACCAGAGATCCTAGCAAGGCACTAGGTCCTTTCGCCTGACAAAGCAGAAAAAAAAACTATAGCAAATTGGGAGTACAGTATACCCCCTTGGACTGCTCACAGGTGCAGCCAGACTTTCTGCCTAGTGTCCTACTCCTGTCAGTAAAACCCAAAGGTTAAGATTATCAGGAGCTGTGTCCATCAATGAAAGAAAGAGAAAAGAATAATGGTTGGGTCCACAACCAGGTCACAATAGTACTCTCTTCGATAGGATATAGCAAAACAAAACTGTCCACGCAACAGAAAAAACACAAAACACACCTATATCTCAAATATAAACCCAACTGCCAGGACACTATCACCTCACAGAACATACGTAAACAATTATATATCTGAATTATTCAGATGTAAAAACATTACACAAACATAATAATCAATGTGCAGATAACCCTAAAATTGGGAAATAATTCAAACGTGAAATTTCTGTTTGCGAAGACGCCATAATGTACAATAGAACTGACATACAATTAAATAATTATTGTGTGTCCATCCATTCTTGACACTTGTGTGGAAAAAAAAAAAACAATAAAAATCTTCCACCACCACTTCGTGCTCCCATGTAAATTTGCTCACCTTCCAATATGGCCTCCAGATCATAACGGGTCTTCATGAACCTTTTTCAGAAACTCAAGCCAGTAATCTGTCTCCACTATAAACTAGGAATTTATTGGTTACGCCACCTCTGCTCCCTAATGTATCCTCAGAGGTCTTCAAACTCCCCAGCTCATCAATCCTCAAAATAATGAAGCCATATCTTAACTGCTCTCTGTACACACTATCTTAACACAAAAAACACACTCACAAAAAACAGCAAAAGACAATTGAAAAGTAAAAAAAACGTAGAACTCTGCATGTCATGGGACACAAACCATACGAGAGTACCCAGTACTCACCACCAGACTCAGCAGCTAGGCATGAAGATATCAGTGGCTCCACCCTTATGAGTTACCTCCCATAGGTGGGGACTTCAGCGGGTCCTTTCCAATAGACTGTGACTTCATCAGAAGCTCCCTCTGATGAAGTCCACATCTATGGCAAAATTTATAAACACACACACACACACACACACACACACACACACATATACATATATATATACACATATATATATATATATATATATATATATATATATATATATATATATATATATATATATATATATATATATATATATATATATATTAAAGGAACACTTTGAAAACACATCTGATCTCAATTGGGAAAAATATCAAGGTGGATATCTACACTGATATGGACTGGGTATAAAGTGTTAGGAACTAAAAGATGCCACATCGTTTAATGAAAATCAACCTAAAGAGGCCTGAATTCAAAGAGACCCCAAAAATCAAAGTGAACAAATGATACAGTAGCATAGTCCATTTTGCTGAAGTTTCATTGCAGCAACTCAAAATGGTACTCCGTAGTTTGTATGGCCCGTCACGTGCTTGTATGCATGTCTGACATTGTCAGCGCATGCTCCTTTTGAGATGATGGATGGTGTCCTGGGGTATTTCTGCCCAGATTTGGACCAGGGCATCACTGAGCTCCTAAAATAGGCTGAGGTGCAACCTGGTGGCGCCAGATAGGCCAAAACATAATGTCCCAGAGGTGTTCCAATGGATTTAGTTCTGGCAAGCACGGGGGCCATTCAAAAGGTATCCATTCCTTCATCCTCCAGGAACTGGCTGCATACTCTCACCACATGAGGCCAGGCATTGTCATGCACCAGAAGGAACCCAGGACCCACGGCACCAGCATAGGGTCTGACAATGTGTCCCAAGATTTATTCCTAATACCTAATGACAGTCAGGGTGCCATTGTCTAGCCTGTAGAGGTCCATGTGTCCCTCCATGGATATGCCTCCCCAGACTATCACCACCAAAACTGGTCATGCTAAACAATGTTACAGGCAGCATAACATTCTCCACAGCTTCTTCAAACCCTTTTACATCGGTCACAAGTGCTCAGGGTGAACTTGTTCTCATCTGTGATAAGAACAGGTTGCCGATGACAGATCTGCCAATTCTGGTGTTCAATGGCAAATGCCAATTGAGCTCCACGGTGCTGGGCAGTGAGCACAAGGCCCACAAGCTACCCTCATGAAGTCTGATTGTTTGGAGAGAGACATTCACACCATAGGCCTGCTGGAGGTCATTTTGTAAGGCTCTGGCAGTGCTCATCCTGTTCCTCCTTGTATAAAGGAGCAGATACCGATCCTGCTGATGGGTTAAGAACCTTCTTTGGCCCTGTCCAGCTCTCCTAGGGTAACTGCCTGTCTCTTAAAATCTCCCCCATTCTCTTGAGACTGTGGTGGGAGACACAGAAAACTTTATGGCAATGGCACGTATTGATGTGCCATCCTGGAGGAGCTGTAATGCCTGTGCAACCACTATAGGATCCAGGTATCCCCTAATGCTACCAGTAGTGACAATGACCCTAGCCAAATGCAAAACTAGTGAAAAACAGTCAGAAAAGAGGAGTAGGGAGAACAAATTTCAGTGGCCTCCACCAGTAAAACCATTCTGTTTTGGAGGTAGTCTTATTGTTGCCCATCTAGTGCCCCTATTAATTTCATTAACACCAAAGCAAATGAAACTGATTAACAACCCCCTCTGCTACTTAACTGACCAGATCAAAACCCCAGGAGTTTAATTAAATTGATGCTATACTCGGATTACATTTTTTTTGAGCAGTGTATATTAATATTACATACGCACATATACATACACTCATCTGATCAAGCGCAGATGTGTGTTGCAGATGTGCAACATTTTTAGGTAATCTTCGGTACTTTTAAAAATTGCCACCATCTTTAAAATTTTTAGCAGCATTTTAAGGTTTACAGGGTTGAATAAAAAAAAACAAAAAAAAAAAAAAAAAACTTTATGGAATACAGACTATTGCTCCCAATATTGTAGACATAAGCACCAGTACTGTGGGTCATCTAACACTCGTTTATGTGTGCTGATTGCATGTATTTTATGTTGCTAGAGCATGCCATAGAGGGAAAACTAAACGGCATTCCTGCTGCTCTACAATCTGCTTGTATTTTACTCTACAGGAATATGTAATTTGATCATGTGCAATACTAACCTAGGTATCTTTGTATCTGACATACTGGCTTCAGTAAGCATTGTAATTGCAAACCTCATGAATGATTCATTCACACACGGGATATACGAGTAGAAAGGGACCTCTTTCCTATTGTGACAAAGCCAAGACTAAGACAAGGGCAAGTCTATTCTTTCATTTCCTGATCCAAATAACTTATGCAGCTGCCCTGCACTTTTAGAAGGCCTAATCGTGGTCACACAATTGAATCCTACTTACTTTAATCAGGAGGAATGAAACATCCCAGCCAGATCCATGTAATACATGTCATCTATAGACAGGGGGGTAACGTGAACAGGAACTTTACAAAGTGTTAAAAAGGAACTATACCCATTCACTTTAGGCCTGGTTCACACCTATGCAGTTTTCTTTTGATGTTTTTCTGCCGTGCTTTTTGTGGTGCGTTTTTGCACACGCGTTTTTCAATGTGTTTTGCATTTGTTTTTCAAAAAGGGGAGAGTTTTTTTGTTGGTAGGAAGAATATAGAA
Organism: Pelophylax lessonae; assembly: GCF_965119305.1. Classification (NCBI taxonomy): domain Eukaryota; kingdom Metazoa; phylum Chordata; class Amphibia; order Anura; family Ranidae; genus Pelophylax; species Pelophylax lessonae. Next base: position 728,031,615 of record NC_138768.1, on the reverse strand, counting down.
AGTATCAAAAACCGCACTGCATGCATTTCTGCAGCATGTCAATTGAAATCTATTAAAACAAAAAACAGCGCTGCATTTAAAAAAAAAAAAAAACCTATCTTTCCAAAAACGCAGCGGCTGAACAACGCATAGATGTAAACATGCCCTATAGGAAACCAGGTCAAACTGGACTGTAATGCATCCCTGCAAAATTAATTAGGTGTAAACCAGAACCTAAATTTATGAAGATTTATAACATTTTATAACCAGAAAGAAAAATTTTTTTTTTTGCAAACTTTTCCGTCTTTTTTAGTTTATTTAGCAAAAATGGCAAAATAGAAAAAAAAAAATACAGCAGTGAATAAAAACCAAAAGAAAGCTCTGTGAAAAAAAAAAAATTATAAAAATGTCTTGGTACAGTGTTTCATTCCAAGTGTCACAGCGCTGAAATCTAAAACTTGGCAGGAAGGGGGAAAAAGGACCTGGTATTGAAGTGGTTAAACACCTGGACTGAGGTATTTTTTTTCTCTAAGGCCTCTTTCACACAGTCCGCCTCCGTAGGCGAATCCGTGTTGCTCAGCGGGGATCGATCCGCGATCCCCGCTGAGCCGGCGGATGACAGCTCCGTCTCTGCTTGCAGAGCGGAGAGGGAGGTGTCTCAGCCCCCGCTGCCCTCTATGGGGGATCGGATGAGAGCGGACCGCCTGTCCGCTCTCATCCGATCCGATCTGATCACTGAACGGATGGAAAAATAGGGTTTCCATCCGTCCAGATTTCACGGACAGGATCGGATACGGATGGCAGCGGGTGTCAGCGGAGGTGTCTCCGCTGACACCCGCTGCCCCATAGAGCTGCATGGAGGATCCGATCAGATCCGCCTAAAAAACTGACAGGCGGATCTGATCGGATCGCCCGTGTGAAAGAGCCCTAAAGCAAACTGGAAATATGCTCTCTTATTATAACAAAACGTACGGTAAGTGTTTTCAGTTTGTGGTGCTGAGGCTCAGTCATTTAAAACCACTTGCCTACTGGGCACTTAACCCCCGTTCCTGCTCAGGCCAATTCTCTGAATTCAGCGCTGTCGCACTTTTAATGACAATTGCGCGGTCATGGCATATTGTAACCAAATTAAATCTTTATAATTTTTTTTTCAAACAAATAGAGCTTTATTTTGGTGGGATTCAATCACTACTGGGGTTTTTATTTCTTGCTGAACAAAAAAAAGATCAAAGGTTTTGAAAAAAAAAAACAAAAAAAACTGTTTATAGTTCGTTATAAAATTTTGCAAACAGGTAATTTTACTCCTCCATTGATGTGCGCTGATGAGGCGGCACTGAAGGGCCCCGATAGGCACTTAAATGCAACACTTATGGACACTGATAAGGCAGCACTGATAAGGCAGCACTGGTGGGCACTGATAGGTGGCACTGACCTGCATTGGGAGGTGGAGGTGGAGCTGGTGGGCACAGATGCTCCTCCTCCTCAGAATAGATGTCTCTGACAGCAGCAGTCGCCTTTTTCTCCTTACACTGACAGCATAAGAAAAAAAAAAAAAAAAGCCGATAGTCGGCTGCCGTTTACATCACGTGATCAGCTTTTATTGGCTGACAGCTGATCACGTGGGTAAGTGGCCGGAACCGGCCCCTAACTCCGATCTGATCAGCCGAGTCTCATGGACTCGGCTGATAACAGAGCAAGCCACGCGCACTCTCCAGGGAACAGGCAGCTCATGCACAGGAGGACGTACATGGCTGTCTTTCGGCTATAGCGCGGATGTGAAGTTAAATCAATGCAAGACATACTCTCCCATCCATGTCTTCATGCTTTAATTTTTTGAGAAACCGCAAAAACTCAACCCTAGCATTTATAGCCACAGACATCTAAGGGCAGATTAATTCTACATGAATCACTCCCTGAAATCCATCTGCCCTTCGATCAGGCCTGCAGGCAGGAAGGTGTACTTCGCTGAGAAACCCCTCCTCCCCATTAAGGCAAAAGATGTCCATGAAGACTTCTGGGATGTTTGAAATTATTTTGACCTAGGCCAAAAGTCAGGAGGCAACCGAAAAAATGTAAAACAAAAAAACAAAAGAAAGTTTAAACACAAGTACCTATACTTTTCTATTTACTAAATATATCAGTGTAAGGATTAAAAATAGTTAATGCTGATTAAAGTGGAGTTCCACCCATTTTTGGAACTTTAGATCTTTGTAATCCCCTTTAAAATGGCTTTTACCAATGGAAACTTTTTTTTTTTTTTTTTTGCTAGTAAATACCTTAATTTCGGATTTATTCCTCCTCTCCTCACTTCCTGGTCCGATCGGCGATGACGTCATTCGGCGATCCGCAGTGTCTGCTGGGATGTATTCTATTCCAGAAATCTCAGTAGCTGTATCTGTACTGAGCCGTGCCTGCCCCGCCTCCGCCCCGCCTCCTCTCAATGAATTGCATTGTATGAATGTATTAAGGCTGTTCTCTGCCCAGCCTCCGCCCCGCCTCCTCTCAATACAACTCAATGAGAGGAGGCGGGGTGGAGGCGGGGCAGAGAACAGCCTTAATACATTCATACAATGCAACTGAATGAGAGGAGGCGGGGCGGAGGCGGGGCAGGCACGGCTCAGTACAGATACAGCTACTGAGATTTCTGGAATAGAATACATCCCAGCAGACACTGCGGATCGCCGAATGACGTCATCGCCGATCGGACCAGGAAGTGAGGAGAGGAGGAATAAATCCGAAATTAAGGTATTTACTAGCAAAAAAAAAAAAAAGTTTCCATTGGTAAAAGCCGTTTTAAAGGGGATTACAAAGATCTATGTATTCCAACCTATTAAAAATGGGTGGAACTCCGCTTTAAGAAAGAGTTTAGTTCCACTTTAAATGTTTTTTTTTGCAATTTTCTTAGGTCTATTTAAAGATCGCTTAAAAATAGACCCTTCCTGTTATGGGCTACCAATTCACTCCCAAATCACATTTGCCACCGTGCATTGGTCTGGCATGTCAAATGCGCCACCGTGCATTGGTCTGGCATGTCACATTTGCCACCGTGCATTGGTCTGGCATGTCACATGCACCACCGTGCATTGGTCTGGCATGTCACATGCGCCACCGTGCTGCAACAGAAGGGGAGAGCAATGTCGCTCCAGGTGATAATCCTCTTCTTGATAATCAGGTGCTGGTTGGTCTGTGCACTGACCAGGTAATCCAGAGAAGCGAAAATGTTGACCGCACGCCAAGATAAAAAATCCTCCAAAATCCACAAAGGAAATTCACAGTAGCATCATGACATGCATGGAGGAAAGCTTGGTGAACACGTTTCATGAATTTCTTCCCTAATCATAACCCATCAGCACTAACATTTTGGGTCGTTTTACACTGTCCTTTTGGGACTCTATTGCTCAGCGGGGAATTGATCCGCCAAACCCCGCTGAGCAGGCAGAGGACAGGTCCGTCTTCACTCTGTGCAGAGATAGACCTGTCAGAGTCCCGCTCTCCTCTATGGGAGATCGGATAAAAAATGAACCGCCTATCCGATTTCATCTGATCCTCCAGATGGATGGAAAATAGGGTTCCCATCCATCTGGATTTCAAGGACAGGATCAGATCGGATAGCAGCGGGGGTCCGCTGACATTCGCTGCCCCATAGGGGTGCATGGAGCATCCGATCGGGTCCGCCTGAAAAACTGACAGGCCGACCTGATCGGAAAACCCATGTGAAAGGACCCTAAAGTGGGGTACACTTTAAAGAAAATCAGGTGAACGATTGTCCGATTTCTCGTTTCACAGCAAATCGGAACAGATGAACGAAAATTCTCGTAGGCTTTTTTTGTTGTTTAGCATTTCTGATCATGCGCAGTCTTTGTTTTCTGATTTCTCTTGTACAAAAACAGTACACAAAACAAAAATGGTTTGTTTTTTCCCATATGAGAAAAATTTTGGAGTTTGTCCCTTCGAGAATTTTCATACGATCATTCTGAATCGTCTCAAAGTTCTGTACACACTGTACAAAAATTTTTGGACGAAAAGGTTTGCCCGATTTTCTCATAGTGTGTACCAGCCTTAACTCTTACAGCAGAAATGCAGTTGAACAATGTTAAAGTGCTGATTGGCTCACTCACTCAAGATAAAAACTTATTCGATACAAAATATTTTTTTCTTTTTCTTACATAAAAACAGCAATATTGAAAAATATACAAACAAGCAGTTCTTGTATAGATCTTCAGATCCTGTAGGTGTAACAAAAAATGCAATAATCACAGATAAACATTACTCAAAATAGAGAATCAACATCGTACCTGCTCGTATGCCAACACCACGGGATAAGACAAACAGTCACACACAAAAGAATGAAAGAAATGGAAATGGGGATGGAAAAAGAAATAGATCCATATTACTGGAGTGTGCATGCGCCACCATTCATTGCTCTTGCACTTCCCACGCGCTACCGTTCATTGCTCTTGCACGTCCCACCGTTCATTGCTCTGGCACGTCCCATGCGCCATAGCTCATTGCTCTGGCATGGTCACTATTAGGAGGCTGGTTTGGAACAATGACATGCAGCCAATGGAGAAAACACTGTGGAAACTTTATTACCATTATGAGAAAATGGTAAGTGCTTAAGATACACAGCATTTTGGCAAGCTAAACATTATCCAATCAGGGTTCAGACCTACTTAAAATAGCTGATGCATTAAAAGTTCACTACTAGAAAACATTTTTGTTGCCCATGGAAATCCAGCAGAATTCTCTCATAGGTTTTAGTTATGGGATACAAAAATGACAGCTGGACAATGATTGGTTACCATTGTTGATCAGAAATGTCCTGTTATCACAGCTTTCATAGACAAGCCTGCTACTGGCATATCAATGAAAAGTTCTGACCAAGCCCAAAGTGCAGATAGAGATACAGCAATGAGAAATGTAATTTACCAATTGCCACCCACAGTGCAATCACACAAGCATTTTCAATATATCAGCACAATGGCCTTAAGATTACACCAGATGTGCCCCAGTACAAAGGGTTTAAATGTCCCCATCACATTCCTTCTCCCAGAGGAATTAAATGTTTGCCAGCTCATAGATCATTACCCAAGCCTTGTCATGCGGCCTTTGACTCCACTCACAGGCTCGACACTTAACACATCATCATAATTAAAAGAGGGTTGAAAGTGAACTCTTGTATTAGGTCTTCATTAGAGGAGCACATCTAAAACAAAAGCAAAACCGGCTGCAGTTAAATAAAACCACCAACTCCAAACCTGAGTTCATGAATGACCAGTAGTCCCTAAACCCAGCTGCTATAATAAAAACTAAGTGCAAACCTGAGCCAAACTCCTAGTATTAGCTAAAAGCCACGTTGAGGTACTCTGTGCCAGCTGGTAAACTTCACACATCAATGTCAGTACTGCCTGAAGAACTCTTTTTAGTCTCTACACATTGGTTAGAATATACACACAAATGATGAAGTATAAATAATGCCACTTTAGGTGCCGGTTCACACTGATGCAATGCGGGAACCCTGCAAATCCACTGCAGGTTCCCGCATCACACCCGACTCGCAGGCAGTTTACACTGCCATATGCCAACTGCTGGGAGTATCAATACAAAGTTATTGACATCCACCAGATTAGTTCGCATATCGTAGTGCAAACTGTCAATTCAGACAGCAATCAGAATGCATAGGTGGCAACATCCATGCAATCCGATTCTGCTGCGGACCAAAATAGGGTCCTGCATAACTTTGGTTCGAATGCAATGCACATTCAGCCATACAATCTGAATGGCTAAATTCGCATCGCATGTGATTTGCATAGCAGTGCGGTGCGAATCACATGCGATGTCTGACATCACTATAGTGTTAACCGGCACCAAGGGTGCAAGCCAATCAAAACACAAATTACAGATAATTACAAAATATATCAGCTAAAACCTTAATTAACATTAAAGTAATTATAGGATAAATGGATGCTTGCAGTACATCCCTCAAAGTATTCATATAACCTGTGTCAATTGACAAACCTCTGAACATAGCTGATGAGTGTATAACGAGAAGTTTCTTCAACGCATTTTAGGATCAGTTTAAGCGTTAGGAGCGTTTAAGTGTTACTAAATTTAAACTGCTAAATACCTTTTCTCATCAGCAGTATATAGCAGTCTTGTGACTATCACTGTCTGGTTAAAGCTTGTAGGAGTTTTCAAACTGCACTAGTAGTCCTATCAGGATTCAGGACCCCTGACCCTGTCTGAACAATGTAGATTGGTCCTGTGCTGATCACACGCACTCCCGAAAAAAACCTCTAGCAATATACAAACTGAGCATGTGCAGGCTTACTCCTAATGCTCTGTTCTAGCAGGAAATGGTTTGGAGTCAGTGGAAGAAGGGGAGGATCAGAGAAGACAGGATCAAACAGCCTTTATATACAATACAGAGGATTAACTCCCTAGGTTCCATAGTGATTATAACAAGCATGCTTTACTGTATATTCAGACTGATTTTACTGTTGTGGGTTTAGTAACACTTTATAGATACTGCTTGACAAAGATCACACAAACACGCGATAACTTGGAAAGGGGACACAAGGGTTGGAACAGACAGATTCCACCTGTAACTTTACCCACCTGGCTCCTGTTTTTCTTTTTTTGTTTTGGAACCAGGTAGACAGATACATGTGGAATTTGTTGGCCAGTATCATTGGACCCATTTTCTCTTAGCGCAAGGTGTCCATGACCTGTCCTAGCCTGTGACTGTACACAGGAAGAAGCAGCACAGCGATGAGTTCATCTATATCTGCCTTCTCTTTTTTAGCATGCTTATTCGAATATAAAATTATTGGTTCCTTTTAAGGTTTCTTCCTCTCGTGCTCCAGTCCTGCTACACCATGACTGAAACAGGCTGATACTAGTTTCAATTCAGGTACCATCATTGCTTGCAAGCAAAAAAAAAAAAAGGTAATTTTTACTGCTGTTACCTCAAATTTTGTTAGTACCCCATTGGTGCTCTCCTTGCAGATGCCCCCTTATCAAGTTGGCTGTTATGGGGGCACCCATGCGCGAGCTATCCAGCCGGGCTGTGCGCATCCATATACATGTAGCACCCTACAGGTAGGTGCTAGGTAAAGTATAGTGGGCCTTGGCTGCTTAACAGCAGGGCCATGATTTCATCTGGACTGTCATGTCTCCCGGGGAGGTTACCGAGACATTGCTAGATCAGTGGAAGAGTCCGGCAAGTGTTTGGGGGCTGGGGGGAGTGGGGGTGGCACCACAACCAGCAGAGGGACTTTTTTTACCTTAATGCAGAGAATGCATTGGAGTAGTAATAAACCCAAATGCAAACATATTGCAGCTTACCAATTCTTACATGTGACAGCATTCTTTTTTTAGGCCCTTTTCCTTATTTGCACCCTGTGATCAAGTCACTAAGTCTGTTTTTAAAAAGTAACAAGCTCTCCTGCAAATGTAGCAGTTAAGTGTTTAGACAAACCATTTACAACTGCCTGGGGTGGTTGAAATGAGCTTCCTCAGCTATTTTTTTCATGTAAAACCTTTATCCCAAAGGACTGGGATTCAACTGCTTGTGTAACTGCGATGTGAGCTGGAGTCTGGCTTCAATTTGATAGATATACTAACAAATTTAGAAACCCTTACACTACCCTCCCCTCCAGGGCTATGTCCAACACTACCCTCCCCTCCAGGGTTAGGTCCAACACTACCCTCCCCTCCAGGGTTAGGTCCAACACTACCCTCCCCTCCAGGGTTAGGTCCAACACTACCCTCCCCTCCAGGGTTAGGTCCAACACTACCCTCCCCTCCAGGGTTAGGTCCAACACTACCCTCCCCTCCAGGGTTAGGTCCAACACTACCCTCCCCTCCAGGGTTAGGTCCAACACTACCCTCCCCTCCAGGGTTAGGTCCAACACTACCCTCCCCTCCAGGGTTAGGTCCAACACTACCCTCCCCTCCAGGGTTAGGTCCAACACTACTCTCCCCTCCAGGGTTAGGTCCAACACTACCCTCCCCTCCAGGGTTAGGTCTAACACTACCCTCCCCTCCAGGGTTAGGTCTAACACTACCCTCCACTCCAGGGTTAGGTCCAACACTACCCTCCCCTCCAGGGTTAGGTCTAACACTACCCTCCCCTCCAGGGTTAGGTCTAACACTACCCTCCCCTCCAGGGTTAGGTCCAACACTACCCTCCCCTCCAGGGTTAGGTCTAACACTACCCTCCCCTCCAGGGTTAGGTCTAACACTACCCTCCCCTCCAGGGTATGTCTAACACTACCCTCCCTCCAGACTAAAACTAATGCGGCCAACACATCTGATTGGTAAACTGCGAAATATTACATTTTTGCAGCAATACCGATTTAAGGTAAACAACTTGACTTAAGAATCCTTTTAATTATCACAGAACTACATTAAATTAGTGTCTATTGTATCTGCATTTAGGTATATGTTACACCATTTTTCTGGAGATCTTCTTGAAATATGTTAACTAGTTAAACATTAAAGTGTAGTTTATCCGCATTGCAATTGGGAAAGGAACAAGGTGGTATGGCAGTACCACAGGTCAGGACTTACTATATAGCCTCCGAGGTGCAGCAGTTGGGGGGCTGGGAGCTTATGGATGCTGAAGATCCCATTCGGATGTTGATTATGCCTAGAACACTGAATACTCGGCTCTAGCTTTTTTTTTCTTAGACGCCGATTTCACACACATGCCAAATATGGCTTCTACCATCAAGCTCTTTAGGACACTGTGGGCCCATGTCAAACTGATCTTGGGCATTCAGGGTTTCATAACGGATACTCAAGTATGGCGTAATGCCCAATATAAAGAACTGTTGAAATTGGAGGGATTTGAATCTTGGGAACAAGTGGGGATCAGATCCATCCACCAGTTGTATAAGCAAGATGTACTTAAATCCTTTGCAGAACTACAGGTGAAATTCCCCCTATCTAGAACCCAGTTTTACAGATACCTGCAAGTTATGGCACGCGCTGAATACACAATCGCACCACACTGAAACTAGCAGACCACCCCACCCTTAATGAGACAGTGCGGATAAAAGACAAGCGGGATATGAGCTTGAAAACACTCTAGTTTACTTAGCGCTATACAGCAAAATCCCATGGGTCCCTGCAGGGGGAAGTGGGAGAGAGATGTAGGCAATATCGAGGATGACACTTTGGAGCTGTGTGTGTCGGGTGCACCGTTGGTGTTGGTCTCGCAGGGCTCTCACACCTCTATTACACATGGCGTATAGAACGCCAATTCAACTACACAAGTGGGGCAGCAGAAACACTCTTTGTCCGAAATGTGAAAGGGAGCATGGAGACCTGCTACACATGCTATGGAAATGCCCCAAGCTGTTTTGTTACTGGTCAGAGGTAATAGGCACCATCTCACGGGTATATGACTTTCAGCTGCACAGGGATCCTGTGGTTTGTCTCCTGGGAGCCCTGGAGGTGGAAGTATTGGGTCCAAAGACACAGATAGCAATGTTAAGACTACTTTTTATAGCTTGGAAGCGTTTTTGGATCACACCAAATGTCCCATCTAGTAAACAATGGGTAGAACAGGTAAACACATACCTAATGCGTGAAAAACTGACATAACAGCGAGAAAAAACATTCTCTATATGGCAACCATGGCTGGATACACCAGAACTAGCGCCACATCAGCTGATTCTAAAGACTAACAGGCTGAGAATACTAATAAGTGACAATTTGTTAGTGGCTGGAGGGCCTTTTATACCAGGCAACTATCATTATATTTTTTACTTTATTTCTTTTTTATTATTTTTCCTTTTCCCATTTTCTCTCCTATTCAGTACTGTTATATAAGAGAATGTAAGCGTTGAGGATAGAATTGTTTAAGACAATCTCATTATTCTAAATATCACATTGCTACTGGAACCACAATTGATTTAAGTATTCTGTGTTTTTATAGCTTCACTGTAGCGAAATGAATCAGTGGTCTATGTTCAACGCAGTGTGGTCTTATTAATTGTATTACTTCTTGTGTTATTCTTGTTGCATTTTGTACAATGTACCTTTCTTCCAATAAACTTTATTTTCTTGATTAAAAAAAACATTAAAGTGTCAACTAAACCCACAACAGTAAAATCAGTCTGTATATGCAGTAAAGCATGCTTGTTATACTCACTGTGGAACTTAAGGGAATAATCCTCTGCATTGTGTATAAAAGCAGTTTGATCCTCTTCTCCTTTCACTGTCCCCAATCCGTCTGAAAACAGTACAGAACCTTGGAGGCACTCTGCACCAAATTTGGTGTGTATTGCTAGAGGTTTTTTTTTTTTTTGGGAGGGTGCATATGATCAGTAGAGGGTCAATCAGCAAGGTATAGACCGAGGGTCAGGGGTCATGCAGCCACATAGGACAGTCAGAGGAGAATGAAATCTCCTCCTACAAGCTTTAACCAGTGCTTGGCCAGACACTGATAGAAGTCACAAGACTGCTATATACTGCTGATGAGAAAAGGCATTTAGCAGTTTAGATTTACTAAAATATTTGCATTTCCATGTTCTGAGTACTGTGGGAGACCAGATATAGTGAATGCAACCTGGTAAGACTCCTCAGATTTCTGTTTCAGGATGTTATTTTTAATGTCAAAGTAATAACAAAAAAAAAAAAAGAATCGCATTAAGTTACCTTAATACCAGGGGGGTCCATATAGTGAACCTGGTGTTGAGTTATTCACTTTAAGGTCATAACAGAGGACAAGGGGGCACTCTTTACGTCTAGAGGAAAAGAGATTAAATCTCCAAATATGGAAAGGTTTCTTCACAGTAAGAGCTGTGAAAATGTGGAATAGACTCCCTCCAGCGGTATTCTAGCCATCTCAGTAGAGATTCTTTCCTAGGTGTACATGATGTAACTGGGCACTAATATTTAATGGTAAAGTTGATTCAGGGAATATCAGATTGCCGCTCGGGGATCAGGAAGGAATTGCTGTAGCAAGTTGGATCATGTTTGCTGGAGTTTTTCCGCCATTTTCTGGATCAACTGCAGTTATACGATTGTGTATATGGCATTATATGGCTGCTTTTAGTTCATTGGTTGAGCTAGATGGACTTCATTCTTTTTTCAACCTAGCTATGCAACGTTAAGGTACAAGCTCCAGGGCGATCATTTTTTTAACTTTGTGAGTTACACAACTAGAACAGGCCTGCACCTACTGAAGTTTCAAAATTAGAACATCTGATCAGGATACTTGTTCCTGGTCTGTGACTCAAAGTAATGAAGCAAAAAGGATTATCAGTCATGCACCTTTAACCCTTTTGAGACCAGTTGTCAGGGATGCCTAGATGCCCAAACCATGTTTAGCCACATCAGCATGTGTCTTAAACTTGACAAATACTCAGTTTTGCATATATAAACAAAATGTTTAAACTATTTAAAGTGATTGTAAATTTATTTTTTTAAACCGGTTATACTTGCCTCCTCTGTGCAGTTGGTTTTGCACAAAGCAGCCTAGATCCTCCTATTCTCAGGGCCCTCGTTGCTTCTCCTGGCCCCTCCCTCCAATAGAGTGTCCCCACAGCAAGCAGCTTGCAATGGGGGCACCCTAGCTGCAGCTCCCCTTGTCTATTCAGACACAGCTGCCGTTCGGCCCCGCCCCTCTCTCTCCTGACTGGCTAACTGGCTTTTATTGATAACCGCAGGAGCCAATGGCACCTTAGCAATGTCTCAGCCAATCAGGAAAGACAGTCCCAGATGGGCGAGGGACTTGTGGACATCGCTAGACAGAGAAGGGGCTCAGGCAAGTATTAGGGAGTGCTGGGGAGGGTGCTACGCCCAGAAGGTTTATCTTAATGCACATAATGCATTAAAGATAAAAAAAAAACCTTTGACTTTACAACTCCTTTATGGACTATACTGTAATTGTATGGAAAGTTTAGAGACACCTACAGTAATCCAAAAAGGGACAATTTATTGTCCTTCAGACTTTAGGCGGGGCTGGACTGTAGCAAGTGGAAGTTGAAAATGTCCTGGCGTCAGTGGTAGTAAACCATGCCCCAGACATTGTGGTCAGTAGGAGAAATTGAGCCCCATCTGTGGTGTCATTGGAAGAACTAGTGCCCCATTGTTGGCATCGGTGGGAGGAATAGTGCAGCCTCATTGGTATCAGTGGGAGGAATAGTGCCCCCATCATTGGTGTTGGATGAAGGAATAGGGTCTTACATCAGTGAAGGTTTAGTGGCCCAAGGGCCGGATAAATGCAAGCAAAGCGCCACATCTGGCCTGTGAGCCAGAGTTTGGAGACCACTGGATTACAGGATTAGATAGCACTACAGATGCAACTGTAGCCTACAGATTTCTATCCAACCTTCACTGGGTACTGTAGCAGGCCATGACAGCCAGTGTTGAGAGCCATCAGCCATGTCAATTGTTGGTTGGGCTCTTTCAAAAAGGGAGGACGTTTTATTGTTGCATTTCCAGCAGAGGGCATTCTACTAGGGAAAGTAAATATACAAGATGTGGAGGGAAGGGGTTTAAGATACGGTTCATGGCTGAGTGCTTGACTAGAGTGCTAAAGATTACCCATCCGATCCTGCCTCTTGCACATTCCTATTGGGCAGTAAGGCAGCTAATCATAGCGTAGGGCCACTAGTAATATCAAAGGACACAATCTGCAAGCGTTGAAAGTACCAGAGCTTTGGCTGTCAGGACGAACAAAGGATGAGTCGCCAAACACCATGACACATTACTCTGGCAGTGTTTGCATATGATATGGACATAGCAGGGTACATTTACAGCTACTGTGAATGCAGACCAATACTGCACAAAGTAAGTCGGCACTATAAAGTAGCAAGTTAAAACAGATGTTATACTTACCACATAAATATAGGATTTCATTTTCTAAACCAAAAAAACATCTGCTTGATATAGCTAAAGAGGAGCTAAGCTTTCTTCACTTTTAAAAGAAAAAATAAGCTAGCATGCTAGAATCTGTCCATTACAATAGTCCTGAATGCTCAGAGCATGAATAAATTGACATTTGCGGTAAAAAGACATTAGGGTTGTCATGTTAAAATAAACGTATAAAACAATGTGAAGACTGATCCAGCTTCTGCCAACGGAAAATATCTAAAATGCATGGATGCTTCAAATAGAGATAACATGCCCCTGCATGGAGACTAGGTACACAAGAGCAGAAAACAATAGGGATCATTGATCAACAGAGTGAATACTTCCTCAATACACATTAACATTTCATGGATAACTGAGCAAAAAACAAAAGAATTTCCGATTCGGATGTATAAAAGAACAGCTGTTAACTAGTAGAATCGAGGCTCCCTCCTAATAAAGAGGCTACCACTGACCACGAAAAAAAAAACTAGCTCAGTTACAAATTACACCTTAAAGTGGTATTAAAGGAGAAGTTCCTTTTCGGAAAATGTTTCATGTTCCACCAGAATTTAGGGTTTAACATGTAACCTACCAGCAGCTACAGCCTCTCCCTGTGAAATTGAGCGTTAGAAACTCTCCCGCATCCACTGTCACTATTTGAAAATAACGCGGCTGCGTGTGTGGCTCCGCCTACACATCCGCATCATGTATTCAGTTTCTTGAAAATGCACAAACTACAACTACCATCAGCCATTGCTGCTAACAGGCTGTGAAGGTACAGGGTTAAAGACGCAGGACTTGTCTGCAGGAATCTGGCATGGCACCCCACACAATGCTTTCCAGGCTCTTTAGGGGAGAAAATAATATTAAAATTTTTTTTCCCTGCAAAAATATGTGCATTTTTTATTTTTTGCCCAAAGGTAAACTTATCCTTTAAACCCAAATGCAAACAAACATGCAGTATAATGCAGCTTAAAAGTGATTGCTACAATATATATATAAAAATTATATTATATAAAAGAATTATAATATATATATATATATATATATATATATATATATATATATATATATATATATATATATATATATATATATATAATATATATATATATAAAAAAAATTATATTCTATATCTATATATCTATCTAAAAAATTATATTATATATATCTATATCTATATATATTACACACACACACATACACACTTTTTTTTATCCTGTTCATTTAACCACTTGCCTACAGGGCACTTTCACCCCCTTCCTGCCCAGGCCAGTTTTCAGCGCTCTCACGCTTTGAATGACAATTGCGCGGTCATGCTACACTGCACCCATATGACATTTTTATCATTTTTTTTCACACAAATAGAGCTTTCTTTTGGTGGTATTTAATCGCCTCTGGGTTTTTTATTTCTTACATAAAAAAAGAAAAAAAAAAAAAAAAAAAAAAAGTTTCTTATTTTCTGTGAGAAAATTTTAAAAATAAATTTCTCCCTTCACTGATGTGCGCTGATGAGGCGGCACTGATAGGCTGAAATGATGGGCACTGATGAGGTGGCACTTATGAGGTACCAATATGCCGCACTGATAGGTGGCACTGTTGGGCACTGAGAGGTGGCACTGTTGGGCACTGACTGGTGGCACTGATGGACACTGATGGGCAGCACTATGGGCACTGATGGCGGGCAGTTATGGCATTTTATTTACCTCTTGTGTAATCAGGGCAAAGATGATCAGTGATCTCTGTGTCCCCTAACCGCTGATCGGCTCTCCTCTTCCTTACACGCAGTCTCTGTGTGAGGAAGGAGAGCTGGCAATGAGAGATGATCTCATATGTTTACATTTGAGATCATCTCTCATTGGACGTTCTGATCACGTGGCAAATGGCCGCTGTGAATGGTTATTCACCACGATCTGTGATTGGCTGTGTCCAAGGGACACGGCCGACACAGATTGTCCCTGATGCGCGCTCGCGGTAGCGCGGGGAGCCTTTTACTGGGAGGCCGTTTAAAGACGGCCTCCCGGAAATTAGAGCCCGTGCTGTAGCAGTCTTTCGGCTATAGCGCGGGCGGGAGGTGGTTAAAGCAGGTTCTACAGCTCAGTGATTGTGCTTTGTCATTTGGCCCTCTCTATCACCTAAAAAACCTGGCTGAACCTGCCTGGCTCTACCCTCCCCCCTGTACACTGACCACAGTTTATCATGGCTGCTGAGCCCTGACACCGTGTCAGTTTGTGCCTCCGTCATCTGCAGCTCTCCCCTCCCTCCCAGCTCTTACAAGTGCCCACCCCTCTGCTCCTGCTGCTAAAATTAGTCCTTCATTTTCACACAAACTTCTCTGTTTGCTAATGACAAGTGTCCCAGTGTCTGCGCTTTATAAATTAAAATGCTGTTCTACAGTGGGAGGGGCCAAGAATTCCCCACTGATGTCAGTAAGGAGGAGAGAGGCAGCCAGCCATTTGAGTGGTGCTCTGAAATCAGGTCTAGAATGGCATTTTATTTATAAAGCACAGAGTGCAGCTCACATGACCGGCTGCCTCTCTCCTCACTATCAGTGGGGAATTCTCGGCCCGTCCCACTGTAGAACGGCATTTTAATTTATAAAGCACTGACACTGGGACACTTGTCATTAGCAAACTGGGAAGTTTGTGTAAAGATAACAGAGTGGCTTAACAACCACTAACTTCCCCTGGATGGCTGCATTCATTTTCTTGTTTATGCTTTTTCGTCGGTTTTCAGCTGGTGACCATTTAACACCAGCAGGGGTGTAAAACTTTTCTTTTCTTCCTTTTGGGGTAAAAAACAAAAATTTTTTGTAATTGATTATAAAGTTTTAGCTGTAATTTGGCTTCAGTTTGTTAGTGTATCCAAATCTGCTTGTGCAGACCAACAATCCTGCTGTCCAAAGGTGCCCCCTGTGATCATTATTCAGAGTGGGAGCACTCAAATTACAGGTGGCATGCCTAAGAACTTACAACCTCTTCCTGCCCAGGCCAATTTTCACACTTTGATTGACAATGGTGCGGTCATGCAACATTGTACCCATATAAAATTGTTATGTTTTTCACACAAAAAGAGCTGTAGGCTGATGACACAGCCACTCAAGATCTCAGGCGTAAGCAGCTGCCAGTCCAGGCTTCTGGGTGGATCTAGACATTGGGACACCTGCAGAGCCTGGACTGGCAGCATGAGCCAGAAGCGCCTGTCCCCCTCCACAGTCCGATGCGCTCCAGTGAGCGATGGAGGGGCAGAGCACAGAGCTGTGATTGACCGTCATTGCTCTGTGCTCACAGTGGAGCCGAGCGATCAGTTGCCTCTGATCACTCAGTTCTTGATGTATAGCAGCGTTTAACGGCGGTCCTCAAGGCACACTAACAGGCCAGGTTTGCAAGAAAACTGAAATCCATCACAGGTGATATCATTTGCTGCTCAGTGATTGCAGTCTTCTAGTCTGCATCTCCCCAAGGTAATACTTAAAATCTGGCCTTTTAGTGTGCCCTGAGGACCGGAGTTCAGAAACACTGATGTAGAGTCATTCGATCCATGCTGCAGCCATCTAGGTAAATAATTAATAAAAATAAAAATATATAAATATCACACACTTTTCTCAATTGAAAGTCGATATTTCAAGCATGTTGCCTAACCCCCTGCTTTTATACATGCTGCATGCATTTTGTAAAAGAAAATACCTTGTTATAATAATCTAATCATCTCTGGAGTGGTCATGTGATCACACAGCTAAGACCCCGTTCACACTGGGGCGACCTGTCAGGCGACCTGGTCGCCTGACAGGTCGCCTGCCATAGAGAAGCTGTGGACCCGTTCTAATAGGAGCGACACAAGTTGCTCCGACTTAGAAAAAGGGTCCGGAGCTTCTTTGGGGCGACCTGCATTGACTTCAATGTTATGAAGTCTGTGCCGGCCGCTCCGAGGTTGCGGTGCGAGCTGCGCGCTGCGACCTGTGAGGTCGCCCCGGCAAGTCGGATCGCTCCAGTGTGAACGGGGTCTAAAGCTCCTTCTCAGTGCCCCTTTGTGTTATTTACAGTGATTTTTCACAAACAGTTTAGAGCAGAGGTTTTCAGCTCCAGTCCTCAGTACCCACTAACAGGCCAGGTTTGCAAGATGACAAATACATCACAGGTGATATAATTTGCTGCTTAGTGCTTGCAGTATTCTAGTATGCTTCTACCCCATATAATACTTAAAATCTGTTAGTGGGTCCTGAGGACTGAAGTTTAGAACCACTACTTTATAGGGTGATATGGTATGGAAATGAAACAATTGGTCCAACAGCCATGCAGAACTATCCCAAATATGCCACCACCAGTTCTTTATAGATCTAGGGCAGCCTTTCTTATAAGTGTCTACAGAGATTGCTAAGGGTTCCTCCATCATTGCTTAACTTCTGCCTTTCAGATGAGCAACTTTTGACATCAATGATCTTTTTAGCTACCTTTAAGGGGGAATTCTTGCTACTGATCCTAAATGTAATGAGCATTCTTCTCACTGGCAATCAAAGAAATGTACCGCGAGCTCTAGATATAGTAATTAGCAGGGGTTCCCAGAGACCAGAAAATAATTTCAAGGGTTCTCCCACATTGAAAAAGGCAGATATAGGCAATACGTCAACATCTACATTTAGATTCGTAGCTCTAACAAACTACACATCAAAAGCAAAAAGACTTTGTGTTGAACATTTCAGCTATTGCCTAAAATTCAACTTTACAGCGCAAACACCTTAAAGCGGAAGTAAACCCATCTATTTATTTCAAAAACAGTTACATTCCCAGCACGTGCCCAAAATATAACACTCCCTCTGTTAATGGTTTAGTTCATCCCTCCCTGTTAATGGTCTAGTTAAGTCCCGAGGTCATGATGGCATGGGGCTGAGCCAGGAAAACTGAAAATTGTTGCCAATACTTACTGTCATTTTTCCTTTCCTGGCTCTGCCCCATGCCAGCACATACCCTCCCTGGTCTGTAGCAGACTAGGTATTTAACGAGTACTCCAGGTACTGGCTGCATTTTATGCTTGCTACTAAAGGATGTCCTATATGGCAGTGGTCCTCAACCCTGGCCTACAGGGACAACTAACAGGCCAGATTTTTGATATTACCTTGGGGAGATGCAGACTAGAGTACTGCAATCACTGAGCAGCAAATGAAATCACCTGGGATGTATTTCATTTATCTTGAAAATCTGGCCTGTTAGTGGGCCCTGTATGCCAGGGTTGAGGACCACTGCTATATGGGGTCAAGGGGTGGGATGACCCAAGGTCATGATGGCATGGGGCAGAGCCAGTTAAGAAAAATTACGTTAAGTATTAGCAACAATTTTCAGTTTTCTCTGAGGTAATAGACAGACTTAGCTCTCCATAAATCACAACTAGTAGGTTATATTGCCACCTCCAGGAGTAGAACTAGACAGAACAAAAAACCATGGGCCGTCCTCAACTGGTATAACCCCCCGCTCTGCTCTATGTAAACAATTTAGTAGCAAGTAGTATTAAAAGTATCAGAACTCCATAGAGGGGTGGGTGCTGTGTGTCGAACTCAGAGAAATGGATTTTACAAAAAGTACAAAAATCCCATTTTCTTTTGCTCGATGGACACAGCGCTCCATAAATCATAACTAGTGGGACGTCCAAAAGCAGTGCCAAAGGGAAAATGAGGGATGGGAAAAATAGCCGAAGGCTAAACATAAGAGCCCTTATCCAGGACACAGGAGCCTTAACCGGGTCACGGGAGCTTTGTCTGAAAAATAAAGGTTTAAAGAAAAAACACCCCTCAAGAGGGAACAGCCCCTCTTAAACAGTAGCATGTAAAACTTTGCGGCTAAAAGAAGCGTTCACACATGCCAAGGTATCTACCTTATAGAATTTTATGAAGGTATGCACGAGCGACCAAGTGGCCGCCTTGCAAACTTGCGATATTGAAGCCAGATGGACACCCCAAGAAGAAGGACTCAATGCCCGAGTAGAGAGCGCCCTGACAGGGAAAGGTGGAACCTGACTGGAATAGGCCTGAGTCATCGTCTGTCTAATCCATCTGGAGATAGTAGCCAAAGCAGCGGCCAGCTTTTTTCTTGGTCGTCCTTAACCAAAAAAAGCAAGTCTGACCTCCAACAGGACTCAGTAGCTGCCAGATACACCCAAATCGCACAAACCACATCCAAGGTATGCAAAGCAAATTCCTTGGGATCAGACGGCTTGGGACACAAGGAAGGAAACACAATGTTCTTATTCAAATGGAAGTCAAGAGACAACATGGGGCAGGAACGATGGACAGGGACGAAGAACCACTTTATCCCTATGGACCACTAAATAGGAACTGTGACAGGATAATGACGCCCATTCCAATAATCAGCAGGCTGAGGTAATAGCCACCAAGAATGTCACCTTAAGGGGTAACGTAGGCAAAGGCATTTCCCGAAAGATAACAAAAAAGATGCAAGGAAGGAGAAAATTGCTAAGGCCAGAGATCCCCAGCCAGGAGCCTAGGTCTTTACTCCTGACTAGAAAGATTAAACTGGATTACCTACAGCAGAGAGGGGGGTTATACTGAGGACAGCCCATGGGCATTGCCAAATGTTTTTTGTTCTGCTTAGTCCTACTCCTGGAGGAGGCAGTATAACCCACTAGTTCTGATTTATGGAGCGCTGTGTCCATCGATGAACGAAAGAGAATTGTATATTACTTGCAACTGTACTGTACTGTAGTAGTGACTCTACTAATGTCAAATAGGAAATACTGTAAAATAAGTAGGTCTATGGGTTGTCAGGTAAACATCACTAAGGCACCCGACTCCTCAACTCTGACCACTGTTTGCTTTGGGCCATTAACTGTAGTGGGCAAGGATCTCTTGTTTTAACAAACTGTTACACTGCATTATTGCTTTTTTGTCAATTACGCCAAAAGAATGGAATGCTAGAACTTCAGCTAGGTTCACACATTTGCACAACTGTGGGACCTTCTATAGACAGGTGTGTACCTTTCCAAACCATGTCCAATCAACTGAATTTACCACAAGTGGACTCCAATCACGCTGTAGAAACATCTCAAGGCAAAGGCTGTGAATACTTATGTACATAGGATTAGGGTATTTTCCTTTTAGTTTAAAAAAAAATTGAAAAGATGTCAAACAAACCTCTTTCACGTTGTCATTATGGGGCACACATACTTTTTAAAAATATTATGGTATGGGGGGTTCCAAGTACTTTTCTTGCAAAAAATACAGATTTTTACTTAAAAGCGGTAGTAAACCGCTTTTTTCCACTTTTAACTACAGGTAAGCCTATAATAAGGCTTACCTGTAGGTACAATTAATATCTCCTAAACCGGCACGGTTCATGAGAGCGGCGCATGCACTCTGAAGGTCTGGCGGACCTTCAGCTTTCCTTGCCGGAAAATGACTCCCGCACGCATGCGCGGGAATGACATCGCGGCTCCGGCCAATCACAGCTCCGGAGCCGCCGAACCTGGAAGAGACGCCGAGGGATCATGTCAGCTCCCACAGCGGTGTCCGGGGGTCCTTGCCAAAGCTTCATTCTAAGGTAAGTAATTCATAATGAGCTAGTATGCGATGCATACTAGCTCATTGTGACTTTGTCTTGCAGGGTTCTTTTTTTTTTTTTTTTAAGGTTTACAACCGCTTTAACAAAAAGCAAGAGAAAAGGCTTGGTCTTTGTCAAGTTGGTAAAAATACCTGCTGATTTTGCCATAAAGACCACTACTCAAGCACACCCTGTTTTATTATAACAATGGTCTCTTAATGGTTCTCCTGCGCTGTCGCCATGTCAGAATGTAAAGGCTTGTTTACACCGCAATTCCATGTGTGCATTTTTAGGTCTTTGTAATGCGTTTTTGGCATTTTTTATTTTTTTCTTGTCAAGTTACATTAACATGCATTTGCTTGTGTTCCAGTGGAAAAATTCAGTATTTTGTACTTTTTTTTTTATACACACATGAACACTCCATAACACTGAACTAGGCTCATTGAAATACATAGGTTTCCTTGCTTAAGCATTTGTACTGCATTACAGCCAACTACATGTGCTGTAAACAAGCCCTACACGTGGTCATGCAGGCAGCACAGACACGATTCAATATTACTGCAGTTAGGAAGGCAGTTCAGAGCAGTGACGTATAGCCAACGCTGGAGCCACTGCCGGTAGACAGGAGGAGATCATCAGCACTTTACCTTCTAAAAGAAAGGCAATGGTTTATGATACACAGGCTAAGCTCTGTGTAAGCTCTGACTTGAGGGACTACAAGCTTATACAGCAAGTCTTTTTCAGTTCCCAGGGGCTGACAAAAGAAAAGGAGACAAAAAAAGAAAAGAGAAAGGAGGCATTTAAGCAAAAATCACTCTCTCAATCAACATTACTAAGGCCAGGTTCATATATGTGTGAATTTGTATGAGGTTTTCACCGCATCCAATTCGCATGACATGCGAGTGTGACCGACTCTCAATGGAAACGGTTCACACATCCGGTGCCGTTTCCAAAAGGCTCCTGTGCATTTTTGGGTCTGTCTCAAGTGCGAAATCTGGCAACAATTCAGGCCTTAATCGCACCCGTACCGGTGAACGGTAACGCACTGGACCCGAGGCTGGAAACCGCGGTGGCAAATATGTGAACCTGGCCTAATGCTTTTAGCATAAAGACTAAAAAGTCAAAACATCCATACTGGAAAGTATAGGTTTACTGGTTTACATTTTAGTTACTTCCTGGTTTCTAGGCCCAAGCAAATTATGTCACAGGCCCCTTTCACACGGGACAGACCGATCGGGGTCCACCCATTAGTTTTTCAGGCGGACCCATTCATTGCTCTCCATGGAGTGGCGGATGTCAGACTTGTGTCCTTTAACCCCGGCCGACATTGGATCCCATCTGGTGGATCAGATGACAGTCAGAAACTGACAGCCCACACAGGACAGTGTGCTGTTTCAGTGTCTGCTCTGCACAGACCTGTCATCCGCCTGCTCAGCAGGGAACAGCGGAGAGATCCCTGCTGAGCAGGTGGATCCCGCCAGTGTGCATGTGACCTTACAAGCCCAGGAGACTTCAGAAGGAGAGAAGGGTTTTTTTTTCTCAGATAAAATGGACATACTTCTGCCTGCATGCCCAAGTTAAGGGCAGATGGATTCAATTTAGCAAAATGCTACATAATATTCCATTACTCCAGATGGAAACAGCCAGAAATGCTAGGGGGTGTTTTAAAAAGTGATTCTCAGCAAAATAAAGCATGGCAATACAGATGGTGAGTTTGCTTTGAATATTAAAAATAAGGTTTTTGGTTTGTGGCGTTTAGATGCAGTGTAGTTCTACTTTAAAAAGTATGCAGTATGGAGAGATGTATGGAGAGATGCAGGATACCATTATTGACCTATCTTAAAAAAAATGCTACTTGCTGGGCCATTATGCAGACCCAATACTGTCCATGTTTTCCAAGTCCTTTACCTGAAAAAACACACACATTAGATTTGAAGACTTTCAAAAGTCATAACTCTGAAAATATTAAAAGCCAGGCATCCTGCATTTTGAAATGAGTGACAGTGGCAGTCCCCATATGTCTGTCCATACAAGTGTCCTTCAGGCCGGAGTAACCCGTCTCCAGGTATTACCCCATCTAGTTTGTTCTGATTATTGTAGAAGGCGTCAGTTTTGACTGGTAGACCACAGCCTGGCTGTTAAGTGGGAAGGAGGGGGGAGCATCCAGAGAGGGGACAATACACCAGCCAGAGCGGTGTTTTCTTCTGCATGAACACAACATTCCAGTATGTGCTGTCAGTGCCAAGTGTTGATGAGGATTAGAATAGAAGTGACACACAGCGTCACTAGCACACCCATCTCCACACACAAATATCTGCAAGCCAGTATAACCGCATCCTACCAAACACTCACCTACTTGTCTGGATGACCCATGGATTTTCTAATACGTCCTCTATGGGACACGCATCACTTTGCAGAACATTGCGCAAACAGCATTCTTTCCAGCACCAGAGTCTATAAAAACCTGCCATGGCCAGATCAGTGTATACACAGATCATACAGAATCCATCAGGCTTAAATGTGTTTACATTACATTCTATAACCTTTCAGGAATAACTTTGTTCTGCTGCTAAAACCAGCACAGTGCAGACATTCCATAATGCACATAGCAGTCATTTATGGTAACCACTACTGGTCACAGTACACCAATGACTTGAGTTTAAACTGGTTGCTACTGGTAACTGCAGAATCCAAGCTTGTGGCAGTGACACCAATAAAACATACTATACAGAAATTCTTTTTACCCAGCTCACAGCGTCCTATCTTTCCTGTAAACAGTCCCGCTGCTGCAGAGCCAGCAGGACCCCACTGCAGTGTCCTTGTTTTCTAGTAAATACAAATTCCCTCCCTGCAGGCTTCATTCCCTTTAGTAAATCCGGCTGCATGCATTACACCAGTAAGGGTACACCGCACTCACCTTCCTCCCAGTGTGCTCAGACAAAGAAGCGTTTAGACGGTGGCAGAGCACCCGTCTTCTGCAGTCACAGATGCTCCAGCAGAGGGAAGCTGCAGTATTTCCAGTTTATGGGAAGGAATTCAGAAGGCACTTTGTGAGCAGTGTGTGCAGGAGCAGCTCAGTGACTTGCTCCTGGATTGTAAAAGAATTTCCTTTAGAAAGGCTGCCAGCATTAGTCATGCCCTCTGCCAGATCACTGAGCACACGCTTCGCTCTTTCATAGGAAAACATTGATGTTTATCCATTCCAAGATCAAGGTCCACAGTGGGATGTGTGGCAGGGAGAGAGCTGCCTGACAAAGTGGGCAAATGCCGAGTCTATCCTTGTCGGACAAAGGGGGAGGGACGGGAGGCCAGGCATATCAGCATTCCCAGTTGCCTAGCAATGACACTGATCACTTTGAAAGAAAGCATTAATGAAGGAGGTGGAGGGAAAAGAGGAGATGGAATAAAAAAAGTTAGCAAAATCTCATCTTAGGCCATCCTATAGAGTTTTTCAAATGAGGCCACCAGCGCTCCAGCTTCCTAGTCAACTGTGTCTAATTATAATCTGCCTTGTACAGTCTTGTAAAGAGGATGCAGAGTAAGCGTTTTTTACCTCCCACAACTCCAGCTAATGCTTGGCATAGGAAATGTCTGCATTATTAAATAGGGAAGGCAGAGCACTCCGTATTCTGTGCCAGATATCGGGAGTGTAATTATCATAGCAGATGATGACTCTACAATTTATCCAATAGTGGACCCAGATACAAAATATACTAAGACTTTTATTAGAAATACTGCCACTCCGGATCAGTTTATGTCAACACCTTAAAAGCAAACCCATGAGACATTTTAAAGTAGAACTTCTTTCATAACCACTTGAAATCTGGAAGATTAACCCCCCTTCCTAACCAGGCCATTTCTGCAACTTGGCACCGCGTTAATTTGAAAATTGTGCGGTCATGCCACGCTGTACCCAAACATACCCAAGTCCTTCCCCCCCCCACAAATAGAACTTTCTTTTGGTGGTATATGGTGACCACTGCGGTTTTTAATTTTTTGCACTATAAGTAAAAAAAGCCCAACGATTTTGAAATAAAAATATATATTTTTACATTCGCTATAAAACATATCCAATAAAAAAAATTGAAAAATGTTTGATTTCTTCATTAATGTCGGCCAACATGCATATTGCTAAATTTTTTGGTAAAAAAACTTGAAGCATATGCTGATTGGTTTGCGCAAAAGTTATAGCATCTACAAAACTATGGGATATTTCTTTATTCTTTTTTTTTTTTTTTTTATAAGTAATGGCAGTGATTGGTGACTTATAGCCGGACTGCGATGTTGAAGTGGACAGTTGGACAATGACTTTTTGGAGACCAGTGCTAAAAATATGGAACGCACGCCGCACGCCCTGAAGCCTGGTGGAGCGCAAACCGGTAGTCACCGCTCTCCACACTACAGGCAGCAATACAGCAGGCGCGATCCTTGGAAATGTTCTCTTTTTTTGTACTGTGCAATTAGCTACATTTATTAAAATCCTTTTTAATGGTACTGCATTATTTGGAGCATTTATTTTTCACCCTAACCAGACCCTGAGGATCCAGCTGATTCAGGAAGGGAACCGCGGCCGGTAGGGGACTACAAAGCCCAGCAGTTACCATTTCTTTGGCCGAGGAGTCCACAAGGCTCTATAGGTCTTTTACCATATGGTAACTAAGACCCACAACCTCTGGTGAGTTTACATCCCCACTATTCCCTAAAGCTACTCCACAAGTACCTTGGACTACTGGAGGATTCAGCACAAGCACTTGCACTTTTCTCCCCCTTCTGGCACTGAAGTTTATTTATGCACCTAAGTCACATATGAACCCTGATTGGACTTATTTTGGCACTTATTTGCACTTTAAGGCACTTATGTGATGTGTTTCTTTTATAACTTGATATCATATGACTATATATTGATTTTACACTGTATTATTGTTTGATATATCACCATCCAGTTTATGGTATTTATTTATTGAGTCACAAAGTCATCACTTAAATTTATTCATCATTTATATATTTATATTGACCTCACACACTTTGTCCAGGCTACCGACAAGCAACTGTCCACCCTGATTCCCAACAGCAAGCGCTATACTAATCCCAACTATTTTGGTTTTTTTTTTACTCATTCTATACCCACTTTATAGCAGCTGCTATCACCATCCCATCCCCTTATTTATTTAACCCATTTATCAACACCCCACCTCCTAGTAGGCCATCCATAAGCCAGAAGAATATACACCTATTGGAGTATATACCTTTATTATAGTGCTAAAAATATGCCAGATCAATGTACTGACACTGGCTGGGAAGGGCCTAAACAGGAGTGATCAAAGGGTTTACCGTGTGCCTAGCTTGTGTTTTAGTGTACCGTGGGAGGTGCTTTCACAAGGGGAAAACATGGACCCTTGTGCCCGCTTTGCAGAGACACAGGATATATGCTTTCCCTCCTGTCAGAACAGCGATCGCCTTGTTTACATAGGCAGATAGCCATTCTGGCTCTCTACCTAACAATCGGTGGATGCTGTTACGTCAATATGGGAAGCACGAGATATTCAATCTTCCGGTATGCGTTCCACTTTCATTCTGTGTTACATCTCACTTTGCGACAGGTGCGCTGTCCATATTGAACGCTCACTCTCAAATAGTCCATGCGCATTTAAAGAAAAGCTGCTGCTAAACCATTACTGCCTAGATGGACAAAGCAGTGACTTTTCTTTAAATGCCGCTCGAAGATGTGCATGTGCTATTGAGAGTGTTCAATATAGACAGGACACCGTTGCAGAGCATGGGTATGGGAAGCATACTGTAAGATTGTATGTCTCACACATGCGCACTTTGCGAGTGTCCCATACCTACAGAGTGTCACTTATCGACATATCCCCAGCGGACAACGAATCCACGGTGCCCACAGATCAGCTCCTGTTTATAACCACAGCGGGAGTGGGCCATTGGCGGCATGCATTAGCCCCGTAAGCGATCTGGTGCAGCAGAGCTACCTTGCCACTGTACAAGTAATACAGTCGGCAACTGGTTAACACTTTTTAACCTTTATGATGCTAGCATTAGCATTATTAAATAGATAGGGAGGTATATCATATTTACATCATATTTACTTTTTACTTTTTTTTTTACATTTCTTCAGTTATTTCCTCATTTCCAAGCACAGGCAAATAACGTCACACATCCAAGCAGTCTTTAGGAGGGTAGAAGGGGTTCTCTTAGCTGCCTGCATGCCTGAACTAAAGACAGATCAATTCCAGTAAGTAATGGTGTACAAAAAGCCTGCCTTTACTCAAGATGGCCATGGCCAGAAGGGCCCATTTTTTAACACGACTGCTCAGCAAAATAAAGCACGGATGGGCGAGTTTGCTTTGATTATTAAAATAGAATTATATAGCATATCTGGTTTGTGGCTCTCAAATACAGTGTAATTAAATAGAAGTCTTCTCCAAGAAGTACCACAAAGCACCTGTCCATTACATTTGTTCATGGGAAAAGCCTAGTAGGTGTGCACCTCTCTCATCTACTTTTAATTTGTAAACTAGGCTGGCCAAAAAAGAAAATTCATTCCCCCATCCACACAAGTGAGGTTGATGGAGGAATCCCGTGCTATTGTATTCTTCTTTGCTGTCAGAATACACTGATTATTCGCTAATCAAATTAAAATTTTCCAACATAAAATAAAATTTTAATGAGTGGATGCTGGTGGACTGGGGGTCCATCTTGTATTTCTTGGGAACTCCCATTAGTAAACCATCTCAACACTTCCCCCTCCCTAAGTGTTTCATCTACCACTGTGGAACAATTCTAATGGAGCTAATGCATTCTATAGAATATGGAAATGTGTGCATTATCCATTGAGGTAAAAATATACCCTTGTAAAGGCGAAAGTAGATCTGTGCTCCTACAATTCCCCAGTCTGAGGCACATCAAGCCAGCAAGTCATTCAATCCCCTGTCATCTACAGAAAACAAATATTAGTTTCTAATAGACTGGTTCTTTAAGATGGTTTTTCATCATGGATGCTTGACAGTATGGCCACTCGCATACGCTCTGCTTCTCCATGGCCACTCGCATACGCTCTGCTTCTCCCTCGCCACTCGCACACGCTCTGCTTCTCCCTCGCCACTCTCACACGCTCTCCTTCTCCCTCGCCACTCTCACACGCTCTCCTTCTCCCTCGCCACTCTCACACGCTCTCCTTCTCCCTCGCCACTCTCACACGCTCTCCTTCTCCCTCGCCACTCTCACACGCTCTCCTTCTCCCTCGCCACTCTCACACGCTCTCCTTCTCCCTCGCCACTCTCACACGCTCTCCTTCTCCCTCGCCACTCTCACACGCTCTCCTTCTCCCTCGCCACTCTCACACGCTCTCCTTCTCCCTCGCCACTCTCACACGCTCTCCTTCTCCCTCGCCACTCTCACACGCTCTCCTTCTCCCTCGCCACTCTCACACGCTCTCCTTCTCCCTCGCCACTCTCACACGCTCTCCTTCTCCCTCGCCACTCTCACACGCTCTCCTTCTCCCTCGCCACTCTCACACGCTCTCCTTCTCCCTCGCCACTCTCACACGCTCTGCTTCTCCCTCGCCACTCTCACACGCTCTGCTTCTCCCTCGCCACTCTCACACGCTCTGCTTCTCCCTCGCCACTCTCACACGCTCTGCTTCTCCCTCGCCACTCTCACACGCTCTCCTTCTCCCTCGCCACTCTCACACGCTCTCCTTCTCCCTCGCCACTCTCACACGCTCTCCTTCTCCCTCGCCACTCTCACACGCTCTCCTTCTCCCTCGCCACTCTCACACGCTCTCCTTCTCCCTCGCCACTCTCACACGCTCTGCTTCTCCCTCGCCACTCTCACACGCTCTGCTTCTCCCTCGCCACTCTCACACGCTCTGCTTCTCCCTCGCCACTCTCACACGCTCTGCTTCTCCCTCGCCACTCTCACACGCTCTGCTTCTCCCTCGCCACTCTCACACGCTCTGCTTCTCCCTCGCCACTCTCACACGCTCTGCTTCTCCCTCGCCACTCTCACACGCTCTGCTTCTCCCTCGCCACTCTCACACGCTCTGCTTCTCCCTCGCCACTCTCACACGCTCTGCTTCTCCCTCGCCACTCTCACACGCTCTCCTTCTCCCTCGCCACTCTCACACGCTCTCCTTCTCCCTCGCCACTCTCACACGCTCTCCTTCTCCCTCGCCACTCTCACACGCTCTCCTTCTCCCTCGCCACTCTCACACGCTCTGCTTCTCCCTCGCCACTCTCACACGCTCTGCTTCTCCCTCGCCACTCTCACACGCTCTGCTTCTCCCTCGCCACTCTCACACGCTCTGCTTCTCCCTCGCCACTCTCACACGCTCTGCTTCTCCCTCGCCACTCTCACACGCTCTGCTTCTCCCTCGCCACTCTCACACGCTCTGCTTCTCCCTCGCCACTCTCACACGCTCTGCTTCTCCCTCGCCACTCTCACACGCTCTGCTTCTCCCTCGCCACTCTCACACGCTCTGCTTCTCCCTCGCCACTCTCACACGCTCTGCTTCTCCCTCGCCACTCTCACACGCTCTGCTTCTCCCTCGCCACTCTCATACGCCAGTGTTAGCCTAAGGGCAAAAGTTGTCTCCTCCTTGCATATATGTTGACTGTTTTAGCTTTCAAAAGGTTTGAAAGTTTTACATAGCCAATCATGTGATTTTTACACATTTTCCATATTACATATCTAGCCTGGTGACATGTAGTTCCTGATTAAGCAACTCCATGTCTGCCCTGAAATCACAAGAGCATGCTGCAGCAGCTAGAATTCAAACATCACAGGAGGAAGAGGACCTGTGACTTACCTGGGCCCGACCAGGGATATAGAGGGGGTGTTTAGTGTATGAGTACCTGAGCACACCACACTTACTGAGGTATTTAAGGTACAGAAAATGTAGCCACACAGTGCAAGGCAACCTCACAGAAAGCTTGTTAAAACTCAATTTTTCCAGAGCCAAAGCTTTCTTTGGATATTATAAGAATAATTAGCAACTGGTCAGGTTTTTCTGCTGTCCCATGTCAAAGATTTTTCACTTGGTGCCAGTTCACGCCACAAAAAAAAAGTCATTCAGATCTGTTCTAGATGCTTTTCTGTATGCGCTTTAACACATTCTTTATGCGTTTCCGGATGCATTCCAGATGCTTTTTTCCCCACATTGTACTGGGCTCCAGGTGCATTAATGGATTTTACTGCATTCTAGTACAGTTCTGTGCAGAAAGAAAGCAGCATGTTCTACTTTTTTCTACACCTGAAATGCACTGGAACGCACTGTGCTGGTGCGAACTATGCCATTGGAACTCATATAACCTACTTTACATGCTTTATTGATGCAGAAATAAAAAACTGCAGGTGGTGTGAACTGGCCTTTCCGGTTACAACGAGAGAAAAATACGATTTTTATACTTAGCGTAACATTTTTCCAAAGTCCTATGAGGACACAGGAATGCAGTAATTCTTAAGAGACATATTATATATATAATTTTTTTTACAATTCTATTTAGGGTTATATCAGGAGGTTTAGAGACTAGCAAAGTGAAGCCAGTCCCCATATAACCCCACCTCCACCATCATGCCTCCCTTTTGCCAGGACAGGATCTATGTCCCTCAATTTAGTAATTCCCAGACAAAACCAGTCCAAATGAGGGGTGGTCAACAAGCACTATAAGGAAGGCTATAAGAAAGAGTGGAAGTAAACATGGAAAATGGCACAAAAAAAAAAAGACCCAAGGACCAACCTGGTGTTCCAGGCAAGGCCAGATAATCACTGCGGAAGTAGAACTACTACCTGAAAAGAATGGTGAACAATGTGGACAATCATTTATGCACGCTAAAGAGAAACATTGAAACCAATAGCCGGGGGGGGGGGGGGGGGGTTTAAAGTAAAGTTTAACCACCTGTTGACTGCATGGAAAGGAAAAAGGTAAACAGACAAGTTATAGCCAAACAAAAACGGCCAACTAAGCAAAAGCTGTAGGCTGAAGTGGAACCCCCTTACCCTTGACTTCAGGTAAAAAAATGGATAGATGTTCACACAAAATAACTAACCAGGTAAAAGCAGAAAATATAAAATGATCACTGAAAGGTAATTTAAACCTTATATCACTTACAGACATACTACCCCCACCCCCACCCACTATTATCCCACCTGCTTCTTTCTTTCCTACCAAATCCTAATTGCTCCAAACCGTGTGAATTTTCACAGTTCGGGATTTGAGCATGACTTCTAGTGCTGGAGCTTCTTGACCAACCATTACCTCCCTGTTGAAGGTTTTCTCAGAGGTTCCACGCTATTTAATTCTCTATGTTGTATATTCAGAAATGCAACTGTACACTTGTCCTGTATGCATGCTTTAACCTACAAAAACATTTATTGAACAGAAAAAAGCACAGGTAACACTCTATAAATGAAGTTTCTCTCAAGAGCTTTGCATAGATGTAAACAGCTCTGCAGCACCTATAACAGGGTAGGCACTGAGCAGGATCGATTTTTATGCAAATAGGCATACAAGGATTAGGTGACCAGATTTTTTTTTAAATTGGGCTGGGCACAGGACTGCCCAATCCACAGAGCGCTGGGCACAGGACTGCCTAATCCACAGAGCGTTGGGCACAGGACTGCCTAATCCACAGAGCGCTGGGCACAGGACTGCCTAATCCACAGAGCACTGGGCACAGGACTGCCTAATACACAGAGCACTGGGCACAGGACTGCCTAATACACAGAGCACTAGGCACAGGACTGCCTAATACACAGAGCACTAGGCACAGGACTGCCTAATACACAGGAGGGTGTTAGGCATAGAGTGCAGGGTTCAGAGGTTTTCTATGCACAGAGGACACTCTACCCCCGTTTTTTTAGCTCATCACTGCACCCTTCAATCACAGACCACCTCTTAGCCCTTTCCCCACAACAGATAACACTACATCTCTCCATGTAGCTGCATCAACTTTGACCTCTGCTCTCCCACTTGTGTACAAACAGCCCCCCCCAACCATCTGCTCATCTCCCGGTCTCAGCCCTCCAAACAGTCCATTTTTGGCTCTGCCTCTCCTCCACTGAACAGCAGCAGGGGTAGCAGTGAGATCGTCCAGCAGAGGGCATGAGATGCCCTGTTTACGTTATTCCGGCCCTGAATCCGGGGACAAAACTGGGGACAGACTAGGTCCGGGGACTGTGCCTTCAGTCTGAGGACTGTCCCCCCTACACAAGGAGACTCTCTAACTCACCCCCAAAAAAGTGTGTTAATGGTGCGGAAGCCACAGTATAACCTGCCTGACCAGGATTCAAGGAATCATGAATCTTAAATGATAAATTCTTTAATTATAATTTTATAAGAGAATCTTTCCATCAAGTAGGCCCCACAAAAGCCTACAGACACTATACCACTGAGGGGAATTCTGCAGCAAGGTCCTGATTGCTGACCTTTACAGGACTTTGAAATATGAACATTTGTAAAGGAAAAAAGAAAGCATACCCCTTACTTTTTATGCAGGAATCTAGAAGCAATACTCAAGCCTAGGAAAGAAAACAGAGCAGACCAGAGGTTGTCAACTTTGAGACCAGGGCCCAGTAAAAGCTATTTCTGAAAGCTTCTATGCACCATTCTATGATTATGATCAGAATGAATATATTATATATATATATATACACACATACCTACAGTATACTAACCAGCCACTTTATTAGGTACACCTGTTCAACTGCTTGGTAACACAAATTGCTAATCAGCCAATCACATGGCAGCAACTCAATGCATTTAGGCATCTAGATGTGGTAAAGATAATTCGCTGAAATTCAAACCGAGCATCAGAATTGAGAAGAAAGGGGATTTAAGGGACTTTGTGGCATGGTTGTTGGCACCAGACAGCTGGTCTGAGTATTTAAAAAACTGCTCATCTACTGCCATTTTCAAGCACAACCAAGTCTAGGTTTACAGAGAATGGTCCAAAAATGAGAACATGTCCAGTGAGCAGCAGTTGTGTGGACAAAAATGCCTTGTTGACATCCGAGAATGGGCAGACTGGTTTGAGATGAAAGGAAACAGTAACTCAACCTATCGTTACAACCAAGGTATGCTGAATACCATCTCTGAACGCACAACACATCGAACCTTAAAGCAGATGGGCTACAGCAGCAGATCACATCGAGTACCACTCCTGTCAGCTAAGAACAGGAAGCTGAGGCTACAATTTGCACAGACTCACCAAAATTTGACAACAGAAGATTGGGAAAACATTGCCTGGTCTCACAAGTCTCGATTTCAGCTGAAATATTCAGATGGTCGGGTAAGACTTAGGCATAAACAACATGGATCCATCCTGCCTTGGATCAATGGTTCAGGCTGGTGGTGATGGTGTTATGGTGTGGGGGGATATTTTTTGGCACACTTAGGGCTCCTTAATACCAATTGATCATCGTTTAAACTCCACGCCACCCTGAGTATTGTTGCGGACCATGTCCATCCCTTTTTGACTAAAGTGCACCCATCTTCTGGTGGCTACTTTCAGCAGGATAATGCACCTGTCACAAAGCTATCATTTCATCACTGGTTTCTTGAACAGGACAATGAGATCACTGTACTCCAATGGCCTCCACAGTCACCAGATCACAATCCAAAAGAGAACCTTTGGGATGTGGTGGAACAGGAGATTGGCAACATGGATGTTCAGCCAACAAATGTGCAACAACTGCATGATGGTATATCAATATGGACCAAAATCTCTTGAGGAATGTTTCCAACACCTTGTTGAATCTATGCCACGAAGAACTAAGGCAATTCTGAAGGAAAAATGGGGTCCAACCTGGTACTAGCAAGGTGTACCCAATAAAGTGACCAGTGAGTGTATACACAGTGCATCCGGAAAGCTTTCACAGCGCTTCACTTTACACATTTTATGTCACAACCTTATTCATTATTAACTTCATAATTTTCCTCAAAATTCTTCAAACAATACTCAATGACAACGTGAAAGAAGTTTGTTCGAAATCTCTGCAAATTTATTAAAAATAAAAACACGAAAAACTAAACGCCACAAACATGTACACAAGTATTCACAGCCTTTGCTCAATACTCTGCTGATACAGCTTTGGCACCAATTACAGCCTCAATTTTTTTGGCATATGATGCTACAAGCTTGGCACACCTATTTTTAGGCAGTTTCACCCATTCTTCTTTGCAGGACCTCTCAAGCACCATCAGGTGGGATGTGGAGCGTCGGTGCACAGCCATTTTAAGATCTCTCCAGAGATGTTCAATCAGGTTAGAGTCTGGGCTCTGGCTGAGCCACTCAGACAACAGAGTTGTCCCATAGCCACTCCTTTGTTATCTTGGCTGTGTGCTTAGGGTTGTTGTCCTGTTGGACTATGAGCCTTCGCCCCAGTCGGAGCACTCTGGAGCAGATTTTCATCTAGGATGTCTGTACAATGCTGCATTCATCTTTCCCTCGATCCTGACTAGTCTCCCTGTTCCTGCCACTAAAAAATGTCTGCACAGCATGAGGCTGCCACCACCATGCTTCACTGTAGGGATGGTGTTGGCCAGGTGATTAGCAGTGCCTGGTTTCCCCCTGACTGACGCCAATCAGGCCAAAGAATTCAATCTGTTTCATCAGACCAGAGAATTTTGGCTCCAGGCATGCTGTCATGTGCCTTTTACTGAGGAGTGGCTTCCGCCTGGCCACTCTACCATTCAGGCCTTATTAGTGGAGTGTTGCAGAGATGTTTTTTTCTTCTGGAAGGTTCTCCTCTCCCCACATGGTGACCATTGGGTTCTTGGTCACCTCCCTGACCAATCCCCTTCTGCCTCGATCGCTCGGTTTTCTCGAGCGGCCTGCTCCAGCAAGAGTCCTGGTGGTTCTAAACTTCTTCCATTTACAGATTGAGGACACTGCTCATTGCTACCTTCAATGCTGCAGAACTTTTTCTGTACCCTTCCTCAGATCTGTGCCTCGACACAATCCTGTCTCGGAGGTCTACAGTTCCTTGGACTTCATGGCTTGGTTTGTGCTCTGACATGCAGGGTTAGCTGTGGGACCTTCTATAGACAGGCGTGTGCCTTTCCAAATCATGTCCAATCAACTGAATTTACCACAGATGGACTCCAATCAAGTTGTACAAACATCAAGGGTGAACAGTGGAAACAAGATGCACCTGAGCTCACTTTTGAGTCAGTGAGTGTCAGTGGCAAAGACAGTTAATACTTATGTACAAGTGATATTTTTTGATATATATTTTTAAGAAATGTGCAGAGATTTCAAATAAACGTCTTTCACGTTGTCATTAGGGGTATTGTTTGTAGAACTTTGAGGAAAATAATGAATGTAATACCTTTTGGAATAAAGCTGTAACAAAATGTGGAAAAAGTGAAGAGGTGTGAATACTTTCCAGATGCACTGTACATACATACCCACACAATGTAGACTTTCACAAAGACCAAATAAGATGCACTGATTTGGGGTATTTTTACCAAAGAAATGTATCAGAATACATTTTATCCTAAATTTATTAGGATTATTTGCAAAATTTTATAACAAAAAATTAGCAACAACTTTTTCAAAATGTTCAGTATTTTTTCGTGGCAATTTTTCGTGGTGATTATCAAAAAATAAAAATTTCAATTGGGTATAATGTTGCATGACTGAGTAACTGACGTTCAAAACGGGACAGTGCCAGGAGCGGAAAACTGGCCTGGTAAGGAATTGGGTAAAAGGGTCTGGTATTGAAGTGGTTCATTTTAAGTAGGTTTTGCCACTTGCTTTGTGGTATTAAACCTAAAACCAGAAATGGAATATATTACCGATTACCAATCAGATGTGATAGCTACATTTGTTTTCTTCCCTCTGTTTTCACATGGTGATCTGGCCAGTAACATACCTCCTGTATTAGAGTGCCTCTATTCTGGATGAAGGAGCACAGGGGAACTTTTGGACAGGAGCATGGTCAGTCTGGGGGCTGAGGAGTGTTAGATGGACTAGCAGGTTTAGATACAATAAACTGAAGTCAAATTCCAGCTACTGCTTTAGGCCTCGCGCACACTGCAGTTTGAAAAAGCCAAGTACAGCATTTTTTTTTTGGTTATTTTTTTCTACTGGGCTAAAATGTAGCCCATTTAGTGTGCCTGTGCACACAGGCATGTAAACCAGCGTTGAGTATTCCTCAGAGAAAAAAAAAGGAAAATTTGTGTTACTGGTCAGTATTGTGCTGAAATTAGGAATTCATTTTCTCTTAGTATGGCGCATAAAAATGTCTATATACGCACATAAATATGCGCAAATTTGCACAAAACAAACATCTAAAATTACGGACAAAAAAGCAGAAGCTCAATCAGTACCGTGTGCAAAGGCCTTATAAGCAATTACAGCAAACAGTATTTTTTTTCTTTTGGGAAAAGGTCTTGCATAAATAAAAGCTGATTATTGTAAGCACCCTGGTCTGTGTTGAAGCGATTGTATATGCTCACTTTTTTCCCCTCTTACAATAAATCTGTCATGCTTAGCTGCTCTTTGATGGTTTTGCACAGAGAAACCCCAATCCTCCTCTTCTGGGGTTCCCCCGCCAACACTCTAGGCTCCTCTTCTTAGTGTGCCACCATAGGAAGTAGCTTCCTATGGTGGCACACCTGCTAGCTCGATCATGAGCCTCACTGTATGCATCTTAACAGTGTGGCCTGCCCGCCCCCAGTCCCCCTTTTCACAGGATATGACTGACAGCAGCTGGAGGGAATGGCTCCTGCTGTTGCCCGAGTCCCTGTGAGATGAGGAACTGAAGGGAGAGAAGCCTACAGCTAGTTAGAATAGTGAGCTGTTTTTTTACCTTAATGCATTGAATGCATTAAGGTAAAAAAACACCAATGCTTTAGAGCCACTTTTAGGCTCCGTTGACACTTCTGAGACCTAAAAGTCACATCATGCGACTTCTTGGCAACTAGAGTACTACTTTGATGGGACTTTGAAGTGACTTTCAGGGAATGCCTGGGTAACAGTCCCACCAAATGTTGGATCCAAATCACATCTATATAGAGAAGGATCCAACTTAAAAGGAAACTTCCATTAATGTCTACGGGTACAAGTTGAATAAGTCACCCTAAAGAAATCTTTTTTTAAAGTCGCAAAAACTTTAGTGCTAATTCAGACCGCTCTCAATGACTCGCATGGCATTTCACACGTCATGCAATTTGGGGTCTCAAAAGTCACATGGGATTTCACACGTCATGCAACTTGGGGTCTCACAAGTCACATGGGATTTCACACGTCATGCAACTTGGGGTCTCACAAGTCACATGGGATTTCACACGTCATGCAACTTGGGGTCTCAAGTCACATGACATTTCACACGTCATGCAACTTGGGGTCTCACAAGTCACATGGGATTTCACACGTCATGCAACTTGGGGTCTCACAAGTCACATGGAATTTCACACGTCATGCAACTTGGGGTCTCACAAGTCACATGGGATTTCACACGTCATGCAACTTGGGGTCTCACAAGTCACATGGGATTTCACATGTTATGCAACTTGGGGTCTCATGTCGAATCCCAAGGTGTGAGTGTGAACTGAGCCTAAATAGTTTGTCTCATCTCTGATACATTTGTAGGACAGTTTGTTCCATTAAAAAGGACTTACTGGCTGAAGCACCAGGTGAAAATAAAAGAAAGCCTAAGGAAAACGAATGCAACCATAACATCTAAGAATTGGTAAACTGAAATAATGTTTGCCTTTGGATTTAATTTCAGTAAAAGAAATTAAAGTCAGCAGGCTGGCTAGGTAATGTAGCAGGGCTGTGTTATTCTCATGAATGGACAGTTCATTTTTTTATTTATCTTATTTTGCTGCTTGCCTAGAGTTAAGCTTTGACTGGGGTTCAAGGACCGCTTACTGATAATAAAAATCCAAAAATAAAAAATAAATAAAAAAAAATAAAATACCAGGCTTTTATGCAGAAAAATTGTGGCAATCTAAAAATGGAGTACTCCCAGTTTTATTCCAGCCTCTGCCTGAATGCTAAAGTGTTCCAGCTTCCCCTCTAACAAAGGATCTGAGGGCCAACACACACAGACGGCACCAACTGGCTAGTGACAGCTCTGAAAATACAATCGCTTATTGTTCTAGTCTGGACTGAAGTTTCTTAATCCGAAAGGTGTTATGTCACTGTGCAGGGATCTTGGCAGTCACGTAGCCGCTAGATAAATCACAGCACACCAAACAACTTCTATGGCTGCTGTGGAGTGTCTATAATCCAAACACTCACTGCACAGAATACGTACTGCATGTTATCTATGAAATGAGAAATAAATGGGAAATCAGTCCATGCCTCAGTGAGCTCATTACTGACAGCAAAAGTACATACAATATTCAAACCCATCATTTCCCAAGAAACTACTAACAATACGCAGAAATGAGACATTGTGTGTGTGATGTCAGCAAATCTTAGGACGCTGTCAAAAAATTACTGCCTACACGGGTTTCAGAAGCAGCTGAGCAGCTTAAAAATGGTGCTTTTCTAGGTAATATCAAATGTATTCAAAAGCTTCACTAAGGGATCTCCATGCCTCCTAAGTCATAGTGGTCCGCTGAAGGTCACATTCGTTTGTACCCATGTTTTACCTGGACTTCGCTTCGCATACTGAAGGCTGGACTAGGTTACAAAAGTAATTCTAGCCCATTTCAAAATGCTCAAACTATAATATACATCTCCTTCCCAATATAAACACAAAAATACTTTTTTTTTTTTCATTCCTTCGGTAAGATTTATAGCTTTTTACATATGTAAATTACTGACTCATTATCAATCAGAGTACGGTGCTTCATCTCTCAAACGCAAGTTCTGATCCCAATCATGCGTTCGAAAAGAGGCGTGCTCATTAAAGAAAATTATCCAAAGTACTTTCAATTTGGAGTAACCACATATTAACTCATTAGCAATTAATATGCGAATTTAGCTGGCTGCTGTGAATTTAGCTTTCCCCTCAGACTTTAAGTATGCAATGATAGATGTTTATCTAGATACCAGAGAAAGAACCTACAGGGATGACAGGGTGAGCAGAGATCAGAGACTTAAACGACTCCAGACTTCTACTGTGGACTTTGATAAATTGCTCTAGAACAGGGGAATAGAATTCAAAATTAACCAATTTAATTAGTCCAATCAAAATTTTCTTCTAGCAGAGATCCGAATTGCATGTTTGTACGATGGGTGAGATCCTTCACATCACAACACTCCTTCTCGTCTTAGACTAGGTTCCCATCTCTGTGGCTGGGGAAAATGTGCAAAACTGCACACATTCCTGACCCATAGAAATACGCTGCACTTTAGCAGATGTGTGGGGGGGTACCATAAATTCTTAATGACATCCCCACACATAGGCATCTACAGGACCTTTTCACTTGCACCAAACCACATAGGTTTGGACTTCTTTCCATGCGTTTATTCCATGCAATTAATGGGGTGCCCTACTCACACAATCACGCATGCTTAGATCTGACTCGTATCACAATCATGTTACGTCAGCATCCTCCGTCCCCCTTATCAAAATATCCCCTTCACATTGCTGTCCATAATCCCCATTACTGTCCTGAGCCCCCCACTTTAACCATCTTCATTACCCTTACTGCTGTTCTGAGCCCCCTCTTGTCCAACCTTACAAAGATGAGGAGGGTGGGAGACATAACAGGTTTGGACAGAGGGTGGGGGCTGCAAGTCAGTGATTGGTTGCTAGGACTGCCCTGCAGCCTAGCAAATAATCACCTGATTGTTCACAACTCAGGCAGCCCCCACCCTCCATCCAGAGCTGTCCTGTCATTTGCTGTCGGCTCTGAGAAGAAGAATGACAGCAGTGACAGCTCTGGGGAGAACAATGGCGGTCCAGATAGGACACTGACTAGGTTGGGACGTGGATCGCCATTTAGGCTCAGTTCACACTTATTTGGTGTGGTAAACACCACGATCTGTGCATGTTTCCTACACAGCATTGCAATCACACTGCCCTTGTATCTGCTGCGAGTGTCAATACAAAGTTAACACCCGAAGTGCGTTCGGCTGCACCGATCGCATGGTACAAAACAACCATACAATCTCGCAGCAGTGCAGCTCCAAAAAAGGTACGAAGAGCTTTAAACCCATACAAAATAAAATGGGCTCAAAATCGGACCGCACTGAATAGCATGTGAACACAACAGGAATGCAGTGCAGTTCTGGTGCGATTCACATGTGGGTCATAGAGCGAACCGAGCCTTAGGGATGCCTGATCTAGAGGGACTGCAGCTACAGAGCTCAATGTGAGTGTTTTAAAACTCATGCAAACAATAAATTGTTCAAGTCCACACCCTTACTAGAACATCAAATTAGCCCTCTGCTGTACAAAACGGTTTGAAAAAGAAAAAAAAAAAGTCAGAAAACGCTAAGCATTTCCCTAGAGCCCTACACTGAAAAATTGAGGATGAGAAAGAAATTAAGAGATTCTTATCGTCATGGAATTAAATTCTGCTGAATTTTACACAACATAGATCATATATCAGTCCCCGACCCGTTAGAAGTGTGCAAAATCACTTCCAAATGTTTTCAGTTTGTACGGCAAGTCTATGCAAGCATTTGCAGAGCTTTAAAGGGTCATTAAAATTAAATCATTATAAACGAGATTACATTGTGTGCATGCTCACCTCCCCACTAGAGGATTCACTTAATATAGATTGCAAAAAACCTGGTTGATCCTCCAGTTCACTGTCCCACCCTTAACTGTGTCCCCGCTGCAGCCTGAGATTGTGTAGACCAGACCAGCTGCTGCCACATCTACTGAGCACACTCCAGTTTCAGTTCCCTTGTAAGCTAAATGTTTTCTTAATTTTTTCTTATCTGTGCATCCCATATGGCTGTAGAGTCACACATGTGGATTTAAAGGACAGTCCCCTCCCTCCACCATGTACTTGTACTATGGGGGGGGAATAGAGGATTGATGGAGAATTCACCTCTCAGTTAGTCCCAGCATGCACACAACATAGGAAGGTTGGATGGGCGTGACAGCCCGCAATTGGCAGAACCTCCTACAGATAGCTTTAGTGTGAACAAAGCGAAAGCATTTGTCATTCCTACAAATGCTGCTTACACCAGTTTATTGCAAAAAAAAAAAAAAAAAAGCCAAACAAGCATTTTGTTTGAATATATATATTTGTAATAAGCGATAAAAAAAAACTTTGTAGCTTTTGATTCTCTATTCTGAAAGACTAATGTCATGACTGGCACAGTACCAACCAGCACTGTGCAGACAGGTTCCCAGTCCAGACATCCTCTGCTGCTATAGAGCATACATCAGCAGAGTACTAGAAACTCCTCCCTGAGGATGGGAAGCGTCATGCGAATTATATAAAGGTACACAGTTTTGTTTTTTTTTTATAAAATACAAACACAAATACATGATTTGTATACATTAATAGAAGGGAAAAATGGCAATTAAACATATATCTATTATCACTTTAAGGAAACTGAAGCCTTTAAAGATGAAGTTGGGGTATAGCAGCTTTTACAGTTCTATTGGTCCAGCTTGGACCAATGTAGATTTACAACAGTGGGAGAACAGTGAACTTAAAATTTTCTCATCTTCCCTGGGTATATGAAGCTTTGAGAACTTCCAGGTTCAGAGCAGTTAAATACTGGTTGCTCTGGTTGGGGGAGCAGCTGATTAAGCAAAGTCTGTGCTCAATCAGCTCCTGAGGAGTGCAGGAAAGAAATTCGGATTCGAATACAACACGAATGCCTCCTTAAAAGAAAAATCGTCACCTGCACTATAATACTACAAAGGGGGTTTTGTCAGCCTCCTTGGAAAAACAATTCAGTAAAATAAAAGGCTTTAAAGGATAAAATGAACACACCCTAAATAAAGTGAGCATTCCCCAATTCCCTATAGAGGCCTCTCTGCAGAGGACCCCTTGCTGACTCCACAATGGCACCAGTGCAAAAATTTATAGGTCTGTCTCAGCAAGGGGTCCTCTGCACCACTTCCACAGGATGCCAGGGAACAGGCTGTTCTCTCAAGCCTGGTACACTATCAGTTTGCATTGGGTTGAACGAAAAAAAAAAAAAACCTGGACAGCTCCGGTCCGA
The DNA here is from genome assembly GCF_965119305.1 of Pelophylax lessonae. Lineage (NCBI taxonomy): Eukaryota > Metazoa > Chordata > Amphibia > Anura > Ranidae > Pelophylax > Pelophylax lessonae. The sequence goes on along the minus strand of NC_138768.1, from coordinate 727,990,105 downwards.
GCCACTATACTAGCAAACCGATGTTCGTACAGTGATCTCCCCCGCAGAGCTGTTGTGTTTTGGACAGGGTGGCACCCCCCCTTAGAACAGTCTGGTTAGCACGCTCAGCCATTGGCTTTAAGTGCTGATCAGGAGACGGAAGGCTGACAATACTTGTCTGACAGAAACGAGCCAAAAGGCCAGCTTCTGTTGGGCCAACCGTTTGGGCCAACCGCCCGGCCTTCGACTCGTGTGTACTAAGCTTAAGGCCACATTCTAAAGAAATATACAACTTAGCACACCCTTTGTTCCAAAGCAAATTGAATATATCTGATGAACACAAAGTTACATTGGGCTTCAACACTTCTTAAAATGTACATAAAAAAAGTTCACAAATGCTTTGCAAAAAGCTTGCGGTATACAATGCTCTTGTAGAAGCTGGACCTGTGTAAACAAGGCCACATAGCTTACTGCCATCCTAGAAAGGTCCCCTTCTTTCTTTTGTTTCCAACTGGATGTTTCTGAAATGAAGTTTAGATGTCCAAGGAAACCCAGAAAGAAAACCTTAAAATTGCTTCTGGAGGACGGCCCTAGTGGGAACACCAGAAACTCAGATGCAAAACAAGATAGCTTACCACTACCACTAGGCCACTGTTCTGTAAGCAATACTGACAGTATGCATTTCAGATATGCCGAGAAGAGGGGTCGTGGCCTGGACGGCAATGGAGTAGGTCGCAAGCGTGCCTAGCTCCGTTCTCGGTCGATCCTGTGTGTCCCACGGCTTCTTTTACTTACCGGACCTGTGTGCCTTGCTCCCGGGTGTCTTGCCCATGTCTCCGCCGAAGATATGCTGAGAACAGTTGTGCTTACTGCTAAACTAGATGTCCCTCAATCTGTTACACACAGAGGAGTCACCTTTTAGATAACGGACACATGCATGGCATTTATACAATCATCATCAGTCCCCAGGCACTTCTCAAATGACAAAACTAAATGACAATTCAAGGGCTTTGTTCAGTAATGAAAGGAAACTTTGCAAACTTATTTTGGTACTAATTTGATATGCATATGTACTGCCTTCCACACTCTCACAAACATAACAGGTAAACATCGGTCCACTTGAGAAGAACAGAAGTAAAATGGAGTTTAATGACTGTACCTGTGTTCCACCTGATCTCATCTGACAGCAACGCATAGAAATACGGTTGTTAAGGGACCTTAACTCTTAAGTAAATAGAAGATAACAAAAAACAAGAAGCGATGATATCCGGGAGAGAAAGGAATGCAGAATTATACCACGTAAACATTGTATGCCTAGCGGTGAATCAGGTTTTGCAATCATTTCAGGATACGGAGCGGACTTGGCGCAGGAAAAGTGAAGGAGGGGTGCGGCGCGCTGGCTTTGTCACAGATTAAAGTTCAGTAGCCTGAGGGTGTAGAAAGGAGGAGTCTTCTTTAAGTATTATTTGAAAATGCATTTCTTAAATATGAAAAGCTGAATACAGCCTCCAGGTGAAGACACCTAAGAACATCAAAAGGCACTACCATGAGCCATGTCTACAGATCTCAATTCACACCCCCAGAACAGAATAATGCTAGAGATATCAGAGGGCAGTTGTGTCCAGGCATAAAGGTCATCTACAGATCCTTCTTAGGAGATCTGTGGGGAAACTGGCTTAAAAGCACCCTAACTGTAAAGGCCCAGTTCACACTAGGTGCGGTGCGAATCCACAGCGAATTGGCTACGGATTCCAGACCACATCAAAATCACAACCTGTTCATGCAAAACAAACAATGGCAGAGGGTATGTTAGCGGCACCCCAAAATAAGTTCACAAAACGCAGTGAGAAAGAAAAAAAAAAAAAAGTCCTGCACAAGTTTTGTGCGAATGTGATGCAATTTGAGCCATACAAATCCATAGCTCAAATCGCACCCCAGAGACATCACATGTAATTCATACAGTAATGTGCTGCAATTCTTGCGTGAATTACATGCAGTGTCCCGCATCGCATTTGTTTTAACCAGGCCTAAAAAGGTGACACTGGGCAAAGTGAAAGCATTAAAGCCCAAAATGTAATGTACTGAAGCTTACCAATTCTCAAATGTGGTGGCTTTATCTGTTTTTCCCTCTTTTACCTGGTGTTCTGCCCAGCAAGTCTTATTTTTCAGCTTCCTTTACCAGACCAAGTCTCCCAACAAAATTGGCAGTCAGAGCATTAAGACAAACCATTTGAAGTAGTTGTAAACCCCTTACATGTAATCAGTGTGATGTGACTAACCAGGGGATACACAAAGATCAAACGAATCCTCCTACATAAGCTGAACCTGTTTATCTGCAATCTTCTCTACAGACTATCAAAATCCAGAATTTACAAATCAAAATCGAGAATTTACAAAGCTTAACTGTCAGAGAAAAGGGGGCGAAGAGCTGAAGTTACACACAGGGCTCAGTGAGCAGACTGGGAGGGAAGGAAAACCCCCTCCTTCACAAAGCACACAGGAACAGAGCTGAGGCTGTCAATCACAGGCAGTGTGCTGGAGCTTCCTCCCCTGTCACTTTCTCTTGGTGTTAATAAAACTTGTCAGAAGTGACTCATGCAAATAGAGGATTGGGGCAGCAGACAGAAATTACACTTTGTGCTCTGAATTGAGACCCGTACACATTATAGAGGGATATGCTTTGTTCAAATTTCATGTCTGAAGTTAACCACTTTAAAGTTGCACTAAAGGCATAATATACAGTGCATCCAGAAAGTATTCACAGCGCTTTACTTTTTCCACATTTTATGTTACAGCCTTCTTCCAAAAAGGAAGAAATTCATTACGGTATTTTTTTCCTCAAAACTCTACAAAAAATACTCTATAATGACAACTTAAAAGAGGTTTGTTTGAATTCTTTGCAAATTCATTAAAAAATAAAAAAATAATCACATGTACATAAGTATTCACAGCCTTTGCCATGACACTCAAAATTGAGCTCAGGTGCATCCGGTTTCCACTGACCATCCTTAAGATGTTTCTAAAACTTGGAGTCCATCTGTGGTAAATTCAGTGGATTAGGCATATTTGGAAAGGCACACACTTGTCTAAGGTCCCACAGTTAACAGTGAATTTTAGAGCACAAACCAAGCCATGAAGTCCAAGGAAATGTCTGTAGACCTCCAAGAAAGGATTGTATCGAGGCACAGATCAAGGGAAGGGTACAGAAAAATTCCCAAGGCACAGTGGCCACCATCATCCGTAAATGTTAAAGTTTGGAACCACCAGGACTCTTCCTAGAGCACCTGAGCAATCAGAGGTAAAAGTGGCCTTAGGGAAGACGAATGCAGCAATGTACAGAGACATCCTTGATGAAAACCTGCTCCAGAGTTCTCTGGACCTCAGATTGGGGCAAAGGTTCATCTTCCAACAGGATAACGACCCTAAGCACACAGCCAAGATAACAAAGGAGTGTCTACGGGACAACACTGTGAATGACCTTGAGTGGCCCAGCCAGAGCCCAGACTTGAATCCGATTTAACACGATTTGAAAATGGCTGTGCACCGACGCTCCCCATCCAACCTGATGGAGCTTTAAAGATCTTGCCAAGATGCATGGGAAAAACTGCCAAACTTGTAGCATCCTATTAAAAAAAGACTTGAGGCTGTAATTGATGCCAAAGGTGCTTCAACAGAGTATTGAGCAAAGGCTGTGAATACTTACGTACATGGGATTTTTTTCGTTTTTTATTTTTAATACATTTGCAAAGATTTCAAGCAAAATTCTTTCATGTTGTCATTATGGGGTATGGTTTGTAGAATTTTAAGGAAAATAATGAATTTATTCAATTTTGGAATAAGGCTGTAACATAACAAAATGTGGAAAAAGTGAAGCGCAGTGAATATTTTCTGGATGCACTGTACTTACCTGTCACAAAGGTCCTGGACCAGCATTCTTCTGAATGTCGGTCTTCAGGCCTTTTCATTAGCCAGAGGGAGGTGACCTCCAGGCTGTTACCTCGACACTGAGGGCAAGATGGCCCCCACTTGACTATATGCCCTTGGGAGGACTGGAGCGATATTTTGACACCACTTCCGCCTAACGGCCTTAAAAGGCCAATTTTTTTATTTTTTTTGGTAAATGTAAAATTACTTTGTTTTGGCTTTTAAGTGTAAAATGTAAGAGCTGAGGTCTTTTTTAACCCCGTATCTCACAAAGAGGCCCTGTCCTGCTTCTATTACAAGGGATCCTTCCATTTTTTTTTTTTACACAAACTTTATCCTTTAACTTTTGTTTTGTTTTTTTAACACCCGATAGCTGTTACGGTGATGATCACTGTAAGGCTAAACTTGAGTTTAAAAGCTTTTTTTTTTTTTGCCAAAGCTCCTAAACTGAACTCCCGAAAATCTTTTGGCAGAGTATAGGAGCTGCTGCAGTGAGGTTAAACCTCCTTCTCCTGAACTCGGAAGAATCACGTTCAAGATAGGAATGGTTTGAACATCACCTGCGAGAAAAAAGTAGCGTGATTGTTCAAGTCTTTGCATTATTCGCAGCCGTGGTAAGTGCGGGCCTAGTGTTCATGAAGCCTAACAGCTGTATTTTCAACTGTCCTGAACAAGTTAAATTCATAATGGCTATTACTAGTGATCTCTGATTGGCTACAGCTTATCACATGGTACAGGTTGCTCCGATTGGCCCAGGTACCATGCGATAGCTGTGGGCTAATCACAGCATTGCTATAGGAATCCTAGCTGTTATGAATGCAATTAACCACTTTTTCATTGTGATCATGTGTGCTTTGTGTGATCTTTGTTGACACTGACCATGAGAACGGCAATACCGCAGGAGTAGCGTGCTGTGCACTCCTAGCCCGGAAGAGGCAGGATCATGTACATGATGCAGGCCACCAACAGGCACAGGTACCATGCGATTAGCACTTACAGGTTGGTAAGCTGCAATATATTCATTTTTGGTTTTGGGTTTACCACTTGAAGCAAGCCTGTCTATGTATTTTTCAAATACTTTGTGATCTGGCCTTTTTTGGTTCTCTCCACAGACATCAGTAATGTTTGCACCTGTGTATGAGGCCCTAAAGTTATGACACTTCCAATCTGTCCAACACCACTTTCTCCTTATAGGTCCAAGCAAATTGTAAAAAAGCAAATCAGCCATGGGCGCAGGCAAAATCTGAAATTAGAGATAATTTGATCTGGTGTAGGCAATACATAACAGCTAAGGGAGAGGCTGATAATGTAGTGCAACTAGTAACAGAAAACAAATTAAAGACCATGAATGGCATAGTAACACAACACAGAGCCATTTGGTTATTTAGTTGTGAATACACATGGCTAGGACATTCACACAGTAAATATCCTGCGTAGCTGACAGCTGAGTCACATGACCACATTACCTCCCTAGTAAACACTGACGGAGGAGGAATCCAGTTCAGCGTTATTACACACATTTAGATATTTCTCCATGACCATGTGTAAATAAAACATATGTAACAAACCAAAACGTGTTTGGGCAGAGCTGCAAAATGACCTGGTGACATACAGCTGTGTACTAAATGCTTCATAGCTCAGCTATTCATGGTACACAGAACACTGTATATTTACATTACATTCAGGCACCGCAATATTTTACAAAAATAGGATTTACCATTTTACTACTTCCTATAAAGCTATGCTCGTTCAGTTAGCAGATTTGCAGTGTTTTAGGTGACAAGTTGCACGATATTGTGAACTGGTTAATAGGATGCAAACTTATTAAATATTGGGTGCAAAATTAGATTTTTATCCTGTGATGTGCTTTGCTCCACAAATTCCAATAGGCTTTATATTAAAATAATATTTCACCTTAACATTTCATATTCCTGATGTGCATGCTGTACCATGTACTTGTGTTAAAGTATTTTGTTATCATTGTATTGCTTCCTTTGCGTAAAATACCTGATGATCCTGCCATTTCCACTGCTTGCTTACTTCAAACTGATCACACTAGGCACAGAAGCACATCTTTCCCAGTGTGGTCAGTTTTCTGGCTATGCTGGGTGAATAGCCTGCCTGTTCTCCAGTGATCAGACCTGTGCTGACTGACACGCCTTCCCTACACAGCCATTCGCTGTGAAGGTCTGTGTGCCGTTTCTCCACCCACCCGCTCTAAGGCCTGGTACACACTTATCAAATTTTTTGGAACATGTGTACTGCTGTCTGTTACACAGAAACCACCAACAGCCAGCTTCTGTTGAATGGTCATGCTGGAACACCATCAATTAACATTTGCAGCCAGTAGCTGCAAGTGATAATCTGTGTATTCCAACGGGGATATCGGGTGGGGGTGGGGTGGGAAGGGAGTCTGCCTTGTGAGTACAATAAAAAAAAAAAATAAATAAAAAAAAAAGAACACACAACATTGTGGACACCCAGTTTAAAGGCCCTTATGCAGCTAAGGAAAAGAGGGGTGATCGTCTTTATATTAAAAATTTTATATAGCCGAACAGAGTGCATAGATCAATTGCACCATGGCCTATCGTTTAATTCTCTCTCTGGCTATCCCTTTGTTATAGGATAATGTAACTTTAATACATCAAGATTCTTTTTGATGACATAAGTAAATAATCAAGTTGCAAATGTAATTGGTTCTATGCATTTACCTTCTCGAACATTGTATTGATTGTTATGGTGTAAAAACCAAAGTTTTTTTTTTTTTTTTTTTTTGAATATAAAAACACCAAAACAAAAAAAAAAAAAAGTTAGGTTTTTGTAAAAACTGACTGTAAAATCCAGTTTTCTCTATCGTTCGACAGATGCAGCACCATCATTTTTAGACCAATGGGCTATGCTCTTCCTACCAGGAATAGGCACTAGGCAGGAAAAAAGCTTTCACCGCGCCTATGGGGCTGTCCCTGCAGGCATAACCCCACACACTCTGCTATCAGCAATCAGTTTAGTTGCAAGCAGTGTTTAGAAGACAAGAAAACCTCATTCACTCATAAGTAGAGGGGCGGGTGCTGCGTCTGTTGGTGAACTTCAGAGAAAAGTATTTTACGGTAACTTCTTGCAAAAAACGGAATTTTTGTAAAATCTTACCTGTAAAATTCCTTTCTCTGAGTCCTCCGACAGTCGCCGCCTCTTCATATTCGTCACATATGGGGTATTAGACTTTGCTCCGAAGGAGTAGCTAGGCAACAGAATATGTTAACAATAAAGCTTTAACATATCCCACCCTCAAGGGGTGGTCCCCTCAGTCAATACCCTCCTACTTCCTGCAACCATATCTCAGTTTTAGTGGAATAGCAGTAGAGTATACATTCAAACCCCAAAAGAGGGGCGGGGGCGGCGACTGTCGGAGGACTCAGAGAAAGGAATTTTACAGGTAAGATTTTACAAAAATTCCGTTTTCTCTTACGTCCTCCGACAGTCGCCGCCTCTTCATATTCGTCACATATGGGGATGTCCCAAAGCAGTGCAAACATGAGGGGTGGGAAACGCATCCGCGCCGAAAGGCAACGCAGTCTCCACATCAAAGAAAGGAACCTTACCAAAGGAAGGAAACCAGCTGGGCAACAGCAAAAATAAGTGCTCAACAGGAGCAACAACCCAGGAAAAGACAAAAAACCAGGGGATACAAAAAACTATCCCAACAGCCAGGAGTCCCCAACAAGGGACCCTATGGAACAGCCGCACTAAGAACCTTGCGGCCAAAGGAAGCATCCGCCGATGCCTGAACATCTACTTTGTAGAATTTTGTGAAAGTGTGCACGGTCGACCAAGTCGCCGCCTTACACACCTGGGCTACAGAAGCCCCATGACGGCAGGCCCAAGACGTACTCAGAGATCTAGTAGAGTGCGCCTTCACAGGCACAGGGGGAACCTTCCCCTGCAAGGCATAGGCCTGTTCAATGGTCTGCCTGATCCATTTGGCGATGGTGGAGGCCGAAGCCGCCATGCCCTTCCGAGGACCCTCTGGAAGAACAAACAAGGAGTCCGTCTTACGAAAAGACTCAGTCGATTTAAGGTAAACCCTTATCGCCCGAACAACATCCAGAGAGTGCAATCTCACTTCCTTTGGATGTTTAGGCTTCGTGCACAACGAAGGCAAAACAATATCCTCGTTAAGATGGAATTCCGAAACTCGTTTCGGCAGAAAAGAAGAATTAGGTCGCAAGACCACCTTATTCAAATGAACAACCAGGTACGGAGACTTGCAGGACAAAGCCGCCAGTTCCGACACTCTGCGAGCCGAAGTGATCGCCACCAAAAAGGCGACCTTTTTGGACAACATAGACAACGAGATCTCCCCGATCTGTTCAAAAGGAGCACGTTGTAACACAGATAGGACTAGATTCAAGTCCCAAGGGGGCAAAGGATCCCTCCTAGGAGGAACCAGATGCCGCACACCCTGAATAAAAGTGCCAACCAAGGAGTTGGAAGCCACGGGACGTTGAAACAGAACGGCCAGCGCAGACACCTGACCCTTTATCGTAGCCAGCGCCAAACGCTGATCGACACCCGTCTGAAGGAAAGACAGCACACGGGAAACCGAGTACGTGCGGGGTGAAAACCCCCTGGACTCACACCAGGCAAAATAGGCCTTCCAAGTACGGTAATAAACCTTTCCCGAGGAAGACTTCCTCGCGTTGATCAAGGTATGAACAACCGCTGGAGAGAGACCCTTCTCCTTCAGGACCTCGGTCTCAACAGCCAGGCCGTCAAAGCCAGCGACTGTAAAGCAGGATGGTAAATCGGTCCTTGAGACAGTAGATCGTCCCGAAGAGGCAGACGCCAGGGGGCGTCGACCGCCAGATTCACGAGGTCTGCGTACCAGGACCGGCGAGGCCAGTCCGGTGCCACAAGAATCACCGTGCTGCGTTCCGAGTGTAACCTGCGAAGGAACCTGGACAGCAACTGAATCGGTGGAAACGCGTACATCAGCCTGTACTGATGCCACGGGGCCACTAACGCGTCCGACGCGTCTGCCCGAGGGTCGCGCGTCCTTGCCACGAACCTCTTCACCTTGTAGTTGAGGCGAGACGCGAACAGGTCCACATCTGGAAGACCCCACTTCGCGCACAACATCTGGAAGACAGCCGGATGGAGAGACCATTCCCCCTGATCCAGGGTCTGGCGACTCAGATAGTCCGCCTGCCAGTTCTCCACTCCCGGAATGTGAACCGCCGTTATCGCCGGGACATGAGTCTCGGCCCAAGACAGAATGTCGGCCACTTCTCGAGCCGCTCGGGCACTCCTGGTGCCCCCTTGGTGGTTGATGTAGGCCACCGCCGTGGCATTGTCCGTCTGCACCCGAACCGGGCAGCCCTGCAGCCGGTCCGTCCAGCGATGAAGACAGAGCCTTATCGCACGCAATTCCAGAATGTTGATCGGGAGGGAAGACTCCCCCTCCGACCAGGTCCCCTGGGCGGACAGAACGCCCAGAACACCACCCCAGCCCGACAGGCTGGCATCCGTGGTGAGTATCGCCAACGAGATCGGACACCAACGGGGACTGGAGCCACCACAGAAGGTTTTCCCTGGTGCGATGACTCAACGAGATCTGAAGATCCAGAGATTGAGGTCGCCCGTCCCACTCGGACAAGATCTCCGCCTGGAGACCCCGCGTGTGAAACTGCGCGAAAGGAATCGCCTCGAAAGCCGAGACCATCAATCCCAGACATCTCATACATGTCCGCAGAGACGAGTTCGGAACGTCCCTGAGGGACCTGACTTCCTCCTGAAGAGTCCTGAGTTTGTCTTCCGGCAGGAAGACCTTCGCCTGCACCGAGTCCAGTATCATTCCCAGATAGGGAAGACGAACCGACGGATTCAGTGTCGACTTTGGAACATTTATCGTCCAACCGAACTCCTGCAGAGTTTGCATCGTGACAGACAGGTCCTTCTCCAGACCCTGACTGGTCGCAGACCGAATCAGAATGTCGTCCAGATACCCCAGGACAGAAATGCCCTGGGCCCTCAATAATGCCAGAACCGGTGCAAGCACCTTGGTGAAGACCCGCGGAGCCGAGGCGAGCCCAAAGGGCAACGCCACGAACTGGTAGTGATCCTCCGCAATGGCAAATCGAAGGTATCTCTGATGACCCTCGAATATGGGGATGTGAAGATACGCATCCTTCAAATCGATGGAGGCCATGAATTCCCCCGGAACCAGGGCAGCCACCACCGAGCGCAGGGATTCCATGCGGAACTTGCGAACCCGCACAGAGCGGTTCAGAGCTTTCAAGTCCAGAATCGGACGAACCTTGCCCTCCTTTCTGGGCACGGTGAACAGATTGGAATAAAACCCCCGAAATCTGTCCCGATGAGGCACCGGAACCACCACTCCCTGAGCCCTCAGGTCCCGCACCGCCAGGTGCAGATCCCGCAGGCGCTCTGGAGACAGTTGTAGATTTGAGGGAAAAAATCTGCTCTCCGGCCGAGAGAGAAACTCGATCTTGTAACCAGATCGAACGATTTCCAGAACCCATCTGTCCCGCACACGGGCCAACCAGGGCTGAAGAAAACCGAGCAAGCGTCCCCCCACCCCAAAACTGGGTGAGGGCGCCCCTTCAGGCCGAACTGTTATGGGCCGCAGGTCCGGATCGGCCGGACTTCTGTTTCCCAGACCAGGGTTTCTTCTGAGAGCCCTGGCCTTTGAACGGTTTGCCCTTGTAGTGCGGCCGAAAGGCACGAAAGGACCCCTGAGGGGGCCGAAAATTCGCATGCTTCTTCCCAGAAGCCCCCTTAGCCTTGGGGAAATGGGGCAAGAGAGTGCTCTTACCCCCGGTGATCCCCTTAATCAACACATCCAGGGACTCCCCAAAAAGGCGAGACCCATCATAAGGCAGATTGGCTAAGGTTTTACGTGAAGATTGGTCCACCGACCAACATTTCAACCAAACCAGGCGGCGAGACAACACCGCCACGCTGTGCACACGTGCAGCCAACGGAATCAGGTCCAGGTCCGCATCACACAGATACATGACACCCTGGTGGATCTGATCCACCATGTCCAGGGTCGCCGCCGAGGCCAAATCGGCCACTAGGACGCGCCTAAGCATCTGCGTCCAACTTGCGATCGCCTGGGCCGCCATGAGAGAAGCAAATAGAGCCTTAAGCATAGAACCCGTAACAGAATAAGTATGACGGGCAAGAGACTCCAGTCTCCTATCCGTGGCATCACGGAAAACAGGGGATCCCTCTGCAGGAATCGCAGTGGCTTTGTTCAAAACCGCAATTGCATGATCCACTGGCGGAGGCACACACCACCGTTCATCAGTGGCAGGGGAGAAAAGGATAACGCAGCTTGAATTTACTTGGTACCGCAAAAGGCTTGCGCAGATCGCGCCATTGATCCTTTACATCGCGCTGAAAATCAGCATTGCAGGGAAAAACCTGCGGCGTCCTGCGTTTTCTCTGCGTCCCATAAGCCGCCAAGGCAGCGGGGGGACACACTTCGTCCTGCAAACGTAGCGTCTGCTCAATGGAAGCAATCAACTCATCCATGATTGCAAGCTCTTCAGGTGAGCCAGGGGGAGAATTATCAACTCCCTCAACCTCAGCCTCTACCTCAGACCCCACTAGATCAAGAGAGGAGCGGGACCCCGATAGGGGGGTCCCTGCCAGAACAGCCCCATCACCTTCACCCTCAGAATCGGAGGACAGAGCAACTCTGGGCCGTTTAGTAGATTGAGCAGCCACCAGCATTTGCACCTGGGCAGCAAGGCCAGCCACAATAGTGGCTAAAACCCCCCCTGGGGGGGAAACAGCGGTCCCCTGGCTTTCCACCAATACTGTGGGAAACTTGCCCTCCTGAGAATCCATTGCCCCTGTACGCCAGACAACCAAGGGTTAACTGCCCCCTTTCAGCAAGCGCGGCAAGCGCAGCCCACCGCACACACTCAGGCACAATGAGACCCCCACAGGGAATATACAGACTGAATACAGGCAATGGACAACAGGAATAGAAGGATAAAACCTGAGGAGACCCCGCTGCTGCTGCTGCCTCGACCGGTGTTCCAGGAAAGAGGAAGTGATGCTGCCAGGGCGCTCTATGTAAGCCTATGGAGGCTACAAGAAAATGGCCGCCGTGCATGTAAACCATGCGGCCGGAGCGGGCGCCGGTAAAATGGCGTCGTTTGGCGCCGAAATCGCCGCTCCACAGTGCATAAAAAACACACACAATTTCATCCCATTATATGGATACATGTTAGATCGCCGCAGCGATCGCTGTATATGCCCCAACATGCCATTAAAAACATGCCCCACAGCACACAGCTTCCCACACTGCCCAGCCTGACACACACAGTGTCATACAGCTCCCCCCCCCCTTGCAGCCCACAGCATGCAGCCGAGAGATAGGGAGACAAGCAGTGTGATTTAAAGGCAGGTTACACAGTCCCAGACTGAGACCCCCCCCAGACAGACAGGTCCCCACATAGACACACTTACCTCATATGGCGTGGGGAACCCGCACAGGCGAACAAGCCGCTGCACATGAGGCAGGGAGAGTCGCAATTCAAGACGCACACAATGGCGGTTAAGAAACCGCACAGCGTCCGGTGAGGTAGCCACCTCACCAATCATCCCTGCACCGAACAGGGATGGGTCGTTCACCGTGCCAGGAGCGTTACCTGGCTGAACGCTCGATGGCAGACTGGGAAGCCACTGACCCACGACCTGCGATCAGGGGGATCAGCCCGAGACCCAGTCCGCATGATCCTCTTCGTCCGAAGAACTAACTAATGCTGACAAAAACAACAGCTAAGTAAAGGTAGAGAAAAAACTCAAATAAAATATTAAAAAGAAGAAAGAGTCTGGGACAAAAAGTCCCAGCACAGAGAGAGCCAGCCACTCCTGACAAGCTAGACATTAAAACTGAGATATGGTTGCAGGAAGTAGGAGGGTATTGACTGAGGGGACCACCCCTTGAGGGTGGGATATGTTAAAGCTTTATTGTTAACATATTCTGTTGCCTAGCTACTCCTTCGGAGCAAAGTCTAATACCCCATATGTGACGAATATGAAGAGGCGGCGACTGTCGGAGGACGTAAGAGAAATACAGTTTTCCATCGTTCGACAGATGCAGCTCCATCATCTTTAGACTACTGGGATGTAGTCTAAAGCAGCAGACACAAGAAGACGTAATTCCCTAAAACTAACCAACCAGGTAAAATGGGGCTGAACTAGGAACAACTGGAGCTCACCTTGAAAAAACATACACCCTCAAAGAGAAACAAAAAAAAAGTATCTCTTTAAACAGCAGTCTGCAAAACCTTGCGGCCGAAGAAAGCATCCGAAGATGCAAACACATCTACTTTGTAGAATTCTGTAAATGTAAATACAGGACGACCAAGTTGCCACCTTGCAAACTTGAAGCACTGACGCCTGATGGGCAAAAGCCCAAGAAGCATTTAGCGCTCTAGTCGAATGCGCTTTCACTGGGAAAGGAGGAACCTGGCCCTTCAGTGAATAAGCCTGAACCACCATCTGCCTGATTAATCTGGGTATGGACACGGCAGACGCAGGCATCCTTTACAAGGTTCTTCGGTAAGGAAAAAAAGTTCCTGACTTTCTAAAAGACTCAGTGGCCTCCAGGTAAACCCTGATCGCCCGAACCACATCCAAAGAATGCAAGGCAATTTCCTTGGAATGCTTGGGCTTAGGACAGAGCAAAGGCAGCACAATGTCTTCATTCAGATGAAAGTCTGAAAACACAAAACTCCCTAACAGCAAAGACCGAAGTCCCAGCAGGGAGGTAGGTCCTATTCCTAAAACTAGGCAGAAAAACGGATTACTGATAGAGTGTGTGGGGTTAACAGCCCCATAGGCATGGTTAAACATTTTTCCTGCCTAGTGCCTATTCCTGGTAGGAGGAGCATAACCCACTGGTCTAAAGATGATGGAGCTCCATCTGTCGATGAACGATTGAGGAAATGTAATATAGAACCTCGCTTTGTACACTGGTCCAAATAATTTGATGGAGGGGGGAATATGGTGTGGGGTTGTTTTTTAGGGGTTGGGCTTGGCCCCTTAGCTCTAGTGAAGAGAACACAATGCATCAGCATACTAAGACCGACAATTTCATGCTCCCAACTTTGTGGAACTGTTTGAGGATGGCCCCTTCCATGTGCAACATGACTGCGCACCAGTAGTGGATCGCGGTCTTTGTGTTTTCACTATGGATTCCATCATGAGCATGCGTTGCCGTGGCTCCCAAGACTTAACAAAATTGCATGAGAGGACCAGAGTCAATCGTTACTGGACTCATCCATTAATGTAGGCAACAGCATGAAATGTGTCTTCACACCATTTTTAAATAAAAATCTGATTTCTCTACCCCCCCCCCCCCCCCACCCTCGTTAAAAAACAGTTGTAAAAGCGGAGAGACGCAATTTACCATGGTTACAAGGTATTTGGTATTTGAAATTCTGGTAAACCACAGTCCTAAATGCAATTTTGCTGCTTTAAAAAAGCCTGTAACCTCAACTGCCTCTAAACCAGCCTTTTTCAACCAGGGTGCCCAGGCACCCCGGGATGCCTTGAGGTTCCTTCAAGGGTGCCTTGGCAGAATCACTAAAAATTGCCCAAAAATTGTATACAAGCCGGTGTATGGATGAAACCTGCCTTTTGGTTACACAAAGCCACAAGTTTTCATTGTGCAACATAACCTTCTAGCTGCCGGCATCCTAACAACCAATAACGTAATAAGTTAATAGAGCGGTTGTCAGTCACCTGCATAGCACCCTTGTTTGAGCCTCCTCTACCCCTCTCCATCAGCATTGGGGGTCACATTAGACAAGTGATGGAGAAAAACTGAGGGAGAAGAGAAACCTTGGAAAACTAGCCAGTACCAGTTTGCAAAGTGTATTTGCTTTGGAAGAATAGTGTGGTTGCTGCGTTATGTAAAACTATTAGAATAGAGGTTCCTCGAGTCTGTCCATAATTTCTAAGGGTGCCTTGACTAAAAACTACTATAAACTACTGTGTACACATGTACATACAAAAAAGAGCCCAGGGGCTCCTAAAAAAAAAAAAAAAAAGCCCAACTGCTCTTAAACTTCAGTTTAGCAGCTGTAGTGTACAAAATGCTGGCCATACATGTATAAAATTTTGGCCGTTTGCAGACTTAATTATTTGCCAACTGAAAGCAAATTGTCCACTAAATGATAGCATAAAATCATTTATAATGATCGTTTTCAAGTTCATAGTGATCGTTCAAGAATAAAAACATTTAAGACAAACTACGTTTTTCGTTTAGATTATAACATACACGTATACACTTTCATTAAAACGGTAAAAGTTTTCACTTTGGATTCATCATTAGCCAGGCCCATGGTTGAAATAGTGAACCCAACTTTACCGACTAACGGCACGAATGTCGAACGATCTTTCCTGAAAACGAACAGTGGCCAAAACTGTGCGTGTATGGCCAGCATAAGGCCTTCGTTCAGTGCAATTTGGTGCACAAATCCTCTAGCTGCAGGCCTCCGCTCACCTCACTCTGAAAGTAAAAGTTCATATAGCCCTCAACCATTTAGGTGAGCATTAATCCCATTCACCACTACCTTCCTTCCTCAGTGTTTCCCTAGCCCCCGACAAGCACTTGACAGTCATCCCTCACTCATACCACCCCAAAAGCTACATTTTTCGACTTCCAAATTAACCACATATGCCATCAATCAGCCCCCTTCAAAATATATACAGGTATAAAGATAGGTCACAATCAACCATGCCCCACCATTTGTCCACACAGTTTATTAGTTTCAGGAGCACACTAATTACTTGGTCAGGAAAAGCAGTGAACCTACTCTGCCCTTGGATCAACAATAACTAAAACACTATCACTCAGTGGGGGAGATTTCCTCAAACTGGTGAACATAGAACCTGGTGCAGCTGTGCATAGTAACCAGCTTCTTCTATTAAAGTGCAAGTTCACCTTTAGGCCACTTTCACACTTGTGCGACTTGGGACTGCAAAGTTGCATGACAAGTCGTACCCCATGATTTCCAATGACTACCATTCTTATCTGTGCAACTTAAAAGTAGTCCCTGCACTACTTTGGTCTGACTTTGATGCGACTTGAAGTCCAAATAGCCCTCAAAATAACAGGATCGCTTCAAGTAGTGTCAAAGTCACGCGTGACTTTTAGGTCGTACAAAGTGTGAAAGGGCCTTCTAGAAAATCTGTAGGGTGACCTTACACTGGACCACCCTCCCCACCCCTGGTCCCGCTATACCAGTGTACCGCGATCCAAGCTTCACTGGCCAGGGTTTTGAAATTTTCCTAACAGGAAGGGCTAGACAGATTCTAAATGGTCAGTGCCATCCATGTGACTGTGCTGACCAATTACAATGCCTCTTGTCCATACAAAGATATGGTTAGGCGAATTAGCCACATGGGTTCCAAATCCCCGGACTGGTGAATCAGGCGTCCCAGTGCCCGACTGGGGGTGGGAAATAACAGGACACCGGCAAAGCAGAACCGGGGAGGATGGGGAGAAGGTCTAGTGTAACATCACCCTACAGATTTTACACTTAAAATACTATAATTTTACTAAGCACAGCTTCTCCAAATTCTATGTGCATCAGTGATAGTAACACCCCCCCCCCCCCCCTCTTTACTGACTTTAGAAAAAAGGGACCAAGGGGAATTGCTATTAATTTGGGAGGCCCAACATAGCATTTCTGGAATAGGGAGAAAGTCGGGCTGAAAACCATGTGAAACCTCAATTACAAAAGGTTTCACATTTCAAGAAAAAATAAAAACATTGAAAATTGCCGAAAGCCAGAAAAGTGACTGGAACACGGCTGGTCTATAGTGTATTTGTATTTATCAGCATACAGTACGTAACCAGAGCATAATAAGATAGGTGCATTTATTGTGCAGGCTGGGAATGCTCTGTAGCCCAAAACTAGTTTAAAACAAAAAGTAACAAAGTGAACAGTCTAAACCAACTGACCCTGGTGCACAAACAGACAGAATTAGTAGGACAAAAAAGAAAACTGACAGTCTTACCTCAATCAGCTGTTAGTACTCCTGGTCCAGTCATTGTAATGACAACGGCCTAACAGCCCAGACTCTATACAGAAGGTACAATATCCACAGTGACAGGTCACTAGAAATTGAAAAAAACGTTCCTTGTTGATCATTAACAGTCAGTCTCGCAATATACAGGAGGGGTACATGCAATGTCAGTACACTCACTTGTTTTACTTGCCACAGACAGTAACTTAACTTGCAGCAAGGTCCCAATAAATTATTTATTACTGAATGTTCCAGTTTGTCTGGAATGCTCATTATCCAGACTCTTCAAGTATACCCGACAATATGGAAGAAGAAAGCATTCTGTGGGCTAAACAAACATTTTATAGAATGTGGCCTATACGTTTGCTGTGACTGAAACCTGAAGTACTTTACACCACACTCAGGATTTCCCCAAGGGTGGAAGTGCCATATAGAGAGGGAAATCTACAGAATATGGGTTCAAACCATATTGGTTTTCAGTTTTTACCCAAGATTCATGTATTTTTCTAATTGGATAAATCATGGGTAAAAAGTTGCATGAATCTTGTGTATATCCTGTGTATATCTTCTGTAAAGGACCGCAAAAAATGGTTGCACCTTGTGTATCCATTTGCTGACCAGTCACATACCTGGTATGTCACTAAACTTCAAGGTGATTGTACAAGGATTCTGACTACAAAAAAAAAAAAAACAGTTGGCTCTCTTATAAAAGCAATCCTAGCAGCTAACTACCCACTTGATTGCTTTTGCAAACGGCAGGGGGATGCTGCCTTCCGCAGCTTTACCAGATGTCCTGTGCCACCCATATTTCCTCCTAATGATTGGAGAGTCAAACAGACCAGATTAGCGGAGAACCGAATAAAGCCAAAGTAACCTGGATGCGATGCCCTGACATTCCTTCCAGTTTACCCAGATGTCAACAGTGCCATTTAAAAAAAAAAAAAAAAAAAAAAAGCATTCAAAAACAACGATCTCGGTGTGCTCAAATGCTTTTAAAGGGCAGAGGAGGGTTAGGAGGTCTTACAGACCCCTGTTCTCTCCATTAAGTACCTGTCACATGTCTAGTGCCGTCACTGACTGCAATAAAAGTGATAAAAAATGTAAAGCAAAAATAACCAAAAAAATAAAAAATTAAAGTGCCCCTGTCCCCTCGTGCACATACATAAAAGATAACGCACACATTGGTGCTGCGTGCAAGCAAACTGCGATCTGTCCACACATGTGAGGTATCACTGTGTACATCAGACCATAGGCAGTAATTCTAGCATCAGATCTCCTGAATAAATATAATGTAGTAACCGGCAAAGACTGATAGCGGCACCTACGGACAGTAAAATTTACACCATTTCTTACCGTTGCGTAATTTTAAAGCATCTTTTAAATTTTATCCAAAAATTGCGTTATGTATTGTGTTTTTTTGCATTAAATTTAAAACGAAAAATGGGTTTCCAAAACATTTGTGTTTCAAAAAACTGCTGCACAAATACCATGTGACAAAAAAAAAAAAAACTGCAAAACCCACCCTTTTATTCTCTAGGGCCTCTGCTTTAAAAAATATAAAACGTTTGGAGGTTCTTACTTTCTAGCAAAAAATACAAATTTTTACATGTAAACAAATGTTCCAGAAAAGGGCTGGTCTTCAAGTGGGTATTTAACAGTTGGCCTTTCATGTACTTTAGGACTCATGTGCTGTAACCTGGCGTCAATCCACACTGGATCAATGCAGGTCATAGCAAGGGCCCATAGAAAACAATTGTTTTATATAACCATTCACAACACAATGGAGCGCTGAGGGGTAGTGCTGTTTTCTGTGAAAACTGCAGGCATTTTTGTCACCCAGTTCGCATCAGTTTTCGATTTCGTTTTAGACAAATTCTACACTAAGATGCCATTTTAGTCATCTGCAATTGTTTTAGTAGTATTTAGTCGACTTTAAAATCGGCAAAACATTTTAGTCTACTAAAATCGAATCGGTTTATTTCAAATTGTAATGCATTCATTTAAGCATTTCTCTAGAATTTCCAAACTCAAACTCCTGGAGCAAAAAAAATTCTATTTATGGTACCAAGGTTTGAACAAACTCACATATACCAATTTAGCTGCTCTGTATAGCCTGAGGGGGCCTGTAATGCTGCACAGTGCTCTGGACGGTGATCCGAGGAAGCCTGTAATGCTGCACAGTGCTCTGGACGGTGGTCTGAGGAGGCCTGTAATGTTGCACAGTGCTCTGGACGGTGGTCTGAGGAGGCCTGTAATGCAAAGTGCTTTGGTTGGTCATCTGAGGCATGCAACACTGGACAGCTCTAACTGGTAAGTTGTAAACACGCTACGGATTCGCCTGCTTGCTGGGAGCGGAAGCACACTCAGACTCTACACAGAGAGAGCTTTGTGGAAACCTAAGGTTCACAAGGGTAAACCTCCCTCCCTCACATTTAGATTTGGTTCGATAACGAAAACAGAATGTCAATTTTCATCTGGACAAAAAAGTGGTATACACTGTTTCGTCACTGTAAAAATGGCGCTGACGAAAATTGACGATATTGTTGTCACCACACTATGGTGTAGTAAAGACTTTACTAAACTTGCAAAAGAAAGAAAAACCAAACTAATTGCTGAAACAGCAATTCACACCACCCATCACTGAACTTCAGAGGAACAGTAGCCTTCACACTAAACTAAAAAGCAGCGTTTTAGTGAAAAAGCATACATTTGACAAGGTATTGAGGGGGTGATACACCCCCTCCTCCCCATTTGTTTTAACCCGCAAAATGTCACACCACCATGCACGTGTGGCATATCCACATCGACTCGGGCATGCGGTGGTTTCTCATGTGTACAGCAATGAGCAGTTGCATGCCTTTATTAAGTCTTGTTGTTGGGGTGGGTGGTAAAACCTTGGCTGCAATGCCTGACTTTACTGTCCCCAGACCACTCATGTGAGCGAACCCTTACTGTAAATTAGCACAGGATTTAAAAAACTGAATCCAGTTTTATTTACACATCGCCTACCCTGGAAATGGTCCAGCAAGCCCACCTCAGAAAACATTTCTTAGCTCCTGCATTTAGAAGTTAACACCCACAGACATTGAATGTTTAATAATACAGCAGAGTGTGCCTGGTGCCCTCGCCATGAATGGCACAGTGCTATTACCAACTATCTGCTATATATAGTAGATGCGAGTACTATGGAATGACAGGCAGATAAACACACAGCACAGCCAGCTAAACCACACTGGATATACATAGCTCTGGTGACCACACTGTATTCAGCTTTGCTAAGGGCATTCAGTACCAATACTTTGTAACTGAAAACTTTCACTTATTCCAGTTACATTGAATGCTACAGAAAAGATAGATTGGATTTATCGCTGATGGGTTCCATCTTCTGTCTGGTTGCTCCTGCTGTCTATGTCCTCACTAGATAAATTCAATCCATTTGTCTGAGTAACCATTGACAACAGGACTATGAACAAAGTATGTGTGGACAGCCGGACTCCAATACAAATATTTATTGAAAAGAGGATAAAATACCACAGCATACAGGAGGTACGGATAGGACAGCTGATGCGTTTCACACTACTAAGTGCTTAACCCCCCTGGCGGTATTCCCCAGTGTGGCTCGGGGTTAACTTTCAGTATCAAAAGCGGTAACCCCGAGTCACACTGGGGATTACCCCAGAATGTTTCTCACTCTCCCTGCGATCCCCCGCCGTCCTCCTCACACCCTCTCCCTGCTCTGTGCACGGCCGATTGCCAGCACTTGCCTTCCGGTTCCCTTCCCTGTGAGCATTGCGACGCAGGGGGGGTGGAACCGGCGGCAAATTCAGAAGTGTAAATACACAAAGGACATGATACAAAGCTGTGATCCCAACAGATTACACTGTATCATGCCATTTCAGCACAGGATTGCACCTGGTGACTTTTCCAGCGCCCTGCCGGTGCTTTTCCAGTGCTTTATGCCTGGAAATTTTTTAACGACCATGGCGTCCAAAAAGCGTTTTTTGCGCAAAAGCGCTTTTAGATGAACTGAAAACCAGCGAAACTGAGTTACTTGAAGAACTGAGTGATAGCGATTTGTGGGAAAATTCGTCATCAGGTATGTAAAGTGATGACAGTGACGATTCGGATTTCTCTTTCTGGCACAAAGCTTGTGGAATTTGGTAAGTATACCAAATGATTTATCCAAAAGGAGCTATGTGCCAGAAAGACATCAGAATCATCACTGTCATCACTTTCCATACCGGATGACGAACTTTCCCACAAATTGCGATCGCTCAGTTCAAGTAACTCAGTTTCACTGTCACTGTTTTCCAGTTAGTCTAAAAGCACTTTTGCGCAAAAAGAATGCTTTTTGGACGCCATGGTTGTTCTCTATTTTCCAGGCACAAAAAACTGGAAAAGCACAGGCAGGGCACTGGAAAAGTAACCAGGTGCAATCTTGTGGTGAAATGGCATGATACAGTGTAATCCGTTAGGATCACAAATTTGTATCATTTAGTGTATTTACATTTTTTTAAATTGCCGCCGGTTCCACCCCCCTGCATCGCAATGCTCACAGGGAAGGGAACCAGAAGACAGGTGGCGGCATTGGCCAAGCACACAGCAGGAGGACGGCAGGGGATCGCAGGGGAAGGCGAGTTTTAAAATGTAAAACAGATTTCCATGCAAAAGAATGTACCGCTTTTAGCACAGAAATCTGGATATAATCAGACCGCCAGGGAGGTTAATCATAGCCAACAGTGTGAAACACGTCAGCTGTCTTTGATCCGTACCTCTGTATGCTGTGACATTTTATCCTCTTCCATAAATATTTGCATTGGAGTGTGGCTGTCCAGACATACTTTTTGTTCTATATGGCTTGCACATTGAGCCTGCACCCTGCACATGTGCGGTTACTGTGAGGATTTTTGAAGGCATTTCCACCTGGAGCGGTGTGTGGTCTCTAAATATGTAGGCCACTTTGATTATGGCAATAATCTTTACCATGCATTTTGTACCAAGGGATCATTGAGCACATTTTGGGATGACTTGTTCCCAGCCCCTCTCCTTTTTTGTTTCAATGTACTGTAAAGCATATCTGTTGTATTCCAACAATTGAAAGATTTGTTTACCATCTCTGCTGACCTCCTGTTTCTACTTTCAATACTTTGAGTCCCTACCAAGGAACATGTACAACAATGAGGAAAATGAGAAGACATCCCTCTACCCACATGTTTACACTAGCTACCCCATTCCATTGGGCTAAAGGAATTCTGGGGAGAACAAATAGTATTTAACACAAATTACTAGTTATAGCATTGCTACAATTTATAGGTAATAAAAAAAAGTCTTACGATACTGTTAGGGATGCACCGAAATTTAGTTCACCGAAATTTGTGGCCGAAAATGGGTTAAAATGCCGAAATTAATGGCCGCTTGAGGAAGGAGTAGGGCGCAGCGCAGGTTTGAAAAGACGCGCATCTGGCCGGCCACCCGCCTCCCTGTGATGTCCCTACTACTGCGATCTCTGCATTAATGAACTAACAGACCGAGCGGGAGGGCGGGGGGAGCGGCCGCTAATATATATAACTATGTGAGCCTTCACTTCCCTGTCAGAGGAGATACATGCCTGACAGGGAAGTGAAGGCTGACATAGTTATAGTTATTAGCGGCCGCTCCCCCCACACTCCCGCCCGGAGTGTCAGTTCATTCATGGATATCGTGCCGCTGACAGGGAAATGAAGTGAAGTGCTCACATAGTTATATCTATTAGCGGCTGCTCGCCCCCCCGCCCGGTGTGTCAGTTCATTCATGGACAGATCGTAGTAGTAGTGAAATCACCGGGAGGCAGGCGGCCGGCCAGAGGCGCGTCTTTTGAATAATGGACACCGGAGGAGCTGAGTGAGTAGGAGAGGGACGCTGAGGCTGATGCGGGGGAGAGGGGGGGGGGGGTGATAGCTGAGGCAGCTTACCATTGGTATTAGTATTATGCAGCATGAGGGGGTTAATGTATTGTCACTGCTGGTCACTGCTGCATCAGTGACCGACCAGTGGCAGTTAATTAACCCCTTTGTGCTGTATTAATGCAACCAGTGTTAATTAACACTGATACTGGTTGCACTAATGCAGCACAAAAGGGGTTAATTAACTGCCACTGGTCGGTCACTAATGCAGCAGTGACAATACATTAACCCCCTCATGCTGCATAATACAAATACCATTGGTAATTAAATAACCTCTTGCCAACCTGTCACAGTACATATACTGTGACAGGGTGGCAGCGACAGGTGTACATCGCTGCATGTTTTTGGTGTATGCCCCTCTTCAATTTAAAATTTGGGGGAAAAGGTCATTTTCAGTTTCATTTTCGGTTTTCAGCCAAGGGCATCCTGCATTTTTGGTTTTCGGGCCAAAACTTTAATTTCGGTGCATCCCTAGATACTATACAACATTTAATGTACAAAATGACCTTGTGCACAGAGAGTGAAGATGTGACGGTGCACAAAATTCAAAGGACAGAAGGGAGGAGACTATCAGACAAGGTGGGAGGTACAGTGCCTTGCGAAAGTATTCGGCCCCCTTGAACTTTGCGACCTTTTGCTACATTTCAGGCTTCAAACATAAAGATATAAAACTGTAATTTTTTGTGAATAATCAACAATAAGTGGGACACAATCATGAAGTGGAATGAAATTTATTGGATATTTCAAACTATAACAAATAAAAATCTGAAAAATTGGGCGTGCAAAATTATTCAGCGCCCCTAAGTTAATACTTTGTAGCGCCACCTTTTGCTGTGATTACAGCTGTAAGTCGCTTGGGGTATGTCTCTATCAGTTTTGCACATCGAGAGACTGAAATATTTGCCCATTCCTCCTTGCAAAACAGCTCGAGCTCAGTGAGGTTGGATGGAGCATTTGTGAACGGCAGTTTTCAGTTCTATCCACAGATTCTCGATTGGATTCAGGTCTGGACTTTTACTTGGCCATTCTATCACCTGGATATGTTTATTTGTTAACCATTCCATTGTAGATTTTGCTTTAGGTTTTGAATCATTGTCTTGTTGGAAGACAAATCTCCGTCCCAGTCTCAGGTCTTTTGCAGACTCCATCAGGTTTTCTTCCAGAATGGTCCTGTATTTGGTTTCATCCCATCTTCCCATTAATTTTAACCATCTTCCCTGTCCCTGCTGAAGAAAAGCAAGCCCAAACCATGATGCTGCCACCACCATGTTTGACAGTGGGGATGGTGTGTTCAGGGTGATGAGCTGTGTTGCTTTTACACCAAATATAACATTTTACATTGTTGCCAAAAAGTTAGATTTTGGTTTCATCTGACCAGAGCACCTTCTTGCACGTGTTTGGTGTGTCTCCCAGGTGGCTTGTGGCAAACTTTAAACGACACTTTTTATGGATATCTTTAAGAAATGGCTTTCTTCTTGCCACTCTTCCATAAAGGCCAGATTTGTGCAGTATACGACTGATTGTCCAGTCTTCCACCTCAGCTGTAGATCTCTGCAATTCATTCAGAGTGATCATGGGCCTCTTGGCTGCATCTCTGATCAGTCTTCTCCTTGTATGAGCTGAAAGTTTAGAGGGACGGCCAGGTCTTCGTAGATTTGCAGTGATCTGATACTCCTTCCATTTCAATATTATCGCTTGCACAGTGCTCCTTGGGATGTTAAAAGCTTGGGAAATCTTTTTGTATCCAAATCCGGCTTTAAACTTCTCCACAACAGTATCTCGGACCTGCCTGTTGTGTTCCTTGTTCTTCATGATGCTCTCTGCGCTTTAAAACGGACCTCTGAGATTA